>NC_133017.1:25771877-26406044 GCF_048564905.1 Vicugna pacos
CCATGTATAGCTACTCTATATAAAACACAAAATAGATAAAAACAGGCTTATGCTGTGTAGCACAGGGAACTGCATTCAATATCTCAGAGTCACCTATGATGAAAAAGAATATGAAAAGGAATATATGCATGTCTGTGTGTGACTGAGACGTTGGGCTGTAACCAGAAACTGACACAACATTGGAAACTGACTGTATGTCAACTAAAAACCATTTTTTAAAAATCTATCCACTCACCACTCAAGCAACATATGTTTACGCTCTTGTCACTTTGAACTGTTACAAAGACGGGACGCCAGCTACATTCGCGCACCTTGTCACGTAAAGAGTAAGTTCCAAGCAGCAGAAAGCAGGGTTTGGACAACTAAATGCCTTCCCCTCTCCCGCCTTCTCTCCCTCCCTCTCAGCTGTCATTTATCTACATTTTATTCAATTTTTCAACTAACATTTGTGGTGCCAGGCCCAGAACTGGCACTGGAGCCTGTGAACAGGACCAGACGCCTGTCCTCTTAACCCCTCTAATCCGGGAGAGCAGGAAGGACCAGGCGGTGATGCCCTTAAGGAAGGCACAGCGGGCTGGGGGTGCGGTGGGGGCTCCCAGCCCAGCCCAGGGGGCGGTGGGCGGGCTTACTGAAGGAGGAGGGCCTGCCCTCCGTCTTAGAGAATGCTTACTAACGTGCAGGCCCCAGCGGTGGGGGGCTGGGTGGGGGGCACCAAGCCTGGAGGGTGAGTGCCCTCTGGGCATCGCGTGCAGTTAGCCGTGGCTTGAGGTCTGTGTGTGCAGGGGTGGGAGCGTGAATTGGGGCTGGCCAGCTGACGGGAAGGGCTGGCCTCTCAGCTGGCACGCTGAGGCTTTCCAACCGTCCTTCTGGACAGAGGGCCATCCCAGGCTTCGAAGTCGGGGTGTCCTGACCTGGTGGGCCCTTGGGGACACACTTCAGCCTCACTCTCCACCCTCAGGCCTCCGCATGCACGCGGAGAGGAAGTGCACCCTGGGCAGCTTTGGAAGAGAGGGAGGGCAGGGGCCCGGGGAGGCCTGGCCGGGCTGAACGCTGCGGGCTGCAGGAAACTTCTTGCTCTGAGTAGCTGGAGCCCCGTGCTCTGGGGTCGGCAGGCAGCCCGGTGAGTGTGGTTGTGGGTGGGTGGCTGTAACCATCCCCGAGAATGCCTTAGAGATTGTGACCTGTGCTTTTGATTGGTTGCTTTATAGAAGCATATGTTATCCATCAACAGCCCGGCCATCGAGGTGTGCTTCTTGTTAAAGGGCCTGCTGTCTTCGTGGGAGCACGGAAGGCAGAGCTCATCAGGAATGCAATCTCTGAGACCCCGGGACCTCCTGCTCTGGAATCTGCCTTTTAACAGAACCGCAGGCATTTCCTGAGGCGCTGAGGTGGGAGGAGCTCTGGGCTGCAGCGGCAGTCCCCACCTCCTGCGCGCTGGTCTCACCCAGAGAGGGCTCACTGTCCCCAGACCCAGCCACAGGCCAGACCAGTGGAGCCCGTGGGACAGGCGGCCGCCCGGGGCAGCCGGATCTGCTGGATCTGGCTGGATCTGCTGGATCTGGCTCACCTGAGCCGGCACCTCCATCTCTCCGTAGCTGCTAGGGCTGGCCCTCGCCAGGCTCTGCTCCCCGACCCCTCTGGACCTGGAACCTCCCAGCTGGGCCCGCAGCTCTGCACTCCCTCTGCTCTCTCCCCTCTCCGGGGGCCCCCCTCGCTTTCCTGCCCATCCCCCGTGGTTCTCTTCCCGGGGGATTGCTGTGTCCATCCGCCTCGCGTCCTCCCCTCTCCTCCCCCAGGTCAAGCCCATTGTCCTTATGATCGCCCCTCATGCCAGCCCCCAACAACTCTCACCCTCTCTCCCCATCACCGGGTGAGTTCTTGCCAGACCCTAAGCCGACTTCATTCTGGGCCCAAGCAGCTGAGGGCAGCTGGGGGAGAATTGCCGAATTCTTGCTGATTCCATGTCCACGTCCTCGAGCCCCCGTGGGCCTTCATGCAGCCTGGAAGGCCGCTGCGTTCCCCGGTCCCTTTGCTCACGCTGCTCAGAGACAGTCCATTCACATCTTCTCTTCTACACGTGAAGGCCCCCCCCCCGTCTCACTGCTCACTACTGTGCTCTTTTTTCACTCAGGAAATAGAATAAACCAGAAGGGACATTACACGCTCCCTCCTTGAATCCAGCAGCCCCCCTGCCCTGCCCCTGGATGCTTCACTTCTTTCCTGTTGAGCGGAAGGAACTCTCTGGAAGCTGCCACGCCAGCCTCGCCACTTGCTCCCGGCCTGGCCATCGTCCTGCTCAGTGGATGATGCATCCCCTGGTTTTTCCCCCTTTACTGCATTGTTGCTGCCTCTCACTGACCCATCAACAGCCAGACTTCTTCCAAGTCCTTCTCTACCTGCCGTCCTCACGGCTTCCCCTCGCGTCCTCTGGGAACCTGCCATGGCCAGGCTGTGGTCCCCACCATCTGCGTCCACCCTCCCACATTGGCAGGAGCTTAACATGGCGCTCAAGCCTTCCTTCTGAAGGCATGTCTTCTGCTGGCTTTGGGGCCAGCCCTCCTGCTGGGTGTTTTCCCACCTCCACCCTGTTCCTTCTCCTACCCTTTGCCTGATCTTCCCTCCCCTCGTGACACGTAAGAGTGGCAGCCGAGGGCTCAGCCACAGACCGCTTCTCTCCTCCACCTCCGTTCCAGGAGGGGGTCCCCCCACCCCTGCTTCAACCCCTGCACCCTGCTGACGGCCACACTGAGCCCCCAGCCCCCGAAGCCAGCCCCACACACCCAACATGCACGGCCACTTCAGTTTCAGTACCAGCAACATACATGTGTGAATTCAACACACATGTACATGGTACAGGTATACAGACATGTATGACAATTTAACACATTGTTCTCTCAAACCAACACACACTTGTCTAACGTGTTGCCTAAGCTTCAGTATAGGTACACACTCAGTCCCACGACACACACACACACTCACACACGCACATCCACTCTAGTCCTGAAGGCTCTGCTAAGTGAGGAAAAGCCGTAGGAATTATTTTTCTTGTTCTATGAAAATCCCACTGTGCTTACAGCCAGTATTCCCCCCTGTGATTTTTGGCAGGCGTGTGGCTTGGTGTGGACCACTTTCAAAGCAGATCACCTCCCCCAGGAGCTCCTCTTCGGAGTTAAGACCCTTTCCTGATGTTCACTTTCCATTTCTAAGTTCCCGCCCCTCTGAGCCTGAGTCACTGCAAGGTGACAAGGAGAGCGGAAGGCCAACGTCACGAACGTGCATTAGAAAACTGTCTTTTGCTTTAAGAAATAGATTAAGTGTGAGCAGTAAACAAAAGGAGAAGCGTTGAAAGTGACCGCAGGGCAAGGACCGGGAGACAACAGCTGGGTGGTGGCTGACAATGCAGGGGGGAGCGAAAAGCTATGTGACGTTCAGCAGACCCCAGCATTTCAGTTTGGGGAGGCCCTGTGCGCCATTCAGGAAAGGGGGCATGCAGTAGCCACGCCCCGGGGTTCTGAGAGTCTTACCCGAGTTCAGCCGAGGCCCGGGTCTCATCAGTGCTCCTGCGACAGGGAGGCAACTGACTTTCATAGCTTCCTCTTGAACTACACACCCAGGAGGATTTCGCTCAGTAGGGGCTTAATAATGGCTCCAAAACCATAGCTGGTGGCAGGAAGCCCACAGCCGTGATGAGCAGTCCCAGGGCCCTGGGATCCAAGCAGAGCAAACAGGAGGCGAGGAGCACAGAGGACGGAGCAGGGATGGGGACTGGGGTAGCCACGCAGGGCAGAGGTCGGCTCACTATGGGACAGGGGCCAGGCGCCCAGAGCAGGGGCTGGCTGTGCACAGATCCAGAGCCCCTGCAAGTCACAGCAGCAGTGTGATCGGCCAGGGCTGGCATGGCTGAATCAGGTCAAGACATCTGCTTTAAGGCGGGTTATGGGCCAGTACATCACAGGGAGCCACAGGTCTTCAGTGGGGAGGAAGGGCTTTGGCCAGGTGACAGGTGGGGAGGCCCACTGCAGGACAGACACAGCTGTGCAGAACCTGGTGACAGGACCCAGTGGCTCCCAGGAAGGTGGCCCTGATCAGTGCCCCATCCTGGGGCAGAAGGCAGGAAAAAGTATTTGACAAAATTCAACATCCATTCATGATAAACACTCTCAACCAGCTGGGTATGGGGGACCAGGCCTCAACATAACAAAGGCCACATACGACAAGCCCACAGCTGACCTCACACTCACTGGTGAAAAGCCACCAGGAGCTGAGATTGAAGGTTCCCAGAACAGCCTGGGCTGGCGCAGGATGTGGCCGGCGGTGCTGGGGGAGGGGCGGGGGCCGAGGTCAGCCGCCTCCTGAAGCCGCTGGCCTTGTGGCGGCCCTCAGACCCCTCAGGAGCTGCCAAGGCAGGCCAGCCTTGAGACTTGTCTTGGGACCTAAAACATCGCAGATCCTGGAGAACGCCCCGTGTGCACTTGAGGAGAATGTGCGTTTTGTTGCTTCTGGATGGAATGCTCTGTGTATACCGTCTACTAAGTTTTCTGGTCTAATGTGTTGTCTAGGTCTCAGGTTTCCTTACTGACTTTCTGTTTGGATGATCTACCCATTGATGTGAGTGGGGCATTCAGATCCCTTCCTATTAGTTTATTACTTTTAATTTCTCCCTTTAAGTCCATTAACATTTGCTTTGTATATGTTGATGCTCCTCTTTTGAGTGCGTGTGCATTTATAAATATCGTATCTTCTTACGGGACCGACCCCTTCAACACCGTGGGATGTCCTTCTTTGACTTTTATCACAGTTTTGTTTTAAAGTCTGTTTTGCCTGATGTGAGTCTAGTTGCCCCAGCTTTCTTCTCATTTCCATTTGTGTGGAATGTCTTTTTCCATCCTTCCATTTTCAGTCTGTGTGTCCTTTCTCCTGAAGCGAGTCTCTTGCAGGCAGCAGAGGTAAGTCTTGCCTTGCCGTCCACTCTGTGTCTTTTGATTGGCAAATTCAGCCCATTTACTTTTAAAGTAATGCTGGACAGGTATGTACTTGTCAGCATTCAGCTAACTGTTCTGTGGCTGTTTCTGTAGTTCACCTGTGGTCCTTTCTTCTCCTTCTCCTTCCGTCATGGGTTGGTGTTTAGCGCTATGTTTAGATTCCTTTCTCACTTTCTTTTGTGTATTTACTCTAAGGTTTCCCCTTGTGGTTCCTGTGGGGTCTGCTGTTGAACCTCTCTCTTGTATTTTTCAGTTCAGCTATAACTTCGCTTTGGTGCTTTCTTATATTTTCCATCTCTTTGTTGAAGTTCATCCACTTCTTCTCCCAAGTTCTGAGCATCCTTAGGACCATTCCTTTGAACTCTTTATCAGGTAGATTGCTCATGTCTGTTTTGTTCAGTTCTTTTTCTAAGGTTTTTGTCTTGTTCTTTTGATGGGAGCATACTCCTCGGTCTTCTCGTTTTGCCTAATCTCTGTTTGTTCTCTTCCAGTCCCGAAGGGGTGGCCTGATTTAGGAGATGTCCTGTGGGGCTCAGAAGTGCACTCATGCTTGGCCACCAGAACCAGGCACTCAAGGGCTGTCCCCTGTGCGGGCTGCATGCACCCTCCCGCTGCTGCAGGGCTACAGCTGCTGCAGGGCGCTGGTGGGGGGGGGGGGTTAGTGCTCAGCCAGCTGCGAGGCCCGGCTCAGTTACAGGGGCGGCCAGGGCCCTCAGCGAGGGGTGCCCACTGGCACTGATAGGTTACATGGACATTCCAAAACGGTGCCCACAAGTGCCAGTATTAGTAAGACAGTGTGAGGTCGCAGAAATGGCTCCCAGCGGTGACCCAGCCCCTAGGAAGTACCCCAACTTGTTCCTGCCTCTCCAGCACACGCCTCAGGATTACTAAGTGGCCCTTCCTGAACGGTCCCCGGGCTTCTCAGTGTGCTGGCTTTGAGCTGCTTTTGGGGTTCAGCGAGTCTGCACACGGCCCTTAGGAGTGGGTTTTCCAGTCTTTATATTTCTGTGTTTCCTGGGCATATTCCCTGTTGGTTTTCAAAGCTAGGTGTTTGGGGGGCTTGTTCGAGGGATCTGGGGGGGGTGTTAGATGTGAGGCTTGAATCCCTCATTCTTCAGGGAAAAGGCCCGTATCTTTGTGATCCTCCCGGTTGTGGGCTGGGATGTGGGTTTTTCCCTGGCAAGCCTGTATCTCTGCCTCTTTTACCCATTTTGATACTGTTCTTTAATCCTTTATTGTGGAGGCCTTGTTCATCTGCTTTTAGGTCCCTTTCTGAGGAAATTGATTCATATGTATTTAGATTTGTTGTGTCCCTGGGAGGAGGTGAGTTCAGGGTCTTCCTGTGCTGGCACCTTGAACCGTCTCTGCAGGAGGAAGGGCTACAGACAGTGTCTGAGAGAAACACCTCCATAATGTTAAAAATTACAGCAAAGGAATGCCCAAGACTGTTTCCTGACACTATAAATGCAGCTACTTTTCTTTCTTTCTTTTTTTTTCTTCAAGTTTTCGGGCACTTTCAAACGATGGATAAGGACAAGGCAATCAGGAGAAATGACAGCATTAGAAGATGTTATATCAGGAGGCCGGGACAGTTCCCAGTCTGGATACTTTCAAAGCAAGGACGTTCGCAATGCTTGCTGTAGGGTTTGTTACATAGAAAGTCAACGCTCAGCTTCCTGGAGGTAGCCTCCTCTGTCCCTGAGAAGCGCAAACACGTCATGCATCAGAAGACCTTCTGAGTAGGGTCCCCTCCCTAGTCCCGCTGCAGAAACTGGACCACAAAGGGCACTCGTCAAGGCAAGAACCTTAACCGCTGAGAACACTTCCTGAAGTCACTCAGCACTTCCTAGTGACTGGCAATATAGACCTAAGGTCGGAGGCCAAGGACAGAGACCTGGAAACACGATGAAAGGAAAGACGGAGATACTTCAGGAGGCCTTTGGGAGATGCTTGACCTCGGAGAACAGCCTGTTCTGCTCAGCACTCCAACAAGAGAGAGCCCTGGCTCCCCGGAGGCGTGCAGGTCTGCACTCACAGGCGGCCCGTCTGGTGGGCTCCGATGGAAGAAAATAGTGTCACGAGTCATCCTGCAGAAAATGTGTACATTTACCACCCACCCATCACCACCCCAAGAGATGTGGAGTCAGCTGGCCTGAGAGAGGCCGTGGGCTGCAATCAGTTCAGAAACACTGCATGCTGACACCGCGAACTTAGCCCTGTTGAACCTAACCCACCACAGACCCTTCCCGAGAAGTCCCGGGACTTTCTGCGTCTTGCCCCACAGCTCTCATCTGAAGGGGAAGGCTCTGGGGGCTAACTCAGTCTGGCCAACTGAGAGACCCTAGCCAGAGCGACAGCTCATCTCTCATTATTATAGAAGTCCTTTCCAGTTTTTGCCTTGTATTCAGAAACTCGTGTTTATAACCAAACTTGATTTTATAAAACGTTTATAGGGATGCTGGATGGCAGGAGAGAGAACTTTCCAGGCTACGAAACACTCTGTGTTTCCCAAAAGCCCAGAGAACACCACTGAGAACCCAGGCAGGTCAAGTCATTCAAAACCACCCCAGTTTGGCTGGTTTCTGCTTTGACTCTCCTAATCCACTGAGGGCTAGCTAGGAAAATAGCCCTTAGTTTATGAGGAATTAATTTTTCAATATTTATGGCTAATTTCTGCCACGTTTACCGTCCCTAACCAGCGTGACTCATTCTTTTTCCCCTGTGGTGTTTACCTTACAAAAAATACTTCTGTGTGATCGATGGCTCTCTGAGGAGTTCAGATTCAGGGTTTTGACCTTTAGTGGACTTGACTTCCTTTTTATTTAACCCCTTTCTTTTTACCACCATCCATTTCTTCCTTTATTCTTAAAAACAATGGGGATAAAAATAAAGCAATAAGGGAGGTGGGAAGGGATAAATTGGGAGTTTGAGATTTGCAGATACACACTACTATATATAAAATAGATAAACAACAAGTTTCTACTGTACAGCATAGGGAACTATATTCAGTATCTTGCAGTGACCTATAATAAAAAAGCATGAAAAGGAATATATGCATGTATATGTATGACTGAAACATTATGCTGTACACTAGAAATTGACACAATATTATACACTGATCATACTTCAATAAAAAATGTAAATTTAAAAAATAAAAGTGATCAAAGAGCTGCATCATGGAATCCATCCTCTCGAGCTGGACCTCTCCCACTGGCGCGTGCCTTCGTGCAGGGAGTTAACAGAGGAGCATTCGTTTTCCCACGCTTTACATTCATGAGTCTTTTCATCCTTTTCAACTGACCCTCACAAGCCGAACCTTCAAGTGAAAGATGTTCAACGTTGCTGTCTTGTGTGCCTCTGTGATGTGTTTGTACAGGAAGGTGTCACAAATGTGTTACTGTCAGACACAAACAATGCAGTAGGATAAACCAGCTCTCACAGTCCCAGGCGACTGCAGCTGTGCAGAGAACGGGTGTCGAGGGAGCCAGCCCAGCGCTGGGACGGGGGGCGCTGGAGCCAGCGGGAGGGGGCGGGGCTGAGAACGTCATCAGGAGCAAGGAGACGGGGCCGGGTCTTGAGCAAAGCCAGGGAGAGGCAGCTGGCAGGGAGGACGGCGAAGCAGCAGCGGCTAAGATCGGCTGGGAAGACGTCACTGGCAACTGCGGGACAGCTTTGCAGATGCCTGTGTGAACGCGAGCCTTTGTTCTCCCAGGCGTTCACTGACGTTGCCAAAGGATCTCTGTCCCAGGGGGCGAGCGCCGCACTGCAGGGGGCGTGGTGTGGGTCAGGGGTGCGAAAGTGGGACTGCGGGCCGTGAGGGCGGGCGGAGCGCTGGGCCGCGCGCAGGGCGCTGACGTCACACAGTGAATGGTGGCGACCCCCTGCAGGCCCTCCGCGTCCAGCTGGCGGCTGGAAGGGGCGCCCTCAGAACGGGCAAGCCAGCTGAAGGGACCGTTTCCCAGCGTGTATTGGCCTAACGAGCAGGTACTAATCTGGAGAAGTTCGAGTTGGGATGTCCATGAAACCAAGCCTAGACTTTCTCTTCAAAATACTGTAAAAACAGATCAGCTGGATCCGAAAAGACACGTCCGCCCTTTAGGCTGAAGCTTTGAAAAGCGTTCCAAGGTGCAGTGACTTTGGGGCGATGCTGATCGAGCAGCTTCGCAACAGGGACGTTTGAACTTGATTGCTCTTGGGGAATTCCTATATGCCTTAAAAAAATTGTGCATTTTTTAGGACTTGGTGCTGCAAAGCCTGTCCTCAGACTCCGTTCATCTGCCGTCGGCGCGGGTCTTGGGGACCCTGGCCGCAGCACGGAGGATGCTGAGAGCACGCGGCCGCCGCAGGTGGAGTCGCCGGGCCGGGGCCCTGCGCGCTCGGCCCGGTGCGCGCCCCGCAGCCCCCCCGGCCTGGGCAGCGGGCAGGCGCTGCTGAGTGGCTGGGTCTCAAAATACACCGGGCCGGGCCTCCAGGGTCAGATTCCGGATGCCGAGTGATGGAAAAAGAAAAAAGAAACTCTCAGGGAAGTGATGCTCTCTGTCTTGGTTGCTGAGGGAGGCACGTGCCCAGGAAAGACGTCTCCCGGCCGCGCAGGAACAGCGAACGCTCCGCCAGCGTTTTCCCGCAGAACGTGCTGCACGCAGAACGTCGGCGAGGCGGGCCCGCTGCGTCTTTTTTTTTTTTTTTTTTTAACTTACTTTTCTTTCTGTAAACTCAGGGGCGCTTCTCTGACAAGTCTCATTCATAGGGATGCTGATTTTTTTGTTTGTTTGTTTAATTCTCTTACCAAGTTACCTAACTTTTTGGATGCTTTCGGCGGCTGGTGGCTCAGAACTCTTCTGGAAGACAGAGCCGCTCCCTGTCCCCCCAGCCCCTCCCCCGCCCCCCAGCTCCCCACGCCCACCCCCCCCACCCCCCCGTAAGGGACAATACCATAAGACGGCCGGCAGGCTGGCTCTGAAGCTGTTGCCTTGAGAGCACTCAAACCCTCCAGATAATCACTTGGTTGAACTGAGACCTGCATACATTAGAAAAAGTCCGAAATCAACCAACATCCCTCTCCGGTCACAAAGGAGGAAAGGTAACTTGAAAATGTTAAAAAGGCAGAAAAATCCATTTAGCCAAATAGGAGAATTTAGAGCAGGAGGAAATGCAGATGACATGTTGGCTGTCCCCCACTGTACACACACACACACACACACACACACACACACACACACACACACACACACACCCCTTATGGCAACACACCCATCATCCTGCTGGGCTGACCTCCGTGCGCCACCCACAAGGTTGGTGGCTGCCTACCCAGAATGATTTCAGGGTGCAAAGCAAACTGTTACCGAGTCCAAACTTGTTCTGCTCGCTGCACGACAGGCCAATAAATCCGGAGAGGAGGTGTTGGAGCAAGGAATAGCAGCTTTATTCGGAAAGCCGGCAGACCCAGAGGATGGCAGACTCATGTCTTGGAGAACCATCCTGCTCCAGTCAGAATACAGGCTCTTTTTATACCAAAAGGATAAAGGGAGGAGGTGTGGTTGGTTGGTGCAAACTTCTTGCTGTAGAAATTCTTTATTCTTGCAGCCGTCCATGTGAGTCAGGCGGTGGTGTCCCTGTAAACTTCCAACAAAACAAAGGCTATTCTCTGTTTTGCAACTTGCCATCTCTACATACGCGCACAAGTGCTAACATCCTGAAAGGTCAGAGCCCCGAGAACAGGCTGTCCTATATATTTTAAGCTAAAGGCAACATTCTTTTACAAAAGGTGCAGACCCAGCAGGACTACGCCTAGAAAACAGGGAGCAGTGGTTAAAACTAAAGGAACAGATCCAATATGGAGTCAGATTTGTTCTCCTCTATTCCAAAACCACCCCCTCCTTCCCTCCTCCCCCCTGCACGCACCTCTGCTGACCAGTGCTTCGATTAGATGCTCATTTCATCAGAAAATAAGTACGACTTTTAAGCTTGATTAAAAAGCCCCAAATCTGTGAGCCTAAACAGAGATTAGATCATCATGAGTCACTGAACTTTCCTGTGATTACGTCTGTGAAATCCACTCCTGGGAGCCTGCGGGAAAGCGGCAGGAGGGGAAATTCAGGCAGCAGGAGGGTTTGGGAGCTTGGAACGCACCCTGGTCTTCTTTTCATTTGTGATAAGCCAGGGGATTTTTATTATAAACAGACTCAAAAAAGCAGCATCAGCTCTGCAGGCCCACGATGGAGCTAGTGTCTCAGGTATGTGCCTCGTGATTAAGCAGGAGGCACGCACAAGCGTATTTGCAGCAGCAGTCGCTAAATGCAAAACGTTAGTAACCAGCCAAATGTCCCTCTGAAGCGGCAAAACCCACAGAGGGACCAGCAAGACCTCCCAGGCAGGGCCACTGCCTTCCCGCTTTTGCGCTTCTTTAAAACGGCTTGCTTCTAGGAAAATGAAACTTAACCCTAAAGTTCCATTGATTCCCAAAAGCTCACTCCTGATCGGTCCATTTCTAACACCTCATTTGCATATGGCACAAACTTAATCAAAACCTAAAACCCTATAAAATCCTGTGGAAACCTGCAGTCGGGGTCCAGAGCTTGCAGTGCTAACTCCTCTGGGCCCGCCGGCGTGATAAACCTGAGTTCTCTAGCCCTCCAAGTGTCGCTCGGTCTCTCAACGGGATTCCGGTTGCTGTAACGCCTCAACAGGAGTGAGTGGTCATAGAGTCACAAAGTGGTGAAAACAAATGATTGACATTTCCCTCTAATAATATGGATACATCTCCCCAAATGCTCACATCCAAGCCCCAGGCGAGGGGCCCTCCGATGTAACACATTTGCTTGAGTGTGGAGTGGAGCGGCTGGGCCACTGCAGGAGTCTGGCTGGAATTCCCTGGTGAGGGGCACTCCCTCTACGGGTCCTTTCTGATCCATTCTCCACACTCAGGAATCACTTTCTCAAAAGCTTATGGCACCTCCCAAGTTACTCTCAGGGACATGACTTTGCTGTAGTGCTCATTGCTTAGCCCCAGAAAATGTGGGAAACAGGGATGCACAAAAAGAAGCCAATAACATCATTTTTGTTTCCACCACCTGGAGCTGTGGATACTGTGGCATTTTGTTTCCAAACAATTTCTGTGTGTGTGTGATGTGTGTCTATCTGTGTATGTATGTCTGTATTTTTCTTTTACAAAAATGGTGTATTTTTAAACACCTATCTTATGGTATGATTTCTGTTTAGTAAACTACACATATTTCAGATGTCCAAGTTGATGGATTTTGATAGATGTAGACACCCATGAAACCACCACCACAATCAAAGCAGCTAACATTTCCCATCATTCCCCAAGAGGTGCAAATTTCAAATTCCCAATTTATCCCTTCCCACCCTCTTTACCCCCTGTTAGCCATAAGTTTGTTCTCTATGTCTGTGAGTCTGTTTCTGTTTTGTACATAAGTTCATTTGTGTCCTTTTTTAAAGTTTCCACATATAAGTGATATCATATGGCATCTTCCTTTCTCTTTCTGCTGTACTTCACTTAGAATGACAATCTCCAGGCCCATCAGTGTTGCTGCAAATGGTATTATTTTATTCTTTTTTATGGCTGAGTAGTATTCCATCACACACACACACACACACACACACACACACACACACACACACACACCCCTTCTTTATCCAGTCATCTGTCGATGGACATTTAGTTTGTTTCCATATCTTGGCTATTGTAAATAGTGCCACTGTGAACATTGGGGTGCATGTATCTTTTTGAATATTTTAAGCACTCTTTTGTAACTTGCTTTTTCCATTGAATATTTGGCTACATGTTTCCATGTCATTCTATGTTCTTCAATACCTTTTTAAAAAAATTGTAGTAAAGTACACATAACATAAAATTCACCGTTTTAGTCATTTTTAACTATACTGGTCTGTGACTTTAAGTACATTTGCATTGTTGTGCAGCCACCACCATCCATCTCCAGAACTTTTCTGTCTTCCCAAGCTGAAACTCTGTCCCTGTTAAACACTACCTCCCCATTCCCCGCCACCATCCCCGCCCCTGGAAACCACCATTCTACTTCCTGTCTCTATGAATCTGACTCCTCTAGGGACATCACATACATGGAATCATACAGTATTTGTCCTTTTGTGGCTAGTCCGTTTCATTTAGCATAGTGTCCTCAGGTTTATCTGTGCTGTAGCATGTGCCAGAATTTCCTTCCTTTTAAAGACTGAGTCATAGTCCACTGTGCTTCAGCACCATCTTTTTTTTCCTCTTTTTTACTGAGTTATAAGTTTACAATGTTGTGTCAGTTTCCAGTGTAGAACAATTTTTCAGTCATACACAAACATACATGTGTTCATTGTCGCCTTCTTTTTCGCTGTGAGCTACCACGAGACCTTGTGTATATTTCCCTGTGCTGTACAGTACAATCTTGTTTATCTATTCTACATAAGCCTGTCAGTATCTACAAATTTAGAACTCCCTGTCTGTCCCTTCCCACCTCCCTCCCCCCCGGCAACCACAAGTTTGTATTCTGTGTCTGTGAGTCTGTAACGTCAACATCTTCTTAAATGACTATATCGTATTTCTTTTGCTCATGTACCATGGTTTATTTAAGTAGCTCTTTATTCATAGATGTTTGGTTTACTTCCACTTTTTTTTTCACTATTATAAGCAAGACCCCAGTGGCTATCTTCATAGCTAAATATTTGCACATACACCTGACTTTTCCCTTAGGATAAATTCCTAAGTGGAAATGGAATTGCTGAGTCCAGTGTTGGAGGGCACATTCTTGTAGCTACATGAGGTACTGGCTTTTGACTGTGGTGAAAGTGGTCCCTGGCGGGTCTTTGTTGCCTGCAATTCCGTCTCTGAAAATTTATCCTCTTCAAAAGAGCTCTCTGTGATAGTTACAGCCCTTCTTGAGGAACAAAGGCAGGTAATGGCTACCACTTGGGGCTGAATTAGGGTGACTGTTCTGTTTCTCCAGCAAGGGGAAGGACTTAGGTTGGGAAGGCAAGGAGACCAGCAGTTTTGAATACGTCAGCCGCATCAGAGCTTTTGTATGACTGTTTCATCAGTAGCTTCTTCCTCCTCCAGCATTTGATGGTTCACCTTCTTGCTTTAAAGAAATTTAATTTTTAACTTGGAGGTAATTTTATATTTACAAATAGTCAAAAATAGTACAGGGCATCCTCATCTTCACCATTTCCCTGATGTTGAAGTCTTGTGTAACTACAGTACGTTTGTCAACACTAAGAAGTTAGCACTGGTTCTACACTATTTACCGAAGTCCAGGCTATTCAGAGGTCACCTGTTTTCCCACTAACGTCCTGCTTCTGTCCCAGAGTCCACATCGCAATGAGTTGCCTGAACATCCCTGGGACCTGGGATAGTTTCCAGTCTTCGTTTTTGTGACTTTGATGGTTTTGAAGAGCCTGGGTCCGGTATTTGGTAGAATGTCCCTCAGTCGGAGTTTGTGTGATGCATTCTGGGGAGGGTCTCACAGAGGTGAGTGTCCCCTCACGGGCTCCTATCAGGAGCTACGTGCCAGCAGCATCTCCGGGTGCCAGTAACCCGAGTCTCCTGGTTAAGGTGGGGTCTCTGTGAAGGTTCTGTTTTCTTCGTTCGTAAGTTAGAAACCAGTCACTAACTCCCGCTCACGTGCACACGGAGGGGAAGTAAGATCCACCTCCTGGAAGTGAATCAAAGACTGTGGACTGTGAGGAAACCACCGTGGTAATTAACAAATATTCTGCAGTAGGTGCTTCGAGGCTGTGCCAGTAGCCTCTACTTGTAGCAGCATCCGCGGACCTTGCCTGCAACAGTTATTACTGAGGTGTTCTTGCGGTGATTTCCTCTTTCCCTCAGTCCTTCTATGTTTATTATTTGGAATTCTCGAAGAAAGTTTCGTCCTGTTTCCCCATTTGTTTACTTTTCAATTATTTATTTATCTCCGTGCCTATCTGTGGATATTTATTTTCCCTTCTGGGTTAACGATCTAATCGTCTCATTAATTTTGTTGCTCAACTTGTTGCAGCTTTGGCCACGGGGAGTTTTTTCCAGGTTGGCTCCTGTGCGCTTTCAAAATGCCCCAACTGTTATCTTTTTGTTCTGTTTTTTGTTTTTTTTTTTTTGAGTACCTTCTTGGTTTCTGGCGCGACAAGATGTTCCGAGCTCATCTGGCATTTTATTTGCCCCTAGAATCAGCCATTTCTCCAGGGAGCTGTGGTTGTCTTTATTGGAAGTTGAGTTTTAGAAACTGAGGGCTGGGACCTGGGTCTGCGTGCTGCTCCTGGGATGTCGTTGCTTGGAGACCCTCACGGTGGACAGAGCTAGTTACTGGCCGTGTGTGTGTGTGTGTGTGTGTGTGTGTGTGATCACCTTTGTATGCGCACTGATCCACATTTATCTGAGTACCTATCTGCCCTTATCCATATGAAAGCAAACATGCATTCTTACCAATGTATTCAGCTTTATTTCATCCTCAGTCTGTTGATTTTTGTTAGTTAGATTTAGAACAGGAAATTTTAAAAATACAATTAAAAAATTTGTATTGAAGTATAGTTGCTGTACAATATTATATAAGTAACTGTTGTACAATATAGTGGCTCTGAATTTTGAAAGATTGTGCTCCGTTTATACTTATTATAAAATATTGGCTGTAATCCCCACGTGTATAATACACCCTGGTAGCTTATTTTGTACGTAATAGTTTGTACCTCTTCCTCCCTTACCCCTAAACCACCCCTCCCCCTTCCCGCTCCCCACTGGTAGCTACTAATGTTTCTCTGTATCCCTGAGTCTGCTTCTTTTTTGTCATACTCACGGTTTGTTGTATTTTTCTAGCCACCACGTGTGAGTGGTATCACACAGTCTTTGCCTTTCTCTGTCTGGCTTCTTTCACTTAGCATAATGCCTTCTAAGCGCAGCCATGTTGCTGCAAATGGCAACCTCGCAGGACCAGTTACGAAGGGGTGTCAAAGCCTTGTACCAGTTGAGGAGGCTTAGGGCTACGGTGGCTGTCATAATGGAACTTTGTGATTTAGAGAAATGCTCCTCTTCGGCCAGTCACGCATTTAGGGCTGACATCCTGTCCCAGGTTTCCTGTGGTTTGGAGAACCTTAAGGATGGTGGTCAGCAGGCGACCTGCCTTCCTGATGCCATAGTTTCTAATGAAAAGTCTACAGTAGTAAGTGTCCTGAGGTCCCTGAGGGCACTTACCTAAAATAATGTGTGTGCTTGCGTAGCAATAACATCATGTTCAGTTTTATCTGACTCACACTGGGGTTATCTTTACAACAAACTTTTTGTTTTCAACATTGATAAAGAATCTTTGTTAAAACTTATAAAAACATTAAATAAGTCTCTCCAGAATGTTTTTGTTGTCTCCTTACTTCATCTCCCTCCTCATTTCACCCCAACACCCAAAATAAATCATTGTAGAACTTCTAGTTTTAGGCCATCATTCAATTTTTTAAAAAATTAATTGAAGTATAGTCAGTTACAGTGTGTCGAGATGTGTAAATGGATAGACTCCCAGGGCCTCCCTGTGCCCACTAAATTGGGATCTCCTGGGTGTCCCCCTCCCCGGACAAATTGCCTGGGGATGCTGTTGTGAGACAGGAGGGAAGGGGGCAGGGCACAGACACTCAAAGAATGACACAGCAGTGAGCACCAGATGGCAGAAAAGTCAATGCCCCGTAGAGCTTGAGGCCCAAGACGGCAGGAGATTTGACTTCCAGTAGACCTTGAGCTTCATTATAGGCTCATGGTAACATATCAGCATGCTAAATGACACCCCCGCAGGTGCCACGACAGTTCTGAGGCTGGCCATAAAAGGTCAAAAAGAGGGCGGTGGCCCAGCTCCTGGGAATCCCCACCTCTTCTCCAGAGTAGTTGGAATAACTCTCCCATTTGTCAGCACATGAAGTTACTAAGCCCATAAAGACTAACATCCCCACATCTCGTGGCTGGTCTGACTTCTCCTGGCTGACCCCGTGCTCTGAAGCCACCGCTCTCCCTTCTACGTGAGGTGGACCACACTCTGTCTACGGAGTGAGTATCCACTTTTAAACTAAACACCAACCCTCATGCCTTGTGGCCTCCCTGGCCTTCTGAGATGGCCTGCACTCTGTCTATGGAGTATGTATCTCTCTAAATAAGTATACTTTTACCCAACTGTGGCTCCCTTTTGAGTTCCTTCCTGCAAGAAGCCAGGGGCCCTCACTTGGCGGGGTGCATCCCAAGGACTTGCCTGAGACCTGGGACACAGCTTCCCTCTTGCACCCCATTTTTCCTGCATCAGTTGCAGTGCCAATTCTGATCAACTCATCTTGGTGGGCCTGGATGGTCTGAGGCCGCCTTTCATGGTCTCTTTGGGAAATTAAATGCCTTTAACTTTGCTACTCAAATCGTGGTCCACAGACCATCAGCACGGGCACCGCCTGGGAGCTTTGCCAACGTTTAGAAGCTCGGGCCCCTCCTTGACCAGCTGAATGAGGCTCTGCCAGTGTGTTTCACCACACTGTCCTTAGGCCACAAGGGGACTAGGTTTCCAAGAGTAACCATCAGTTATTAAGCCAATATAAAAAGAACTTTTTGTTTTAATGAACCAGCTTGATTTCAGGTAATCTCTAGAGTCCTGAAGCCATTTTTTTTCCTATAAAAAACATTGTCAGATTTTTCTTCTTCTATATCATCGTTATCATCTTCATCACCTTCTGATTCATACAAAGAAACATTGCAGGAGAGTAAATCTTACAGTTGACGTGAGGGCTCCAGGGCATATCTGGTAAGGATTTGCTGGGAATTTATACATTCCCATCGGAATTCCCCTTTTGATGATTGTGGAAGTTCTAAATCTTCCGTGTGTGTGTGTGCTTTTGCGTGTGTAAGATTAAAAGTAAAAACACTGTTCAAAAACATGGCCTATTTGAAACTTTGAAAACACACACTTCTCTGACTGTCAAAGTAGTCAGGTGCCCCACCTTTGCTGTCCTAAGGGCCTGGCTTCTTGTGACGTTTGCAGGATTAATCCACTGGATCCCTCCTTCCACCAGACACCATCAGCCAATTTCCCCATCTTCAGTCTTTGTTCTCTTTGGAGACCAAGAGATTTGGCAGTCTCTGGAAGTGCCTTCAGCACAATGCGTCACCATTAGAAGGCAGACTTAACGTCAACGTGAAGCTGGTTATACTGACAGACCCCACCCACGTGGAGATGACTGAGACTCCCAAGAGCAAGGCAGGTCAGCCTCACCAGCTCCTTAATCTGCGCTGGAGCCAGGCTCTTCCAAGATGCGATTTCTCTCCTCCAGCTAGAGGAGGGGTGATCCTTCTTTCAGGGATGCCTTCCGGTCAGAGCAGCCTGTTCATCAGTTTACATCCTGAGTGAGGTCAGGGCGGTCACCGTGACTTCCTTCTTCCTCTCCTCACTCAGAACTTTAGCAGGCCCTTAGCCTCCCAAGGTCCTGGTTTCCCGGCCAGTGACACACCGACGACCACAGCCATTAAGGGATTTACAGTCTGTGGACCAACTCAGATGCAAATGTCCGGATTCTTCAAAACACATCAAAGCTTTGTTCTAGAAGGGCCCTAGAACTTCCCAGACATCCAGACAGACTCCAGGAAATCTGCTAGCTTTGGATGGCCAGAACTGTACCAGCTTCCGAGTAGCTTGAGAACAAAGAGGTTGAGGTTGATGAGAGAGAGATATGTGAGAAATAAAGTCTAGAATCAAAAAAGAATTTAAGCAACTGTTCCTGAAAGGCTAACCGTCTTCAGAGATGGCCTTCTCTGCACGTGGACATTTGTTTTCATTGCTGAACTTGGCTTTGGGTGCATTTTGTGAAGCCCCCTAAGCATCAGTCTTCTCACTTATATAATGGAGATATTAACACCATTTGGATTTAACCATTTGGTGCCACCATCAACACCACCGCCATTACCGTCACATCAGTGACTGAGAAGGGGCTTGGGCAGGGGCCCCCAAAGCCAGCTTGGAGTCCTGGTCATGCAAAGCAGCTCCTTGATCAATGTCTGTGCATCCAGCGTGGCTCCGACCATTTACTAATACGGCAACTGACGTCCATACAAAGTTACAGACAGGAAAACACACAGTCAGCTCTTTGAACATCTTTAAAATTTTTTAATTGTAGTAAAATACAAATAACATACAATTTGTGATCTTAACTATTTAAAAGGACACAGTCCAACGGGGTTAAGTACATTCACATCGTTCATGCAGCCACTACCATCATCCATCTTGAGAACTTTTTCATCTTCCCAAATTAAAGCTTCACTCCGTTCAACAATGACTGCCAACTGCCCCTCTCCCCAGCCTGGCACCCACCATTCTGCTTTCAGTCGCTATGAATTTGACTCCTCCAGGGGCCTCAAGTAAGTGGAATCACACAGTATTTGTCCTTTCGTGACTGGCTCGTTTCACTCAGCATGATGCCCTCGAGGCTCGTCCGTGTGGTGCCAGGTGTCAGATTCCCTTCCTTTTCATTGCTGAATAACATTTCCTCATGGGTGTATGCTACCCAGTCAGCGGACGCAGGCTGTGTTCCCCTCTTGGCTGTTGCGCTGCTGTGAACACGGGAGCGCCAGTGTCTCTTCAGGACCTGCTTTCAACCTGGAGGGAGGGCGGGGGTGGGAGATACTCGCCGTGTGTTATTAACAACACACATCACTATGAGCTTCTGTCGGAGTGAGGGAAGACTGAGGGGTCTCAAGGTGCTTCCAGCCTCCTGGGCTGTCGGTGGCTGGTACCAGGGGACGAGCTGACAACACTCAGAGTGAGTCAGGGGTCCCAGGTGTAACTTCAGCTCTGGATTTTTTTCTGAGTGAGCTGCCTTTGTTTCATGAGAGGCTTCAGTCTTCTCTTGTGAGGTGAGATTGGTTCGGTCATCCACAGGGGTCATTACCCTGACACCGTGAGAAAGGAATTAAGGCTACTCAGCAGCTGAACTTCCCAGAAGGCAGGACCTGGAGCCCAGAAGGCTGGCAGCAGCAGAAGGAACAGCGCCGGTCCTTCCTTCCTCCTCTCCTGACCACCTGGCTGTTTCCCTGGAACAGGAGCAGCCTGCATGTGGTTGATGAATTGCTAAAGCTGCGGGGTTGTTCCCAGGGCTCAGATGAAGGCGCAGAGTCCTCCCGGTTCCTGGTAGCCCTGTATTCTATCTTGTAAGAGTCGAGTGCCTTGCATCAGGCCATCTGCTCACATCTGCTGGTGGTCATGGCCAGACCGGAATGAGAGTCCCTTCTATTTGGCTCTTTTTAGATTCAATGTTTGGTCCTTGCAAGTCAAAACCATTTTACTGGTCTTGAAGGAGGAAAGATGAGGTATTTATTCTAAGACATGGGTTTTTAGCACAGTTGGGCAATGATGTCCAAAATCCCTCTTCTTTGTGGTGATGCGGTGAGAAGCAGGTTGGAAGTTTAAAGTTCAGGGTCATTGGATGTTTCATTGGATATGCCTTCAAACAAACCCTGTGTGTTTCCAAAATAATACATGCTCCCTAGCACAAACCCCTTGCAGCGGCAGAACTCAGAGGGAAGCCAGAAGCATGGGCTTTTCCATGCGAGTTCTGGGGCTTCATCCTTCTCCGTCTCACAGCAGCACTGCTGAGAAGAGTCTTTTCCCAGGACTCGGCCATGTGTGATTCTGCTCCCCCCGGCACTGCAGGAAGACCTGAAAACGGAAAACACAACAGGCACCAAGAAAAAGAGAGAAAAAATCTACAAAATCAACAGAATTAAACCTGAAGGGATGGGGAAGTTTGGATTTGAGAGCGGGGAGGAGCAAAGCAGTGGCTGCTTCTCACTGGCAAAAGGAATGGCTCCCATTAAATTATATCATCCAAAGTTGTAGCCACTGTCTGAGACACTCAGTGTTGACAGAATATGGTCCGTGACAGCCGGACTCCTCTTTCCATGTCAGTTCAAGTCACGAGCGCGCTTGGATTCTTCGGGAGAATTCCCCCACCGCAAGCACCCACGTTTCGAGTTCAGCTGGAGAAGCAGCAGCGTGTGTGGACCGAGGGCTCAGGAGCACCCCGAGCAGGGGTGGTAGCCGTATGGGTTGCTGCACCGTCTGCTTCTCCCCTTTCTTCTTTCAACACAGAACTATTTATTTTAGAATCGTTTTAGATTTACAGGAAAACCGCGAAGCTAGTACAAAGCGTTGCTGTAAACCCCTCCTCCAGTCTCCCCCCGTTAAGATCGTACCTCACCTTGGTGTGTTTGTCACAACTAAAGCCCGCAGTTTATTCTGTTTCACCCGCTTTCCCAGTAGCGTCCTCTCTCTGTCCCAGGATCCAGTCCAGGGCATCGCGTTGCAGTTAGGAGCTTTGCCCCTCCAGCCTCCTCTGGCCAGTGACAAGTTTCTCAGTGTTTCCTCACTTTTGATGACCTTGACCATCTTAAGGAGGACTGGTTGTTCCAGAACCCGGGTTTGTCTGATTTTTTTCATAATTAGACTCAGGTCGTGGTGTCTTAGGTGAAAAGTGCCTACTCAAGACATCTCACCAGGAATACAGGACATTTGCTCAACATCACAGGTGCACGTTAATCTTCACCACTGATGAGGATGATGTCTGCCCGCCTTCTCCGCTGTTAAGCGTTCCTAGTTTTCCTTACTCTGTTCTATTCTCTGAAAGTCATTAAGTCCAGCCCATTCTCAAAGGGGGAGGGAGCTTGGAATTGAGCTTTATTTCCTGGAGGAAGTATTCCAGTATTCCTTGGACTTCTTCACTGCAGCTCCCTTTTAGCGTTGCATTTCTGGCACTGCTCTTGAGCATTTTCTGCCCCTGCAGGGACACAACTGTGGTTGGAGGAGCTGTGACTCTGGGGAGGTGGGAACAATTGAAATCCTACATCGCAGCCTCCCTGGCCACGGAGGAAGTAAGTTAAAAATGAATATTAGAAGGGCAACCAGAAAATCTCTAAATGTCCAGAAATAGGCAATACATTAAAATATAATTCATTGATCAAAAAATTCAATGACTATGAGGAAATATTTTAGATGGAATGTTAATAAAAGTCTATCATATCAAGACTGGTAGGATACAAATATAGCAGTGCTTAGAAGCCAAATTATAGCCTTAAAAGCAATTATCAAGAAGGAATAAGGGCTGAAGACGATTACTCCTGTGAGCCTCTCAAAAAGTTGGAAAAAGAATAGCTCAAAGGAACTCGAGGGCAGGGAATGTGGGGATGAGCAGAGTCAGCAAAGGGGAAATACACAGGAAATCAACAGACCTAATGGCTGGTCCTTTGAAAAGACACAGAATTGATTGACCTTTAGAAAGACTGCTAGAGCATAAAAGGGGAAGAAACAGGAGAGGGAGGAGAAGAAGAGGAAAGAGAAGAAATAACCAGTAATAGGTTTTATACACTTTTTTTTAATTGAGGTATAGTCCGTTTGCAATGTTGTGTCAATTTCTGGTGTACAGCACAATGCTTCAGTCGTACATGAATATTCATATATTCATTTTCATATTCTAATAGGTTTTTAAAAGGGCCATAAGTACAGAATTTGTCCTTTCAAAGACAATAGTAAAAACATAAAAAGGCAAGCTAAAGAGTGGGAGAAGATATTTGCTATTTCTACAAATACCCAGCAAAGGGCTCATATCCAAACTACATAAAGGACTCCTGCAAATCAACAAGGGGAAACTGGAAGGAATAATTAATATGTAGAACATTTATACACTGCTGGTGGAAGGAGAAACTGACACAATGCTTTGGAAGATGGTTTGGCAACATCTAATAACACTCAATGCATGCCCACCAGTCCACCCAGCAGCTCCACCCCTAAGAATACGCCGACAGAAGAAACGGTGCCTGGAAGGCATGCCCAAGAGCGTGTGAGGAAATCATTCATTCATGAAAGCCCGAAATTGGAACCTGTCCCGTGCCAGCTGATGGTGGAATGCTTGCAGCAGTGGAGGTCACTCGATGGAAAAGAACAGCGCTCAGCAGGAGGACAAAACGACAGTTACTTGCAGCAACACAGGTGAATCTCGCAGACATCCTGCCCAGCAGTAGAAGCCCAGATGCAAACACGGGGCACGTTACATTTCCAACTTTTCCAACCAGGCCACCAGGTGCGGGACTGGCAGTCAGCACTGTGGTTGGGAAGGGGTCGCTAGGGGGCATTTGGAGCGCTGTCATGTTACCAAGTCCAAACTCGTTCTGTTCACCACACGACAGGCCAATAAATCAGGAGACAAGGTGCTGGGGCAAGGAATAGCGACTTTATTTGGAAAGCCAGCAGACCCAGAGGATGGCAGACTTAATGTGTTGGAGAACCATCCTGCACCAGTCAGAATACAGGCTCCTTTTATACAAAAAACACAGGGAAGGGGGTGTGGTTGGTTGTTGCAAACTTCTTGCTGCAGGAATCCTTTGTTCCTGCAGCCGTCCACGTGGGCCAGGCCATGGTGCTCCTGCAAAACCTCCAACAAAACAAACATTACTCTCTATTCTGCAACTTTGTTATCTTTATGTGAGTGAAGAGCGGGGGAGACTAAGCCTAGGAAACAGGGCACAGCCGCCAAAGCCAAAGGAACAGATCTAATGTGGAGTCAGATTTGTTCTCCTCTATTACAGTCGTGCTTTTGTTTAACGGTTAAGGTGCTGGTGACCCAAGGGAGTTCATCTTGTGAGCATTTATTGAGCTGGAAGCATGTCTGTGCACAACTACCAGAGACTTCTGGGCGCAGCCTGCCTCCCCGGGGCAAGTGGTCCCTCAAGGCTCTCAATGTAGCAAGAGAGCCTTTCCTCTTTACAGTCTTCACCGTCTGACAGATCTCTTCTTGCTTCTGCCTCAGGGCGCAGCAGAAGTTAAAAGAGACGGCATAATAAAGGGTTGCCCCCTGGTCCCACACCGGCTCCCATCACTGCATGAATGAGCCGTGTGACCCTGTGTGGCTGCTGTCTCCCCAGTGAGACGGGTGCCAGGCTAGAGGGATCTCAGAGTTATCAGGAGGATTAAATGCTTCATACCCAGCACGGTGGCTGGTGATGAGTAATAACCGCAACTCAATAAAAATGAGCTTTATTTATTGTTAAAGCACATTTTAAACCGTATTTGATTTTAAATACAAATGGGTATAACTTTTGTTTTGGCTGCTGTTCACACCTTTAGCTCTAACTCTGGCTTTTCCATTATTAAGAAACAGTTACAGGGGGTGAGGCAGGAAGCCCCATGAAAAAGACCCGCAGGACCCCCAGGCAGGGTCACTACTCTCCTGCCAGCACCATCCGGTTCCCTGGCCCAGCGGCCTTATCTCACTTTTTGCCTGTGGACCGGCTAACTTCTAGGAAAGTGGAACTTATCCCTAAAATTCTATTGGTTCCCTGAGCTCACTCCTGATTGGTTATTTCCTTCACTCTTGATTGGTTATTTCCTTCACTCCTGATTGGTCCATTTCCCTAACTTCTGACTGGTCCACTTGTAGTATTTCATTTGCATGGAGCTCACTCCTGATTGGTTATTTCTTTCATTCCTGACTGATTCATTTCTACAAAGCTTGTTCCTAATTAGTCAACTTCTGTTATACTTTATTTGCATATGACGTTGCAAAGTGTAGACTGGCAGCCTATAAAAGCTTGTGTAAACTTACAGAAGGGGTCCTGAGCTTGGAGTGTTAACTCTTCTGGCCCCGCTGGCGTAATAAACCCGAGTTCTCCAACTCTCCCAGTGCTGCTTGGTCTCTCGCCCGGATCCAGATTGCTGTCACAACCGAGCTGTAATCCTGAGCTGCATTGACTCTTTCGACAACACTTGAACAAATAAGTGAAACAGAAGGGCCTGTCATCTGTGGCTGCGGGTTCTGCAGGGACGCAGCTGCGCCCACTGCTGGCTTGGGGGTCTTTCTCCCAGACACTCCTGCAAACATCACCAGGTCTAACACCTACAGCCCCGTCTAGGTGGATCCTCAGCTGGTGAAGCTCAGAAGAGAGGCTGTCCTGGTTTATTCTAGATTTGTTGGGTTCCTGCCTAATAAAAAATGAGTAAAGTAACAGGAACTTGCCTTCTAAGCTCCTGCTGGTGGGAATGCAAAATGGAAGACAATTTGGCCATTTCCTACAAAACTAAACTACTCTTTACCATATGATCCAGCAACTGTAATCCTTGGTGTTTACCCAAAGTAGTTGAAAATGTATGCCCACATGAAAATTTGCACATGGGTATTTATAGCAGCTTTGTTTGTAACTGCCACAGCGTGGAAGCAACCAAGATGTCCTTCAGTAGATGAATGGATAAATTGTGACGCATCCTGACAATGGAATGTTACTCAGTCCTAAAAAGAAATGCACTATCAAGCCATGACGAGACATAAAAGAACCTTAAAGGCATGTTACTAAGTGAAAGAACGCAGTCTGAAAAGGTTGCATACTGTGATTCCAAACCTGTGACATTCTGGAAAAGACAAAACCACAGAGATGAGAAAAAGCAAGGGAAGGCCAGGGGTCGAGGGTGGGGTGCAATGACTAGGTGGAGCCCAGAGGACTTTTAGGGCAGTGAGAATACTCTGTGTGATACCAACACGATGAACACATGTCATTATGCACTTGGCCAATCCCATATAACGTACACCGCCAAGAGTGAACTGTAACGTGAACCATCGTGATGGATCAGTGTAGCTTCAGGGGTGGTAACAAAGGTACCACCCTGGGGGCTTGGGGATGCTGACGGTAGGGAAGCTGTGCGTGTGTGGGCAGGGGACATGCAGGAAATCTCTACCTTTCCCTCAGTTTTGCTGTGGACCTGAAACTGATCTAAAATAAAGCCTCCCCCCCCCTCCTTTAAGGATTAAAACAGTTAGCTTGGAATGGGAAGTCCTTCTGCACCTGCCCCACCTCCCCCTGCTGGAATAGCAGGAAATAAGGGAGCAGTGAGGGCTGGTGAGTGTCTGCAGGGCGTCAGGGGCAGAGCTGGTCAGTGCCCTCGTCCTGCACAACTGCTCTGCTCTCCCCAGGAGCAGGGAGCTCCTTTCTCTGGACACGTGGTTCTGTAAGGCCTCCCAGAGCCTTTTCTTTTTCCTTACGCAGCATTTCTGCATTTGATGTTTGTTTCCCAACAGTGTCTTGTGGCTCAAGTTACTGTGAACAGAAACAAAATTGTAGGTATGAAGATGTCTTTAGATCTTCAGAAGAAAGCCATTCTATAAACCCAGGTCATTGTTCCTAATAAAATGATTCAGGACATCCATCTCCTACTCGTCCCCTTCATCAAATAAAAGATGATCTCCATTGAGTCCATCGCCGACTCTTCCCCTCCTCCTCTCTCCTCCCACTTCCTCTTGAGAAAACAAATATCTGGTTTCAGTTAATTATGGGGCACAAAGTTTATATTTGTTCCCACGGGGTCTCAGAGATGTCCCTCTTTTTAAACAACTTTGTAGCTTCCCAGGTGGAAATAAAGGAGGACTGGGACCTGCCATGTCACTTTCTCCCTTTCTTAAGATTTTAGTACCATGGCACTCTCGGTGTGTAATTGCACAACTGTCCAATATTGAATTTTTCAGTACAATTGGAATGTTTCCCAAGGAAACGAACTTTCTTTTATCTGGTCATTGCTATTTTATAACTGTTAATCTGCGGTGTTGTTTCTCATATTTGGTTGGCTATGGGGTAATTTGTATTTTATTTTATTAAAAAATTTTTTTGAGTCCTAGCCAGTTTACAATGTTGTGTCAATTTCTGGTGAATGGCACAATTTTTCAGTCATACATGAACATACATATATTCATTTTCATATTCTTTTTCACCGTGAGCTACTACAAGATCTTGAATATATTTCCCTGTGCTGTACAGTATGAACTTATTTATCTATTCCAGTGTAATTTTTTAGTATTTCTGGTTATATTATGGGCTTTGAATCATTGTAGCCTTGGAAACTGTGGCCATGGGATCTGGGGTCTGGCGTGGGAGCTTAGAGGCACCGCCCAGTGACCCGCTCAGTTGTCGAGTCCCTTGGCTTAACGCCTGTGGGCTCTGTGTGCTCTGCTCCTTGCGGAGGAGTGGCTGAGCCAGCTTTTATGGGGGTGGGGGGGGCGGGAACCTTTGAGACTGTTAGTTTGCTGTAGGGTTTACGTCCAAACTGAGAGGCAGACAGAGCCTGGAGATGTGAGATGTGCTTTCTGGGCAGACCAGTTTCTTTAGTAAAATGGGGATAATAGCAGCTTCCTTTTGAATTTGCTAGTGAATTTGGCAAACGTTAGGGGTGGGTGGAGTCTGAGGCCATTTCTGCAAAATGTTTCTTCTGCCAGGAACTAGAGGGCTGAAGTGTGGGCTGCCTCCTGCAGTCCAGGCTGTTGCTCCAGCGCAGAGCACGGCCCCACGCTAGAACTGGGCTCGCTGGACCGCTCCAGGGAGAGGGAGCTGTAAGGCCCTGGGTCGGGTGGACAGTCTCACAACGTACGCTCGGTTGTATCGACAACCCCCAACAGAAGCGCTTTCAGGTCCGGAAACTCCTTGAATCGTGATGAGCCACCAACCCCCCCATTTTTCCTGCATGCCTGTGACATCTGATACGAGACCTTCGGGAAGGTGGTTCTTCTGAAACTGTACTTTGTGTCATTGTTCTGTTGCTCCTTTATTTGTGTCAACCTAACAGCCCTTACAAGTTGTCTCTCAAGGATTCGAAGCCCCGAGTCAGTTCGGTGGCCTAATGCCGCCTCGTAACCTCCCACTCTCATCACCTCTTTGCTTAGTAAAGAAAAGCAATGTTTTTACTTTGTAATGGAAATCTCTCTCCACTTGCAACACTGCAGTAAGCTGAGAAAAACAAACCCAAGTCCTCTTCTTAAGTTTGGTTGTTCAGTTGTCACAGTGCCATTTAATGGAAAGGCTGTTATTTCTCTATCAAGTTACTTTTGAAACTTGGTCAAAACCAGTTGCTCACAAAGTATGGCTGTATTTCTGGACTCTCTATTCCACTCAATCAAAAATTTTTTTTTAATCTATAGTTTCTACAGATTTACACTGTGAGCACATTGCAATCTGGAAGCCAGGTAGTGTCAGCTTTCCAAATTTGCTCTTATTTTCAAATGTTGTTTTGGCTATTATAGGTATTTTGAATTTCTGTATGAATTTTAGATTCAGTTATCAAATTTTTTAAAAGCCTGCTGGAACTTCAAATGAGATTACATTGTATACAGATCAACGTGTGGAATTGACATCTTAATAATACTGAGTCTTTCAACCCATGAACACGGAATTTGCCTTTATTTATTTAGGTCTTCTTTAATTTATTTAGATCTTCTTAAAGAAATCATTTCTACTTTATTGATTTTTTTCTATTGTATTTCTATTTTGCTATTTTTCCCACTCTGACATTTATTTATCCTTTCTTCTACTTACTTTGGATTTAACGTGCTCTTCTTTTTCTACTCTTAATGTGGGAGGTGGCATTTTAAATTTGAGACTTTTGTTTTCTAATATTGAGGCTTAGTATTACATATTTCTCCTTAAATGCTCTAGTGACATCTCATAAATTTTGATTTGTTGTGTTTTTATTTTCATTCAGTTCAAACTATTGTCTAATTTGATTTCCTCCTTGGCCCATGGCTTATTTAGAAATGTGATGTTAAATTTCCATATATTTGAAGGATTTTCCAGAGATCTTTCTGTTCATGATTTTAAATTTAATTCCACTGTAAGTAGAGCACAAAATTTGTGTGGCTTGGAACATTGTACATTTCTTGAGATTTGCTTTTTGGCCCCAAATTTGGCCTATCTTGGTAAATATTATGTGTAGGCTTGAAATAATAATGCATATTATTGCTACTGCTGGGGGTGGGGATAAATGTTAGTTAGGTGATAGTATTGTTCAAATATTCTATATTCTTACTGAGTTTTTGTCTACCTGTTTTATCAATTACTGAGAGAAGGTTTTTGAATTCTCTGATCATAGCTATTAATTTATATATTTCTCTGTATAGTTGTAACAGTTTTTGCTTCAATTATTTTTATTTTCTGTTATTAGGTGGTATTTAGGATTATTCCTCTTAATGAATTGACCCCTTTGTCATTATGAAGTCTCTTTCTTTAATCCTGGTTATCTTCTTTGTATAAAATCTACTTTGGTAGCAGCTCCAACTTTCTTTGATTAATGTTATCATGGTATATCTTTCTTTATCACTTTACTTATTGCTTATTTTTATTATAACTTATTATGTCTTTGTATTTAATATATGTTTCCTATGGGTAGCATATAGTTAAGTCTTGCTCTTGCATCTTTTTTTTTTAATGCTAACTTAAAAAAATTTTTTTTAGTGTTTTTTTTGGGGGGGAGGTAATTATGTTTATTTATTTAACTTTTTTTTTAATGGAGGTTCTGAGGATTGAACCCAGGACCTCCTGCATATTAAGCATGCACTCTACCATTTGAATTATATCCTCCCCACAATCTCTCTTTTAATTAGGATATTTAGATAATTTATATTTGATGTGATATGGATGTGATCATTTGATGTTTGTTTTCTATTTGTCCCCTCTGTTCCTTTTCCATTTTTCTGTTTTCTTTTCTTTTTTTTTTTAGAATGTCTTTCTGATTGATTTATTTGGATTATATTTTTAAAATTATAGTTATTAAGATTAATGTTTTAACTTTGTCTTTTTTGTTAGTTTTATTAGTTATAACTTTTTTGTCTTGTTATTCTAGTGGCTGCTTTAAATTTTGAACACAACTTGTAATCATCACAGGCTAGTTTTTTTTTTTTTACATTTTTTATTGATTCATAATCATTTTACAGTGTTGTGTCAAATTCCATTGTTCAGCACAATTTTTCACTCATTCATGGACATATACACACTCATTGTCACATTTTTTTTCTCTCATCACAGGCTAGTTTTTAGTGCTACTACATCACTTCCTATATTGTATAAAAACATATCAATAGCATACTTCTGTTTTCCTCATTCCCAATTGTCTATTATTGTCACATATTTTTACATAATTAGTTACATAACTAGTAAGCCACACAGAACATTGTTATTCCTTGTTTAAATAGTCAATTATCTTTTAAAAGTATTTAAATATTAAGAACACATCATTATACCTTTATCCATATAGTTACCAATTCTGATACTTTTCATTTCTTTTATAGATCTGTATATCCTCATGTATCATGGTGCATCTGCCCAGAGACCATCCTTTACAATTTCTTGTAATGCAAGTTTGCTGTGGGTGAATGCGTTATGCTTTTATGTATCTTAAAATGTCATTATTTTGTCTTAATTTTTGAAAGACATTTTCATGGAACATGGAATTTTAAGTTGACAGAGTCTCTTTCAGTTCTTAAAGCTGTTACTGCACTGATCTCTCACATTATTTCTGACAATTCTGCTGTTTTCTTGTCTTAGTCCCCCTGTATATAATGCCTTTTTTCTTCTAGTTGATTTTAATATTTTCTCTTTATGACTGGTTTTGAGCTAGTTCATAATAAGGTGCCTTGATATTTCCTGTTTCTTGTGATTGAGGTTCAGGGAGCTCCCTGCATCTGTGAATTTATAGTTTTTATCAAATTTGGTACATTTTTTTGTCCTTATGTCATCAAATATTTTTCTTGTCTCTACCCTCTTTCAGGAACCCCAATTATCTGTATATTAGGTTCTTTGAAGTTTTTTTACAGCTCAACTGATGCTTTGTTTATTTTTAGAAATTCTTCTTTCTCTCTGTGTTTCATTCTTCATAAAAATTAGGACTTTTCCTGTCTTCCTGGACACACGTGTGCTTCAGGCACTGTTCCGTCTAGTCCTCTCTCGTGGCTCCTCTCCAGCATCAGGTAACTTCTTCACACACATATATGCTCACTGGTGCTCAGCTGAACATTCAAGGGAAATCCAGGGTCCCCTCCCTGTGCGTTTCTCCTCTCCAGTACTCTGCCTCGTGACCTCCAGCCACCTTGGTCTTGCAGACACTCAGCTCCATCTCCTCAGCTCAGAATTCACCAGACTGCCCCCGAAATGCCCCTGTCTGTGCCCCAGCCTGAAAACACGGTTCAGGTAGTCGGCTGGGACGACTGTTGCACTCACTTCGCTTGCTTCCTTTTCCTCAAGGATTACTGTCCTCTGTTGCCCAGTGTCCAGTGTCTGAAAAACGATTGTTTCACCTAATTTGTTACTTGCATGTTTGTGGAAAACAATTATTTCTTATAATTTATTATTTATATGTGTGTAGGGGTAAATCTAGAAGCTTATGTCTTCTCAATACTTTTATTTGAAACCCTGGGTAAACTTGATAATTTCCTAGGAATATAAAATTTACTTAAACCGACGTGAAAAATGTAAAGACACTCTTTTCCAGAAAGGAAATAGAAAAAAATTGCCAGTGAAATCTCCAGAAATCACTAGATTCAGTTGTTTTCACAAACAATTCTACCAAACTTTTAAGTAGTAAAAATTCAATGCTGTTAAAAGGTTCTGTTCCAGAACTTAGAAAAAGAAAAGCTTCCAAGTCATTTTTATGCCATGAGCGTAGTAATCAAATTCAACAAAGACCAGTGCAACTTGAGAGTATCGATTAAAAATTCGTAAGTAAAATACTGCTCACTAGAACTCTGCAGCAAATAAAAATAGTAATTGGCTATAGCCAAGCACATTTTATTCCCAGAATGTAAGAGGTGCTCAATGGTAGGAAATTATTAGTATGGTTATTAATAGAGCTAAATTGAAACAGCATGTGCTTATTTCCACGGATGCTGAAAGGTCAATATCAATAAAATTCAATATCCATTAATGAGAAAGTTTGCTTAATAAAATAGGTATAAATGTCTGCTGTGTGATTAAGATAAAATATACCTATTTCAGCCTCAAAGCAGCAGCATCCTTTTGACTGTAAAGTACTTCTATTAAGTTAAATAATAAGACAGGAATGCCCACTTCTGTCATTATGATTTTAATTTGTTTTGGAAGTGCCATGCGATACAACTGGAAGCAGAAATCAAATCATGATCAGATTTGCACAACATGTAAATTACATCTTATGTATTAATTCATTACGTAAGTGGAAAATCAGAGTATCCTCTGGAGAAAAATTATTACAGACAATAAGAGAATTCAATGGCATGGCTTGACACACAATCACATACAGAATTCTACAACCTTTATGTATAAAAGCAACAACTGATTGGAAGAACTAAATGGAAGAAAAGATCATATCCAAAATATTAGGAAAAATAAGAAATGTACAAAAAATGTGGAAAATCAATGAGAAAAACTGTAAAATTCTTGTGAAGATCATTAAAAAAAAAACCCACCTGTACAGGTAGAAAGACTGCCTATGTACTTGAGCAGAGGACTCAACATTACAAAGATTTTAATTCCTCCTATAAGTTAAATTCTAGCATTATTTAGAATCCAATAAAAATATTACTGGTTCTTTTTTTAACTAGGCAAAGTTCTTATGGAAAAAACTAAATTAAAAAATAGGGCAAAAACTATGTGAAAAACAACAATGATGAGCAGGGACTAACCCTAACAGAAGTTCAAACACATTATGAAGTTTCAATAATTAAAATGGTGTGATGTTGGTGCATGAATTTATAGATCAATGCCACAGGTTAGAATGTCCGGAGAGATATAGTGCTATGGACTTGTGAAAATTCACTAGATTATAGAATTGGCATTTCATAGGTGAAAAAGAAAAAGACGAATTATTCAGTAAATGCTTTTGGACAAATAGGGAAGCATCTAAAAAATACAAAATTCTATCTTGCAGTTTACATTAAAATTCTAGATAGATCAAATATTTCAGTATTTTTTGATTGTTAAAAATATTAGAAGAGATGGTCCACCATATAAGGAGCTTGGAGGTTGCCACTCCCATCCTCATACTAAGAAAAAAGCTGAAAACTGAAAAAAAACAAGTCTTTTATGTACATCAGAGAATTAAGGTCATGGTGTAAACTACCACCCTGAAAACTGGAAACGGGAAGCTACAGAGAACCATGGCTTACCTGGAGCAGATCCACTCAGAAACCATCACTGGAGCCAGCATCAGATAGGAATTCTTAAAATGTAATTGATTAAATGCAGGAGCCTGTGCATGGACTAGTTTGAGACATAAAACCTCCTGGAGGCTGAGCCTTGTGAGAGGGGGTGTATGACTTCTTGAATTTTATCTCTGGGAGCCTTATCAGGTTCTCAGGGTGCAGATCAGAGAAGTGTCTCCTCATGCTTCCAGCGGGGGAGAAGGGTTTGGTAAAAAAAAGCAACCATTTAAAAACATGCCTAGAGCATTCTTTTCTTAACAAAGGAAAATATTTCAGCAGAGACTAGCCAGTCTGGGTTTTTCCAGAGCCTAATAACCTAGGGAAATACCCAACTTCAGTTCCCTCCAGCCTTTCGTGTGGGAGAAGGGAAATGCCAACCCAAGCCTCCATTAGCTGTCTTGACTCACCTAAAGGGGAAAGGGACAAGAGACTGAGCAGCACTTGTGAAGCTCCCAGCCCAGGGCACTGGGTCACTCAAAGACTAAAGCCAGTCACAGGACTATCAAACACTTCCCGTCTCCCCCCTCCCCCCGCCCCGACACCTCATCACCACATCACAAAAGACCCATTTACCACATGCACCTTTAACCAGTATATCATGTCCTGCGTTCAACCAAAAATTGCGAAGCCTACTAAAAGGCAAAAACAGAGTTTGAAGAGACAGAGCAAGCATCAGAACCAGAGTCAGATATGGCCAGAAGGTTGGAACTATCAGACCAGGAATTTTAAAGTATAGTTAATATACTGAGGGCTATAATGAAAAAACCAGACATCATGCAAAACAGATGGATAGTGTAAACAGAAAGATGGAAATTCTAAGACAGAATCAAAAAGAAATGCTAGAAATTAGAAACACTGTAAAAGAAATGAAGAATGCTTTTGATGGGGACATTAGTAGACTGGACATGGCTGAAGAAAGAACCTCTGAACTTGAAGATATGGCAATAAGAACTTCCCAAACTGAAAAGCAAAGAGGAGAGACTGAAAAAAAGTGGAGCAAAATAGTCAAGCACTGTGGGACCAATTACTAGAAGGAAAATTAAAAAAGAGAGACAGGAAGATAAGAAATGTCTGAACCAATAATGAATGAGAATTTTTCAAAATTAATTTCAGAAACCAAGCCACAGACCCAGGAAGCTCAGAGAACTCCAAGAAGGATAAATCTCAAACACTATACTTAGGCACAGCATATTCCAACTGCAGCAAATAAAGAGAAAGGAAAAAAATCTTGAAAGGAGTCAGAGTGAAAAAAAAAAAAACTTCACTTATAGAGGAGCAAGGATAAGAATTACATTGGACTTCTTTTCAAAAACCACGCAAGCATATTAATAGTATTGAACAACAATGACAAAAACCCTCAGCTCCCAAAACTTTTGCATCCAGTGAAATTATCCTTCAAAAGTGAAGCAATACTTTCTCAGACAAACGATAATTGAGGCAATTTGTTGCCAGCAGATCTGCCTTGCAAGAAATATTAGAAGTTCTTCAGAGAGAAGGAAAACGATAAAGGTCAGACACTTGGATCTGCATATAGAAAGGAAAAGTGTTAGAGAAGGAATAAATAAAGGTAAAAATAGATCTTCTGTTTTTCTTACTCTTAATTGAGCTAACGGATAGTTTAGAAGGTAGTTATGCTCACTGCTGTACCACTAATGCTGCACAAACAGGTAACAATTTGGTCCACACAATAGCAACAGTGTGTTTGGTGATTATTGCTTATGGATGAGTGACATGAATGACAACAGTGATGTAACGGAAGGGAGGGAGGGACTGGGAATACCCTGTTATAGGTGCTTACCTGCCTGTGAAGAAGTATAGTGCTATTTGAAAGTGGACCCACATTAGTTGCAAATGTATGTTGTAAACTCTAGGGCAACTACCAAGAAAAGAGAAAAAAAAAAGTATGATTAACATGCAAGGAGAGGAAAGAGAATGGAGCTATAAAATGCTTAATCAAAACCACAAAAAGCAGAAAAAGAGTGGAAGACAAAAACAGAAACAGAAAAAGGGCAAGAAATAGAAAACAATAGAAAATATGGTAGGTGTTAATTTAATTATATCAATAATCACTTTAAATTTCAATGGGTTAAGTGCACCAATTAAAAGACAAATACTATCACAGTGGATCAACAAGCAGGACCCAGCCTTATGTCATCTGTAAGAAAATCATATTAAATATAAGGACACATACAATAATAAGTAAAGAGATTGGGAAAGACATATCATGCGAATCGCAGTTACGAGAGGCTGGAGTAGCCATATTCATTTCAGACAAGCCAACTTTTGAAGAAGGAAGATTACCAGATATAAAGAGGGCTACTGCATAATGATAAAGGGGGCAACTCCCCAAGAAGACGTAATAGTCCTTAAGGTATGTGTGCCTTACAACAGAGTTTCAACATACATGAGACAAAAACTAACAGAAATTCAAAACGAAATGGATACATTCACCACTGTAGTTGGGGACTTTCACACCCCTGTGCCTGACAGTTCCAGCAGAGAGAGAAGTAGGAAGGACACCACTGAACTGAACACCACAATCGATGAACAGCATCTAGTTGACATTTGTAGACTGCTTCACCCAGCCACTGCAGAACACACGGTCTCCTAAGGCTCACATAGAACGTTCACCAGGACAGACTACGCTCTGGGCAATAAGACACATGTTAACAAGCTTAATAGAAAGCATACCATGTGTGCTCTCATACCACAGTGGAATTGAACTGGAGATCAATAACAGAAAGGCAGCTGGAAAACCCTGAACTCCTAAATAGCACACAGGGCAAAGAAGAAGCCTCAAGAGAAATTCAAAAATATTTTGAACTAAATGAAAATAAAAATACAACTTCCTGTGATTTGTGGGGTGCAGCAAAAGCAGTGCTTCGTGTTACTTTGATTGCATGTATTAGAAAAGAAGATGAATCTTAAAAAAAAAACTAAGCCTCCATATTAGCAAACTAGAAGAAGAGAAGCAAATTATATCCAAAGTAAGCCAAAAAAAAGAAATAATAAAATTATAGCAGGAATCAGTTAAACAGAAAACAGGAAATTAAGAGAAAATCAACACAATTAAAAGCTGTTTCTTTGAAATGATCATTAAAAAATCTGATAAACATTCTAGCCAAAGTGAAAAAAAAAGGGACACAAATAACTAATATCACAAATGAAAGAGGGGCCAGCACTACTGATTATAAGAACGTTAAAAAGATAATTAAAAATACTGTAAACATTCTATCTCCACAAATTTGATAACCTTGGTGAAATGGATCAACCCCTTGAAAGACGTAATCTTCCATAACCCACAGAAGAATCAGACAATCTGAATAAGTCTATGTCTATTAATGAAACTGAATCAATAATGTTAAAGGATTATTATCTGGGCATCATTCCCAGATGAGTTCATTGGTGAATCCCAGCAAACGTTTAAGGAAGAAATTCTATCTAATCTCTGAAATCCATTTCAGAAATTAGAAGCAGAGATAACACTTCCTAACTCATTCTGTGAGGCCAGCGTTACCCTAATGTCAAAACCAGACAAAGACATTAGAACAAAAGAAAACTACAGAGTAATATTTCTCGTGAACATAGATGCAAAAATCCTCAGCAAAATATTGGCAAGTTGAATCCAACAATGTGAGAAGAATTATACGCCTCAGTCAGGTAGGATTTATTCCAGGTGTGTAAGCGTGGCTTGAGATTTGAAAATCAGTCCTATCAACCAGCTAAGGAAAACATATTCATGATCATATCAGTCGATGCAGAAAAACACTTGACAAATTTCAACACCCATTTATGATAAAAATTATCTGCAAACTAGAAGAGAGAAGAATTACAAGACAGAAGAACTTCCTCAACTGGATAAAACAAAACAAAAAACATCAAAAACCGCTGTTGAAAGACCCCTACTGCTAACATCACAATCAGTGCTGAGATGCTAGACACTTTCTCTCTAAAATCACGAGCAAGACGAGGATGTTCCCTCCCATCAGTCCTGTCCAACATAGTACTGCACATCCTAGATAATGCGTCAAGGCCAGAAAAGGCAAGAAAAGGCACACAGTTTGGAAGAAAGAAGAAACGAAACTGTCTTTGTTCATAGACAGGAAATCCCCCAAAATAAAAAACAAACAAAGACACAAAGAAACAACAACAACAGAGTCCTGGAACTAACAAGAGATTGCAGCAAGGTTGAAGGATACAAAGTTAGTACACAAAAGTCAGTTGCTTTTCTTTATACCAGCAATGAACAATCAAAATTTGAAATTAAAAACACAATAATACCATTTACATTAGCAAAGAAAAAATGGAACGCTTAGGTATAAATCGAACAAAATATATACAAGATCTACATGATGAAAACTACGAAACTCTGATGAAAGAAATCAAAGAAGAACTACATAAATGTCCAGGCATTCCGTGTTCATGGATGAGAAGACTCAGTACTGTTAAAATCTCAGTTTTTCCCAGCTTTATCTATACATTCCATGCAGTCCCAATCAAAATGCCAGTGACTTACTCTGTAGATATCAATAAACTTGTAAAATTTATTTTTGGGGGGAAAGGCAAGAGACAGAGTAGCCAACATGATATTGAAGGAAATGGACAAAGTCAGAGGGCTGACAGACTATCTGACTTCAAGTCTTGCTGTAAAGCTGACTTAAATTATTAAGCTGTATTATAAAGCTATAATAGTCAGAACAGTGTGGCATTGGTGAAGGAACAAATAGACCAACGAAACAGAGTAGAGAGCCCAGTAAAAGACTTACACAAGTATAGTTAACTCGTCCCTGATGGAGGAGCAAAGGAAATCAGTGGAGAAAAGATGGACTTTAAAAAAAAAAGAATCTTGGAACAAGTGGACACACACATGTAAAAAACAGTTCTAGACTTGGACCCTGTATCTTTCACAAAAGTTAGCTCAATGTGGGCCATAAATTTAAATGTGGATTGCAAAACCGTAACCCCCCTGGGGAAAATCCAGGTAAACGTGGATTTGGTGGTGGCTCTTCAGACACACCAAAGGCACAATCTGTGAAAAAAAAAATGGATAAGGCGGACTTCCTTACAATTAAAAATTTCTGCTTCACAAAAGACACTGTTGAGAGCACGAGAAGAGCCAAGGACTGGGAGAAAGTCTTTGTGAAACATGTACCTGATAAAGATCTGTTATCTGAGATATCCACAAAGCTCTACAGTTCAACAATGGGAAAATGAAAAACCCAGTTAAAACTGGGCAAAAGATGTGACCAGATACCCCGCTAAGTATGCAGATGTATAGATGGCAAATAAGCATATGAAAATGTGCTCAGCGTCAGATACCACTAGGGAATTACAAATTAGAGCAACGCTCAGACATCCCTGCACGCCTGTTAGGCTGGCTGAAATCCAGAACACTGACAATGCTGAATGCGGTTTACAGAAACTCTATTCATCGCTGATGGGAATGCAGAACAGTAGAGCCATTTTGGAAAGCTTGGAACGACTTTGGGACTTTTTACAAAACTAAACAACTCTTTTTTTTACCCCAAAACTAAACAACTCTTAATATACCACCCAGAGACCATGCTCTTTGAAATTTAGCGAGATGAGTTGAAAACTTATGTCCACACACACACACACACACAAATCCTGCGCACGGATGTTTACAGCAGCTTTTTCCATGATTGCCCAAACCTGGGAGGAACCCAAGATGTCCTTTAGTAAGTGAATGAATGAATGAATAAGCTGTGATGTATCCAGCACTGAAAAAACGGGCTCTCAATCCAACAGGTCCGCGCGGTAGGTGCGCCTGGCACAGGACGGCTTTCCACAGGCTGCCTCGCCTGATCCTCACAGTGGCCTGTGCGCCCGGGGTCTCCTGCTTCCCTTTTACAGATCAGGAAGGAGCCGGACGCTCAGACAGGCTGGGTGATTCGGGCAGAGTCGCGCGCCGTGCAGCCGGGGTTCCCGCGGGCCCCTGGGCGCTCCTGGGCAGCGAGCGCGGGCTGCGCGGTGGGGGGCGCTGTGCCCGCTTGCAGAAGGCGCCGCGCCGCGAGGGCTGCTGTTCCGGGCTGGGAAGCGGCCCGGGCTCTGGGGGACACCCGTGTGAGGAGGCGCCCACTGCCCCGCGGGCCTGCGGTGGACGCGGCTCTCTGCCCGGGCGCAGGCTGCTCGGGCCCTCCGGTTCGGCGCGTCGCGGACTGCCAAGGGGTCTGCGCTGTGGCCCCTTCCCGGCCACGGAAGCGGCTCCCATCATCCGGGGGGTCAGCTGAGGACCGCCCTGCGTGAAGATGCTGCAGCCCTTGCTCTGACACCTAACGCAGGCCCGGGTGAGCTGCGGCTCCCGACTTCGCGATCGAACTCATCCTGAGTGTGTTCTGAGGGTGCTCCAGCACAACCCCGAGACCCCTGCCAATGCAGAGGACGCACAGCGCTCCCGCCTAGTCTGGGCGCCCAGAACACCGAGGGAATTTACGATACATTTCAGAGCAGCCAAGCTAGCTCTAGCAGGCTTTTACACTAGGCCCCTCGGATACTCACTCTCAGTGGACTCTGAATACTGATGGCACAGACATTCCTTCCAGAAAATGCACTCACGTGTGCACCTGCTGCTCCCTGGCGAGCTGGGAAGCCAGCACATCACTGCCCGGGCGCCGTCACACTGGAGGGAGTCTTGGAAGGGCCGCGTCTTCCTGGCTACCCCCACCCCCACCCCACCCCCGTGCGCGTCTCGGGGGGCACGCCCACCCTCCGCCTCACAGGCCACCACAGCCCCAGGGCGCTGCGTCTGCAGGTCTGTCCGAATGCCTCGGGCAGCAGGCTCGGCTCCTGCTCTGCGGATTCGGGCCGGCCCTGGAAAGGCTGGCCCGCCAAGGGCTCAGAAGGAGGATGAGCACAAGAAAAGCACCTTTCCCTCTGCTGAGTGTTTAACATCTGTTTTATGACACTGGCGCAGCCATTGACCAGCGATAGCCGTCCGACGATTGCTCTGTAGAAGGTTTTCCCCTCTGTTCACCGCCCAGCGCTGCACCACAACAACACAACACTACCACTTGCTGCTCCACGTCGATCCAGATTACACACACAGGTGAAGACGCAGAACTCAGTTTTCCACTGAGAGGTGCGGAAGTTCAAATGGAAGACAAGATCTCTGTTTCCTGAAAGCATTTGCAAACCACAGTATGTTCTCTGATGCAGCTTTGCATAGTGAAGGCCTGAGATGCTGGATTGAATACTAGTTCCATTCATTCTGCAAATGCCAAGCTATGTGAGCACAGTCTTCTGCAATGGGAACAAACACTGAGGTATTCAAATCTTGGATGGGTTTCGTCATGTTTCTTGGAAACAGAAAACATTTCTAAACAATGTTCAAGCTATGGCTTGTCAAAACTCCTCAAACGTCTTCAGCAAGACCAGTTCGAAGTGGTTCTCTCCTAACAGGGACTGAGCCGGCCTCCGTGGGGACCGGAAAGTTCACGCTCACACAGGAATGCCCTCCCGTATAGGAACGCCTGCCTCTTGGGAGAGTGAGAAGGCGTGTGCTCCGGGGCGGACCAGCCACAGACAGCCGTACCGCTTGGAAGACACCGAGAAAGGAGGGGTGCTAGATGGGTTCTGCACCCGAGGGTCTGGGTCCACCGTGGTTTGTGGCCTATTATCCACGTGGCTGAGGGCAGATGGCATAACTTCTCCGGTGATCAGTGTCTTTGTCTGTAAACTGCAGCAGTAAAAATAATAAGAACACTTTAAAATTCAGTAGGTTGTTGGGAGGATTAAATAAGATGATGCATTTAAGTCACTTGATGCAGTGCCCAGCCAATGGTGAGTGACGTTAAAGTGAAACCTGTAAGTGCCACTGAGAGGCCAGTTATTTAAATTTTCTCAGCTGCAAGACAGAGGTAACAGCTGGAACTTTTGCTGGTGGGGTATCTGGACATACAGGTCATCATTTCATACACCAGCACACCCTCTTCTGTGACAAAGTCTCACTGGTGTTCTCCGTGGTGTCCCTGTTATATGGGACTAGGAGACTCTGGAAAGACTTCTGGAAAGAAGTCTTCCCACATTGTCAGAGGAACTTCTAATTCTAACACACTCGCCCCGACTCCTGGGGCTCTTCCCACCACAATTGCTTATTTGCTTATTTGCCGGGAGCTGTGGGAGAGGGCAGGGGGACATCCACTTTTCCTGTTGCGTGATCTGCGTGGGTGGCCATGGTCACACCCACTTGGGTGAGAACGCAGGGTGAGGAAGGCATCGATGCTGGGTGAGCCCTCCCTCGGGCACGTACTGGATGGTTTACACCCACATCAGGAAGGTGGATGGAGATTTTAACTTAAACCCGTTGTTTTGGATTTTAGAAAATAGAGTAGTGTTCTACATTAGTGGCTAAAATTAAAAAGTGACATATCCAGGGAGCTCGCTTCCACGTGGCCTCCTTCTTTGTCTCTGTGTTGGAAGGAAAATGACCAGGTTTGGGAAACCATGTGCAAGGTTGAATGGTGCGTGCAACCTGAATGTCTGAGAGGCACACGTTTCCCTGCATGTGCACGCCTGCTCTCACCCAGTTTGGTGGCCCCCATGACGGCAGCCACCTGGGAAATGGGAAATGGTGAGCTTGTCTACCTCACATCCAGCTTCTCTGCTCCGGGGCTCAGCAGCCCCCCTCTCGTCTGGGACCTGGGGGTGCCCAGTAGCACAGACCACGCAGAGTCATCATATGACTCTTAAAACAGGGAGTGGCTCAAATATAATCTCAGTGAGTGGTGTCAATGGTTATCAGTCAAAGGGGAACTTTCCTCTTTTGATTTGAAACACACTCTTCCAGTCAAAGCCGCCTTTTGGTAACAGGATTTCAAAGTTCAAGCCCTCAGGGCTGTTTATCCCCTCCCTCGTGCCGGCATGAGGGTACTGTGGTACCTGCTACCAAACTCCGGTAAAGAGGGAGTCTGGTCTGTGTCTGGCCCCTGGGACTGAGTGGCCTCCACCAGGGGTGTTGGTCTTGTCTGTGGGGTCCTGTGATGGTGTCAGCAAGTCCTTCTACCTCCAGGAGTTCCGCTGGCACCTGGTGCTGAAATGCAAGGCCTCTGATATGCCGCCCTCTACTCCCTGGGGTCCTCACACCCTGCAGCAACCCGGAGCAATGACATAGCAGTTGACACCAAGATGGTGGAAAAGTCAACTCCCAGTAGACCTTGAGCTTCATTAGACATTCAGTGTAACACATTGGCGTGGTAAGTGGCCCTCCCACAGGCGCCGTGACAGCTCCCAGTCTCACCATAGAAGGTCAAAAAGTGGGTGTGGCCCAGCTCCTGGGCATCCCAGCCCCTCCCCCAAAGTGGCTGGAGTAACCCTCCCACTTGTTAGCATATGAAGTTGCCAAAAATGAGTCCGTAAAAGCTAACAACACCTGTTACCATGTCCAAACTTGTTCTGCTCTGCACGACAGACCAATAAATTGGGAGAAGAGGTGATGGGGCAAGGAATTGTGACTGTATTTGGAAAGCTAGCAGACTGAGAAGATGGCAGATTAATGTCCTGGAGAACCATCTTCCACAGTTCAGAATTCAGGCTCCTTTTATACTAAAACGGGAGAGGGAGTATGGTTGCTCATTGCAAACTTCTTTGTTCCTGCAGCTGTCCACGTGGGTCAGGTCGTGCTGTCCCTGTAAAACCTCCAACAGAACAAATGTTATTTTCTATTCTGCAACTTGTTATCTTTATAGGAGTGCAAAAGTATTAACATCCTTAAAGGTCAGAGCCTTGAGACTAGGACCTTCTGTATTTCAGGCTAAAGGCAACATTCCTTTACAAAAGGTGCAGAGCGAGCAGGACTAAGCCTGGAAAACAGGGCACAAGGTTAAAGCCAAAGGAACAGCTCTAATATGGAGTCAGATTTGTTCTTTGCTCCCACCTCGTGGCCACCCTCCCTTCTGAGTGGGACAGACCACACTCTGTCTATGGAGCGTGGATCTGCTTTTACTTTAAGCTGAGCTCCCAACCGCCACACCTCGTGGCCTTTCTCTTGCCTTCTGAAACAGCCCGCACTGTCTATGGAGTATTTATCTCTCTGAATAAATCTACCTTTACTCAACTGTGGCTCGCTCTTGAATCCTTTCCTGCATGAAATCAAGGACCCTCACTTGGCGGGGTGCATCCCAGGGACTCATCTGAGACCTGGGACATGGCCATCCTCTCACCCCATATTTTTCTTCCTGTATCAACTTAACAATAATTTAGATTTCACTTGTAATAGAGTTTGAGTTGGTAGTGTAGACAAAGAAAGGGTTTATTACACAAATTAAGGTTGCATCCAGGGTTGTGGAAGTATGTTTAGCCTTGTGAACCAAACTGCACAAGTACTTAAAATAATCTGTAACCGAATTTAAAAAGTTGCCCAATAAAATAATATTTATTATTATATATAAGACTAATATTTGTATATTAAAGCTGGTCCCATGAGGAGTCTATTTTAATCAATTTGAATATCTCTAAACACCCATTGTTTTTATGTCAAAGGTTGAATCCAAGCAACAGGTTGTTTTAAAAATTGCTACTCATTAACCAATTATTAGTATATAAATAAAATTCAAAATATGATAAAAGGACATGGAGAAAGGAAAATATTTTGTTCCAATATTTTACTGGAATAAAGATTGATGATGTGATTGACCAGGAAGAAAGAATATGATGTTTGACACTTTTCTTATTAAAAAATTAAATCATTTTATTTGTTTTCCTGATATGAAAGGATGTAACTCCTGAATGTACCTACTGATTAAGACGCTTCCCACATGGACCCAGGAATGAAGGTTCTGTTTCCAAAATGTACCAGGAATTCTGCCTCCAGTACGGGGGAGCGAAAACACTTAAGAAAGTGCAACTCTTGCAGATACAAACGACAGATCTTGTATAAAACACGACGAACGCCTACCGGAGGTATGTTGGGGGGACTAGAAGACAAATAGCCTGTTCCAGAAAAGACAGAAAGTTTGAACAGACATTTCTCAGAAGCAGAGTTATGGCGGCCAACGAGCACACAAAGGGAAGCTCAGGCCCGTTAGTCACCGGGGAGACGCAAATTAAAATCAGGATGTGACACCACTCTACGCCCACTGGGATGAGTAAAGGAAAAACACTGACCATTCTCAGTCCTGGAGTGAGGCCGACTGGAATGGTGCATCACCCCAGAAAACCAGCAGCTTCTTAGAAAGTTAAATGTACGTGAATCTGTACCCTAGCCGTTCCCTTGTTAGGCATGTATCCATGGAAGAAGTTCACACGATGGCATGTACATGAACGTTCATAAGATCTCCAGTGAGATTTAGTTTTAGGATATTGTGAATAATGTCCATCCACCCAAATGTCTATCAGCAGGTGGACGGTTAACCAACGTGACATATGTCTGCATAATGGGTGGTAATTAACGCGAAGAGGACTGACTCTTAGGGTAGGTATGGGTGAATTTCAAAGCAGTTCTGCTGAGTGACAGTAGCCAGTCACAAAAGGCCATGTATTACATTATTTTTTTAATGTAAAATCCTAGGAAGTGCAAACTGATCTTTAGTGGCAAAAGCAGATTAGAGGTTGCCTGGAACAGGGGCAGAGGGAGGGGTGAATAGCAAAAAACAGGAGAAATTTTGGGGCGATGGAAGCATTCTGTCCTTCCCGATGTGTTCAGCTGTCAAAACTCACTGTCAAAACAGGACAGTAGACTTTCATAAGTGCGGGATGTCGTGTGTACTTTGTTCCTCCCTCCATAAAGCTGATTTTTTAAATTGTCCCAGGCTCCTGCTTAACCAAGAAAAATAAAAAGCATTAGGGGATCTGCTATTTTTGTGTGTGAGACTGGAGCTCGGCGCCTTCTTTGAGAAAGTGGTTTGTGAGCACTCGGAACAGGCATCATCATTCCCAGGGCGCCCGGGGGCTGCAGAGAGAGATCTGCCCAGTGTTTCCACACAGCACGCAGGACGGCAGGTCCCCAGCAGCCTTTAGCCTCTGAACTGGCAGAGATTCTTTTCAACATCAAGTTCACTCTAAAAAGTAAAGCTCTTCCCCTCAAAAAAAAAAAGAGAGTGGTGCCTTGAAACAGCACTGCAGTCGCTAAGGGGACTGGCCACTCTCAGCTGACAGACCCCCACAGGCAGCTAAGTGCTCGGTTGCCGTGGCCGCCTTTCCCTCCCTCTCTCGGTGATGACCCCACACTGATGTGCAAGGACGCCGACCGGCACATCCAGCTCCTCCTGCCTGGGAGACAGACAGCATCTAAGGGGCCGATTTTCTGACCTCCTGAAGTGGTCTGCGTGGGGCAGGGACTGGGTGGCTCCAGTTGCCTGTCAGCACGGCACCCAGGGCAGCAAGCTGGGCCACAGGGGCAGGCAAGGCTCAGCGGACGGATGGCTGCAGCCCGCCCTGCCGGGTCCTTCACTGTTCGTGTGTCAGCATCAGACACAAACAGCCAGTTAATGCGAAAAGTACTTGCTTCTGTCCCGTTAATACTAAAATACAGTAAGAGGAGGGGTTTGGGGCCTAAATCTCCTACTTAGCGCCTAAGTTCCTCTGTCACCCATTAGGTGACAGCAGCCACGCACACTGATCCGTGCTTGAATAAACATGACACTGATGTTTGAATCTATGTTCAAGAGTGAGAATTGTAGCTAGGATCCGAGAAAGCCTTACCAAAAAAAAAAAAAAGGATAGAAAGAGAAAAAGAACTCTCCAGCCATAAGCCAGCCGTCCCCAACAGCTACAACTTCCAGAATGGGCTCAGCCCTGGTGGGGGCTGTGGGGCCTGGCCGTCCCCTTCCTGCTGGGGCCAAGGCAACACTCCCTGCCAGGAGCTGCGGCCCTCCTGGGCAGTGTGGGGAAGCGTGCCCACATCTGGGGCACAGCAAAGACGCCGAGGGGCGGGGGGCAAGGGAGACCCCTGGTCCAACAGGACCCGCCAGTCATGGACACCTGAGGCTCAACCACCGGCAGCCCTGGCCCCACAGAGGCAGAACCGACCCCTCCCAGCAGCTGTGGCTGCTGATGGAGAGCCGCCTAGAGCCCAGAGCTTCCCCAGCAGGGTCATGGTTACACCAAGGACAAACTGTAACAAGTCAAATCGATTAAATTAAAATCAAAACAAAACAAACTGATCCCCCCCACCCCAAAAGAGAAAACTGGTTTCTTAGTGCCCAGTCTCAATACTTTCCAATTAACGCGTGAAAGAGGGTTACTGATCAGGGCGGTCGGTAGGGCCAGACACTGCGGTTTTCCCTGTTTTATTCCTGCCCCAATCGTCAGCACTTCTGACTCCCCACCCTCCCTGTCTCTGTCTCTGTCTCTCCCTCCCTCCCTCTGCCTGCCTGTCTCTGCCTCCCTTCCTCTCTCCCTCTGTCCCTGCGTCTCTGTCTGTCTGTCTGTCTCTCCCCCTCCATCTCCAGCTCTGGGAACTGTAGGCTCCCTCGTCTTGGGCAGCTCAGGGAGGAAGAGAAGAAAAGTCACTGAGGACCTGGCACAGAACCAGCTCAAAAACACCAAATTCCAGGCCCTGAGAAGGTCACACTGTGTCAGATCAAGGTTAGGAACAAGAAATGGGGGCTGACATTTGGAAGAGTTGATGGTGGGGAGAAGGGGAAAAGGAAGATGCATGGAGATGGTTTTCATATAACTTTTCTGCTTGACTTAAACATATTGTTTCCCCAAACTTGACCCTCCCCCCTCATAAAGAAAGAATGAAATAAAAGCAGCTTCGATGTTGGACCAGTAGCTAACGTGCTTCTCAGCTTCCTGGAGGGCGTGTGCACACAGGAGACGGAAGGAGCCGGCCCTAATGACCAGGACGGGCCCCGGAATGCTGACAAGCGGGTGACTGGCTGGCAATCTCGTTTCCCGCATCAGAGCAGAATTTACATTCAGTCCAGCAGCCCTCAGAGGAATGTCCCCGTCTGCCATCTGGCTCCCTGAGTCGTCTGGCCGGGAATACCTCTGGGCAGAAGCAAATGTCAACAGTGGAGAGATCTGGTTGACAAAGAGAAGCAGGCTTTGCCTCTCACTGCAGTTTGAAAAAAAATCAAATTCCTGGTTTCGTAGGCATGGCTGCCCTTTTACCACAGTCAGGGCCCGGGGACAGGCTGGGGTTGAGTGGAGCAGGCTCTTTGTGCAAACGTGCATCTTTTAGCGACCTGACTGGGGCGGGTGGGGTGGGGTGGGGGCAGAACAGACCCCACGTAGGTGGGTCCCGGCACAGGAGAGCGGGAGAGAGGGTGAGACGCGCCCTCGTCTCCGCGGAGAACGGCCGCCATGCGGTGAGCACAGCCTCTGGGGAAGGGAAGGATGCTTGTCTGAGGCCCAGCTTACACCTGAGCAAAGGTAAGGCCAGCGCTGCGCGCTGTTCAATACGCCTGAGGCAACGTCCGTCCTCCTGGTGGCCCGGGCCCCGGGCTGCAGGGGAGGGTCCGACCTCGTGGCTTCTGCTGCCGACAGCCCGCGCAGCGTCCAGCACGTTCCAGCTTCTCCACACGGGGGTGCCCACTGAGATGTGGGATTCCAGCCCAGGGCGGAGGAATACGGTTTTTAAAAGTTGGCGAAGCGGCGAGGTGGGTGGGAAGAGAGAAGCTGGGAGTTCGAGATTTGCAGATACTGACTGGAATATATAAAACAGGTAAACAAGTTCACACTGTGCAGCACAGGGAAATACATTCAACATCTTGCAGTAGCTTATGGTGAAAAAGAATGTGAAAATGAATATATGTCAGTTCATGTGTGGCTGAAGCACATGCTGTGCACCAGAAACTGACACAGCGTTGTAAACTGGCTATGACTCAGTAAGAAAAACATTGGCGAGACACACGTCTAACCCATCGACATGATTACTGACGAGCACCGGTCTGCAGCTCCTGCTCTGTGACAAGCTCGTGAAGGTGAGTAAGGTGGACACATGGCCCCCGCCCTGGGCTGCCCGGGATGCCGTTAGAGGGGGCATGGCCTCTTAGGAAGGAGGGAGCAAAGGCTGCAACACCTCAGAGCCGCTCACCTCAGCCCGCTCTCATTACGTATGCGTGTGTACACAGATACACTCTGCAGTTTCAAAAAAAATTAAATGCACAATATATTTGTATTTTTGGTTCCAGGACCCCTGCCCCCATACCAAAAGCCACAGATCCTCAAGTCCCTTATGTCAACTGAAAAAAAAATGCACAACTTGAGCGCTGTGACTTCCGTGTTACTTGGGGGCAAGATGAGGACTGTAGCCCGGGAGACAGCGTCTCGGATAGCTCCGAACACGCAGGCGGGGAGGTCAGTGCGCACGTGGTTTCAGGGACGGGGGGCCATGCGACCAGGCACGCATTTCTGCAGAAGGTTCTGCTGCTCACACGGAGCATGTGTCTCCATCAGTGATTTTAGTGCTTTTCTAGATACGAGGAGATGCAGGAATTGGGTCATAAAGTCTTCTCCTGAAGATACCCAGCTATCTGAAGGCCTGTCATGCCAGCTTTCCCCAGAGCCCAGAGCGCCTCGTTCCTGATCTCCACCCTGAGCTGCCTTCTGGGTGTGTTGAAGGTCAGTGACTGCAGTGGCCAGAGACTTAATCCTTGTAGAGGCAGACCGCAAGTGCCAGGTTTTAGTTGGCAATTATATAAAATGGCATAGTATTTGCATATAACCTACACACACCCTCCTGCCTACTTTCAATCATCTCTAGGTTCTTATGATACTTAATGCAACGTGAACACTAAGTAAATAGCTGTAAACACAATGTAAACACTAGGCGAATAGCTTCTGGTCGCGGCAAATGCAAGTTTTGCATTTTGGAACTTTCTGGAATTTTTTTTTCTGAATATTTTCTATCCAAGTAGATTGAATCCTCAAACGCAGAACCTGCAGAAAGATATATTCCACTGGGTTCGTTAAGTCTCAGATAGAAAGTAAAATAGAAATTGGAGAGTGCTTCCTCAATTTATTGACTCAGGTCTTCAAACGAATTATTTCACAACACGCATGCCCCTAATCTCTAAAACTCTGGATTCAGAAACACGAAAGAGCTCTGGAAAACCAAACTGACCATCTGGAAATGCAGGTCTGGGGACCAGGCCATTACCAAGGAGACAGCGCGTCTGCCCTGGGACCGGACAGGCGGTCGAAGCCCCGGCCATTGTAATTCCTGATACATGAAGGCTTACGCTAGCCTTTTTATTTTTTGTTTTCTATTTGTTGTTTTCTGTTTTATGCTTCATTTTGTTTTCCACCTTGCTGCGGATTATTTAAACTTTTGGGGGGACTTCATTTTGATTTATACATAATGTTTTAAATGTAGTTTTTAGATTACAGTGTCAGCGTGTGCCTCTGTGTATAGTTATTTTTAGTGATTGCTTTAAGTATTACATATATATATGCACATGTACATGTTTTATATATATATAAACATTAATCTGTGAGTGCCTTAATTCTATCAATTTGAATGACATGTAGAAAATACACCTACCTTTGCATTTCTCCTTACTCTTCCCCACTTACAATATAATTGTCTTTTCCCATATACCTTAAAGACCACATCAGACAGTATGTAAATTTTTGCTTCATCCATCAAACGTAATTTAGAAAATGAAGGAGATGGAAAGTCTACTGTATCTGCTCGTATTTTTGCTGTGTTCTTCCTGATGTCTTCACATGCCTTATTTTATTACTTCCTTTATGCTTAAAGAATGTCCTTCAGCTCTTTTAGGGTAGGTATACTGGTGACAAATTCTCTCATTTCCTCAAAATAGTTTCTACCTGAAAATATCTTGTTTGCCTTTTCAGTCCTTAAGGATATGATTCCACGTTGACATTCTTTTACTTCAGCACTTACAGAATCTTGTGTTACTTCCCTCTGGTCTTCTTGATTTCTAATGAGAAATCCATTGCTAGTCAAATTGTTTTTCCCTTCTAGATAAGATGTCCTTTCTCAATGTTTTCAAGATTTTTTTCTTTGTCTTCAGATGTTTTAAAGCTTTGCTGTGATGTGTGTTGGTGTGGAGATCTTTGGACAATCTTATTTGGAATTTTCTTGGCTTCTGGAATCTCTAATTTCAGGTCTTTTGCCAAGTTTGCATTATTTTTAGCCATTATATATTTGAGCCCTGCTGTCTTTCATCTTTTCTCTCAGGATTTCCATTCTCTTATTCCTCTTATTACTGTCAGTGGGGATAGAAATCTGAGCTCCTCACATGGTCTCTGCTGACAGCACGATGGTGGAGGCTCCTTGTTTCTGAGTAGGAATCAATTCAGGCTTCTCGGACATCACCCTGGATGGAAAACTGGGGGCTGAAGCGCCTTGTTGCAGCCTTACAAAGTTGGAGTTCTGGGCTCCCCACTTCATCTTTGCCAATATGGGTAGGGCTGGGTCCACGGCATTTTCTATGTTGTTTGGCTGGAGTACAGCAGATATTGTTTAAAAGTTTACTGTCCTGAGAGTCTACTCTCCCAGTCCTTTGGTTAGACAGAGTAGGCTTTTGTTCAGGGTTTTTTGGTCTGAACCTCTTGGTATGTGTGGTTGTCAGCTTCTCCAAAGTCCAGTCTGAGATACACGAGCAAAAAGGAAACACAGAAGATTCACCACCATGTTGGTCCTTAGGTCAAGGTTTGTGGTTGATCTTCCTTTTTTTCTCTGTTTTTGAGAGTCTTTTTACTTTTTCTATTACTGTTTGTGGATGTGGGTGTTGAGAAACAGGGAAAAGTCCATCTACTCTGTCTTCCTGGAAGTGTACTGATTGGCTTTTGATGTTAAACCAACCTTGCATTTCTGAGATAATCCCCACTTAGTCATATTTGTCTTTTTATATGGATAATACAGTGCTCAATCTACAATTAATTACGCTGCACTACTGAGGCAAGATTTCTCTGTGTTATCTACACAGAACTCAGTGAATCCGAAGTGCTTTCAGCCTGGATGGTGGAGAAAGGCACTGTTCCCGGCCCTGTATCATTAGACACCTGCTTTTACCCCTTCCAGATGGTTCTCTAACTGGCTTTTCTTCATATGCATATGCTAATTAGTAGTCAGCTGAATTATTATCAACAGATAAATGGATAAACAAATTGTGATGCATGCATAAAGTGGAATACAAATCAGCAATTAAAAAAATGAATAATTTATAGGATTGATAGGTGCTACAAAGTGGATAAATCTCGAAATAATTTTGCTTGGGTTAAAAAAGAGTCCATTCCAAAACAAATATGTCCTCTTCTTCCCTTATATAAAGTTCAGGGAAATGACATTTAATTTATAGTGGCAGAAACCAGATCCACAGATGGCTGTCTGTGGTTGAATGGTGCAAGATTACAAAGGGGAATCAAAACACTTTGGGGAGGATGTGTACGATCATAATTTTGATTACAGTTATGGGTTCATAAGTGTACATAAATTTCAACAGAATTCTAACTGTACGTTTTAAATTATGCATTCTACGTCAGTTATACTGTTTGACATAAAATTATTAAAGCTGTTAAAAAAAAAAAAAAGATAACCCTGAAGGTTATGCCTCCATCGCCATGCAGGATGTTGTCCCTTCTCTCCATCTGCATTGTAAGTCTAACCTCAGGGGCCTTTCTGTCACTGACTCTGTATACTTGAGATTCCCAAGTTCTTCTCTGAATCAACATTTGTCATCTTGCTGGTCCCCTCATTAACAGGTAAGGCATGTGCTGACTGCGTCCTTGAAGGAGAATCATGCTTTTATCATTTGGCAAATTGTCCTTGACAACATTTACTCCTATGAAAACACCTTTATTTAAAATATCAGTGTAGGGGGGAGAGGGTATAGCTCAATGGTAGGGCACATGCTTAGCATGCACAAGGTCCTGGGTTCAGTCCCCAGTACCTCCATTTGGAAAACCAAATAAATAAACAAATAAGTAAACCTAATTACCTCTCCCCTGCAAAAAAAAAAATAATAATTTAAAAAATAAAATAAAATATCAATACAAATTCTCGGAGAGAAAATATCTATAAACTTTAAGTCTAAACTATTCTTGTATCGTTCTTCCTCCACCACTGGCCATGTGAAAGGAATTGTTCTATAAATGGATTTTTGGCAACTTGAGGATTTTAAGGAGTAAACTATCAGCATAAGGAGCACAAACAAAATTTCAGGGCCTGAGGCATTATGTGAAAATAAAGATGGGACACAGTGTTGCCACAGAGTAGCTTCTTGTCTCATCACAGAAGGAATTCAGAGATGAGACGTGAAGGTCAAGAAAGTAAAGTGAGGATCTATTAAGTGGCAGGATGCTCTCACGGGGAGAGCGGGAAGACTCAGGGGAGTGGCTGCCCTGAGATCCTTTGGCAAGCTGGTTACCTAGGGTGCAAAAATGAACGGGCGGAATATCCACTGGAGAGGGAAGGGTTTAGGGTCGCAGTCCCAGATTGCCATCCCAGTGCCACTTTCCTGAGGGGAGGAGGGGTTTTTGTCCTTATTTAGTCTGGATCAAACATGTCATGGAGTCGGTGCATCATGGGTACTTCTAATCTGCAAGACCAATTTTATTGTAATGAGGACGTAATGAGCAAAAACTTACGTTAAGATGCTGAAGATTCCCTCCTTTTCCCACCTCTCTTTGTCCACCTCCAGGACACCTGTCACCCCAAAATGTGTGATTTATCATCAGTTCAAAGGTTCCTGCTTTCCTTTGTCTGCCCGAGGACCCCTATTGTTCCCAAGATGTATGATTTCCTGCCATTTGGCTCATGTCCCCCTTTCCCTGCTCATTCCTGCCATTCGGCCCCTGCTCCCCTTTCTCTGCTTGGACCCAGCTGTCTGCCTGCTCTAACAACAGGGACACCTATGTATTTCAAGACCAATATCAAGACCTGTCTGGGAATTTGGGTGGATGGTGCAGAGTCCAGGAAGACTGTGTGTAACACAGAAACCACATGGCCTTTAAAAGGAAGTGCATGTGAAAACTGAGGGTACTGGGGACTTGTATTCTGGCATTTGGACTCACATATAACTGTCACAGGAGTAACTGTCTCTACTTACGCGCTCAAAGGAATAAGCCAGGTGGAAAAATAATAGAGATACTGTCGGGAGAAACGAGACTGAAAAAGAAAATTGGGTAAAAGAGAGAGAAAGTGAAAGAGGGTTTGGACAAATGTATTTATGCTGAATTACCGTTAAAGACAGGGAACCAACTTTTGGAGCAAGCAGCTCTCAGCTGTGCAGCTGAGGACCACGACTCTGGGTGAACACAGGCGAGCAGGGGTTCGGTTAGACGTGCAGGCTCTCCTTCCCGGGGATGCTGCTCCAGCAGACCTCCCAGACGTGTCCCCGAGGGCAGCCGACTCAGCAGGCGTGCTACAAAGCACTCCGGAGAGGCAGGCTTGAACTGAAGTTTCGATCTGACCTGGCTCACTCCCCAGCAGCTGGCAACTCTGTTCATGAAAAAAATTACAGACCTAGATGGAACTTCCCTCTTTCAAAGATGATTGATGAGCAGCAAATTGTTCAACGTCCAATCTGTACACAATACTACCCTCACATCTATTGTTGCTACTCCCCAGGGGGCGGGAAGGGAAATAAATAAATGTAATGAAAAAGAATACATTTCCATTGTAATTCTGCCTTAATCATGCTAGAAAACATAAACCTAATATCATGAATACAGGCTACTTGCTTTTTAATATATATTAAAATGAATATATGTATGTTCATGTATAACTGAAAAATTGTGCTCTACCCTGGAATTTGAGACAACATTGTAAAATAATTATAAATCAATAAAAAATGTTAAAAAATGCATTTCAAGATAAGAGTTATCCCAAGCATATGAAAAAATGCAAATGATTGTAATCTAAAATGCCAAAGAAATTAGAGAAAAATGGGACAATGAAAGAAAAAGAGAAGCTCAAGGAAGAGATTTTAAAAATTAAAGAAAAAAATAAGTTAAATTTTAAAAGCGAGTTGGAAGGTTTGAGAAAAAAATTTAAGATAACATGAAACTATTGTAGTAATGAAAACCACATTAGAAGCAGCAAGAATAAAAATAGAGACTGCTAGAAACAGATTCAATGCAAAAGCAGCTTTAAAAAGATCAAACAAAATGGAAAACCAGAAAAAAAGTTTTAGAGAGAGTAAATATGCAGAAAAGCAGATTAAAAAAATTTAACTTGTGTGCAGTTGGGGTTTCTGAAGAACAGGGAAAATAATGTAAAGTCCTGGTGGTGTTGGAACTTCAAAGACAAAAATGCTGGGGGAAAAAAAAGCCAAGTTGCTTACAAGAAAGAAAATAGACTGACGACAGAATTTCCCAAATAACTATCTCCAGTGGCAGAACAGAGTGGAGAAATACAGCGATGATTCTGAGGAGGACCTGACTCCAAGCGTTACGTGGGCAAATTCTCCTTCACTTAAAAAGACAAGGGAAAGACATTCTTAAGCTCGTATTCTTAGTGCACGTAGCACCAAGCTGCCCTCCTTGATCAAAAATGAAAGCTGACAAATCTAATCAACTGCAGGATTTAACGCAAAACTCTAAAGGTAAAGCCATACTGAAGAATATCGCGTCTATTAAGACAAAATATCTAGACTTGCATGATGTAAGAACAATTGACACTGAAACTTATGAGTTACTAAAGACGTTGGCATCTTTATTACACACACACAACGGTAACCACTGGAAGAAATTAAAAGGAGACAATAAAACTTTTAAATTACCCTGAGAAAAACTGGTACACTCCTCACCACACATACCACTCGCCTAAAAACACACACACACACATGCACACCCAAAGCAAATAAAACATTAAGTTCTGCAAACATATCAAGCATCTGTGCTACAGCTATAGACATAAAATTTGTTAAAAGACATAACCCCTTTTTTGGCTCCAAAAGCTAATTCAATTACATGCCAAAGTGAAAGACACAGTAAAATTCACAAAGTTTGAAACTGGAGGTTAGATCGAGATAAATCATGCTATTATATTAGTAATAGGAATATCTGAATTTAAAGCAAAATACGTTAAAGTTATATATAATTTATTGTTTAATGATGGATACACTCAACAATGGAGGTTAAAATGTCAGAGACCTTTGTGGACCAGATAACATATCAATAAAATACGAAAGAAAAACCTGCGCAAAACACAAAAAGAGATTTTAAAAAAGTGTAATAGGACCTGGTGACCTATTTCATTCAGTACATCACAAGGTAAGAATGCCTGTCAAAATATGGAATAGAAGGGATTTAAACAATGCTAGTAATAATTTGTATTACATGTAACATGTCTCTATATACGATACATACACATAATACACATACATGAATATCTGTGTCTTACAAAAAGACAGATATGCCTACTTTTAAGCACCCACTCAGCACTGAACTCACTAAACATTTATAAAAATTGATCACATAGAGGCCACAAAGACTTTTTAATAAAGCACAAAAATAAAACTGGTACAGATCACAATCTGCACCTGAAACAAAAAGAGGGGGTGCCAAGATCACTCCCTGGGGAAAAGAACAGGCCTCAACAAACGGTGCTCAGGCAACCGGATCTCTACACACAGAAGAACACACGTGGACCACTGATTCACACACACATAAAAGTCAGCTCAGAATGGACCATCACCCTACATATAAGAGCTAAATTTATAAAATCTTAGAAAACAATATAAGGCTAAGTCTTCATTACCCTGGATCTGACCATGGATTCTTAGATATAGGACAGCATATGGAACAAAAGAAAAATGAATACATTGAGCTTCATCACAGTGAAAACCTTTTGTGCATTAAAGAACATTATCAAGAAAGCAAAAAGACAACCTACAGAATGGGGGGGGGGGATAATTGCCAATAACGTATCTGTGAAAAGAGTCGAGTATCCAGAATACCTAAAGACTATATAAAGAACTCCTTCAACCCAGACAGAAGCATGGGTCCACATGAAGGAATGAAAACACCAGAAATGATAACTATGCGAGCAAACTGACAGCGTATTTTTCTTATTATCCAAATGCTTATAAACATAATTGTTTGAATGAAAATAGTAACAATGTAGTGTCGGGTTTGTAATACATAAAAACAAAATGCTTGATAGCAACGTCATGAAAGAAAGAGGAGAAGAGGTGCACTACGTAAGGTTCTCGTGCTGCGAGTGAAGTGGGATGAGCTCACTTAAAGCTAGTTTGTGATAAGTTAAATATGGACACTGTAAAGCTTAAAGCAACCACGAAAATAAGCACTATAGCCAATCATTACAGTCAATAAGCCAACAAAGGAAATGAAACAGAGTCCCCCCAAATACTTAATGCCAATGAAGGCAGATGAAAGAGGAAAAGGGAACAAAAGACAGATGTACCAGAGAACAAATAACAAAATGGCATGTTTAGATCTAAGTATATCATTTACATTAAATGTACCCTCCAATTAAAAGACAAAAATAGAAGGCTGTCAGAATGGGTTAAAAAGAGCAGCGCATCATACATGTGCTCAACTAAATGTGCATGATGCTTCCAAGAAACGCACTTTAAATATGACACAAATATGTTAGAAATAAAAGAAACGAAGTGATACCACACCAACCCTAATCACAAGAAATCTGGAGGAGTTATACCATCATCAGAAAAAGTAGACTGCAAAGCAAAAAATAGTGTCAAGGATAGCAAGGTCATGTCGGAATGACAGAGAGGCAACTTCATTAGGAGCACATAATAATCCTCTATATGTGTGTATATACATGCTCCTAATAACAGAGCTTCAGAACAAATGAGGCAAAAACGGACAGAACTGCAAAAAGAAACAGACCATTTCATGATTACAGCTGGCCTTTCAATACCCTCTCTCGGCACTTTTTAGGATAGCTAGGCTGCAAGTCAGGAGCATGTAGAAGACTTGACAACACAAGCAACTAACTGGGCCTCACTGACGCTCATGGGATAGTTTACACACAGTTGAAAACATACTCTACAACTGTCCACAGAACGTTCATCAAGTTCATGACGTTATGGACTATAAACAAGTCTGCATAAGTTTAAAAAGATTCAAGTCATGCGAAATACGTTCTCAGATCACAATGGAATTAAATTAAATCAATAAAAGGACAAATCTGGAAAATCACCGTACATTTAGAAAGTAAACACCACACTTTTAAATAGCCCATGATTCAAAGAAAAAAAAAGCAAAAGAGAAATTAGACAGTACATTACATGGAACGAAAATAAAACCTAACATATTAAAATCTGTGTGATGATACCAAAGCAGTGGTCAGGAGGACGTTTATGGCACTAAATATATCAAGGTGAAAAGGTCTTAAGTAAATTGTCTGAGATTCTACCTTAAAAAATTAGAGAAAGTAGAGCAAACGAAACAAAAAGTAAGCAGAGGAAAGGAAATAAGGATCAGAGCAGACAGCAACTGGATGGCAAACAGAGAAACAACAGAGAAAATCTTCAAAATGAAAAGCTCTTCCTTTGAGAAAGTCAGTAAAATTGATAAATCTTAAATGATATTTATGAAGAAAGAAGGCGAGAAGACACAAGTTATCCTAAAAGAATGAGAGCTACGTTATACCATCATGATATAATGTATCATATATTAGATATTTATATATATCTAAAGGTAATGAATACATGAACTGTAAGAGACTGCTATGAATAACTGTATCCCCGTAAATTTAACAACTTAGGTGAAATGGACACATTTACTGATAGACACAAAGATCACCCAGGAAGAAATAAATAATCTGAATAGCCCTCTAACTGCTACAGAAATTTATATTGTAATTAAAATCCTACCTCCTTGTACTCATACCCTGGTGAGATCCTGGAAGAGAAAAAGAGGACATGAGGTAAAAAACTAATGAAATATGAGTTAAGCATGAACTTCACCTGTTAATAGGTCATCAGTATTTGTTCATTAATTACAGCAAATGCACCACACTGATGCAGGAGTGAAACCGGCAGTGAGGGTTGTAGGAACTCCTGGTACCGTCTTTGCAAGATTTCTGTCAACCTGAAGCTGTTAGAAGATACAACGCTCATTCTTTTTTAAAGGGAGCAAATAACACAGCATTGCTTCACACACAGCGATCCCTCCCACAAAGACGACCCTCGGTCAGGGTCGCTTCCATGGTGAACTCCACCAAATATTTAAGAAAGAAATAATGCAGATTGTGCACAAGTTCTTCCAGAAAAGTGAGGAGGAAGAAGATACACTTCTTCACTCAAGGTAAGGCTACTGTTTTCCAGCACCAGCATCTGATAAAGACATTCTAAGGGGACTAAGACCGTTACGTCTCATGATTATAGACGCAAAAATTCTAAATTTAATTTTAGGCGATCAGTCCAGCAATGCAACTGATTCTCAGAACTTGTGGATTCACCCACAACTCCCTCATCAGTAGTCGAGGAGGGGCAGTGACATATTTGTCTCCTGGTACGCACATTCCAGCTGAGGTTCAACTAACAGACACCGTCTCTTCAGCTCTCAAGCTGCAAACAAGTGCCCTTTTTGCAGCAGGTTTACTGCTGCTTCAAAATGTTTTTCTTCGTTATGCTGATTGTGGTGACGATTCCACAGGCGTAAATGTCAAAACTTAAGCTGCATACTTTCAATATATACAGGTCTTCTATTGTATGTCAGTATTTTATTACATCCCAATGAAGCTGTTTCTAAGTCAATGAGATGCCAATATAGCTGTTCCCCAAGTTAAAATTCATAGGTTTTTACCTTGCTTTATGTTGCTAAATGAGAAATAATGATGTCATTTAATACAAAATTAGTCCCCAGAAATAAGAAAAATAAACATTAACCAAAAAGGGAATCAATGAAAAACCAAAAGAAGTAAATGTGTGCGGGGGGTGGGGGGAAGTCAGTAAGAACAAAAGACAGCTGACAAATGTCAGAACTTGTTCACTGCAGATGCCAGGGAAAGGCTGCTGCAGGCGCGTTAATTAGAAAACGGGGCAAAAAATAAACACAGAAAATGAGCGCTGTGTCCACAGGCCACGAAAAAGATGTTTAATAGGACACGTTTACTGATCTGAGCTAATAACTGAAATCTTGAATAAACAGATGATTTTCTGGGAAAATATAAATTATAAAATTTGATCTGCTAAGAGATTAACAAAACTGACACGCCTTTATCTAGAATCACTGAGGGAAAAGAGAGAGAAGTTTCCAATAAAAGTTGAAGTTAAAGAGGAGAAATTACATTAGACACAAGACGAAGTCTGAAGGGACCAACAAAAGCAATGGAAATGGTGAAAATTCTTCAAGTGCTACGCTCACGTTGCCAAGCCCAGGTTCTTTTCTGCTTTCAAAGAAGGTACGATTATGACGGTATTTGTATTGTTTGGAGGCTATAGGACAAGAGGCTTCCAGGTTTATATGATGAACCTGACACGATAGTGACGTCAATACTTCACCAGGAGAAGGGGGAAAATAAAGACACAGAGTTTGGCAGAATGAATACCCCCGTGGAACAGGTAGAAATCTTCAGGTTTAGAGATGTCGAGAAGTTCATCCCAAGCCACACGTCAGGCCAGAAACAGAGCTGGCATTTGAATCTGAGTAAAGCGAAGCTCAAACCTAAATTCTCAACTGCTATTTAGCCGTTAAAAATAAGAAATATTCCCTTTCAAGCCAGGATAAGACCAGGACACTCACTTGGAGCCCTACTGTTTAGCGTTGTTCTAAATACTTCACCAACGCAATTAAATAAGAGAGGAAATAAGATTAACGTGAACGGGAGAGGATAAAACGAATATACTTAATTGATGTGATTCTTTACCTGGAAAACCGTGATGGCAACTACGTAGTCCCAAATGTTGGGACAGAAACAGGAATGATGATGGTGGTAGTAAGATGTACTGAGGGATATGTGGGACCAGCTAGAAAATTTTAAGGGAAAAAAAATGAAAGAAGTGAGTCCGGCCGTATCTTTTTAGCAACAATGTATGACAACGCTACTGTGTGAGGATGCAGATGTGCACCGGGGTAGCCTGGTGGCGGAGGCGCTAGCTCTGCCCTGCACGGCAGCGCAGACTGGAAGCCCAGAAACAGCTCCGAAGGCAGCGAGAACGCCGCGCACGGAAGCCGGCGTGGCACATGCAGTCGTGTTTGTGTGCGGGAAGAAAGCTTGTCATTTGGAAACCTGCAGAAATGCTTACCGCCTACCTTATTCCAAAATTAATTTTAGATAAATAAAAAAATTGAACAGAAAAAAATAAGCCATAAAAAGTGCTATAAACCAAACAGGTGAATTTTATAGGTCTCCCCAAATTAGGAAAATACTTTCTAAATATGCTGTGAATTCCAGGCATCACAAAGGAAAAGACTGGCACATTGGGCTTCATAAAAACATCCTGCAGAGTAACCAAGGAAATAGAAAAATACCAGGAAGCAAAAGTTACTTGTGTTACTTGCAACAAAGAGGGAATTCCTTCCTATGTAAAAGGCTCATACGAATCAATAAGAGGATGACGAACAAATCCTTTAGAACTCGGCCTGCAGAGGATGGGAACAAGCAGTTCACAGAAAAAGAAACGGCAGTGACCGTAAACCCGTGAATACAGGCTCAGCGTCACCACTAAGTTAGCAGATGCTAATCTGAACAGTGACAAGACACTGTTTTGTGACCATCAGACTAAATGACTGACCTTGCCCAGTGCTGGCAAGGGCCTGGCTAACCTTTTCCACGGGAATGTAAATTGGTATTTCTTTCTTCAGAAACTCATTTCTCAATAATTTTCAAAATGCTAAATATGCATGGCCTTTGACCCAGCAACTCCATTTCTTACGGAATTTATCCTATAGAAATATGGTACTGGCATAACTGTACAAACACATAAACACACACACCCTATTGTGGTAAACACATTGATTTCAGGAGCTATTAAGTAATTTACTCTTTTTCCTTAGATGTGAAAAATTTCAATAGCGTTTTGAAATGGAATTGAATGCAAGCCGTACGCGTCTCTTAAGCAAGGTGTTGTGCGCTTGAGAATAATTCCCAGTTAGCATGCAACCTGGTGATGACTTCACCGGAGGTGCGTGATTGCCGGCATCTTTTGTGCAAACTGAGAAAACCACGAGCGCTTCCTGGTCAGGCGGAGGGCACTCATTTACTTCTGGGAAAAGAAAGACGCAGCATTTTGTAACTACTTGCTCAGGGACCGCAGACACAGGAATGCTTTTGTGAAACGCTCCGTGGATATCCGGCAGCAGCTGTGTGGTCCCAGCGCCTGGGAATGAGAGCTGTGAGGCTGGGGGAATTTCTTTGAGATAAGGAGCAGCGCATTAGTGATGCGCTGGTGCTCCGTGGCAAAGCCAGAGCTCTTTCTGGGAAGAGAACTCCTGCAGCCTGAGTTCATTAGCAACACAATCTGAGAGATCTGACTCAGGTCCAGAAGCTGAAGGCCCCAAATGTGCAGGGAAACAAGAGAACCCTTCACGTATTTGAGGAAATTAAAACATGCTTTCCGTTTAGTTTTCAGTGTAAAAAAATGAATTGTGAAATACTGTGCTTATGGTCTTTAGAAGAGTTCAAAATAGGGGCTTGTTAAATTTGCTGGAACTTGATCTTGTTTAGATGCTAAATAAACAATAACCAATATCAATGAACAAACATCTGAGGATTGCTGTATTTGTCAAAGCAGAGGGCTGGCGTTTAAAACGACCCTATCACACTTTCTGCAAAGTGAATTCCTTTGGGGCTGTCTCAAGTGGCCCTTTCCATCGAGACAGGGCAACAACTGGGCTTCTTAGATTATTTGCCAAGAGCCAGTCAATTTTTTTTATTGGAGTATGGTCAGTTACAATGTGTCAATTTCTGGTGCCCAGCACGGTGTCCCAGCCATGCATGCACATATATATATATATATATATACACACATATATTAGTTTTCATATTCTTTTTCATTAAAGGTTATTACAAGATATTGAATATAGTTCTCTGTGCTGTACAGAAGAACATTTTGTTATCCATTTTTATACATAGTGGTTATCATTTGCAAATCTCAAACTCCCAAATTTTCCCTTCCCACCCCTTTTCCCCTGGTGACCATAAGATGGGTTACTAAGTCTGCAAGTCCGTTTCTGTTTTGTAGATGAGTTCATTTGTGTCCTTTATCTTTTCTTTTCCTTTCTTTTTTAGATTCCACATATGAGTGATATCACATGGCATTTTTCTTTCTCTTTCTGGAACTCTAATTCAAAAAGATACATGCACCCCAATGTTCATAGCAGCGCTGTATACAATAGCCAAGACATGAAAGCAACCTGAATGTCCATTGACAGATGACTGGATAAAGAAGATGTGGTATACTTACACAATGGAATACTACTCAGCCACAAAAGAGAATAAAACAATGCCATTTGCAGCAACATGGGTGGACCTGGAGATCATCACTGTAAGTGAAGTGAGCCGGAGTCAGTCAGTCAATTCCGAATGAAATGCCATCATTGTGTTCTGCACATGAGGGGTTATTTCCTCACGTACTTAAACAAGCCTCCCTGGACTCGTGGAGATAAACAGACACACTATTACCAGAACACGATTTTTTTTGTGAACACTAATTATCTGCTGACAGTGTGTAAGCTTTGGCCATGATAGGAGATGGCAAGTGTGAGGCATCGTAAGACAAAAAATATCTGTAACCCACACAAACCTGGGCCATCCAGCTCTTCTCTTTGGGACAGACTCCCTGAGCACCCAGCTGCGCCACTCCCAACCCCAGCACCCAACCACTCAGCTCCGGAACCCTGACGCAAAACGTGGTCTTCAACGTGGGCTTTTCCTGAGAGGGAAGCCAGTGCACGTGAGGAGGGGTGCCCAGAGACCCTCTCTGACACTTCCATCTCAAGGCCCCATCTCTGTATCCCTTCCCTCCACCCCCGGGTGGCCCAGCCTCCACCCACTCAGGAACAGTGACTCGCTTCTCCACTTCCTCCTTCAACACCTGCATCTCATGCGCCCCCCGATGGCTCCAAGCGACTTCTCCACTCCTCACGTAGGAGCCTCTGTTCTTTCTTTGCTTCTTTAATTCAGCTCATCAACTCGTTTCATTTCTCTGCCAAAGAGAAACCGGCCGATGAGGAGAAAACTGACTGCCCCTTAGAGGGCAGGGAGGGGAAAGGTTATACATACAGTTATTTTGTTTTTTTCTCCTCTGTCAAAGAGTAAAAAGTTTCTTGTCTTCCTTTCATTTTTTGAACACTTGCCACATGGTAGGGATGGCATGGGGGCAAGTTTGACTGAAACACAATTTTTGTCCTTGAGGATTTGACCATTTCCAGCTTTGACAACTTGGACAAACCTCTAGGACAAAAAAGAAGGGGGGAGGGGGAGGGGGAGAGGAGGAAGGGGAGGAGAAAGAAGAAAGAAGAAGGAGCAGGAGACAAGTCGTTGGTCTAAATAAAGTTGGTTTCTGCTCCATCTTTCGAAAGCTTCTCCCATGAGACTCAATCTCAGGGTTCCTTTGGCGCTCCCTTCAGAAGCCTTTGCCTTAACCTTGAGACAAGGATCTACGTGTCCCCGCCTTGACCTATTGTGTGATGCTACGATATGGTTTCCCAGGAGTTGAGGCTGTAATTTATCTGTAAGTCAACCAAAACAGATGGTCAATTCTAGAACACTTCTCCTCTTCTCTGACTTTTCAACAAGAGAAGAAACATACGTTTATCTTCTAACCTGCTAGAGCACGGTTGACTTTTGAACAGAATCATAAGATTTTAGTCAAACAATGAGTTGCAAGTCTAGTACTCGTAATAACACTTGAACTGCTGTTGTCTCCTTTTTAAAACAAAATCCACGGGGGGAGGGTAGAGCTCAGTGGTACACTGCATGTTTAGCATGCACGAGGTCCGGGGTTCGATCCCCGATACCTCCATATAAATAAGTAAATACCCTAGTTATCTCCCTCCCCCCACCAAAAAATTTAAAAAACCCAAAATTCATAATAAGCACCAGTGCTTAGAACATTTCCTTCGTCGTTGCCATTTGGCCACTGACATGCTTAGTGCGCAGATGAAGAAGCATCAGTGAGTGAGTGAGCAGAGTCCTAGATGGGAGGAACGTGAGGCCACAAACGTGCGTTGCTCCCCGTAGTATCCTCAGCTTGGAGCGTCTACCTGGCACGTGTGGTCCATTCAATAATTACTTTGTTGAATGAATGAATGAATGAATGAAAAAAAAAGGAATCTGAGATTTCTACTCTCTGTTTCCTTGCTTTTCATAATCCCAGCACACTCCATGCAAAGAAGAATCCTTTCAAATATAAAAGACAAAATGTAATCTTTATCCTTCTTATGCAGCTTCTTGGCTACAGTTACTGGAGACGCAGGCGGGCATGGAGAAACTCCTCTGGAATGAATGGCATGCTGGATGCTGGGTTTTAACCCAGAAGATCACGGGTTAGCATTCTCTTCCTGTGGACGAGATGGTCAAAGGGTGGTGATGACGAGAATTATGTTAGGAAACTCTTTCTGCAGAATATGTGGCTTAATTTTGCCACACTCTTTCCCCTGAACAGGGCAGTGGTGTCCTCGGTCAGTAACTCAGTTTCCTTAAGCAATGCTGGGCACGGTCCGTGTTGATGCGCACTGGTAGGAAGTATGTGATGTGTGGTTGTAATTGCTCAATTGTGAATATCATAAACCCAAACATCTACTGCTCCGCTTTGATGTTTTTAGGTCATGCTTCCCAAAATTTCAAGGCTTGTGTAAATTTTGAGATGAATCATGATGTTTCCTGCCTGTAAATTTTGAAATTCTGGAGACTGTTCCAGATGGAGTGTCCACTTGGCTGCACACTTCCACAAGCATCAATGTGAAGATCCCAGGAGCACCACACGCAGTTAGAAACCTGGTCTTTGCTCACAAAGGAAAGAAATAGTAACAGTCACTTAATATGCAGGGTAATCCCCTTTCAGTAAACAAACATTTAATTAAAAAATCAAAGCAGGTGCTCGCTTTAGCAGCCCATGCAATAAAATTGGAATGTTGCAGAGAAGGTTAGCATGGCCCCAGTGCGAGGAAGACACAGATTTGTGAAGCGTTCCATATTTTTCAATTGGGAGTTTGGGACTGACAGGTACACATTATTATATACAGAACGGATACACGACAAGGACCTACTGTATAGCATGGGGAACTGTATTCGATTTCTTGTAATGACATATAATGGAGAAGAATCTGAAAAGAAAAAATACATACATGTATATGTATTTCTGAACTGGTTGGCTGCACACCTGAAGCTAACACTGTAAATTAACTACACTTCAAAAAAATTTTTTTAATTTACAAAAAAGTTAAAATCGATTTTAAACTCTAGTTACGGGTTGGTAAAATCAGTGATCAGGCTCAGCGATTGTGGTGATGGTTTTGTCCCTGACGTTCTTTCTAAACTACCTCCTGCTTGGTTGTTTGTATGGAATTTGAAACTTTTCAATACTGTGTCTCTTTCATCTGTAATGGACAGTTGAAAAGAGATTCATTACCAGTAGCAGTGTCTTCACTTGTTTTCTGCTGTGAACTTTGTAGTTTTGAGTAAGAGATAAATAAACCACATGGGGAATTCGGAAGTTTGAAATCTTAAAGCAAATGCCCCACCCAACAGAGGGTGTGCTTGTGGCAGAGGACGCGAGCTGGACAGGTGGCTGCCCCCGAAGGGCCCTGGGCGAGTTTCTCCATGAACCCCTGTTAGGTGGGAAGCAGAGAAAAGAGCCCGTTAGGTGGCCCTAATGCTACCAAAGTACAAGTCACCGAGCAGACACGCCGACAACGTTGAACAAATGAACAAAGAGTAAATGAATGGAAATAAATCATGGAGGATATTTAGGATTTAGAAAACTTCTTGATGTTTGGAATTTCCCAAAGCGAATGATTTCCTTCTGGTTTTGATTTGCCTTATTTCCTTCCTACTTGTTTTCTTGAGAAAAGTTGAGGACCCCTAATCTACAGGGAGAGGCATCAGGTCACTGCCCCACAGGCTGTGGGGGAGATCAAAGGACACAGGCAGCTGCACAGAGACTCGTGGTTTTGGCTAAGAGACCACAAGAGGAAGGGGAGAAGCTAAGTCTGGGATTAATATGGAGGGACAATGACAAAATGGGAAACTGCCACGGAGCCACTTCAAGATGAAATAATTGCATCGGTGGGGGGAGAGTAACAGCTCAGTGGTAGAGTGCACATTCAGTGTGCACGAGGTCCTGGGTTCAATCCCCAGTACCTCCATTAAAAAATGGAAGTAATTGCATTTGGAAAATAAAGTTTTACTGGATGAGGTACAAGCAAATTGCATAAGTCTCTCTGTATGCCCACGCAGCTCATAAAGGTTTGCCTTCATTTCTAAAATAAACTAAAAGAAAGTAAAGATCTAAGCTAAATGACCAACATTTTAAAGTAAATCTGAAAGGATTTTTATCAAAATGATACGTGGTTAAAATATTGGCATACCAAAAGGCTTGCTAAAACATCCTGTCAAAAGAAACCCATCATATTTCTCAGGGGCAACCACTTTTAACTTTTTTTTATTACCTGTTTCTTTGCATCATTATCTCCATTACTCGAAATAATATGCTTATGTAGGGTTTTTTTTTTTGCTTTGCTTTGCTTTTATTTGTTTATTTATTTAAATTGAAGAACAGTCAGTTACAATGTGTCGATTTCTGGTTACAGCACAATGTCCCAGTCATGCACATACACACATATATTCATTTTCATATTCTTTTTCATTAAAGGTTATTATAAGACATTGAATATAGTTCCCTGTGCTATACAGAAGAAACTTGCTGTTTATCTATTTTATATATAGTGGCTAACATTTACAAATCTCAAACTCCCAAGTTTATCCCTTCCCACCCTCTTTTCCCCAGTAATCATAAGATTGTTTACTATGTCTGCAAATCTGTTTCTGTTTTGTAGATGAGTTTATGAGTGTCCTCTTTATTCTTTTTTTAGATTCCAAATATGAGTGATATCATATGGTGTTTTTCTTTCTCTTTCTGGCTTACTTCACTTAGAATGGTATCTCTAGGTCCATCCATGTTGCTGCAAATGCCTTTATTTTATTCTTTTTTTTGGCTGAGTAGTATTCCATTGTATAAATATACCACAATTTCTTTATCCAGTCACCTGTTGATGGACATTTAGGTTGCTTCTCTGTCTTGGCTGTTGTATACAGTGTTGCTCTGAACATTGGGGTGCATGTATCTCTTTAAATAGGATTCCCTCCAATATATGCCCAGGAGTGGGAGTGTGGGATCACATGGTAGGTCTATTTTTAGCTTTTAGAGGAATCTCTATGCTGTTTTCCATAACGGCTGCACGGGGCTTGTTGATTTAATTATCGTTTCAAAACTTATCTTAGTTTCATTAACATTCAATATTCAAAAAGGGTACTGCGAACACAAAGTGGGGAAAGATAGTCTCTCCAATAAATGGTGCTGGGAAAACAGGGGATTCACATGCAAAACAATGAAACTGAACCCTTCCTTTGTACCATACATAAAAGTCAACTCAACATTGATTAAAGACTTAAACATAAGACATGAAACCATCAAACTACTAGAAGAAAATATAGAGAAAAACCTTCTTAGCATTGGCCTGGGCAATATTTTTTTTGTATATGACATCAAAAGCGCAGGGAACAAAAGTCAAAATAGATAAGTGAAACTACATCAAACTGAAAAGCTTTTGCACAGAAAAGGAAACAACAGAGTGAAAAGGCAACCTATGAGATGACAAAAAAATACTTGCAAACCATATATCTCATAAGGGGTTAATATCCAAAACATATTAGGGACTCCAACAGAAGGACAAAAAAATCCCAAATAACCCAACTTAAAAAAGAGCAATGGACTCAAATATCAACCAGTTTCTTCAAGAAGACAGGCAAGTGGCCAACAAGTATATAAAATGATGCTCAACATCACTAATCAAGGGCATGCAAAGCAAAACCATGATAAGATATCATCTCACAACTGTTAGAAATGTTACTATCACTATCAGAAAGACAAAAGATTAACAAGTGCTGGTGAGGATGTGGGAGAAAAGGGCACGCTTTTGTGGGAATGTAAATTGGGGCAGCCATTATGGAAAACAGTATGGACGCCTCAAAAAATTAAAAGTAGAACCGCTTCTGGTCCAGCAATCCTACTTCTGGGTGTGTATCCAAAGGGATGGGAGTCAGAATCACCTGATGCAAGGGTTATCTAACCTACCCGTTGACTGCAGCATTATTTACAACAGCTAAGATACGGAAACAAACTAAATGTTGACCAATGGATGAATGGATAAAAAACAATATATGTAGATTAATTATGCATTTACTAGAGCACAGGGCAATAACATTTTTGTGAATATCGAAAAATACTACTATTTTTTTCTCAAAAAAGTTAGATCACTTTACACTGACACCATTAAAAAATAAAATCTCTGTACAATTTTCACCTTTTGGTGTTTCATGTCTGCAGAGGGGAACAGCATTTTACAGTGGGCGAAGACAAAAATCACCAGTGTGAGTTCCTTCCCTCAGCCCGTCCTCAGCCCCTGGCACGTCGCTGGTGCTCCTGGCCAAGTCAGGCACTTTCTCTGGCCAAACCCTCGCAGCAGCCTCTGCCCATCAGCCTTGCGGAGTCCGGGCCTCACGCTCCTGCGGGCTCTGTGCGGCCGGGGGCTACTGACAAAGACACCCTCGACTACACTTTAGCCGGCTCCTCTGAACTCCCTCCCCCGGCATGCCCGGGCTTTGGGCGTCTGGTTCTGCCTCTGCATTGCCCAGTTTTAGCAAAACTCCTGCTAAGTCAGTTTAGCCAGAACCTCCCACCCTCAGTACCTGCTCATCCTCAACATCTAATCAAACCCCCTCCTTGTTCTGCATCCCCCAGGCCTGCCTTCAGCGTTCTTACCAGGTTGGTTTGGCCAGAATCCCCTCTTGCTTGCGTTGCTGCTTCTTAGTAATTTCCCATCCACTGCCCACCACCCTGCTTCTTGGCTGTAAGCCCCCATTTGTCCATGATGTACCTGGAATCAAGCACAGGTCTGAACTGAGATCTCTTTTCCTTTATTGCAGCAATGCCTGAATAAAACCTACTTTCTCCGCTTTCACATCTGTCCAGCTCTGGTTTTCTTTAACACTGTGATCCCAGCCCCCGACACTGGAATTCTAGATGCTCACCCGTGGAATCATGGGTCCCGTGGCCGTGGGACTCTCAGTCCTGTGGTCAGCATGTTGCGGATTCTCTTTTTTAAAAATGTATATTTATATTTATATTCTTTATATTTATAGTCAGTTACAATGTGTCAGTTTCTAGTGTAGAGCACAATGTTTCAGTCATGCATAGACACACATATATTCATTTTCATATTCTTTTTCATTGTAGGTGACTGCAAGCTACTGACTGTAGTGTGATTCCCTGGGCAGCACTTGTCAGTGTATGACAAGTCCAGCTACCTGGGTTGGAGCGTTACTGCCTGCTCCCACTACGTGTAAGCTCCGGACACAAGCGTGTGTCCTGACGGTCTGCACCGTCGCATCTCCAGTGCGCAGACCGGGTCTGACGTACCGTCAGTGCCCACTGTTTCCGTATGGGCTGGTGCTAAATGAAACTCACACTCTTCTGGCAGATTAGACAAACGTGGTGTCGAGCTGAAGCCCCCTCGGCCTGAGGTTTGTTTGAGAGAAGATAAAGTAAGCACACATTGTTCTGGTCCTTTTCTTTCCCTGGCGTCTGCGGCTCAGAATGGGAGCTGACTGCTTTCATTTTCTCTAGAATGTGGGCAAAGCAAAGACATCCACTGGGGCAGTACATTGATTAAACCCCAGTTCTGTGCTGGGTCTCGTGCTCGGACATTAGAACCTCTGTCTGGGCTGGAAGGCAGACTGAAAATAGTCGTGAGCCAGTGTGGGAAGAGCCATCCGGGGGCTCTGGAGGCTGGGGGGTCAGCAGGCAAAACGGTGAGGGGGATCCTAAGCAGGCGGGTGATGACACGTGTGTCCCCGGGGACGTGAAGCAGATGTTACTCGCTGGGACTGCGTGTGGCTTAGAAAGGCTGGCAGCACACAGCAGAAGACACGGCTGGGCAGGAGACGTGGGCCTGGCCGGGGGGCCCTCAGCCCAGCACGAGAGCGTCACGGCCAGGACCGGTCCTTAGGGGGCCCATGCTGGTCCTGCTCTGCTCAGTTTCCTCCTGCAGAGAAGCCCCCACCAGGCCAAGAGGAGGTGCCCACCTGGGGCCTACAGTCCCCCTTCTAGATCATGTGTGTGGTACCCTAGCCTCCAGGGCTCTGTCCAAGCCCACCTCCACTAGGTCTCCTCCCAAGGGCTGACCACCCTCACAGAGTGCACCCCTGGGCCCGGAGGTGGCTGAGCACATGTACGTGTGTGGACAGATTTCGCGGTACAGACTGCTGTGTCCACATGCCACTGGGTGGAGGGGGGGTTCTTCTCTGGGCTGAGACCAGGGATTTAAAATATTCAGACGAATGCTGTGTGGACCATCCTTACCCTCTGCCCTGGGAGGGGTTGTGGATCTGGTCCCGGAACCTCTGAGCCACGTGAGATTTATCCGAGTCAGCAAGCACCCAAGGCTCTAGGCAAGGGAGTGAAAGGTCAGTGGGGGTTTCCAAGCACCCCTGCGATGCTGTGCAGGTGAGTGACGGATTAGAGGGGGCTTGTGACAGAGAGTGGCGTTCACCGTGGATGGACGGGCACGGGCGGGGCCTCAAGAGGTACAAACCCCTTTGGCTTCTGGTTCTGGTTCCACCTGTTAGTGAGGCAGACTGGGGCAAGCTACTTACCTCTCCAAGCCTCATTTCCCACAACTATAAATAGGATAAGTCACCCAGAGTCATCTGTGAGCTCACGCCCAGGCCGCTCTCAAGGAGCAAGTCTCAACGGTGGTGCAGAAGCAGCCCTGATAACGCAGCACAGAGCGGGCCCCTCTCTTACGAGAAAGGAGGCGGCCCATTCAGGAAATAGAGCATCCCCTAGACCTACACTCTGGCCTGCTGGGGGGGGAGGAACGAGGGCCCTCCTGGGGAACTTGGAGACGCCTCCGCTGCACACGTGCGGTGCATCTGTGGGTCCGTGCTCGGTGAGGCCGTCCAGAGGCTCCGGTGGCTGCGTTTGTTGTTCTGCCCAGTGGGGCCGCAGCACTCGGTTCTGGAAACCCCATTCAGATGATGTTGTCCTAATGGCTTTTGCAGAAGGTCGGTTTCCTGCTGAGAATCCGATATCCGCCAGGGAAGGAGTCAAGACTTCCTCACAGCACGATGGGAACCAGTGTCTCTGGATTTCCCCTAGGAGTTTAAGGGGATTTTTTTTTCTCTCATGAATTTCTTTTTATTTTAAAGGAAAGAAATTGCAGCCTGTGTTGTGCTTGGAAAGGAGGAAGAAGCCCCAGATGTTCTTGGTCTTCTGTTTCGACGCAAGTGCAGCCTCTTTCAGGCGGATCTGGGGGCGTTGCTTAGTGTGGAGGAGAGAGACCCCAGAGGGGGTCCGCGGGCGTTAGGGTCTCCTGTCTGCCACGGGGTCGAGCGCCCTGTGACTTCACCACGTGGACCAGTGGGTAAGGACAAGGAGCCCTTCCAGACAAACAAGATCAAAACGTTTATTTAGTGATCACTGTATGTCGGGCAATGGAAACTTTTCTGTGATTCGTTTAATTCTGTGCCTGTAGGCAATTTAACTGCTCAGGGCCCCAGCTTCCTCGTCAGTACACTGGGCAGAGCAAGGGGTTGGCGTCCTTCTTTTTTGCGTTCTTTGCGGCCACCACCCCCCTCAGCAGCACAGACAAGCGTGAGTAACAGGCGTGAGCCAGGCTCCACGCTGGGCACCGTGGGCCCTTGGCCACAGACGGTGAAAATGGGGTCAACTGAAAAAAACAGCACAGCCTGAAAGCTGAGAATTATGTTTTATTCGGGGACGATACTGAAGACTGTAGCCCGGGAAGGCAGCTGTCAGACAGCTCCGAGGGACTGTTCCAAAGCAGTAAAGAAGGAATCAGGACAAATAAAAGTTTTTGCTGAAAACAAAACGAAACAAAAAACAACATGTAGTCGAACATCAAAAGATAACTGCTGATCACAAGAACAGACATCCCGGGTTAATGATTTCAGTGCTTTTCTACGGGGAGGGTGCGGGAGTCCGGGTTCGCTGACATCACCCCTTTGATGTGCGTTGTAACCGTCTGCAGCCTGTCTCTCTTCATCCTGTGCCCCCTCGGGGAGCCCTGGGAGGGTGGCTGCAGCGGCTGACGGCTTGATGGCAGGCGTAACTCATGACTTACAGAACTGGCAGGTCGCATTTTTGGCCCACAGATAAAGATGGTGAAAAGCTTGGCTGAGTCTTCCTCCTGTGACTACAGTTTCTGGAATGTCTGTCTTCTGCCAGGTACTGTTCTGGGCCCTGCTTCTACTGTCAACCAAAAAAATATTGGTTGGTACCTGTCTAGGTGCCACGTCCAGTTCCAGCGGCCAAGGAGACCACAGCGGGCAGACGTGCACCTCCCACCCACCCCACACACCAGTGGACATCGACAGACGTGTGCTCTTCATGGAAACTCTAAGAACCCGTGGCAGCCTCCTCACCTCACACAGGAAGAGCCGAGACAAGTCACCAGATGTGTCCAGAGGAGACCTGCACTGGCTCTGGCCCGGAGGGCTGGGTGTGAACTCGACTGTGCTGTTCACAGTGTCTGCAAGCCCGCAGAGTCCCATCCTGAGCCACGGTGACATGAAGACAAAAACACCTCATCCCAGCTATGAGGAGTGCTCGACCAGTGAGAGTTCGAGACCATCATCAAGTCACGTAACTGCCACGTGGGGAGGCCGGGATTCACAAACCAGGTCTGACTCTGCACCTTGGGGTCCTTGCCTCAGCCCCCCAGCCCCTAGGTGGGTGCCACACCACGGGGCTGCACGAAGAGTGGATGATCACAGCCAGGATGCTGCAGGCGTCCCAGAAGAGGATGTGGAGGCAGAGGTGGGTCGAGAAGACTCATGGGTCTACTCACGAAGGGGCAAACAGGAGCTGTATCCTCCACGGGGATCGTGGAAGGAAAGAGCCCTGGACGGGGTGGGAGGGGCATCTGCACAGCCCAGCCAATCAGAGTCGGGGAGAAGAGGCTGGGGGAGCAGAAATGGCGCTGAGGTTTGGCCAGGGCGCGGACATGGGACTGAAGATGTGACAACAGTGGATGCCTGCTCTTAAGGGCCAGGCCAGAACATGAGCCCCCAGGGTGCCCTCCACAGCTGGTCGGGGCAGAACTGGGGTATCAAGCACACACTGCTGTGTTAAAAATTCCCCATTTTGTGGCACTTATTTCCATGAGGGGAATAAACGCTTGATATTGCCCGTTTCCTGACCCAGGGGAAGAGACGTGGGCATAGAGGTGGCCCAGGACGCACGAGTCCTCCTCCTGTGGGATCCATTTGTGATGGAGGGGAGATGGTCCAGGACACAGTGACAGCAGGGGAGAGTAGTCTGGGCTCCCAGCAGCTGACGCCCCAGGAAGCGCATCACAGTGCTCCACGTGCACCAGAGAGAGGCCACCACAGAGGTTCCGTGTGCAGAGTCACAGGGGAAGAGCCACAGGGAGCTCATCACCATGCTCCACATGCACCAGAGAGAGGCCACCGCAGGGTCTCCGTGTGCAGAGTCACAGAAGAAGAATTTCTGCTTGGAGCACATCCTGAGTGTGCCCAGGGGACCCACGCAGGTCCGGGACCGCCCAGTGCTTGGAGGGCTCCCGTTCTCCTAGTTCTGGCAGTGACCGGATGCCCTTGAGCATCACCACCTGACACTTGTGTCAGAACTAGAGGAAGGTAAGCTAACCCTCCTGGGCTAACTCCCACTCTGGGCTGCAAACAGAGCACACGCCCCTGCTCTGTGCACGTGTCCGGCCTAACGGGGTAAAGGGGCTTCTGAATTTAGCGTCTGGGTCCATCCTCCTGCGTGGTGGAGACCAGGTGCTATCGGACCCTCTCCCAGGCGCACAGAGGTTCAGCGTCTGCCTGGGAGCCAGGACTAGGGTTCGATCTGGGGTCAGCAGACCCCAGTGTCACGCCTCAGCACGACACTCAGATGCCATTAGGTTTTTTCCTTTTTCATAATACTGATAAAACACACTGGAGAGTGCTAAAGAAAATTAAGTAATAGCGATCACTAGTATTCACTGAGCTCCAGGCCAGCCTGTGCTATGGACTGGAAAAGTCACCTCCCTCGAGCAGGCTCCAGGAGTGCCCTGTTAGCTCCGTCCTGGGCAGCCGGGATTTGAGTCCGTACACCGGGTCTGTGAGGCCGCAATCTCCTGAAGGGCCATGGATTTGAGCGGCAGCCAGCAGCGTGCGTGCTGGCTATTCCTTTCGCCCACGTCAGCTCAGAGTCTGCTCCTGTAAGCGCCTGTTTCAGCAGAGACCGGGGCTGCACTGTGTCATTTTGAGGGGAAGGTGACTGGCACAGCGCCGACCTGGTGACAGAGCTGCTAAAAGGCCCTGCAGTCCTGCACAGGCTGGTGGCCGTGGGCTGCCAGTCAGTCCTCCTGGACCTGAATTAAACGAAAGTTGCCAGGATCTGGGCTTCATCAGTACTAAAAAAAAGAAAAGTCTGACACGGGTCTAAAAGGAAACAGTTTTGCTGAGAATTTTGAAATACTGAGGGAATTAAATACTTCATAAAAAGTTGGGTGGGCCTGTCAGGTTTTATTAAACCAGCACGCGTGTGACGGCAGAGGGCCAGACCGAAGGGTTCCTGCCTGCGTCCTGTTCTGGGGAAGCTGTCCTTGAGCGCGGTGCCGGGGGTGACGCCCGAGGACGGCTCGGGCAGGCCCTGCAGCCGCCCGCGCAAGGAGAAAGTCGTCCTCCGATGCCCCGCGCGCCCCTCTCCCCCACCCGGCAGACACGCGAGGACCCCGGCCCGCACGCGGCCACGCGCAGATCGGGGTGGGGGTGGGGGGGCTCCGTGCGGTGACACATGAAATCCCGGGTCACCTGCGCGGGAACGACGGGCTGTCGCCGTGATGGGGCGCTCTGCGCAGCTCTCAAGCTGCGCGACGGGGCGGGGTCGCCGGACTCGCCTCCGTCTCCGCGCGAAGGTCCAGGTGCTGCCCCCGAGTCCCGCCGGCCCCTGCAGAAGGCGCCCCTGCTCCCGATGGGCCGCCGTCCTACCCTGAGGGTGCCCCGCCTCTCCCAGCTCCCCTGCTGTTTCTCTGACCCACCCGGCTGCCTCTCCCGGCGGCCACAACCCCCGTGGGCGCGGCCCGCTGTCCCCGCACGCGGGGCCTCTCCCCGGCCCGGCCCGGCCTCCTTGCTCTCGCCCGTCACCCTGCCCGGCGAGCACCGCCTGCACCGGGGCTCCTGCCCCTTCCCCGCGGGGGCGCAGCGCCTGCCCTGGGGCGCCCCAGCGCCGCCCAGCCCGCGGCCCGCCGGAGCGGACTCTGCGCGGCCCCGACTCACTGCTCGTCCGGCAACGCTGACCCGTCTGCGCTCTCCGGCCCTCGGCGGGACCCCCGACGGCACCCCCGACGCCCCCTGGCGCCTGCGCCTCTCTCGGACGCGTGCATCGACGCCGCGCACCCACTTGCTGAACAGGATTTGGGGGGCCTCCCTGTGCGCTGCCGCTGTCCCGCCGCCGCTGAGCCCGCCTGCAGGCACCACGAACTCCTCCGCCTGGCGCCGCCGGCGGGTGGTACCCCAGCCCGTCCATCTCCACTGCGGACGGCCTCCCTGGCCCTGCCAAAGCCCTGAGGCACCCGGCCTCCTCCTTGCTCCGAGGACGTTCAGGTCCAGTTTCCTTTGCCCGCCCCCCCCCCCAGCTGCCTGGGCGTCGGGGTCACAGCCCTAGAGGCTGCTCTGAGATCCCCGAAGTTCGCTCGTCCGCCTGCGCTTTCTCTGTCCCCTCCCATCACAGCCTCGAGCTGGCTGTTCCCTTGTCCCCAGGTCTCCACGGAGCCCGCAGCCAGAGGAGCTCAGGACATGTTTGCTGGGCATGTGAAGAGGAAGTGTATTTTTATTATGCTCCTGCAACCTCTTTTTTTTTTCTTTCCAGCCCTCTTCCTGAAAGATTTTTGTTGCATTCTCCAGTCCTTGGCCCCTTCCTTCCTTCCTTCCTTCCTTCCTTCCTTCCTTCCTTCCTTCCTTCCTTCCTTCTTTCTTTCTTGACGTGTAGTCAGTTTACAATGTTGTGTCAGTTTCTGGTGCACAGCCATACATATATGCATATATTCTTTTTCATGTTCTTTTTCATTACAGTTTACTGCAAGTTATTGAACATAGTTCCCTGTGCTGCACACTATACAGTATAAACTTGTGGTTTACCTATTTTATATATAGCACTTAGAATCTGCAAATCTTGAACTCTGAACTTATCCCTTCTCACCCCTCCTCGCCCGCATTCTATAACCATAAGTTTGTTTTCCATGTCTGTGAGTCTGTTTCTGTTCTGTAAATAAGTCCATTTGCCTTTTCAGAAGGCCCTCCCTCAGAGAGAAATAAGAATTCTCAGATCAGGCATAATCACTTTGAAGAGTGTTGGCCAGGCCAGAGGTCCCCTTGGGCCTCTCAGCCCCACCCTCGGCCCCACACACAGGGGTCCACGCCCCTCCCAGGCAGACCTCGGCAGCGGGGGAACCAGTTATTTCTTTCTTAGATTGCAGCTCCCAAATCCTTATTTTGCCAACATATATTTTTCTGAAAAACAAACAAAAGTATCCACAGCCTAGAACCTGACCCATGCTTGTCCAGTTCTTCCTGCCCCTACTGTTTGTCTAGCAGTAAACAGAGAACTTGGACAAGGGGTTTGTTGGAGCCCCAAGGGGCATTTTTGCTGGGGATTAACCTGGATTTTCAGTAGGCCAGCAGGTGAACACGGCCGGCCTGTTTCAGCTCACAGCCTTCCGCCCAGAGACCTTCCGTGTGTGTGTTCCTGGAAAAAATCCGGGTTTGTTTTGTTGTCTGGCTGTTGTTTTTTAATTGCATGATTTTAATTACATACATGTTGCAAGGTTTTCAACCCACAACCCCTATTTCCAAAAATGGTGGTCTTCCTACAGGATGTCCACGTGTGGATGGCAGGGAGGAGCCCCTGAGAGCTGGGCCCACCGTGCTGTGAAGAGCACTGGGGGTCCAACACCCTGAATCTGCCCTTCCCAGTCCCTGCCTCATGCCTCCAGTGGCTCAGAGGAAGAGGTGGGGAGAGGGTTCCCCAGGTTTCCTGGCTCTGTGGCCCCCATTAGCCTGTGCTGCTGGGATCACCCCTTCTTAGTGGCCAGAGGGGTGTGGGGGCCTCTCCCTGGGAACTAGCGCTGTGTCCTTCCCTCCCCCTTGGCTCCAGCCGGGATCTAGTGGGTCTGGCCCCCAGGGGCCTTCGCTGCCCTGGCTTTGGCAGCCTCTGCTCAGATGATCTCCCTGCCCTTCCCTGGCTTAGGGCCACTCCCCGGGGTGACTCCCACCAGAGAGACCCTCAGTCACTTCGCCCCCTCAAAGTCCTGCAGATGCAGTGCCCTGCCACGCATGGGGACACAAGATGGCTTCAGAGTCCATCTGCTTCCAGACGGAGCAGGAGCCCTGTGGGGGCGGAGATGTGGCGAGCGTGGCTGGCAGGCAGGTTGGCTTGGCCTCGTGCCATCTTGTCCCAGTCATCACATATGACAGTAAACAGGTGAGAAGGGTCATCTGTGTGTTTACCCCTATTTCTGTGCTCTCCAGTGGCTTTTCTTCCTTCCTGTTGCCCCAGGATTCCCTCGCGGTATTGCCTTTCTGTCTGAAAAACTGATTTCAACCATTCTTTAAAGGGCAGCCCTCTCCACACAGGCACAGGAGCCCGCGGGCAGTCTGCACACAGCCAGCTGTGTTTTGGGGCTCCTTCTGCACAAGCCCCACACAGGCCCCAGGGTTTCAAGAGCCACACAGAGGTGGCCGCTCCTTTGCACCCCCTCCTCCTCAGGCAGCCTGCCTGCCCTGAGGGCCTCCTCCCTGGGCCGCAGACCCCATGCCCGCCCACCCCACTCGGCACGCTGTGCACCACGCTCCAGCGGGGGACCTGGGTTACCCAGCGACTCCAGTCTAGCTAAACCAGTGAGCTGCTCTGCTCTTTGGACCTTCCCATTACGCCTCTGTTATTTATCTGGTCTGCTGTTGATAGATGCTTGCCTGGCTATCACCAACGTACAGCATCTTTGCTAGGTTAGGAAGAGAAAGATGATAGCTCATCGTTTTAATCTGCGTTTTTACTTCTGAATTTTTTCATGTATTTGCCCAACTCCATTAATGTCTGGGTCCGAGGCTGTCTGATTTATATATGTTAGAGTGTATATGCTTTCTCATATGGAGTGAAAAAGCTTTCTTTCCTGTCTTTTGCCTCTCCGGTTTAGAGGTTTTAAATCTACACACTGTTTACTCGCTTGCTGTGTTCTGAGTGGGAGGAGAGAGGTCAGAGCACTTTTCTTCTTTAATATAATTGAAGTATAGTTTATTCTCAGTGCTGTGTTAGTTTCGGGTGTACGGCAAAGTGACTCAGTTACACGCACATACACAGGCTTTTCCGTCACAGGCTATTACAGGGTATGGCTGTGGCTCCCTGCGCTCGACAGCAGGTCCTTCTGGCAGAGTCCTTATTCCTTAACTTCTCCATCTCTGCCTTGAACGTCCTGTTCGGAGGCCCCTTCACCTGATACGTATCTGCAGGCTCAGCTGTATTTTCTTTCATGACTTTTATGTTTATTAAAAATAAACCTACAGAATGGGGGATAATATTTGCAAATGATGTGACTATCAAAGGTTTAACTTCCAGAATATATAAACAGCTCATACAACTTAACAAGAATAAAAAAAACCAAACAACCCAATCCAAAAATGGGCAGAAGACCTAAACAAGCAGCTCTCCAATGGAGACGTACAAATGGCCAATAGGCACATAAAAAATGCTCAATATCGCTAATTATCAGAGAAATGCAAATCAACACTACAATGACCTCACACAGTCAGAACAGCCATCCTTCAAAAGCCCACAAATGATAAACGCTGGAGAGGCTATGGAAAAAATGGTACCCTCCTACCCTGCTGGTGGGAATGCAGCTTGGTGCAGCCACTGTGGAAAACAGTATGGAGATTCCTCAAAAACTAGGAATAGACTTACCCTATGACCCAGCAATCCCACTCTGGGCATATATCCAGAGGGAACCTTAATTCAAAAAGACACCTGCACACCAATGTTCATAGCAGCACTATTTACAACAGTCAAGACAATGGACACAGCCTAAATGTCCGTCAACAGATGACTGGATAAAGAAGTTCACATTTATACAATGGAAAACTACTCAGCCATAAAATAGAATAAAGTAATGCCATTTGCAGCAACATGGATGGCCCTGGAGATTGTCATTCCAAGTGAAGTAAGGCAGAAAGAGAAAGAAAAATGCCATATGAGATCACTCATATGTGCGACCAAAAAACAAAAAAGACAAATGAAATTACTTGTAAAACAGAACAGACTCACCAACATAGAAAACAAACTTATTGTTGCCAGGAGGAAAGGGGGTGGGAAGGGATACATTGGGAGTTTGAGATTTGCAGATAGTAAGTACTATATATAAAATAGATAAACAACAAGTTTCTACTGCACAACACAGGGAACTATATTCAACATCTTGCTGTAACCTATAATGAAAAAGAATACGAAAATGAATAGATATGTATGTGTGCCTGAAACATTGTGCTGTAACCAGAAGTTGACCAACATTGTAAATTGACTACACTTCAATTAAAAAAAGAAATGAAGTCTGCCATCCAGCTGCCATTTATTTATCTGCTTGGTGAAGGGCTTTCAACTTTTCCCCACATGATTAGCAATTTTTCCCAATTACCTGTTTTAAAATTTAAAAAACTTTTTGAAATAATTTCTTTCTCGTATATCAAATTCTTGTATATATTTGGATCTGTTCCTGAATTTATGTTCTATCTTATTCATCTATTTATCCATTCTTACTCTTTGTCACTGTTTTAAATGGTTGCAGTTTACAAATACGACTCTGGTCTTGGACACTAAGTGACCCTCCTTTCACGCCTTAGGTCAAATGTATTAGCTACTCTCAGGCATTTTTTTTCCTGCCAGGTAAGATTGAAGGTGAAAGCAAACCCACTGGGAGAGCTTTTTCCAGCACATTCCTCTTGTTCTGCTCTGCACACCCGTGCACGCCTGTGCCCTCCTGCGAGCTGCTACTCGGCCAGTCACGAGTGCAAATGGCAGGCCCAGTCCTCCCTTTGGGGTGTGTGCCCCCCTTCCTCCCCATGACGGAGCTGAAAGGAAATGCAGACTTTGCCTCCAGGCACTGAGGGCGACACCTGGCCTTGGAGCCCGCTGGGGGCCCACAGGAGGTCCTGCGTGGAGAGAGTTAAGGACAGCCAGGTGCTGGCAGTCTCCCCCGAAGGCCATTCACACAGCGGGGGTGGCCAAGGGTCTGCCGGAAGACCCCTCCGTGGGGACTCGTTGGGATTCCTTCCAGATCTGAGCGCAGGAAATTGAGCTCTGTGAGCCTGGTGCCAAGTTAAACAGGACGGACTCAAGATGGACTGCAAGGCCGAGCCATCGAGGTGGAGGGGGAGGTGGAGGTGGAGGCGTCCCCTCCGCTCCCTCCCCGGGGCCTCTGGTCCGTAGAGGGCAGGTGGACACCCTTCCTCCTCACGCTGCAATGGTGACGACCATTTCCTGGGAACTAAAATTAGGTTAGCATGGCCAACAGCTTCCTTATATGAGAAGAGTGATCCCAGAGGGCAGAAAAGCTGCAGGGTAGCCTCGCCGGTGAGCTCCCGGCAGGTGCGCGGGCCCCACGTTCCGTCGGGGCCACATCTGGTTTAACGCTCTGCGCTGCCATCTTGAAAGACTTAATGAATTTTGAATGAGGGGCCCCACACCCTCATTTCACGCTGGGCCCACAAATTACGTAGTTGGTTCTAATAAGCAGCTTAGGGAAAAGTGGGGTCTTTAATTCTAGTCAACTGGCTTGGAGGCGTCTCAAGTCCAGACTCACTTCAGCTGGAGGGCACCACCAGGTTTGTCTTAGGTTTTTCTCTCCGGCATCGGAATGCTCTGGTTTCTTAATTTTCCTCCGCTGTATCCCTGTAATTTGTCACTCGTCTGCCTGGCTCACCTCCCAAGCTCGTGTGCACACCCAGGACGTGCCTCTGGGACGGCAGGTGAGCGCCCAGCGTCTGAGATGGAGTCTTGGTTGAGAAATGCTTCCACTGCCACCTCAGGGAGGAGAAGAAACGCCCCAGCTAATACCAGCCTTCCCGGAAAGACCCCGACCCAGTGACTGTCCCCGTGTTAGCTGGGCGCTGAAAGCACTTAAACATGAACGTGGCTGTCATGAGATAAAGACACGGTGTCATCTTATGGAAATAATCACGTGGAGAAGTCAAGGGGTGGCTTGTCCAAGAAGCAACCAGAGAGGTTGAACGTGAGCCAGCTGCGGTTCAGACACGCTGAGGGGCAGTGGTGACACCCCCCGGGGACAACAATCCTGAGGATAACTGGGGAGGAGGGGCATGAATGGCTGGGGATGACGCTTACCTGCTGGAGGAAGAGGAGGGGGTGGGGTTAAGGAGGCGGCGGTGACCACCTGTGACCCTGAAGGACATGCAGTTTGCCCACCAGGACAAACGGCTGGCTAAGTTGAGTACTGGACCTGGCTGCTGGGAGTGGGGGGTTGAGCGTGGTGGCAAGCAGGAGGAGGAGGAAGATAAATTTAAGGAAATAAAAGCCCTGAAAGTCTGAGAGACTCCATTTCTCCGCCTCCGCTTGGAGGCAGAGACACAGGCGGGGGCGCCTCCCAGGCTTCTCGCTGCCCCTGGCCCGTCTGCAAGGCCTCCCTGAGCATCACCGTCCTGAAAAGAGGAGAGGGGAGCGCATTTCCCAAGCTCCAGCCCCGGCAGGGGCCTCTAATTCTACTTCCACAAGTGTGTGCTGATGGGTTTTGAAAGGGAGGAGGTGGATCTTAAAAAAGGCACAGCCCCCCGCCGAGCCATGATCAGCCTCAGCGGGGGCTGGGATGTGGGCCTGACGGGCAAACTGCACCACGATGGGGCGTCCCTGAGACAGTCTGTGGCCAGAGCGGGGTCGGGGGGACAGTCTATTGTTAGGAGCAGCCCTGAGCCGTGAGTGTGCAGAACTCCCTGTTCCCAAGCTCGCAGGAAGAGGGGTTTGGACCACGTGTTTGTAAATTCCTTTATAATGGAGTTAATTTTCTAAGTTTTTCACCCAAATCTAAAGGCTGACCCTTCCTTTATGAGAATGCAGTAACCTGGTCACCAGAAACTGTCCTTGAGCAGAGACTTTAAGTAGAACAATGAAGGCGTGTAGGAACGTGGGTGCTCTGACCGTGACCCAGGTCGTGGGGGTGCACTTGGCTCAAGGCTGGACTTGGAGGTGGGAAAAACACTCTCTGGTCGTGTTTCTAGAGCTTTACACACTCCCATTGTTTTGCTTGTTAGAATTACACAATTCATTGCTTTGTGTATCTAATACTTTCAGCTGAAATCCTTCCTTTCCAGACATGATGAGAGGAAAACAAATGTGACACGGTGTGACCATGAAGCTGCAGTCCAAAAAGAAGGAATGTTAGTGGCTGCATTTCTTTTTCTTTTAAAACCACTTTGCTGAGGTATGACTGACATGTGAAAAGCACACATATTTAACGTATCCAACTCAGTGGGTTGGGGGTACATATACACCTGTGAACCCATCACATCATCAAGGCCACAGCAAACCCACCGCTTCCCAGAGTTTCCTCTCGTCTCCTTTATGGGTGTGCGGCTGTGTGTGTGAGCACTTAACATAAGATCCACCCTCCTAGGAAGTTTTCAGTACATACTACGGCACTGTTAGTGGTGCTGTTTAGTAGATCTCCAGAACTTACTTATCTCATACAACTGAACCTTTGGTCATCACCTCCACATTTCCACCGCCTTCTAGACCCTGGCGACCACCCTTCTAATCTCTGCTTCATTGAGTTGGGTGTGACTACTTTAGATGCCACGTGTAAGTGAGATTATACAGTATTTGTCTTTGTCTGTTTTTTCTTTTTCATATAGCATAATGAATTCCAGGTCCATTCATGTCCCAACTGGAAGAATTTCCTTCTTTTATATGGCTGAATAATATTCCATAGTTTGTTTATATACACATACACATGTGTGTCAGATTTTCTTTAACCATTCATCCATCGATGGACATTTTAGGTTGTTTTCGTATCTTGGCTATTGTAAGTAATGCTGCAATGAACACAGGAATTCAGGTATCTCTTCAAGATCCTAATTTAATTTCTTTAGGATAAATACCCAGGAGGGAGATTGCTGGATGACATGGTAATTGTATCTTTAGTTTTTCGAGGAACTTCCATAACGGCTGAACCGTTTTCATCCCCACCGACAGTGTTCGAGGGTTCCCTTTTCTCCACATCTTCACCGCTTGTTACCTTTTGTTTTTCAGCATAGTCATCCTAGCGGGTGTGATGTGTTATCTCACTGTGGTGTTGATTTGCCTTCCCCTGATGGTGCGTGATGTGGAGCACATTTTTGTGTACTTTTTGGCCATTCGTATGTCTTCTTTGGAAAAGTATCTGTTCAGGTCCGTTGCCCATTCTAAAGTTGGCTTGTTTGCTTTACTGCTCCTGAGCGGTAGGAATCCTTATACATTTTAGGTGTCAGTCTTTTAGCAGATACATAATTTGAAAATATTTTCTCCTGTTCTGTAAGTTGCCTTTTCATTTTTTTTATTGTTTCCTTTAATACACAGTTTTACCTTCATGCAGTTGCACTTATTTCTGCTTCTGTTACCGGGGTTTTTGTGTCATATCAAAAAAAATATTACCAAGACCAATGTCAAGGAGTGTTTGCTCTAGGAGTTTTATGGCTTCATGTCTTGTGTTTATTTTTAATGCGTTTTGAGTTAATTTTTGGCTTTGTGTCCTGCAACTTTCCTGAGTTTGTTTATTAGTTCTAACAAATTAGTGGAGTCATTAGGGTTTTCCACTTATAAGATCATATCATCTTCAAACAGAGACAGTTTTACTTCCTTCTTTGTCATTTGGGTACTTTCTATTTCTTTTTCTTGCCTGATTGCTCTGGCTAAGACTCTAGCACCATGTTGAACAGAACCGGTGTGACGGGGCATCTGTGTCTTGTTCCTGACCTTAGAGGAAGAGTTTTCAGCTTTCTACCGTTGAGTATGGTGTTAGCTGTGGGCTTGCCATAGGTGGCTTTTATTATATTGAGGTGCATTCCTTTTCTATGTATTTTGTTGAAAGTTGTTATTGCAGAGATGTTGAATTTTGTCAAATACATTTTCTGCCCCCATTGAGGTGATCATGTGACTTTAGTCCTTCATTCTGTCAATGGGTTGTGTCACGTTTATTGATTTGCCCCCGGAAGGGGTGAGCCTTGCGAGGCCAGGAGGACACCCCTGAGAGGACCAGATGGAGGTACTTCCCGGGCCTACTCGGCCGGTTTCCTCCCATGGTCCCTCCTCCAAGCCTTAGTGTAGGGACATTAAGCCTCAGTCGTGAGTGGGAGAGGTCAAGCAGAGGAGAAACTGTGGGACACAGAATGCTGAGCCCACCTGTACAGGCCTTCCTGGACATGGAGGGGAAACCTTACCTTTGAATCCAGCTTATCAAAAGTGAGGGGTAGTCAGCGTGTTTATCTGAGATCTCTCTTGTTCTTAACGCATGCTTTTATCACCATAAACCTCCCTCTTAAAACGGCTTTTGCTATATCCCATAAGGCTCTGTATGCTGTGTTTCCGTTTTCACTTGTTCCAAGGTATCTTTTTCATTTCCCCTTCGATTTCTTCTTCGACCTGTTGGTGGTTCAGTTATGTGCTGTCTAATTTCCACGTATTTGTGAACTTTCCACTTTTCCCGTTCCTCATTTCTAGCTTCATGCCACTGTGAGGGGGAGAGATACTTTGATCTGATTTTGATCTAAAATTTGCTGAGACGTGCCTTGTGATCTAGCACATGATCAGCCGTGGAGAATATTCTGTGTGTTACGGGGCTGCCGGATGGCATATTGTATGTATTGTCAGGTCCACTTGTTCAGTATTGGTATTCGGGTCCACTGCTTCCCTGGTGCTCTTCTTGCTGAAAGATCGCCCCATTGTTGAGAGAGGAACACTGATGTCCCCTACTAGAATTGTATTGCCGTCTGTTTCCCCCTTCGGTCTGTTAATATTTTTTCTGTATAATTAGCTCCTCTGATGGTGGTTGCATGTATATTTACGAGTGAGTCTGTGGTGAAGTCAGTTGTCCACACCCTCTTTCCCCCGTGGGAGAGCACCAGGGTGGAGGGGATCTGCCTCGGCCCTACACCGCGCAGGCGTGTGGGACTGGGAACGCGGGCAGAGGGACGCTGTCCTTCCTCCCCTCCTCGGTGTGCCTTTTCTCACTTCCGTGCTCCACCGGGTGCTGCAATTCCTCACCTGGAATCCAGGTCTCTCACAAAAGCATTTTCACGTGGGGATAAATGTTCATCTGTGTTTCTTTGAGGGGAGGCAGACTGGAATGTCCTGTTTCCACCATCTTGCTGTCATCACCTCCTCGTGGCTGCATGTCAGACAAGGTGCTGGCTCACATGCAGAATGTACAAAGGAATCAGGTAGAAACTGGTCTTGCCGTTACGGGGCACAGTCGAGCACATCTAGGCCTCCCAGGGGGGAGGTCACTTGTGAGGAGGATAATTTCGTGGGGGCAGATGTGTAAAAGCCCAGCCCCCTAGCAGGGGTGGAGAGCATTTCCCCTCTGACCTCTAGTCGACAGAGGGGCTCCGCAGGAGGCCTCGGAGAGCCTGCCCTGCCCGCGGAACGGATCTGGCTCCTGCGAGAGAGCAGGCGGGGGAACCGCTGACGCTGGCTGTGTGGACGGTGGGATGCTTTGTGGGCCTCACGCAGGGGGCAGCTAGCATCGAGGACCATCTTAGCTCCCTCTGTCCAGTGAGAAGCTGGGGCTGACCTCCAGCTTCCTGAGGAAGCAACCCGCAGGAGGAAGTGAACCAAACTGCAGGTGAGAGGTGCCCCCGGGGAGGGGTGAGCTTGCGAGGCCAGGAGGCCCCGAGAGGACACGATGGAGGCACTACCCGGGCCCCTGGGCAGCTTTCCTCCCTCTGTCCCCGCTCCAAGACCCTCCAAGCCTGAGCACGTGAAACTCAGCAGTGAGCGTGTAGGAGGTCGAGCCGAGGAGAAGCCCTGGGCTGCAGGCTGACCGACCAGCGGACTCAAAGTGGCCCTCAGACAACAATCAGAATACCTCCATCAGGAGGTTAAAAAGAGCGGGAGAACTTCCGGAATTTTCTCCAGGGTCAGAGGAAGGGGCACCTCCGCTGGATGCTCTCTGAAGGTTGTGCCCTTGGAGAGACGAAGAGGTTGATGTTTTACGCCTGTCCCACCCGAGTCCTGACCCTGTGAAACAGAGTCGGGCGCAACCTGTTTCTTACTGCAGCAGCCTGATGCTAGAAAGAGGAGGAACTGCTCCGTCACGTCCTCACAGCTCCGTCCTCCTGACCGGCCCAAGCTGGGGGAGTCCACGCTTGAGTTGGCTGCTGGTCTGAAGTCAGTGTCCACAGTCACCCTGAAACGACACCATGTTGGCTTCCCCAGCTGCATTTGTGCTTAACAGAAGCCTCATTTCTGAGAAATCAGGCAGGGAAGGGCAGGGCACAGGCCCGCTGTGGCCCCAGGACAGCAAATGGGTGGCCGGCCCCTGACTGCTGACAGCCACCAGCAAAGCCCTGAGTTTCTCATCCTGCAGAAAGCAGACTTAACAGTTGCTTCCTCAAAACAAACGAACTTATATGTAAAACAGAAACAGATTCACAGACATAGAACACAGACTTGTGGCTGCCAGTGGGGAGGGGGGTGGGAAGGGATCAACTGGGAGTTCGAGATCTGCAGATACTGACAGGTATGTATAGAATAGGTAAGCAAGTTTAAACTGCACAGCGCAGGGACATGTATACAGGATCTTGTGGTAGCTCACGGTGAAAAGAATCTGAAAATGAATATATGTATGTGCGTGCATGACTGAAGCATGTGCTGTGCACCAGAACTTGACACAACACTGTAAACTGACGATAACTCGATAAAAAATTTTTTTTGAACAAATAATAAAAAAGAGTTGCTTCCTTGATATTTTATTTCCCTTTTTAACAAAATATGAAGTTGATCGCTCTCAGAAGTGTCATTTTATACTGCTGTGTACTAGATGGGTTTCTAGCCTTTTTCAGGAGAAGCTGTTGAAATGTCTGGGCGACTCAGGGTGGATGAACAGCCCCGCTCACGGGCTGTGCTTCTGGCCGGGACTCGCAGGAAGCCCTGTGGTCTGACTCGCAGGAAGCCGTGTGGTCTGTTACTTCACTAGACTTTTCAGGCACACTTTCCCGTGTGCAGCCTGGACACAGTTAGTCCCCATCTCATGGGGCTGTGGTTTAAATACCACAGAACGTTGCACATAAGGTGATCAGCAGAACACAGGTCATAGTGGCCTCCCTGGGTCCTCAAACCTCTGCTGAGGTCGGGCATCCTCCCTCGTGCCCTTTCCTGAGACAGTCAAGGAGGAAGGAGGTGGAGGGAGATGGGAGGCTGGGCAGTGGCACCGACCTTCCTCCTGCTTCCACCGGGGGCCGGGGGCCACAGGCCAGCGGGACCACAGGGGACCTGTGTGGGAGGTAGGCATTGCAGGAGGGAGGTGGGCTGTGCTGGACACCTAGGGGTCTGGCCCCACTGTTAGTCTTCTGTACAGTTTCCCAGCCCCCTGTGGACTGAGCACATATGTTGGACATCTGCACGCTGAGAGGCCGAGCAAGATGAAGGGCAGACAAACCCACCTCGTTAGAAACACAGCCCTTTGACATAGCTGGTAAAAATCCCTCCCTTTTCCCTGCAGCAGATGCTCGCCCCAAGCCCCCTGCGCTGACGGATGTGAGGGATGAGCTCCTTCTTGAAAGGGAAGCACCTGGGCCGCCCCTGCCACCGGCTTTCTCTCAGTGCGGTCACTGCAGAGACTCAGGGGTGACCTTCGTTCCTGGTAGAGACGGGCCCCGGGCTGCATGCAGGGATCCCGGAGGCGGCTCGTCCTGCACTGAGGACATGCAAAAGACAGTGTCCAAGTGAAGACCGACACGCAGGCAGCCAGCCCTGCCCAGAGCCTGCAGGCCGGCCGTGTCTTTGTGCTGAGCACCCATCACATGCCTGCATGTTCTGCAGCTGCGGGTGAAACCGCGGGGGCTTTGGACACAAGCTTCTCCCTCAAGTCTGTGGGGAGACACCGAACGAGAGCAGGCCCTTAGAAATGATCGCACTTAGTGAGTCTCACATGTTCAAAGCAACTGAATGCTTTCTTCAGATAAAATTTTATCCAAAAGCCTAACATGCGAAACCCGCACAAGAGCAGCTTCTCCAGCAGAAGCGGAGGGTCTCGCAGCCCGGCTTACAGGGCCGCTCTCGGCCTTGCCCTCCGGGCGTCTTGCTGGAAACCCTTCTCTTCCTCAAAATGCACTCTGAGAACTCACTGCGCCAGCTCAGGCTGCTTGTGGGCAGAGGAGACTGAGGCCAGAGAAGCTGGTGACGCGACTGAGCCCGTGTCCTGGGGTCACTCTGCAAATGCAGTTCCGAGGCCAATGCTCATCTTCCACTCAGGTCCTCTGTTCTCTCGGCGCAAGAAAGTGCTTGGGTGCCTCCCTGACAGGACAAGGAATGAGGGAGAAAGACTCTTGCATCAAGCACCAGCTCTGTGCACCTAACCGGGCCGGGGCTGAGTGGCTGAAGACAACAGGGCCGCTTCTCACGGTCTGGCGGGCTGACGGCGCGGTGTCCTGCTGCCCTCCCTCTGGGTGACTCGTCCATCAGCTGGAGACGGGGTTTCCATTTTCTAAGGTCCCCTCGCAAAGAGCAGGAGACACTGGGACAGAGCAGGAGACACTGGGGCAGGGCAGGATGTGGGCTTTCTTTTCAAATACCCTTTAAGGTCCCATCAAGTCCACTGAGTTAAACTGATGTGACAGCGGCCTGAATCCCATCAGGAGAGCAGGCGGCGACACTCGGAGGGCTGGAGAACTCAGGTTCCATGCCGGCGGGCCCCCCAGGGGAGTTAGCACTCCAAGCTCTGGACCCCACCTGCAGGTTTACACAGGCCTTTATAGGCTTTTAGTTTTAGATTAGGTTTGTGCCATATGCAAATGAGATGTTAGAAATGGACCAATCGGCAGTGAGCTTTTGGGAACCAATGGGATTTTAGGGGTAAGTTTCATTTTCCTAGAAGCAAACCGCTTTACAAAAGCACAAAAGCGGGAAGGCAGTGGCCCTGTCTGGGAGATCTTGCTGGTCCCTTTGTGGGTTTTGCCCCTTCAGTAAAAAAAAATTTTTTAATCAAAGTACAATTGATTTACAATATTGTGTTAATTTCACATGTAGAGCATAGTGATCCAGTTATCCACGCAGCTAAATATGAAGTGCATCCTACAACCACTCATGCATTCGTTCAGCAAACATTTCTTACAGAGCCAGGAACTGAGTAGAGGCTGTTTGGATGGGCACCATTCCCGACCTTTCTGCGCTCACGGGAGGGAAACAGGTAACAGACAACCACACCCCAGTGCCACGCTTTGCTGGAGGCACCTTGAAAGCACAGGAAAGGAGCCCAGATGCTGCCTGGCAGGTCAGGGAGCTTTTCTGAAGAGGACACGTCTGTGCTGAGTCTTGAAAGATGTACATGGCATTGCCAGAGAGACACTGTGAGAAGGGACGTCCATGGGAACAGAGGACGAAGTGGGAGGCAGTGTTGGGTACAAAAGCTTGCCTTGTTTCGGAGACACCAAGAAGTACTTCTCTACTGAAAAGTAGATCACTTTTCGTAGAAGGGGAAGAGACAACGGAGTGAATGAAAGTCTGAAGCACAAGTTCTAGCCGGGAACCAGTGTCCAGTGTCTTTGCATGTATGTATGTGGGTGGGTTGAGAGGTACCTGCGGGGGCACTGGGTTATTATCAAACTGCGGCTTAAGGTTTTTTATTAGGGGCTTAATTCCACCCAAATGATTTGAAATTCTTAGGAAAGCCATCCAGATCCGGTACAATGATTCCATAATGACTCTAAGTCCTGGTCTATGGCTGACTTTGCGATCTTTACAAACCACCCTCAGGGTTCCCTCATCCTTGGTCGTGGCCTCCATCCTCAAGTTTTTCTTATTCTCCCAAATGACTGCTGCACCTCCAACCATCATATATGCATTCCAGGTTCAAAAAGAAAACAACAAAAAAAAAAGAAGGATGGAGAAAGGTGGAAACACCAGTAGAATCAATCTCTTTAAAGGGCTCTCCTGGAAGCCCTACCCACTGTGTCCCTAACTGTCTCATGGTCTAGAACTGGGTGCTTGACTGCTCTTGGCTACAACGCAGGATTAACAGTCTCACTTTGTGGCTTGGACGCTAACACCCAGGAAAAACTCAAGACTCCTGCTAAGGAGGAAAGGAACAAGGGATGCTGGGTGGGCAGTCAGCCACCCCTCCACAAGACAGAGCTGGGAAGTCTGGGGGAGAGGCTCCGGAGAGTGGGTGCAAAGACGACTTCAGGAGGACTTTGAGAGCAAACTTCCTCTGCTTGTTTTGCTAGGAGACCACTCTGGAGAGGCACGCACAGCCTCTGTTAGTAGAGAGATGTCACATGTAAAGGTCCTAAGTCGCCCTCAAATTCCTTTTGTAATTAGGTTCATTTTCCTGAAGGATGAAAAGAATAAGCCACGGGGTGTTGCTGCAGTTTTCAGCTGAGCTTTACAAGTCATCACTAATTCTCTGAACCTTTACAGAGAGGTGGTGTAGACGGACAATGCAGCGAGGACCCGCCGTTCCTACAGAGCTGACTCGCGGTTGTCCTGCCAGAGCTTCCAGGGGACCAGGAGTGGAAAAATCCCCCATTTCATGCGTGTGTTTGGCCACCACGCTCCACTTAATTAAAGTGACACTAGACTATTTTTCAAGATCCGTAAAACCCACCCTGTCTCTCTGAGTCCATAAGCAGCAGCAACCAAGCAAACTAGGACCAATTTATCTTCATTTGATTTGTTGATTTTGGGTGTTGCTCCCAAGTTAACAGCTTCTTAAATGTATTTTGGAAGTTTGCTGTGTTTGAAATTTGGTGTTGTTCGGAGCCTGGGTAATAAAAAGGCAAAATGTAGTGGCTACGTGAGCAAATTAAAATAAATGTGCTCAAGGAGGGGGAACGTCATTGAAGTTCTGTTCCTGGAAGTTCATACAAGTTCATGATTGTTGTTGACTTAAATAATGTGCAGAATGAAGCTGACAGGTCTGGCTGCCTCATATTTGAACTTTATCCTTTTAAATCTTGTCTTTCCGAACTGGGACAAGTCAAGCGAAAGCCCCATGCCAGCCCCACTGAGCGGCAGTTAGTTCTGCCCTGCGTAGGGCCAGCGGGTGCGTTGCTGATGGCAGGAGCACCCCTGCTGGCGAGTCCCCATCTGGACACGGCTGCCTGCCGTGGGTCCATTTCTGAAGTGGCCCATCCACGGAGAACCGGGGGCAGCTGTCCCGTTCACAAGACGGCCTCCTCACGAGGCTAGAGTTATGATAACAGCTCTCCAGGGACAAACACACTGATGCAACACTTGCCTCCTTTCTCCTTATCTTTCCAAGAATAATAAGCAACTCCTTATCCAAACTCCAGGCTGATGTGTATCTTTTGGGTCGTGGAGACGGGGAAAGAGCAATGTCAATGGTGGCTTCCCACTCAGTTGAGAAATTCTGCCACTTGAAGCTTCAAGCAATGAGCTGATGTTTGTCAAACATAAGATGAGTCACCGTGAGCCCCTCCCAGGAAGGATGGCTGAAACGTGAAATCTGTGTGAGGACCACAGTCACTGCACCCATGTTTCAAAAAGAACAGATATTAATAGAAAATTGGACTATGGTGAGGCCATCAGATCAGGAAATGACTGCCGCTGAAATATAGTTATAGTTCCCAAGAGGAGGGGCCATTCCATGCCATGCAGGGCCACACAGGGGGGCACCAGGGTCAGTCAGGAGGCGGGGGGGGGGTGGGAATCACGGGCAAGAGCCTTTATGGTGATTTCCACAGGAAGGAAGGGGCTAGGCAGGGTTAACAGGTTTGGGATTGACCAGTGTGAATCTTTCAGTGGGCTCCAGGGCATGGGGGCTGTCCCTGGTCATCCATCCTGGGGTGATAGGTGGGTGGTTAGTGGACTGCAGCGTGAGAGCCTGAGAGAGGAAGTAGGTGGGGTGTGCGCTCTGGATTGATCAGCTGTACTTGAAAAGCATACTCCTGGGAGAGACATTACTCTCTTTAGAATTAGCTAACTCTGAGAGGGTCAGTTCATCCAGGGTCGGGCAGGCCCACAATGTCAAAGCATCAGAATACAGAAAATAAAAGATGCAGTTAATACAACCCAGCCCAGGCTGGTGAGATGGAGAAAGTGTCTTGTGGCGCTGCATTTACTGGGTCAGGCGTGGAGGACAGCATGGCACCTGCAAGTCTGGCAGGGTGATAAATGCCCACGTGCTTCTCCTGCAATACAAGTCCCAGCCGCTGGGAGGCAGCAGACCCTGGGGACTTCTGCAAAGGCACTTGCCAGGCTGGGCCTCTAGTGAGGCAATTAGCCAGGCACCAGGCAGCACCGCCCCGGCCTGCAGGGTGGAGGAGCGCGTGCATTCCTGGTAGAAGATGTGCTTGCCATCAACTGCTTAACTTCTCAGGTCTTTTGACTCCTTCCCAAATACGGAAAATAACTTGCTTCCTGGAGGAACTGTGTGGATTGATGAGCAAGCCTCGGAGAGACACTCCGGGTAGAAGTCATAACCCAGTATCCACGGAGTCACACCCTTGAACCCTTGTTTATGGCCTGTCGGGTCAGTTGCCTTCCTTATGACACTCGGAGCAGGAGGTCAGACTCAGCCTCAGACTCTCCAAGACTCGCCTGTACCGGAAGCAGAAATGCAGGCTCTAGGGGTGGACAGGTGACGGGGACGGGGCCTTCTGCCCCAGGCATCCCACAGGTGAGGCATTTTCCCCTTCCAGGGGCCTTCCTCCCTTTATGGGCACAGTGCCTGTGGCTTTGTGCCTGCTTGGCTTCCAGGTGACTGGCTTTCAAAGTGTTGCCCTGAGCCTGTCCCAGGAGGTGAGCGAGGGGGTGAGTGGTAACACGTCACCCTGTGGCTCTTTAACTGCTCCCCCCACCAAAGGCAGGGTGGCTTCAGGCAATAACTGAGCCAGGGGCCACTGGGGGTCCACGTGGCGGCGTTCTGCTGGGCAGGAGCACAGTCCATTTACAATTCTGACAGATGGTGCCCTCAATTCGGTAAGTGTTACAGGACTTCTGACAAGTTCCCCAAAACTGCTTGTAGTAAACCCCGTTAGTGTCCTGTGCACACCCCACGCAGGCACTGGACGCACAGGGGCTCCCTGCCCGGCTGGGGGCTTCAAGGCCACACCTTCTCATCTAACTTCACAGCGAGTCATGCGTCAAATACGTCAAGAGCGACCATCCCTGGTTCTCACGAGGAACTGAGTCTCAGAGAGCCAACAGTTTTCGTCTAAATGAGATCAGAGCTCAGAGTTCCTAAGTCAAGACCTACTTGCCTGGTGACCGTCCTACAACCAGGGGAACAGAGCGGCTCCGGTCTAAAGCGCTATGCCCAGGATGCAGGCCCCAGCGTCGCCACACTCACACCTTAGAAGTGAAACATAAAGGAAACTTACTGGCTCTTACAACTCAAAGACCGCAGGCAGGGCTGGCTGCAGGCATCACCCGACCCAGGGGCACAGAGCCGTGCCCGGGACCTACCTTCCTCCCCCCATTTCTCAAACGCGCGCCCCAAGTGCGGCTTTCCTTTCGTCGTCCCAGGACGGTGCCCGCAGCTCCGCGCTCCTCCTGCCGATTTCCCCCAGGCGGGGAGCAGGCGGGGAACCTGCGTCCCTAGCAACCGAGCGCCTCGCCCCTGAGTGCTGTTGGGCCTGATTGGACAGGCTCGGGCCACGTGATTGCCCACGAGCCAATCGTGTGGCTTCTACGACTTGGTCGCTGACGGCCTCGTGGCCCCCGCGCCGAGGCTGCGTGGCGGGGCGCTGGCCCCTTCCGGACCCTGCGCCCGGGAAGAGGGGTTTCGCGGAGAGAGTGGGAGGAAACAGCCAGTGCCTCGCGCCTACCTGGGCTGCGCTCGTCTCGCCTCAGCACTGGCTGCGTCAGGAGGTCCTCCTCGCTTCCAGGGCTCAGCCCCCAGAGCTCTGTGACGTAACGGAAGGCCTCCAAGAGACGTCAGTGGCGCTGGGTGGAGGCGTGGCCAGTGCGCCCGGGACCTTGGCAGCCCCGCCGCGAAGTGGGTGCGCCCCTCTGCTCCATCAGCACACGCCTCCTCAGTGCCCACGTTCCTTCGGCACGCAGGTTCTCCCCGTCCTTTGCTGATGGCTCTGATTGTCTTGGAAAACCACTTGGGGTTTGCTGCGGGTGATGATTCTGCACAACAGAGATGTCGGAAAAGGTGAGCTCGATGGAAAAAGTTCCTAAAGTGGTCTGATGAGGGGAAATCTCCTCAGAGCTGTGTTCTCGTGCCATAAAAATGATAAAGTGAAAAACAAAATACAGAGTAACCGCAGAGCTTGGGATCTCCAGTGGATAATTTTTAAGAGTGGCAGAGCTAAAAGTGGAAAGCAGAAATGACAAGAGAGAAGTTTGTGGCCATAATTACACGTGTTCTTGGGCACGGGTTTGGCCGAGAAATCCAGCTTCCATACCACAAGACTCGGGCTGTGCTCTGTTCTTGTCACTTTATAGATCTGTGTTTTTCAGGCCAGATATGACAAAGCTATTTATTTTGTACCAAATACAGTGTCTATCATGAGGGCACATGACCACCATGTGGTCAGCTGGGTCCTTCCCTAAGCAAGATGCAGTGAGATGAAATCTAGCCCCCTTTCTCACTCAACTATTTTTTTTAATTTGTTTTTTGTTGAAGTATAGTCAGTTTACAATGTTATATCAATTTCTGGTGTACAGCACAATGCTTCAGTCACACATGAACATACATATATTCATTTTCATACTCTTTTTCACCATAAGTTATTACAAGATATCGAATATAGTTCCTCGTGCTCTACATTATAAACTTGTTTACCTGTTTTGTATATACCAGTCAGTATCTGCAAATCTTGAACTCCCAGTTTATCCCTTCCCACCCACTTCCCCCCTGGTAACCGTAAGTTTGTTTTCTATGTCTGTGAGTCTGTTTCTGTTTTATATATAAGTTCATTTTTTTTCTTTTAGATTCTACATGTGAGCAATCTCATATGGTGTTTTCTTTCTCTTTCTGGCTTACTTCATTTAGAACGATGTTCTCCAGGGCCATGCATGTTGCTGCAAATGACATTGTTTTATTCTTTTTTTATGGCTGAGTATTTCATTGTATAAATACACAACAGCTGCTTTATCCAGTCATCTGCCGATGGACATTTAGGTTGTTTCCATGTCTTGGCTATTGTAAATAGTGCTGCTGTGCACATTGGGGTGCAGGTGTCTTTGTGAATTGAGGTTCCCTCTGGATGTATGCCCAGGAGTGGGATTGCAGGATCATATGGTAAGTGTATTTTTCCAATCAACTATTCTTTTCTTCAAAAAGAAAACTCAGAAATAGAGCTGTAAGCAAAAGCTGGTGCAATGAATCACTATTTAAAAAATACCCAAGTAGGCAAGTTGCAAAGAAGTACAGTCATTGAGGTGCAAGGAGAAAGAGTAAATGGCTAGGTTTCTTAGAGACCGTTCAGTGTGACCCCATAGTCTACATTAGGGAAACCAGACACAGTGAAGTGTCCATGTCCCCAAAGGTCTTACTTATGGAACTGAAGCTGAGCTCATTATCATCAACTACCCCGTAATCAACGGTTCCTCTCTTAAATGTCCGTAACTGTCGAAGGTAAGACTGCACACAGACCAATTTCACTGTAACTTCATATGGAAATAAATGTACTGAGATAGAGTCATTTACAGAATCTGGCCAAGACCATCCTGTGTCTGCCTCCAGACCGCTTACCTTCTAAATCGTGGCTAAATGGCGCCTGCCCCAGGCCATCACCCACAGTTGCCCCGGTGGGTGGTCTCCCCTGTTGCAGTAAATAAGAAAGCTAACGCTGTCAACTGGTTTTGTTCCTGCTTCTTGTTAGCTAATAGATACTGATGCCAATTACAAATATTATAAGGCATGTGTGAAAAATAGAAAATTGTATGAAAATAAAATTATAACCACATTTCAGTTACTGGCAGCTTTCTTTTTATTTATATGATTCTGCTGAACATACTTTCTAATTTTCATTTTAATCAGGAAACATTCAAACCCAAACAATGCAGGTAAGGATACAGCCGACACTTGCACACCTACCATCGAGATTCAAAACATGTAAACATTTTATCATCAATGCTTCAGATCCCCGAAAAAGCAAAAAGAAATAAAATATGAGAAATGAAGTGAAAATGCCTCCATCGCTGCTTGCCTGCCCTCTAGGGGCAGAGGTGACCTCTGGGCTGACATAGGTCCTGATGTGCCGCGAACGGGGCCTCCAGATGTGTGTGTCCAAAAATAAGGGAGATTATTGCTTTGGGTACTTTAAAAAATATGAAGTATTGATACGACACTTCACATATCCTTTCGTCATATGCCTTCTCCCTGAATTATTATGTTTTGGTTTTGTTTTTTTTTTTTGCTATTTACCCATATTAACTATAGCAAATCTAGTTCATTTTGTTTTATCACTCTGTAATTCTATTGTGTGAGTAAACCATGTACTTATCCACTCCTATGCTAAGGGACAGTTAATTGTTTCCAAAAGTTTCGCTCTTACAAATCGTACTGGAAAACCCCCTTGACCGCGTGGCCCTGTGCTCTCCAGGAAGTAGGGTTTTGAGGTCAGAGGATGTGCGTCCCTTTACGTGTAATCGTACAGGTCAAGTGCCCTCCAGGGTGGTGGCAGAGTCAGAGGAAGAGCACATCTTGCCACCTGCGGCTGCCTCCCTAGGCCACGTGGGGTTTGTCAGCAGTGGCAGTCGTGGCCACCCCACCCCAGCTCCCTTGCATCCAGGACACACATAGAGGAGTTTGCTCTTGAATCTTGCGGGTCCAGGAGCAGCCTTCTGATCTCCCACGGCCCCGCTCCTGGGTGGGACGTTCCTGGAGACACGGCCTGGAGCCCATTCCTCACCCCCGACCCCACCATCCCCATCCTTCCCCTGTCCTGCCCCTGGTTCTGTCAACACGGCTATCTGCAGGAAATCTTTCGCCTAAAGTATTTAGATCCAGTCTGTTTTCTACCCTGAACTCTGACCCCTGCACTCTCCCACCACCAATGTCGAAATTTTTCTATTTTTCCTCAGTATTAGTGGACAGCTTTTGCCAATCTGATATGTGGGCAGTGGTATTCAAGTGCTGTTTTGATTTTTAGCATGCTGAGCATCTTTCTGTTTTTATAATCCATTTGGGTCTTTTCCTCTTTAATACCTCTATTCATACTCTGTTTATTATATTAGACAGGCTAGTTAACTCTGCAAACTGTAATAAATAACCCTCAAATCTTAGTGGCTTGACATCAGAAAAGGTCAGTGTTGCTCACTGCATGTCTGATGTGAATCTTTTGGGGATCTGGGCTTGTTCTACTGAATGACTCAACCGTCTTAGAAGTCTTTGCATTCAGCCATGGGGACTGAAGAGGGAGAGAAAATGTGGATGATGATGTGGGACGTTTTAGGAGTCAGGCCTGGGGGGGGGGGCTGCCCACTACATTCCATTGGCCAGAACTCAGTCATACGGTCAACGTAACTTCAAGAGCCTGGGAAATGTGTATATGAATCCAGGTGAGCGCTGATACCGTCTGTGAATTCTGCCCCGCCGATTACAAACCATCAGGTTACTCCCCTCTGCCCATACAGTGAATATGCTCATATCCCGCCCCAAGGAGAGCATGCAAAATGCCATCAAGACCCTGCATCCAGCTCAGAGTCCAGGTGATGCACACCCCCCTCTAGCAGGACCAGATGGGAGATCCCTCTAGGACTGAAAAGTCAAGTCACCCCCTCCTCCCTGTGGATCCTATGGCAGCAGTCGGGTGGGGCAGGATGCCTGCAATAAAACCTTGTTCATAAAAAGGAAGACAGGAAGACGCATTGGAGCTATGGGTTCAAAGTGGTAATGGATTCCCACCAGACAGTCCCTGGGGAGGTGCCCTGCCCTTGGAGTGCAGACTCCTTGACTGAGCCTTAATTAAACTCTCTAGAAGGAGCTCTCTGTTCCCCTGTTTTTGAGGATAAATATCTAGGAAGCTCCTTCTCATCCACTTCATTGGCCAAATATGGTGTATGTGCTGGGGAGGAATGCATACACTTATCTTTGAGAATGCACAGACTTTGAAGCCTGCGTCTTGCTCTTGGGTGGTTCTGATCCACCTACTGCTGTATAACAAACACCCAGAGGGTTAGTGGCTTGAGAAGATAAATCACTTATTTAGCTCACAAATCTTACATTGGACCAGGGCTGAGTGGCGTTGACTGGGGTGGCTCAACTGGCACTGAAGGACCTGCTTCCAGACCGGCTAGCAAGTTGTTGCTGGGGTTGGCTGGAAGCTCATCCGGAACTGAGGGCCTGGCTCCTCCCAGGGGGGCCTCCTCAGGGATGCTGGGCTTCCTCACAGCACAGCGGCTGGGTTCCAAGAGCAAACATCACACAAGAACCAGGAGGCAGATGCGTCACCCATGATGACCTAGCCATGGAAGTCCCCTCATGGCAGGTTCACACAGTTCCCAGCAAGCCCAGAGCCCGGGGGAGAGGACGCAGACCGCTGTCCCTTGATGGCACGGGTGTTGGTCACACTGTAAAAGAGCATGTGGGATGGGAGCCAGTGGTGTGGCCACTTTGGAAAATGCCATCTGCCACAAAGGCCCAGGTTTGGCATTTTATTGTCATCACTTTTACTTCTATTAATGGTTTTGTTAGCAACATGCTTTCCTCAAAACTTTGATAGGTTTCTGGTCTATCGGCCTCTGATCGGGCCCAAACTCCGGTAACTACACCCGGAGTTGTTTTCCTTCCCTGAATGCAGATCTCAATCTTATGCCTCTGTTTCCTCACCCACTTCCCCTTCCTCCTCTGCTTCTGGAGGCTTTCTTAGGGCTCTCAGGCTGGGGTGCACAGGCCGCATCTGCAGCCTCATCTTTTTCTTCATTTGCTGGAGAAGTTTTACTGCACTGTCATTGGCCAGTTTTTTAAAAAAATGCCATCTCTTATTGCTTGCGATCTAGGAGCCCGTGGCTCTTCCAGTCCTGAGTGACTGGAATGTGTGGACTTGCCCTGTTTTTTTTTTAATGTTGAGTTGTAGGAGCTGTTTAATCCCTCATTGGTCATATCATTTGCAAATGTCTTCTCCCATACATTAGGTTGTCTTTTTGTTTTGTCAGCAGTTTCCTTTGCTATGCAAAAGTTTTTAAATTTAATTGGGTCCCCTTTGCTTTTGTTTCCTTTGCCTTAGGAAACGTTCCAAAAATACAATGCTGTGATTTATGCCAGAGAATGTTCTGCCCATGTTTTCCTATAGGGGTTTTATAGTATCCAGTCTTACATTTAGGTCTTTAATTCATTTTGAGTTTACTTTTGTATATGGTGTTAGAGAGTGTTTTTCTTTCATTCTTTTCCATGTAGCTGTTTAGTTTTCCAAGCACCACTTACTGAAGAGACATACAACTCAACATTAAAAAAAAAATTACAGAAGTGGGCAGAAGAACTGAATAAACAGTTTTTCCAAAGGGGAAATGCAGATGTCCAACAGGCACATAAAAAGATGCTCAACATCACTAATAATCAGGGAAATGCAAATCAAAACCACAGTGGGATATGACCTCACACCCGTCAGAAGGGCTATTATCAAAAAGAACACAAATAACAAATATTGGCAAGGATGTTGAGAAAACAGAATCCTTATACACTGTTGATGGAAATGTAAATTGCAGCCACCGTGGAAAACAGCATGGTATGGTGGTTTCTCAAAACACTAAAAGTAGAACTACTGTGTGACCCAGCAATTCCATTCCTGGGCATACATCTGAAAAAAACAAAAATGCTCATTTGAAAAGATACATACACCCCAAAGTTCATAGCAGATTATTTACAATTGCCAAGATATGGAAGCAACCTAAGTGTCCATCAACTGATGACTAGATAGAGATGTGATGAGATATATATATATAAATCACATACATATATCATATATAGAGAATCATATATATGTATATATATAGAGAGAGAGAGAGAGAGAAAGAAATGGAATACTACTCAGCCATGAAAAGAATGAAATTTTACCATTTGCAGTAACATAAGTGGGCTTGGAGGGAATTATGCTTAGTGAAATAAGACAAAGACAGATACTGTATGATATCACATATATGTGGCATCTAAAAAATACAACAAACTAATGAATAAAACAAAAAAGAAGCAGACTCACAGATACAGAAAACAAACTAGTGGTTACCAGTGGGGAGAGGGAAGGGGGATGGGGCAAAATAGAGGGAGCGGGAAAAAAAGAGTTATGGGATTATATGAAATCATGTGTGTGAAACGTTTGAAAATTGTAAAGCACTATAGAATTTAAAGAATCTGTTACTCAATAAAAAGAAGAGATCCAGGCTGGGAAAGGTGATTGTCTTCTCCATGTCCCTTTTCTAAATGCACTGAACAATAAGAAATTTGCAAAACTATAACCTTCAATTGTTGGAACATCTTTGTGCTTTGTTGTTCAAAGGTAGAATGTTTTCTGGCAGTTGCTACTTGGGAGGAAAAAAAATACTCAATTTCTACATATGTGTGTGTATCACACAGATACACTTCATTTGTTTTCATATTGATTGCTGTCACAGAGCTAATAAATAATTTATGCATTTAATGCAAAAAAAAAAAAGGACATACCACCATCCCAGAACATCACCACCAAAGCCCAACATTTAGATTGCTATAAAATCAGTCCTGGACCTGTGTGCCTAACCTAAATAGTTAAAATTAAACAAAAATTATTAGATAAAATTTAAAACTTTAATAGGACCCAGAGTCTCCTACATAATAGCTAAAATTGCCAGGTTATCATTAAAAAATCATCTAGCATACCAGGAACCAAGACAGTAACAATTTAATGAGAAAAGACAACTAACTGGTGCCAACACTGAGAAGAATCAGATGTTAGAATCATCTGACACGAATTTTAAAGCAATCTTCATAACAGTAATGTGACAAATAATTAAAATTTTCTTGAAAAAAATTAAAAGAAAATCTCATTAAAAACAGTAGGCATAAAAAGTAACCCAATGAAAATTGTAGAACTGAAAAATACAGTAACAGAAGTAGAAAACTCTCTGAATGGGTTCAGTAGTAGGGAGGAGATGGCAGAGGACAGAGTCAGTCAATTTGAGGACAGATCCATAGAATTTAGCTAATCTTGACCATCTGGAAGAAAATAGTCTAAAGAAGAATGAACAGAGACTCAGCAACCTCTGGGACAGTATAAAAGGTTCAACAGTTGTATCATTGGAATCCCAGAAGGAACAGAGAGAGAGAGGAGACATGAAAGAGTATTTGAGGTAACAATGGCTGAAAAATTCCAAAATTTGGTGAAATAAATAAAGCCACAGGTTTGAGAAAATGAGCAAATCTCAAGTAGAATCAACACAAGGAAATTCACACCAAAGACACATTGTCATTAAACTGCTGAAACTAGAGACAAAGAAAAGAATCTTCAAAACAGCTGGAGAGAAATGACACGTTATCCATAAGGGGATGTGAAGTCAAATGACAGAGGTTTTTCTCATCTGAAACTGTGAAGGCCAAAAGCAAATGGTATAGTAATTTTCAAGGGTTGAAAAAAATGACTGTCCACCATGAATTCTGTATCTGGTGAAACTATCTCCCAGAAATAAAGAGGGAAATGAAGACATCCTTAGGAGAAGGAAAGCTAAAATACTGTGTCGCTAGTAGGTTACCTTGGAGAGTGATTAAAGGCAGTTCCAAGCGGAAAGGCAATGGTAAAAGAAGGAATACATTAAAAGGATCATACACCACGGTCAAGTTGGATTCATTCCAGGGTTACAAGGATGGTTCAACCCATGCAAATGAATCAGTGGGCTACACCACATTAACAAAAGGGAAGATAAAAACCACATGATCGTCTCAATAGATGCAGAGAAAGCATTTGACAAAATTCAACATCTATTCATGATAAAAAGATATCTAAATTGGAAGGGAAAAGGTAAAACTTTACAGATATGATACTGTATATAAAAACCCTAAAATTTCCATCAAAAACTATTAGAACTAAAATATGAATGAAGCAAAGTACCAGGATATTGCATAACACAGGTAATTATATTTAATAGCTTGTAATAACCTATAGTGAACATAATCAGAAAAAACTTATTAAGTCATACACTTGAAATAAAATATTGTAAATTAACTATACTTCTGTTTTTTTTAAAGCAATGTTGGATGAGAAAATAATAACATTAGTTTAATCTGTTCCAGGAAAAATAGTTGAGAAGATGATTCCAAAGTAGAATGGCTCAATATTAGTAAATACGTGTATGGTGTCCACAAGGAGAGTTAGACCCGCTAAGGAAAAAGTGGATCTTGTCAGTTGTGACTCCAAAGGACAGAAGCACATCCTAGTGCTTTACTGGTCACCTATGATCAGAGGAGATGAACACATGAAGAAAGAGGGATCTGGGGTTATTGGCAAGCAGGGGAGGTGGAATGTAGATGCAGCACTGGCCCCAGGACAAGACTCACATATCAGAGACAAAATCCAGAAAGTTTTATGGAAATCTAACACAGTTATAAGCTGGGTGATGGTAGGTGCAAATTCAGGAAATAAGTATATAGAGTATGATTTCAACTACGACAAATCTTATATAAGGAAACACCTTTTCAGATCTTCCAGCCAAACTTATATAATGGATCACTTATTTCATCAAATAAAAATTATTCCTAATAGCCCATGTGCAGATCAATGGGCCTGCTACTGCAGATTCTGATAGCGATCTATGAAGGCTTGTCTTAGATGCTTCTGGAAGGTGGATTCCAAGTTAAGATCCTTCAGATACTAACTAACCGTGCCTGGAGAGAGGATTCCACATCAGTGTCCTTCAAATGGTAACTAAGATCCCTGGGGGATTTAGGCCAATGTTCACACACACACACACACATATCCCATACTCTAAAAACTCAAGGATTTTCAGGTAAGTTACTGATAGTACAACCTATTGATAACACAGACTGGACTGGTACTCTTGGCCACTACTGATAGTCAAACATAGGCGTTATGCTTACTTTTAGAAAATCATATGTGCAAAGAAACCACTTTCTGCATGTGCAATACGAAAGTCATTTGAACTTTCTGTGTCCTACTTATCAAATCTGCAAAATGAGGACAATAACGAGAGCGCTGTTTGCCTCCACTGGTTGTCGCAAAGCCCTTCATGAGACGAGATGGGCAAGGCCATCAAGAGCAAGGAGCACGAGTGAGGGAGCACCAGCTGTTTTCATCTCCAAGGGCGGACACTCGGGGACGAGCAGGAGGGTTTGCAGGCTTCTTTGTCTGGGAAGAGTCTGCTGCTAGGCGATTGCAGTGCGTCCTCCAAAGCCACCCACGCAGAACCACCCCCAAAGGCATAAATGGAAGCTCCTGGCTTTGGGTGGATAAAGGAAGAACGCCTCCCCAAGTCAAATGAAAACGTTTACTTTCATTGCCTCGCACTGCACTGTGGACAAGACAGCTCCCTGCCAGTAAGTTTCCCTGTCTTCAGGGCGCTGGTTCCTCCATCACTGACAGCCATTCCCAAACTCCTGAGCTGTGAGCTTTCTCACCACCTTTCGGTTGTAGTAACAGGAAAACCCTAGTAAAGACGTAATTTGAACTTGACTTTCTTGGACCCAGGAGTGCAGCAGCAGCGTGGATGGACACCAGGACGCAAGCCCTGTTGGCTTCCCTGCTCTGTCGTCCGCAGGGACGGCCAAGGAGCCCACAGCGGGCATTCTGCACGATGGAGCACCATTAGCCGTTGAAGTTGTAACTGGGGAAGACGAGGCGGCAGCTCGGAAAAATCCTAGAGTTACTAGAAGAAAGATGCAGAGGATAAAAGTGTGCGTGAAGGTGATCAGACTTGTCTCCAACAAAACGAAAGCCTGCTTCAGAGAAAGTAGAAGGAAATGGGCCCAAATGTTAAGAAGAACTACAGTTAGATTTTCTTTTTTTTCCACTTTTTGGTATTTTTGAAATTTTTCTTTAACTGAAAGAATCTTATTTTTTAAAGTAAAAAAAGAGGTGAAATAAAAAAGAAATTGGACCCTTTAGGTCTCCCTGGGAAATCCTTGGAGAATAAGCTTTGCTTTGCTGTCGGTGATAAATTTCTATGTCATTATGACCCTGATTTAAAAATGAATAACTGTGATTTCCATCTGTTGGATATTTCCACTATGATTAACCTGACAGAGTGGAGTGTGCTAATGGCTAATTCAATTTTTGACTGATTCTGATAGAAAGCTCATTAGGAATACTGTTTGATCAGGATACTATTTCTTCCAGATTTTCTCCATTTTCCTTTCACTAATTCATTTTGAAACAGATCAAACTTACAGAAGAGTTGTCTGAACTGTATAAAAACTTCCGTATCTCCTACAACGGTCTAAATTTTACCACACTTCCTCCGTCACACCTTCTCTCTCTCTGTCTGTGGTCACTACATCATTAGTCTTTTTCAGAATCCTTTGTGAGGCAGCTGCAGATACTCCTACATATTGCAATGTGTTTTCTCCCCAAAGACCCTCTCCTACATAAACACTGTACAACCCTCTTAGTCTAGAAGTTAACATCAGTACAACACTGGCATCCAGCCCGCAGACCCCATTCCAATATTGCCAGCCTTTCCAATACCACCTCATCCCCTTTCTGGTCCACGACTCTGTCCAGGATCACACACTGCGTGCAGCTGTCTTCTTAGCCTCCTCCAGTCTGGAGCAATTCCTTGTCCTTTCCCTTCTCTCGTGTCCTTGATGCAGAGAGAATGAGGCCTGATGTTTCCTCACGACAGGCTCAGGCCATGGCTCCTCAGTGTGAACGATGCTGCGCTCAGTGCACGTGGTGTCAGCTCTTCCCACCTCTGGGAAGTGTCACCTTGATCACCTTGGTGTCCACTGCAAAGTCACCATCACCTCGCAAGTGGTTAGTGTCTTGTGGATGATGCTGTCAAACTGCAGCAAATATCCTTTTTGCATCAGGTTCCACCCATCAACCACAGCATCTAGTAATGACTCCTGCCCGACCCACCATCCTTATAAAGATTTCCAAGTGATTCTGTTCCAGTCCCATCATTCCTTTTACACGCATTAGTGATTAGTCCTTTTACATACATTACACGTACTCTACTCTAGGGAAGAAAAACAAATGCTTTTGATTTTGAAAACAAATGCTTTGTAAGTCCAGGCAGGGTCTCTCCATTCCCATTATTGACCTGTCATCATCAGATGGAGCCAGTCTGCAACCGAGCTTCAGGCACACCATCCTTGCCTTTGAAACAGGCTCTCGCTAGCTCTGAACGCTGTGCATTTCATCTGGAGAGGAGAAGCAGAGCTTAGCCGGCCTTCCCCCAGCACAGTGCCCTCACCCTCGGCCCGAGCCTGCGCTGAAAGGCGTCCGTCTGCTGGGGCGCCTTCCATTCTTCTGAAATGGCGTCAGCTGCTGTCACTTGGATGTGAACGTGAACAGGGCGGGGCTTCACTGGACTTTCCAAAGACTTGTCTGACCCCACCGGAAGGAAGTCGGACCATGGGTGACAAGAGAGGAGGAGAGGGGGCACACCCCAACTGGGGTTACGTCCAGAGATTTTTAAATGTAGTTTAGACACGCAAGCGAACTTGGGGGGAAATAAATAACCTTGCTACTGTTGTTCTGTTTGGATGGAAGCAGGATCCATGGCAACAGACTTGAGCGTCGCCTAAGAGCCCAGTCCGTGGTCAGCCTGGCCTGGACGGCAGCTTGTGGTTTCTGTGAAGACCCAGCAGCTCCCAGTAAAGTGGGAGGTTTTGCTAAATCAGGCAGCTGCATCACGGTGTTAAGGAACTGAGACTGAAGTTAAAAATGGGACAAATATTTGCGGGGAACCTACGGCCAGCTTTCCCAGAACAGCCCGTCTCCGCTTTGTCCCAGGACAGCGACCGCGGCGCCCACCTTCACCCCCGCACACCTCCTCCCGCCTCCCGGAGCACCGCCCGGGCAGCGGGGCCGGCCCTCTGAGGGCGGCCGGGCGGCCGTTGCTGCTCCACGGCTGTGCTCGCGCTGCCGGGGGTCCTGTTCAGAGCATCTCGGGGCTGGTCCCTTTGCGTTACTTCCTAACCATGGGTCTTGTTTTCTTGACTTCCATGTTGAAGCTTTTCCCTTTGTTTTGTTTATTAGGAAAGTTCCAGCGGCCAGGAGAAAGGACGTAGGGCGACCTGGACTTTTCCCGTAACCGACTTGTTCGATTTCTAAGCACCAGTCTTCCTCCCAGAATGTGGCGCGTCTCGGCTGGATTTAAGCTCCCAGAGGCAGCGATACTCCTCGGCTTCTCTGCTGGCGCTAGCAGAATCTGGGTGCGAAGCCAGAGGTGCGGGTGGGTTGGCTGATCAATCGTGTAACGTCTCCATCTGCACGAGATGTCAGGAATTCTCCCAGTAACCATCTTCACGAACTATGTTCGGATACTGTCTCTCTCCTTCACCGCCACCTTCCAGCATTTCTAACCGCATGCAAAGTAAACACATTACAGGGCTATGTTCTGGGGCTTAGAAGACATGGTCACACGAGGTTGTATCGAGCACCCAGGGGGAAGGCTGCGCTGAGTCCCACTACCAGCCAAGCTCATTCGGCAAACCCTCCGTTTCCTGAACGTCCAGGCACCAGCGTCCCCGGGCCTGGTGGGGCCATTTGTCCCCTGGTCTTCTGCGAGTCTTTGCATTGGGCAGTTGGCACAAGCCCCTGTTGACTTGTTCTTCAGTCACTGCCTTCCCCCCATGAGTCATTCCCAAGGCCATGAAGAGAAGGGGGTGTTTTCTCGGCAGGCACATCCTATTTCTCCGTGCAGCACCCCGCAAGCGCTGCTGCCCCTGGGCGGGGCTCTCGGTGTCTCTTGTCCCCCTACTCCCAGAACTGCAGAACCTCAGGTTTGCAGGGGCTGACACCATGCCCAACCTACAACAGTATTCTCTAGCCTTCTCTGCGGATGAGAACGGCCATGTCTAAGTCTGGCCAAGGAGATGTAATTGGAACTTTCCAGGCTGTCCCCCGGCATGTAGCCTTTGCCCTCAGCCCTTGACCCTTCCCTCCTTCCTCGGGGGAACAAAGACCACGGCAGTGTTTCAGCCATCCTGTGCTCACCGGCAACACTCAGGAGCCATGCTGTCACCCTGGACAGCACCCTCCTGGGCCTCACATTACGTGAGAGAAATCACCTGTAACTTGAACTGCTGCATTTGGGTGTCTGTTACTGGGATCTGGATGAAGCCTCTAAGGGGCGCGGGTGCGGGGCGGGTGCGGGCTGTGCCAGCCTGCCCCTCCGGCACGTGCTCCCCTCCGGTCCTCTTCTGGAGCAGTGGGACCGTCACGCTTTGACCACCTGAGCAGTCCCTGGCCCCTGATGCTCTGGGACCTCGGTGCCCAGTCACACGAAGTTGCAGGAACTCCTGGGGCATCGCCGACACCTTCTGAAAGAGATTCGAGGCTCACTCTGCGGACGGCACTCAGGCTCCCAGGGTTTCCTGGCTGCAGCCCAGGCAGGTCCTGCAGGACCCACAGCTGCAAGTCCACAGGCGGGCATGCGACGTCCGGCTTCCTGGCGCACTGGTGACTTCCTGGCGCACCCCTTTTCTGGAGGACCAGACTTAAAATTAAGGTTCAAAAGTATGTGCTCCCTGGACATCTGGTAAAATCAGGAGAACCTCCAACGACCTAGGTGCAAGTTCCAGCCACCACTCAGCTCCCACAGATAGGTCTCCCTGCCAAGCAGCCTGCTTATCAGAAGGGCGGGTGCATCCCTGTTTACCCCCGAGCAGCAGGTTCCCATTCTCCACCAACCCGCAGCACCCTTCAGACAAGCCGGTCACAGCTTCTCGCTGGAACCAGGGGTGGCCACACTCTTGTCACTACAAAGCCTGCCTCCCGCGGCCCTGCTGGTTCACTCTGGTCCCAAAGCGCAGCCCTGTGTGGCCGTGGGTGGCGTGTGGAGTCTTCCTCCCCCGGGGCTGGGAGTATGTGTGACTAACAGCACTGTCCACCTCACCTGCCCAGGGCTGAGTGCTGTGTGTCTGGTCACCCCCTCACACTAGGGGAATCCCCCCTCGCCGATGGAGTAGAGAGGAGATGGTTAAAGCAGAATTCCCCTCCGCTCCCCACGGGCAGGGAGAGCCCCTCCCTCCTCTGCTGCTCCCCAGCCAGTGACGCGCTGTCTCGTCCACGCGGGGAGCGGTCAGCGTCAGTGGCACCAGTGCAGCCCTGCCCCCTCTCCCGAGTCACCCAGGGGCTGGGAGCCAGCTGACGGCTCACTGCAGGATGTGGTGAGTGTGACACGGTCTGCTTTTCGTGGTGCCCTGGAAGCCCCCACTCAACAGCCTCTTCCAATGGGAGAAGCAGCTGAAAGGGGACAAGCGCCTTGCAGGACAGGACTGAGATGTGACAAGAGAGTGGCCACATTTAAGCTGCCCCCCCCCCCATTTTCTTCATTTGAAAACCTACCAGGCACATCAAATCTTCTGTCTGAAAGAGAAATTTCAAAAAAGGAATGAGGGGAAAGTAGAGGGAAATGGTGTGTTCAGGGTCACCTGCTGTCTCCCGCTCATTAGCCACTGAACAGGCAGTTGACAGCACGACTGCTTCCAAACTTCAGGGCCGTGCTTTCATTGTTAAAGGGCTGGTCACAGCCCCAGTTTGGAATTTGCCCCATTCAGACCGTTATCTGTTGTGTCAGCAGAGCTGTCAATTGCACTCATATTCATCATTGTGTTCCCCAGGCCTAATTGGGGAGACACAGAAGCACAGAAGCGCTGGGAATCCCGGACCAGGCGCCCCGCGCAGGCGTCCCGCTGCGGGACAACTGCGAGGGAAACGAAAACCACCCAGGTGGAGCTGTCATTGTTCCCTGTCAAGGGGCCCTCAGTGCCTCTTTCCTGGAGTGTCGGTTTGTGACCACACAGCTACTACTCCCGCTGTCAACGGAGGCCCGGAAAGCTCGTCACCCCCGGAGTGACGTGAGCCACCGCGTCTGTGACTGGCAGGTAATGGGACCTCACTGAGCGTTTTGTCGGGAGGGAGGAAAGAGGATTTCTCTTGCACACCACACAGCAAAGGCTGTTTTCTCCCCACCATCCCCTTCCCACTGCTGGACCCCTCACGGATGCTAGAATCACCTCTGTCGTCTACAGCCAGGGAGTCCGGGGCCTCCCGGGCCACAGGCACACATGTACAGTTAACTGCCATAGTCCGATCAGGGGCAGGTCACCACTGGCTAGCTCCCCTGGTCCCCGGGGGGGCCTCCCGTTCCCAGGCAACTCGTCTGTAGCGTCCCCGTGACGATGCGAAGCGCAGCAGGCGTGGGTGGGCGCGGGTGCCGCAGAGCAACCTTCAGACCTGACCTACTTCGTGACACACGCGGGCGGGGGCCCTCGGGTTCCGGTGGAATCAGCCCTGCAGGCCCCTCTTGTTTTCTCCTGACACACAAAAAATAGGTCGAAAAGGCTCTGGAGCTTCGCCTCCCGCTGCCTCAGCCCCACACTTGGTTTCCGTCTGTCCTTATTTCCTCCCTTCTTTGGAAAACTTTCGGGGTAAGGTCCCCTGTGACCCGTCTGGCAGTTTTGTTCTCGGCCAGCTCGGCTCTGCCCCACCCCCGGCTGTGTGTGGAGCCCTTGACACCAGCCAAGGGGACCCGCAGGGTCTCACCCGAGCACCCGGGGAGCTGCAGAGCCGAGCAGCTGGGTAAGACAGACACAGAAGTAAGGGGGCTGCGCTGACCGTCAGAAGAGGACTCATCCGAAGGGGCGCCACGTCCGGCGGCGAGCCGTCCGGGCAGCCCGCCTGCAGCAGGTGCTCGCACCGCGGCCGCAGCGCCCCTGGGAGTGAGGCCGGCCCCGGGGCAGCGCTGGGCGGAAGGGCCATCCCCCGCCGGGAGCCCTGCCCGGGGTTCCCGTTAGAAAACAGCGGCGTGGCCGCGCGGTCGGTGGGCGCCTGGACACAGGAGAGCGCCTCGGACGTGCGTCAGGGCCACCAGGAGAGCTGCTCCGCTGGGCAGCGAGCCTCAGACACAGGACACGCGGACACGTGCCTCCTGCCCCAAGGGCGCGCCCGCCGGGAGCCCTGCTAGACAGACCTGCGCCTCCAGGTCCAGCCGTCACTTTACAGGAGGCACGTGGGACGGAGAAACATGATAAATGACCTCTTCTGGGTGCAAAATCTAAAAGAAAGCAAAATTTAAACTGGGAGAAACTCTAAGGGGTAAATGAACTGTTGACGCAACAAACAGCCTGCAGAGCGAGAGCGATCGCTAGGTCAGCGCTGGGGAGCCTCGTGCGGATTTTGACGCAACACACTATAAAAGTACCATTTATGAGACAATTGGAGACCCTGGAACACTGCCTCCATGTTGATGGTCTTGCTGCTGAGAACAGACTCGTTCTGCTCACCGCATGACAGGCCAGCAAATCGGGAGACGAGGTGCTGGGGCAAGGAATAGCGACTTTCTTCGGAAAGCCGGCAGACCCAGAGGACGGCAGACGAATGTCTTGGCGAACCATCCTGCTCCAGTCAGAACACAGGCTCCTTTTTTTCCAAAAACCGGGATGGGGTGTGACTGGTTGTTGCAAACTTCTCGCTGCAGGAATCCTTTGTTCATGCAGCCGTCCACGTGGGCCAGGTCATGGTGCCCCTGTAAAACCTCCAACAAAACAAACGTTATTCTCTATTCTCCAACTTTTCATCTTTACATACGTGCAAAAGTGTTAACATCCTTAAAGGTCAGAGCCCCGAGAACAGGCTCTCCTGTAAATTGCAGGCTAACGGCAGCATTCTTTTACAAAAGGTGCAGAGCGAGCAGGACTAAGCCTGGAAAACAGGGCGCAGGGTTAGAGCCAAAGAAGCAGATCAATATGGAGTCAGATTTGTTCTTTTCTGTTACAGTATTAAGGGATTACGGCTAAACTTTTTAGTTTGATAATGGTACTTTTGTAATGTCTTTTAAAAATAGTCTTTACATTTTAAACATGCATGTATCTCTGTACACTTACACACAATTACATGGAAACCCATGCACTTTCACGTTCAGTCTCAAGTGCTCTCTTCACACACTCAGACACACTCTGACACACAGTTCCTTTCACATGCACACTCACACACAGGCATTCTCACACACATGCACACACCTCCTCATACACACATACGCACACACACTCATGCACTGACCCAGCTGAATGCACTCACACACATTCACACAACTCACACGCTCACGTACACACACTTTCACACACTACTATACCTTCAGACACACTCACAGCCCTCTTGCACATAGATACACTCACACTCACTCACATATATGCACTCCAACACCCACACGCTCACACATGTGCACACAGCACACTTACTCCCTCACACACACACCCCCTCACACACAAACATGAAGACTCTCACGCCCACACAGCCTCCCCCTCCCGCTGACCCCAGTTCCCGCCCCAGCCGTCTCCTGTGTCCAAGGTCGAAGTGGCAGGAAACGGCCCTCCATCACAGACGTGAAGACCAGGCCGGGAGGTCCCCAGGGTCCCTGCTGGGGAGCTGCCAGCCAGACCCGCAGCCCGGCCCCTGACCCCGGGCCAGGGCTCCTCCTCCGCAGCTTCTCCTCGTCCGTCTGGCCAGGCTGCAGATCCTAAAGGAAACTTGAAGAAAAGGAAATGACCGTCCATCCGGTTGAACCCGCCTGCTGGCCTTTTTGGCTGCTCCTAATCCCACCTTCCGGTCTCAGATTTTGCCCCCTGGGGTTTCTGCCTTTGTGCTCAGTATTTTCTGCACAGTGACCTGAGTTTCATCACGTCAGGTTCAGAGCGCTCTGGCCGCAGATACTAGAGGAGAAACAGAGTGGAAAAAAAAACACACAGGGCCTGGGAATGACTGTGGAGTAATTAAAAGATAGTCCACTCAGACATAGAAAACAGACTTGCGGTGGCCGGGGCAGGCGGCTGGGGAGGGGGAGCTGGGAGATCGAGATTTGCAGATACTGACTGGTATTTATACAATAGATAAACAAGTGTATACTGTACAGCACAGGGAACGATATTTACTATCTTGTAGTAGCTCATGGTGAAAAGGAATAGGAATATGAATATATGTACGTCCATGTATGACTGAAGCATTGAGCTGTGCACCAGAAGCTGGCACAGCACTGTGGACTACACCTAAACTAAAAAAAAAAAAAAAAAAAAAGATAGTCCCAAACCGCTGAAAATGAGAATCAGAGAAAGACACAGGGAGAGAGCAGAAAACAGGAGCATTGGTAGTCTTGCCCAGAATCTCCAGGAAGAAGAAAAGGAAAACGGAAAACGAGCACATAAGCCATGAAAGCAGGGCTCTCCCGTCGGCACCACTGCAGTAAAACCCATCCCTTGAATCAAAAAGCCCAAAGATTTCCGCAGTGTTTCGCTGGCTGTATTTTTTTTAGCATTTTTTTATTGAGTTGTAGTCAGTTCACAACGTTGTGTCAAATTCCAGTGCAGAGCACAACTTCTCAGTTATTCATGAACATACATACATCGTCATATTTTTTCGCTGTAAGCCGCCACCAGACCTTGTATATATGTCCCTGTGCTGTACAGCATAATCTTGTTTATCTATTCTGCATGTGCCTGTCAGTGTCTACAAATTGTGAACTCCCAGTCTGCACTGCATGCACACACACATACACTTGCACACGTGCGCGCGCACTCACCCACCGTAGGCGACCTCATGAAGGAGGAATCACAACGACTGCCAAGGGTGGACGCCGGGTCTGAGAAGACTGACACACCAGACAGCCTGGGCCCCGGTCCCGCCTTGTGCCCTTTCTTGTCTACGTATTCCTCTGCACTTCCTCAGGGCTCTTGTTTCCTGCCCACTTCTTGTCTTCTAAACATGAGATGGTCCCAGTCTTCAGATCTCTGCTCTGATCTGACCTGGGGCATTCTTGCTTTTTCGTCCTGCTGTACCAGGAGGGGCGGGTCCTCCCAGTCAGCCCCAAGGACGTCGTTCCTGACAATGGCTGCAAGTGAATGGAAGACAAAACAGGCAGATCCCATAAAAGGGGGATAAAATGGAAAGTGTGGTACACGTGCTGTGTTTTTCATGAGAGACCACCGTGAATCATGATGCTAAAATTCACACGGATACACATGTATGTGCGGTGCGTGTGCATGTAGTGTGTACTTATGTTACGTGTGCTGTCACACATAGCTACTTTTCCAAAGGCACATGCGGAACACATGGCTTCATGTGGCTTGCTCCCCTGCCTTCCCCTATGCCCCCTACATTGGCGGCTGACCTGGGTCCCTCCTTGGCCACACCAGGTAGACAGGACACAGCAGTGTGGAAGGTGACCCAGGTGACATTCAGACTACCCGCAGTCTCCCTCGACAGAACAGCACCACGGGGATGTCACCCAAACAGGACGCACTAGGAAGCAGCTCCCAGACCCACGACGAAAGGCCTGTAAGGAAGACACTGTAGACTAGCTTGGCATCTGAATCCGCGGTGCACCACAGGGTCATTGCAGACCCCAGCCCTGCTTCCACATACGATCTGATTTTCTGGCCTGATTTGAATACCCATAGCCACTCCCGTCGTGAGTCAGAACTCTGCTCACCGCCTGTCCGAGAGCCATGGGTCCGCAAAGGGTCCAGAGAGAGCAGTATGAAGCCTTTTTTCACTTGCCTCTTGGCCTTTTTTCATGGACGTAGTTTTGATTTGCTTTTCTCTGATGATTAGCAAAAGATGAGACTGGCAAGGGCTTATCTTCCAGAATGTATAAACAGCTCACACAACTTAATAAGAAAAAAACAAACAAACTGCTTGTCTGGATCTTTGGCCCTCTCTGCCTGGGGCTGTAAATAAGTCTCAGTCCCACCTGTGAAGTCGCAGGGCCGCTGGGTGTGGACTCGGCTCTCAGCCCCAATCCCACACAGCGGTGATGGCTGTGCCCACGCCCCACCTCCCTTCTCGTGAGAGCACATCAGCAACGGAGCCAAGGGGAGAACAGCTATGGCGTGGCTGGCTGGTGCCCCTCCTCTGCACACACCCCCACCAAAAGTGGTGCTTTTTTTATGAGGCCCCCAGGATGTCTGTTCCACAACCCCCCAGCCAGAGCTCACCCCTTTCTCCAGGCCCCCGAGGCTGTCCCTGTGCACTGGGCCCCAGCCCTCTGCCGGGCTCCTCACCGATGCCCAGCGCCGGTCCTGGCTCAGCCCTGCCGGCTTGCATCCAGGGCCGGGGATCGCAGGGGCCCTCTGTGCCACTTTCCTTTGGTTCTGTCCACTAAGCAGTTGCTACTTTCTCCTTGGAGCTTCGGAAGCTCCGCTTCTGTCCCCACTGGCCCCCCAGCGGGAGAGTGGGCACCCCGGCACGAGGGTGCCTTCCTAGGCCACTTTCTCCCTGCATGACCGGCCCCACACTGATTTTTTTTTTCTCTTACTGGATTTTGTGAGAATCCTTCTGCATTCTGAAACAAGAGACACTCTACCAGCTTCACCAGGTGCTCTGTGTGGTTCAGTGGGTTTGTAGATGCAATTCTTGCTGTATCTGTGTGAGAGAGTGAGCTGGGAGTCTCTCTGCTCTGCCATCTGGGCTCAACCCCCCTCTACCATTTTCTTGACTTGGAAAAAAATCTGTATTTTCTGGATATGAGACTTTGTCAGCTGTAGATGTTGCAAATATCTCTAAATCTGTGGTTGGCCTTTTAAACCCCTTAATGGTGTTTTTTAGTAACAGATATTTTTCATTGTCAGGTAGTCCAATTTAGCAATATTTTTCTTTTATGGATAGTGTTTTGTGTGACCTTTTAAAAAATCCTTTGCCTAGCACAAGATCCTAAAGTTTTTCTCCTATATTGTCTTCTAGAATCTTTTTTGTTTATATTTCCTTATTTACGTGTATCAAGTGCGCACCTGGAACTGAGTTTAGGAACATAGTGTATAGATGTATGTTTGATTGACCCAGCAATATTTCTTTAAATGGTCATATTTCCCACTATTCTGGGGTGCCACCTTGTCATAAATCAAGTATTCATATAAGTATTTTGTTTCTAGACTCCATATTCTGATCAACTGGTACACGTGTCTATTCTTTATTCATTGGAACTCTTTCTTAATTATTGTAGCTTTACAATAAGTCTTGTTTTGGGGTCGTGTAAGTTTTTCCATGTTGATATCTTTTTTCAAGTTTACTGACTGTTTTCCTCTATTCATTTTCATGTAAATGTCAGATAAGATTGTCAATTTCCACAAATCATTGTGCTAGGATTTTGATTAGTATTGTATTTAATCTATAAATAAATTTTGGGAGATGTAAATCTTTATAATGTTTATTTTCTAATCCATGAATATGGTATGTCTCTCCATTTATTTAGCTTCTTTATTAATTTCTCTCAATAGTGTTTTGTAGTCCTCTGTGTAGGGGGTTAGCATAATTCTGTTAGATTTACTCCTGTGTAATGCTCTTACTAGTGTTATCTTTAACATTTTTCCTTTTTCTATGAAGATATAATTTACATGTGTCATTCACCCATATGATTGTCCAGTTCTGTGAGTTTGGACAAATACAAGGTCATCAAATTCAATATACATAAAGGCGCCTCAACCAAAAAATTCCCCTGAGACCTGCTGCAGTCAACCCCTTCCACTTCCCCAGCCCTTGACAACCACTCATATTTTTACTGCCTGCATGATTCTGTCCTTTCCGGAATGTCATATAATTGGAACTACACAATATGTAATCTTTGAGAATGGCTTTGTTCACGTCACATATTTGGAATTTATCCAGCCTGCTGCATGTGTCAGTGGTCTGTATTATTGGTGAGCCATGTCCTATTGCACCACAGTTTGCTTATTCACTCACCGCTTGAAGGACATTTGAGTTGCTTTCAGATTTAGATTGTGAACAAAGCCACTGTAACATCTGAATAAAGGTTTTTATGTGAACATAAATTACCGTTCTGCACGGGCAAACACCTAGTAGTGGAATTGCAGGGTTGTATGACAAATATATGTGTAACTTCATGAGAAAAAACGAAGTTTTTCCAAGTAGCCATACCATTTTTCATTTTCACAAACAACACATGAGAGTTGTAGCTGATCTACATTGTCACCAGGGCTTGGTGTCGTCATTTTTCTTTATAAAAATATTTTAGCCATTTAATAGCCAAGTGGTATCTCCTTGTGGTTTCGCTTTGCATTTCCCTAATGACTCATGACGCTGAAACTCTTCCTGTGTGCTTTTCCCACTTGTGGTATCTTTTGCCATTTGTTCTTTCATTTACTTAACAGTGACTTCTAAAGAGGAAGCATGGATCATGGATTATGCTTCTTGTATTTTGAGGCTCCGTTGTTTTTTGTGCACACGTTTAAAGTTGTAATGTCTTTCTTTTATTTTTATGTAATGCCCCTCTTTGTCTTTATTTTCTTTGCTCTGGAGTCTACATTATTGCATATTAGTAGAGCCATTCATGTCTTTTTTTTAATTGATATTCTCATGGTACATCTTTCTCCATTCTTTTCCTGTCAACCTACCTATATTGTTGAATTTGATGTGCATTTCTCATAAACAGCACATAGTTAGGTCATGTTTAAACTTACTCTTCCAGTCTTGCCTTTTAATTTTAACTGCTCTGAATAGCAGGGTCTGATGGAGCTCTTTGCAGTGGAATGTCGAGTGTCCACCAGTGAGGCTGCCGTGGCGTTTACAGGAAATGCCAAGGCTCCCTCGAGCTGATTAGTGCCATTTATAATCTGGCTCAGAAATGCAACCTAACAATCTCCATCTGCTCTAGATTTGGGGCTGCAAGCTTGAAATGTCATGGTAACGACCTCCTTGTGCAGCCCCCAGCCCCCTGCCTGTGTGCTGGTCTCTCTCTGAGTGGAATTTCCCCAGCACCACCAGATGGGATTCACCTTTTTGCCTTTAGTTTCCCAGGGAATGGAGCATGGGATGAATCAACACAGATTTCGTCCTGAATCTGGAACTCATTGTATACGATCAGCTCTCTGCTGCTTAACCCTTGAGGGCTGGTTCACATAGAGTGGCAGTCCAAGGCCAACACTATGAAGAGGCTTCTGAAGACTTGCAAGGGCACCAAGGAAAGAGGGACTCACCACTTAATTTACACACTCCCTTCTAGGCAGGCAATTCTCCAATGAAGAAATGCAAATGGCCAACAGGCACATGAAAAAATGCTCAATATCACTAATTAGCAGAGAAATGCAAATCAAAACTACAAAGAGGTATTACCTCACACCAGTCAGAAAGGCCATCATTCAAAAGTCCACAAATGACAAATGCTGGAGAGGCTGTGGAGAAAAGGGAACCCTCCTGCACTGCTGGTGGGAATGTACTTTGGTGCAGCCACTGTGGGAACCAGTATGGAGGTTCCTCAAAAGACTAGGAATAGACTTACCACGTGACCCAGGAATCCCGCTCCTGGGCGTATATCCAGAAGGAACCCTACTTCAAAATGACACCTGCACCCCAATATTCATAGCAGCACTATTTACAACAGCCAAGATATGGAGACAGCCTAAATGTCCATCAACAGATGACTGGATAAAGAAGATGTGGTATATTTATACAATGGAATACTATTCAGCCATTAAAATGACAATATAATGCCACTTGCAGCAACATGGATGTCCCTGGAGAATGTCCCTCTAAGCGAAGTAAGCCAGAAAGAGAAAGAAAAATATCATATGAGATCACTCATATGTGGAATCTAAAAAAAAATAAAAGAACATAAATAGAAAACAGAAACAGACTCATAGACATAGATACAAACTTGTGGTTGCCAGGGGGAGGGAGTTGGGAAGGGGCAGACTGGGAGTTTGAAATTCGTAGATACTGACAGGCTTATGCAGAATAGATAAACAAGATTACACTGTACAGCACAGGGACATATATACAAGATCTGGTGGTAGCTCACAGCGAAAAAGAATGTGATAATGAACATATGTATGTTCATGTGTGACTGAGGAATTGTGCTCCACACTGGAAACTGACACAACACTGTAAACTGACTATAATAATAAAAAATTTTAAAAACACAAGACGTGACATGCACTGCTGAGGATATAGAGAATAGAGAACTCCTGTGCACTGTTAGTGGGAGTTTAATTTGGTGTATCCACTGAAAAAAAATTTACACACTCCCTTCAAGGCCCCATTAAGTGTCCCTGATCTTTGAAGGCTTTCCTGCCCAGATTCCACCAAAATCACCTCTCCCTTCTCTAAGGTGTTGCAGTATTCATCCATACCTCTGGTTTTGGAAGATATTTTTTAATTAAGAATCATTCATTCTAATCATTTTTTAGAAGTCTTATATCCCAGTCTTTTCAGCAGATGGTGTTGGACCAGTCATTGGACACCCATGGGTCAGAAAAAATAAACTTTGATCTAAACCTCACACCTGATACACACCTTAACTCACAATGGATAACATGTTTACATATAAAACATAAAGCCATAAAATTTAGAAGAAAACACAGGAGAAAATCTTCAGGGACCAGGGGTGGTGCCTGGACATACATGACACCAAAAGCACACTGCATCAAAGAAAACAATCACTAAGTTGAGCATGCTGCATGAAAAAGGAAAAACCACTAAGCTGGACCTTATCAACATGAAGGTCTCTTGGTCCAAGAAAGCGCAGGTGAAGAGGATGAAAGGCAACCCACAGACTGGGACAGACTGCTGGAAAGCACACAGCCGACAAGGGACTGGTACACAGAGAATGTATAGAACTCTTACAGCTCAGCAGTGAAAACAAAAGCAAGCAATCCAATTAGAAAATGGGCAAAAGTCATGAACAGACACTCCACCGAGGAGGATCCAGACCATAAACAAGCATGTAATTCTATACAGATATAACCTATAAATATATCTAATATATTATACCTAGTGTATCTTATATAATATACATACAAATATATACATTCATACATCACCTATTGCGTATGTAGTATATGTATTTATACATATGTCATCTATTACAACAACTAGAATAACAGTAACAACACCAAGTGCAGACAAGGGTGGGGAGAACCTGGGCCTCTTGCACGCTGCTGGTGTGAATGTAACATGGTGCGTTCACCCTGCAAACGTAGGGCAGTGTCTTAAAAACCTAAGCATACACTTCCCACACAGTCCAGCCATCCCACTTCTGAGCATTGATCCCAGAGAAATAAAAACGTCTGCACAGGAACCTCTACACAGGTGTTCACAGCAGCTGCGTTTGTGATCGCCGAAAACCAGAAGCAACCTCAAAGGGTAACCTGTGAACAGTCACCAGCTGCCGATGCCATGGACTCAGCAGTGAGAAGAACTGAACGGTTGGTGCACAACGCAGAGGGATCGCAAGGGCATCACGCTGAGCAGAAGGTCAATACGGCATCACACTGCTTACAAGACATTTCAAAACGACACAGCCATAGAGACGGAGAACAGGTTAGAGGTGTCTGGTGTGGGGAGGGTCTGTGAGTGGGAAAGGGGTGGGTGTGACCACAAGGTCTCAGGTCTGTGGTGACAGAACAGCTGGCACCTTGATGGAGCTGGTGGCTGCAGGAATCTACACAGGTGACAAGATGACTCAGCTCTCCATCCCTGGGCTTCACGGTAGGACCTTGCTGTTCATCTATTTTATGTACAGTAGTCTGTCTCTGCAGATCCCAAACTCCCAGTGTATCTTTCCACCCACCCCTTTCCTCCTCTGGCAACCACGAGTTTGTTTTCTATGTCTGTGAGTCTGTTTCTGTTTTATAAATAAGTTCATTTGTCTTATTTTTTAAGATTTCATGTATAATTTTTCTTTCTCTTTCTGGCTTATTTCACTTAGTATGACGATCTCCAGGTCCATCCATGGCGTTATTTTATCCTTTTTATGGCTGAGTAGTATTTCATTGTATAAATATACCACAACGTCTTTATCCAGTCATCTGTTAGTGGACATTTAGGTTGCTCCCATGTCTTGGATGTTGCTGTGTACAATGCTGCTGTGAACACTGGGGTGCAGGTGTCTTTTCTAATTAGAGTCCCCTCCAGACATGTGCCCAGGGGTGGGGCTGCTGGATCATGAGGTGGGTCTGCTTTGTGGGCATCAGTCTTGGTCTGCCTGCCACTGCGAAGTCTCTGTCTAGGCTGCTTGCCACAAGAGGTCCCTAGGCCCTTACTCCCCAGAAAGCAGAATAAATCTCCATCCCTCCAAGCTTGCAGAGGTGCTGGGGTCCCCGGATATGACGGGTTCATTGACCCATTGCAGCAGATTCACAGACAGAAAAATGCTTCTGAGACTACAATACAGCAGGAAAGCAAAACAGAGAGCAGGACGTCGTGTTCTGCTTTCTGCGTCTTTGCACTAAGTTATATCTGACACCCAGAGTCGGATACAGGAGATGGAAACTGCAGAAGGGGAGCCACCATTGACTGGGCGTCCACCCTGCACCGTGCTTGCCGCTGAGGCTCTGTGCGCCCGCGTGCAGTCCTCTGGCCCGCTCTGCTGGGGAGGCACACCCTCCCTGACAGCCGTTTACAGACGCCAGCCCAGCACTCAGATGCAGGCGTGACCAACTCAGCTGGTGCCTGGTTACCCAGCCTCGAGGCGCAGGCTGCCTTGAGGAGAAATGCGTGGTAACAGCACCCACATGGCACCTGCAGACCAGCCCGTCTCCAGGCTGGAGTACGGCCCTGCGCTTGCACGTTCAACCCTCGCCCGGAGCCGGTGACGCTCTCACCAGGACTCTGCTCTCCATTTCCCAGCACGAGCCTCCAACAAAGGGGCCCTGTGCAGAGACACATCCACTTCACTCCTGTCGCAAGTCCTGGTTCCCAGGCGCTTCCGAGATCCCTTTTTCATGTTTCGATTCCGATCCCTGTGTGGGAATATTTCAACAGAGAGCTTGCAGGGAAAGCCTGGCCTATAATTATGAAAACCCAGAATGGAAATGTTTCCATTAATGCTGGTCCCAGATAAACCACCTACTCTTCTGGACGAACTTTATCAGGCAGAGGATGGGGTGGGCTAGAGGTGCAGCATGTTAGGGGGCGGGGCTTCCCACGCAAAGTCCCAGGCCCTGTTCACACCGAAGTCTGCTTTCCCTGCATGTAAACCCTCGCGCGCCGGCGGGCTGCAGGAGCTCGTGGACCTAGCTTCTGTCATCACTGAAGTCGAAGTGCAGCTTCAGCCTTCCTGCACATCAAAGGGTTTCCAACTGCCCCGCTCTGCTTCCAAAGCAGCCGCTCACAGAAGTGTTTACTGAAGAAGGAAAGTGAATCAGGAAACAGCTGTGCCAAAGGCCCCGCGCCGTGTCCCCGGAGGGTCACACTTGGCCATCTGTGTCTCCTCTCAGGGCCAATCTCTGTGGTTCTCAGAGAAGCAGCCCATTAACTCAGACAGCCGGGAAAACGATGGAAACCATATTAAAAAAAAAATTCTATGCAGTGTTTATGTTTCAGGATCCGGGGGGGACTTTTGAACGTTGACCTTGTTTTCCAAGCCATCTGAGCCCAAGGGCACGGGTGCTGGGAACTTGAGTGGGGTCTCCCTCTCACTACGCAGACCCCAGGCAGGTCCACGGGGGTGTGTGTGCTGACCTGGAGGGTGGCTGATGTGCATCATTTAATCGGTTTATAATTTAGGTGCTGTGACTAGCCGGTCCAGTTTCCTGCAGCACGGTTTCCCTGCAGTGTCACGGGATCTGGACATTCACGGCAGGCGTTTCTTTGCCTCACGTCAGCTAAAGCAGGTGGGACGGGGCTTCATCGGGACACTCTGGCCCTAGAAGGAGGCGCCACAAATGCCTCCCCTCACCTGGGAAGTGTGTCTCTTTTGCACAAGGCTCTTCATTCATCTCCCTCACTCTGAAGTTGCAGTCGAGGGGGGCTTCCCGTAAAGCAGAAACCACCACCCCTCTGATGAATCTGCTCTCTCCTGGCTCCGGTCAGCTTCTCCGCCTTAATTCTCACATGGACTGAGGTCCCTCTTCAAAATAAATAAATGCAGGACAGGATGCAGGTCATGGGGACTCTGGCTGAGCATGAAAAATAATGAACTTTTAAGGAAAGTCATACTTTCCCTTTCAAAGAAAATCAGTTTCACAGAAAGCTCCACCCACCATGTTTGATGTGGTAAGTTTCAAAGCTGCTTCAGAATCTCTTCACTTCTGTTTTGACTTTTGTGTGGAGAACTCTATCTGGGTTGCTTTCAGCACAGAAATGTATTTATTTAGTAAATGATGAACCTATTCAACACATTTCACCTCTTCACACCTAATGCTAATTTTTCAGATTTTTTTGCACTTTTTTTATTGAGTTATAGTCATTTTACAATTGTGTCAAATTCCAGTGTAGAGCACAATTTTTCAGTTACACATGAACATACATATATTCATTGTCACATTCTTTTTTTGCTGTGAGCTACCACAAGATCTTGTATATATTTCCCTGTGCTACACAGTATAATCTTGTTTATCTATTCTGCATAAGCCTGTCAGTATCTACAAATCTCGAACTCCCAGTCTGTTCCTTCCCACCCCCTCAGCAACCACAAGTTTATATCCTGTGTCTGTGAGTCTGTTTCTGTTTTCTATTTATGGTTTTGTTTTGTTTTTTTTAGATTCCACATGTGAGCGATCTCATGGTATTTTTCTTTCTCTTCCTGGCTTACTTCACTTAGGACATTCTCCAGGGACATCCATGTTGCTGCAAATGGCATTATGTTGTCATTTTTATGGCTGAATAGTATTCCATTGTACAAATATACCACACCTTCTTTATCCAGTCATCTGTTGATGGACATTTACACTGTTTCCATGTCTTGGCTATTGTAAATGGTGTTGCTATGAACATTGGGATGCATGTATCTTTTTGAATTAGAGATCCCTTTGGATATATGCCCAGGAGTGGGATTGCTGGATCATAGGGTAAGTCTATTTTCAGTGTTTTAAGGAATCTCCATTCTGTTTTCCATAATGGCTGCACCAAGCTACATTCTGTGTAGGAGGGTTCCCTTGAAAAGAGTTCTTAATGACAGAAAGATGTCATGTTCCAGGATTAAAAAAGTAAAGAGCAAAACAAAAATTAAATGTGCCTTACCTATGTCCATGAAAAAAGGCCAAGGTCACGTTGACTTCAGTAGGTTACACTCAAATGGACTAACGCTCCATCTTAAGGTCCACTGCTGTCAGCCTCTCAGAAAAGGTGGCAGGTGACCACAGCAGCCCGAACATGCTCTGGAGACAGGACGAGAGAGATCTGGAGGTGCAGACCTCTCAGGGTCCTTGCCCATCCACCAAGGCCCTCCCTGTCAAAAGCTGTCAGTAGCAACTGCATTCTTCCCAGTGGGTTTGCACCAGGAGAATCCAGCCTGAGATTAAATTAAGGCCTGAGAATTTCAGAATTCCAAAGAGAGAAGTCCTACATCCAAACACCCAAGGAAGAGCTCCAAGGATGTCCTTTCAGACAATTTTAATGGCCCTTTAATATGGGTCAGCCATTCCTCAGAAAGTTCCTCTCTCCAGTGACCTGTACTGGCAAGTGTGAAATGCACCATATATGTGATGCTTCCTCTGTGTGTGTGTGTGTGCGTGCACACGCGCACACAAGCATGTGTATCTGGTCAAGCTGCTACCTGCATTAGGTGCTGAGTGTGTAATGATGACGGGGACGAAGGTCCAGCCTTTGAGGACCCAGAGTGGACACCATCAGACATAATCGGCCCGATGTTACTGTGATGTGGGGGAAACAGGCGAGTGGCCCAGGACAACATTCAGGAGGGCATGTCTTCAGTGCTCCTTCCTACCGAGGAGCTGAGAGAGCCGAGCAGAGGCTGACAGCAGTGGACCTTAATGCAGTGCGTTAGTCAGTTTGCATGTAATCTACTGAAGTCAACACAACCTTGGCCTTTTCTCACGGATGTAGATAAAGCACATTTAATTTCTAAATTTCCAAATGAAAACAGGAAGAGATTAATGGAAGAATAATTACTTAGACTTTTTTTTTTTTTAATTTCAGGTACTCTAGGAGAGGGGTGGTAAATATTTTCTGCCACTTTTCATCCTGATTTTTCCGGTTTTCTACTGCTGTACAACTAACCACTCCCGAAACTACTAGCTTGAAGCACTGAGGGTTTTTTCACTCCCAAATGTGCACTGTGAGCAGGGCCGCTTGTATGCTTCACTTGCTTTGGCTGGGGCTGCTGGAATCATCTGCCAGCTTCTCCTTCCCTGCCTGGGGGTGAAGTCGGCTGGGAGGGGCCGGAGCTGCAGGTTAGAATGCCTACACCTCACGTGCCATGGGCTTCCTCAGACAGTGGCGGCTGGGTTCCACGTGCGAGTGTTCCAAAGTCACTTTGTTTGTCAGAGGCAAGTCGCTAAGGCCAGCACACCTTTCACTGAGAGGAAGGCAAAGGATTTGTGAACACGTCAAAATCACCACGATGCCCCTGTCAAATATTGCTAACTAATAATGGTGGAGTCTGCATCCCGCATCAGAATCCTTTCAATGCGGCGTTCCAGTCACTGCGGGCCACTTGCCGGCATCAGCTCTGAAACTGAGCCCACCTGGCACCCTCACGCTAGGCCCGTAACCCAGCCCCGGATCAGGGATGCCCAGTAATGACTCTTTCTGAGTCCATAATAAAGCTCGAAAATATGGACAATGCATTAGTTTTTCACAAAGACAAATGTATGTGTTTAAAGATTGTTCATCCATTTGTTTGTTCAACAAAACAGAAACAGACTCACAGACACAGTAAACAATCTTACGGTTACTGAGGGGAGAAGGGGGCTGGAAGGGATAAATTGGGAGTTCGAGATTTGCAAATACTAACTATTATACATAAAAATAGATAAAAGCAAATTTCTTCTGTATAACACAGGGAACTGCATTCAGTAACTTGCAGTAACATTTAACAAAAAAGAACATGAAAACAAATATACGTATGTCTATGTATGACTGAAACATTATGCTGTAACCAGAAATTGACACATTGTAACTGACTATACATCAATTAAAAAATTTTTAAACAAAGATTGTTCATCTCTCTGCGATTACATGCTTCCTGCATTTCAGAGTGTTAATCTGTCCTTCCTCTTAGGAATAGATGATGATCATAAATAGCTGGTTTGTTATTTAAACCTCCTTTTAAATATTATTGTTCCATGTTCACTAAACTTATCTTTATCTGATAATCACTTCACAATATATGTAAGCCACACCATTAAGTTGCACACCTTAAACTGATAACGGTGCTATATGTCAACTCTATCTCAATAAAACTGAAAAAAGAGTATTGCTGATCCGTGAAACTCAAAAGTTGTGATCCACTGCCCTAGATTGCTGATTGGTGGTTAAAATGTTTCTGTTGTAAAACCTGTTCGGAGTCTCCGACACAAAGCCTCGCACCTCTCGGCCAGGGTGCCTTTTAAGATCCCCCTCCACATCCTTTGGCTTCACCGTTTCCTGCCTGCGTTTCTGGATGAAGCCTTGGGTTTACTTTTCTTTCTCTCTTTCCCACCTCTCCCTGGGCTGTCTTGTAGGCTGAGCGAGTGGGACAACCTTGATAGGTGATGCACATGTGCTTTGGGCACAATTAGAAGGTCTGTTCTCTGGTAAAGACTCTGAACACTCAGGTCTGGGCGCCCCACTCTCAGAAATCTCCCCTGGCTTGTCAACCCAACCAGTGGAGAAATGAGGGCCTAGTAAAATTAGGACGCGATCTATGCATCAGAGTTGATCAAAATGACTTGGAGAGGATATTAAATGTGGAAGGCACAACAGCATGTTACTTTGACAAACAAATTATAAAACTGGCAGGTTCTAGATACAAAATGACTTTCGCCAGCATCCTTTCCCGTCACCTCTCTCTCGGTCAGTCAGAGCAGTAACTGACCCAACGTTGTAACATACAGATGGGGTCCAAATTAATGAAGGAAATACTGAGGCTGCATTTAACGCAAGCCTTGGACATTTTAGAAAGGCCAGAGTATAGAGAATTTTGAGAATTACAGAGAAGAGAGACGGACAAAGGCAGAGGAAGGACGAGGAGGAAAGGCAACGCGATCTCGTGAGAGAGCTCTACCCACTGAAAGGCAGCTTCTACTGCAGCTGCAGGTTTGGTTCTGGGGAAGACAGAGCTGGGACGGAGGCTCTGGGTGCCCCTCCCCTGGGAACAAGGGCTGCCCCAATCTCGTTTTATTTCTAATCCTTCATCTTCAGCACAAGGCTTTACAGAAAGGGCACAAGAGAAGCACCAATCCTGGCAATTACAGGGGAGCCTCCTTCCCACCCTGTCACCCCCACACAACAGGGCAAACACCACCAAGCCCACATCCCACAGGTGGGGCATCCTGACAACCTCCCTGTGTGGGAGCCATCCCTGAGAAGAGCACAGGGCCCCTTCCAGCTCTTAGATTTCACACCACACGTGAAGGTTCCTTGTTTCGCGACCTGAGAAGCGCGACGCTGAGCTGTGGAGCCAGCCTCACTGCCGCCAGCAGAAGGGGTACTGGGTGGGGGGCGGGGGTGCTTACACTAGACAATCGAGCTGACCTCATGGCCTTCAGCTTCCTCCCCTTAAACTAAGGGATGGGTGTCCAAGGTGTTTCCAGCTTGGATTCTCGAGAACACCTCACTTGTCTTCACTTACGTGGTGTCTGGCAAAGATTACAGGATCCGTCCATCACTACCTGGCGTAACACCTGCTTCAAGGCTGCTCGTCCAGCAAATACCTTCGTACAAACCAGTGTCTTGTCATGATGTTCCATGAAAATCATTGCTTGTTTTGTTGAAGAAAAGCGTGTCAGAGAGTTGCAGAACTCATGTTTTTTTAAGCCAGCAGGCCCAGAAGACCTAACACTCCGAGCTCTGGACCCCGTCTGTATGTTTACACAGGCCTTTATAGGCTGCCAGTTTTACACTTTGCAACATCATATGCAAATAAAGTACAACAGAAGTTGACCAACCAGGAACAAGCTTTGTAGAACTAGACCAATCAGGAGTGAGAGAAATAACCAATCAGGAGTGAGCTCCATGCAAATGAAGTACTACAAATGGACCAATCAGGAGTGAGCTCAGGGAACCAATAGAATTTTAGGGGTAAGCCGTGTCAGAGGCAAAAAGTGAGAGAGAGTCCCTGGGCCGGGGAACCGGATGGCGGCAGCACGAGAGTAGTGGCCCAGCTTGGGGTCCTGCAGGTCTTTTTATGGGGCTTCCCGCCTCAGTTAAACTTAAAGAAAAAAAAAAAGGCACGACTTGTGCCTGCCTCTGCCTGCCAGGAGGGGTCCCTGAGCGCTCCTCCCCGTGGGCACAGCCCGCCGGCCCCACCACCTCTGCTTTGCTCCTTCGCGGCTTCCCCGTGTGGGCCGGCGGGCGGATGCTCCAAGGCACGTTAGGCCCCGCGGCTCCCCCTTCCCGTGCAGACAGTCGCGGGAGGAGCCCGGCGTGTTTATTTTAAGAGTTGCTTTAAGAGGACGCGGGCCCTCTCCGCTAGCTCACGGAGGATGCGTGTCACGGAGAGGAGTGAGCCCGCCAGCAGCTGCCCTCCGGCCGCATAAGTGCTGATTTGCGCGCGAGGCAGCCGCTTTGGGAGGAGCCGAAAACCCTGTCCCTACACAGAAATTACACGTAGCCAAAACCAGACGCTCCCTTCCTCGGAGATCCGGGCAAAGCTACAGAGAACGGAGCGAGGCCCGTGTAATTGCCTCCGGCGTGTAACCACAGCTGCTCATCAGAGAAGCGGGCGGCCCGCCCCGCCTGGCCCTCAGACCAGGCCCCCGGGCGGGCGGGCGGGGGGACCGCGACCCCGCAGCGGGGACGGGGGGCGTGTGTGGGGGGAAGCGGCTCTGCCCCTCCGCCCCGGCAGGGAGCGGGGAGAAGCCGTTCCTTCTGCCGCTTCTCTGGGCCAGGTGTGGCGAGCAGGGGCGCAGAGCGGAGGGGCAAGCGCCCGGGAGGAAGCTCCCCCGACCGGCGGGCCGCTCGCTGTGTGTCTTGGTTGTGGGGGGACAGGGAAGATTCGTGGGGTTCTGCTCCTCTTAAAAAGCAAAACACACGCGGGGCCGTGGCCAGCAGTGCCGGTGCTGCGGGCCTGGGGGACGTGAGGACAAAGGACGCCTGCCCGGGGCAGCGCCGGAAGGACCCCTGTTCTCCCCTCCCTCCTTCACTGTGGCGTGAGGGACTTGGCTTTTAGGAGAGTCGGTCCTTCGGTTAGATCGCTTGGGAAAACTGGTTCCAGGAACACTTTAATAGTTGTGCCTAGAGAAGAGACAGACTTGTTCTGGACTTGTTTTGGGTGTTGGGAAAAGAATGAAGCAGAACTGAGAGAAAACAAAACAAACCTCGCAAACCCCAAGTCAGTCCAGGGACTACAGCGGGGCCTCGAGGCCGTCTGTGTCCCTGCAAACCTCTTCCGGCCTCTCAGTTAGGGTGCATCTCACACTGCACTCTGTAATCCTCCTGAGAATGTATCTCCCTGCCCACTGAGTAATTGTGCCTGACTTAATGTGCGTCTCCCACTCTGCAACTGGGCGCGAGAGTCAGCCCCGTGTCTCACTAGTTTGCTGCTGGATTCCCTGTGCCTAGAATGGTGCTCTGTATGTGGAAAGAGCTCACACTCACTGAATAAGTAGATGGAATAAGCACGGGTGGTTGGATGGATGAGTGGATAGTTGGATGGATGGGTGGACAAGTGAATGATTGAATGGTTGGATGGATGGATGGAAAGGTGGACGAGCGGACGAGTGAATGGTTGAATGGATAGATGGATGGATGGATAAATAGATGGAAGGATGGATGGGTGGATGGATGAATGGATGGAAAAATGGATGAGTGAATGGTTGAATGGATAGATGGATGGGTGGGTGGATGGATGGATAAGCCCACAGGATCTTTGAAGCATTTCATTCTTCTCTAAGTCCAGAACTGAGCTCCACCAGCTGTCTGTACTCACAGCCTCGTATCAGAAGGCTGAACTTCCAGGTGTGTCTGACACGAGGGAGGGCAGCTGGAATAGATGGACACAAGAGTGTGCACTCCCTGCCACACCTGCCCTGGGGAGTAGAGAGCTCCGTCCCTTGAGAGTGCGTTGCCCAGGGCTGTGAGGCTGCCTCCAGGACCCCCTGCAGGGCTGACGCAGAACAGAGCCTGGGCTGTCTCAGTAGGACCTCCTCGCCCTGTAAGCCAGGCATGTATTTATGTAACACTTCAGGCCTGATGGAGACCAGATGTGACCAGACGGTGGTCTGGGCTGCCCTGGAATGCTGGAATGCCAAACTAGACATCTTTTATGGCTGCTTATGTCAGGAATCGCTCTTTAAATCTTGGGTTTGAGCCCTGATATACATCCATTAACTTTATTATTCTGTGAAGTAGAAACATCTGGCAACTTCAACTCGATTTGCTGTGCCTATGAGAGAAATCTGTCATGGTATAACTTCTCTTATCCATCAGCTTAGTGCAGGATAAGGGATATCTGGGAAGGCAAGCAGACCAAGGGCACAGCCGGGCGACCTTGGGCCACTCGGCAGTCTCTGGGACCCAGTTTTCCAATGATCTTTCCAGAGTTATTGTTTATGAAACACCCACTTTGTTCTCGGCATCCTGCCACGTGCTGAGCACACGTTACGTGTCGCTGCCACGGCCATTCCCTTGCTCGGATGGGCACGGGAAAGACTTTCTAGTGTCACAGCAGTGGGTAAGGGGCAAGCTCGAGTCTAGGTTTCTGCCTCTAAAACCCCATCGCTTTGCATTATTAGAAAGTTGTCTGTCCTCTCCCCCCAAGCGTGTGTGGTCAGGGAGACAGGTGGCCTCCACCTGGGGCACGTGACACCCACTCGCACACGACAGACACGCAGAGGACTTCAGGCAAGAATGTTGCTTACTGTCGAGGGTTCCCCAAGCTAAGTGGGCCCCCAGACAGCTTTGTCCTCTGAAACCCCTATTGAGATCCTGAAGAACACCGATGGACATTCAAATAAAAATGTTGGGGACCTGTTACGTGCCTGGCACGATGGCCCTGATGGCTGCTTTCCAGGAGCTTCCACCATAGCGACAGGTGTGGCTCGCCTTGGTCTCCTGTTGAGAGAAAGCCCTTCACCTCTCAGTGCCTTTCTTCCTCCATACACGGAGATTCTTTTAATTCTATGAACAGCGGCTTTTTGGAAAGGTCACCCCCAAACTCTCCCTGGGGGCTGCAGGTGGGGGTCAGCGAACGCGGAGCCCGGCCCCCAGGTCGTCGGGTCCCATCCGAGGTCCGCGGCGCAGTGGGCGCTGCCCCGCTGGGGGCTGCCGTCCAGAGCCCTGGGACTCTTCCCGGCCCGGAGGTCGGTGAAAGCCACAGGCGGTCGCTCCCCGCAAGCGAGCGCACTGCCCACGCCCGCGAGGGGCCGGGGGTGCCGGCTACCCGCCGTCGCCGCCGAGGTCTGCGGCCCGGACGCGTGTCACTTCGGAAAACCGGGACGAGAGCGGCCTCGTCTGCCCGCGGCACTTCTGGAAAACGAGTCAAACCTTCCAAGGGAGGGAACAGCAACTTTCCGAGCACACGAGGCCCCGGAGCGCCGCCCGGACCCGGCCGCTCCCGGCAAGCAGGGTGTTCGTGACACTAGACAGCGCCGTGCATGCCTACCTTGTTGCTAACCATTCCAATGCAGGAATGTCCCCCTGCCCACTGCGCCAGCCCCCTGGTGTCTTGACAAGCAGGTGGGGTCACCTCCCACAGCACAGTGCGGGGGGCGGCGGAAGAGAAACAAGGGTGCAGAGCTGCAGAGCCAGGAGCTAGTCTCTGAAAACTTTCCAGCCACTGCGCTTAAGCTGTAAGCAGTTCGCAGCGACACCTTGCCAAAAGAGTGCTGGGAAACGAGCCGTACCTCAATTTCCATGAGCTTAAAACATTATACTCACATCTGCTTGCTTCAAACGCACACGCTTGCTTTGTTTTAATGTTTTAGGCAGCAGGTGACATCTGTAGCACGTATTAGGCTAAAGAAAATGTGTGGCGGGCAAGCCTGAGACTGGCCATGAGGGCACGAAGGAGGGCAGATAGTTCCTTAGTGTGGAGCAACGGACGGGCCTGGAAAGCCAGGTCGTCCACTAGCAGGACTGGGTTCTGGCATGAGAGCACGCGGTTAAGCCCGGGGGGGTATGTGCTACCTCGGGGTGTCCCGGAGGCAACAACAGGATAGACTGAGAAACTCTGCACACCCGGGGTGGCTGTTCCTGGAAGGGATGGGCCTGAAACTGATCAGTTAGCCAGCAAGCAGAACGCAGTGCTTATCGCATGGAGTAGCTGAAGCCCCCCCTCTTGATAGCGTTTTTCTGAGCTGTTTACTCCTAATAAACACGATGTCGACCAGGCTTTTGGGGCTCTGGATCCACAAGATCTTGAGGCCCCTGGTCCCATCTTTGCTCTTTACTTTGTCTTTTTGTTTCTTAAGCCCTTCATCACCCGTCCTCAGACACGGTCCCGAGCTGCACTGGATGCAGCAAAAGAGAAGTGTTCTCTGGTCAGGAAAATGAAATGCAGTGTATGTAAATATAAATGCAACACACATTTATTATGAGAATCTCGTGCAATAGCACGTATCAAAACTCCTGTTTCTTAGGTCAAAAAAGCAAGAACTGTTCTGCAAATAACTAGTCCACCTACACGTGGACTCATATTTTATCCACCCCCACACGGCAACTTGCAGATTGGAGATTTCAGTGAATCTTACCCTTCAGAAGCAGGTAGTTTCAGACAAAACATGCAAATTACCACCATTGCATTAAAACTGTAATATTTCAGAAATGCATGAGACAATTTGTAAAAACGTTATTTTATGATATCGTGACACGCTCGGTATTTGCCAACTTTCAAAAATGTGTAACTTACTGGGACTTCTTTTCCCAGTCTATAGAAACCTTCTCACCTATATGCCTTAGAGTTCTGTGTCCTGGTTCTGCCCCACCCCTCACATTCCACCTCTGTGCCCCCTGCTCTCACAGAGGAAGGCCCACGGATGCCAGAGCAGTGAGGACTCAGCCAGGTGTAGCCAAACCCCAGGCCCCGGATGGAGCGAGTTACGCATCATGAAAACCAATGGTAGCGAAGTGGAATGAGCTTGCATTCAGTCGACTTTGCCACAGCTCTGGGCAAGTTTCCTTGCACCCATGAGCCTCGTCTCCTGCTTCCTAGACTGGGCAGCGATCTTAAATTCCCTGGTTTGGGTCAGGGTTAAACGACAGTGTCACATGACCGTGCTTGTAAACTGAGATGCGCAGACATTAAGGGTTACTTTTCTAAGCGTGGTAAGGTGAGTGGCAAAGTACATTTCTTAAATAGATTTTTAGCTGATTCCTTTGGGCATAGAGCACCACTAAGAAGTGGGGGAGGAAAAAAGAGGCCATGACAGGCAGGAAGGAGGGACAGTGTTGCAGAGAAGTCTGGTGCTTGAGCCTCCCTGGGTGCTGCCCCCAGAAAGAGAGATGGCAAAGAGACTCCGAGCAGGGCTGCCATCACAGGGCTGGGTGGTGGGGGTGCTCTGACATGCCCCAGGCAGTGGTGTCTGTCTGGTCCCTGACTGATTAGCTTCTTAAAGCCCCTCTAAAAATGTGTCCAGCAGAAAATTAAACTTCCCTTCCTCCAGAGGAGGAGAGAGGGAGCCAGATTTTAACCGGCAAATGGATCGCTTCGATTGTGACAAGGCTGCTTTGAACTCATGCTGTTTAGAAAAGGACAAGTTTGGCTTTGTTTTCTCCCATTTGCGGCTCAGGGTTGCAAAATGAGTGATAATTAGCCAAAATTATTCACCACAAATAAAGCATACGGTAAACATTTGGATTTTGGCAGAAATAAGGTGGAATAAGGGGGAAAGGAATAGCTTATATGAAACTCATGTGTCTGAAAGCTGAGAAGCTGCAGCTGGAAATGTCAGGAAGTCCCCGTGCCCCCAGCCACGTGGGGTGCAGCTCGTTTCCGGAGCGACTGGGCCGCGTGCAATTGCTAGCAGAGACGGAGCTCTTTTAGCAACATCCTTTTCTTTAAAATGTGCAGGCTGGTGCTCGCCAAGGAAGCATGATCGTTGGGTTTGCATGTCTTTCCACACCACGCTGCAGTTCTTCTTAATAGTAATTTGTTTAGAATTGGGGCTGGGAAAGGAGTGAAGGTTACTGGATCAGAGGAGTTTGGAGACGGTTTCTCCAGCTTCCCGCTGTGGATGAAAAGTACCACCAGCCACGTCAGGAAACAAAGGACACTGCGGCCATCAACTCACCAGCCAGTACCGCCGCCCCGACAGTGAGCAGAGGGAACTCAGGGTGCAGGCAGGCAGGCAGCCTGGCCCCTGCAGCCACCCCAGCGCTGCCCTCTGAGGGGACTCCGGACGGGAAGGAACAGGACACTGGCCCTGGAGAGCTAAGATGCATGTCAAAGGAATGATTTTAATGAACCCAGACCTTGGCACCTTCCCATACATAGAAAAGCACTAAATTCTTTAACTTGAGATGCCTGGTTTTCTTTAACAACAGTGATCTTTTGATGTTCTGACTACCTGGTCTTTGTTGTAAAGCTCCTATGCATCCTGGCTCCTCCCTTACCTCTTCTGAGTAGCTCCCCAGAGCGATCTGAGAGGCTGTCATCCAGGGCAGAGTCCTCAGAAAGTCTGCCAAGCAAAACATCACCCTCAGCTTTTAGGTTGTGCGTTTTATTTCAGTCAACACCACCTAGGAGCAATGTCCTTACTGGGCATCCCTGAGGACAGCGGCCCCTCTCTTTGTGGACCCTTCAGCTGTGGGCTCCTTACCACCCGGGCTCTCACAGGCTTCCTGAGTTGACCCCAAATCAGCGTCATCTCAACGTCGCTCCTTTGGTGGGAAATCCCCTGGCCTAATCCCCAAAACATAACCATGGTTGCTTGAACGTGAATGAAGAAGAAACCGGCAAGAGAAAGTTAAAGTCACCCTGCACAGTCCACCAAAGGCAGAGTCTTTCAACACGTCTGTCCCCAACAACTTTCTTGTTGTTTATATCTTTGTAGGAAAAAAAAAAAGAATCAGTTTGGAAATTTTCTGGAAAAATCCTTGTTCACCAGAATTCTGTGTCCAAAAGAACTTTAATTTTTTAAGTGCCCCTGTTCCAAAAGGTTTATTTAGAGGACAAAGTTTAAAAAAAAACCTCATTATAATATCAAATGTATGAAATCCCAGTATACATTTAAAACATTTCAAAAAGTTGTTTCTGCTCTTTCTCTTAAAATGTTCTGTGTGGCTGAATGTAGTCAACGGAGCCATTTTCAGGGATCACATCACTCACGGAGCCCCATGCTGGGCATGGTGAACGTCAAGAGCAGTCACCGTTTCCCGCTGTACCCTCCAGGTCACGTCTGCCTACACGGGCTGCAGCAACACATGCAGTGACTAAGGGAGGGGGCTCCGAGCCAGCCTCACTGTGCGCAGCTTCTTGAACTAGGAAGGTCAAGGCCACAGGGTGTAAATCGGTCACTCCATGTAATGTATTCTGGACAGCGCCTGACCCACAGTCATAAGTGCAGGCCATTCTCACTGCTTTTACTCATTTCAGTCCCGTTATAGCCAACTGTAAATTATTCAGGACTCAATTCCTGGATTGTCCATTACTCTGGCGACATTTTCAACGATTTGTTTCATGTTTCTTGGATAAGTTTGTTACTTTTTTTAAAAAATGTCCTCTGGGGCAGGGAAAAGATGAAACTAAATGGACTCCATTTTCTTCCTTCTGGAAAAAAAAACAACAAATGGGCCAAGAATGGAGCTTCTCCAAATAAGGCCAGTGGGTGAGCCATGACTGGACAGACCTGCCAGTTGTGCCAAGGAGTTTGGACTTCATTTGAAGAGCACTAAGGAGCCACCAACGGATTTTTAGCAGAGCTTACTCGGCTTTGTGTGTTATAGGGGGTGTGGTGGGCAACCTCCGAGACGGCCCCAGTGGTCCACGCATGCAGACATGCGTGCTGTGTGAGCCTCTCCCCTCAGGTGTAGACTGGACTTCCTGACTGCACCTGATGATTGAAAGACAGCAGAAGGGGTGGGATGACACTTCCAGGGTTGAGTTACTGTGGACTCCATCCCCGGTACCTCTCTGTCTCTCCCTCGTCACGCTAAGGGAAGCCAGCTGCCATGGTGTGAGCTGCCCTGCAGGGACGCCCACATATGATGGAACCGATGTCTTCAGCCAACAGGCATGTGAGTGAGCTCGGAAGGTGGTCCTTCCCCAGGTGAGCCTGCAGATGGCGAAGCCCTTGCCAACACCTACTGCGGCTTTTGAGAGACCCTGAGTCAGGGACACAAGGCTAAGCCATGCCCGGATTCCTGACCCACAGAAAAGGTGCGATAACAAATGTGTATTGTTTTAAACCATTAGGTTTGGGACTAACTGTTATGCAGCAACTGATAACTGATACAGATGCTTATTCTCGCTAGTGCAGATAACACATTAGGGAACAGAGGAAGGAGGGAGGAAGACCAATAAAATTGCAGCCACAGTCATTGAAGGAAGGGAAAAGGTGTGTCTGACCTAGAGCGATGCCAGCGATCGAGGTGAACGGTGGACAGAGAACACTGAGGTCAGGGACAAGTGCAAAGGCCAACTTGGGATGAGAACAGCAAACGCATGTGATGGGGCCCCACACACTCGCTGGAAGGAAGCTCCGAATACGGCTCTAAACTATGAAGTGGCTAATCCAGGAAGAAAACACCATTACTCACACAGTTCACCAAGTTCACAATATAGAAGCAAAGTATTTCCCAGGAAGTGATCTAGTTACTCCTTTTGCTAAGACCAGAAAGAAATGTTTCCAACAATCTTCAAAAGAAGGCACTGTTTAATGTAGGAAATACATCCGCAGATGAAATTAGCTCCTTCTTTTGCTTTCTCCCTTGATTCTGAGGGCATTACTCCAAAGTAAAATTCATTAAACACTCCTTGCTTCCCACCATAGTGCAACCAAGACACACAGTTGACTTAACGCAGGCGCAGGTTGTTGGGTGTGCAGGAGAAGAGCTGATGCACACGCCCATTCTCCACCTAGCTTTGTCAAGTGCTGAGCAGCACTAGGGTCAAAGTCACGTTCCCTGCCCTGAGGTGGAGGGCGCTGCTTGTCTATGAACATTTGAGTGTCAACCTGGGCAGAGAGAATGGTCACTAACTGTCACACTAGGAGGGGTGTCAGAATATAAAGAACATTCTAGAAACAGGGAACATGTGATCTTGGAGTCACTCCAGCTCCCAAAGTTCTATAACACAGAGATGAGCTTAAGGTTGATCTCAAAATCTGTAAAGCAAGTGTGACAAAAGCCAAGAACGTACCTGCTGGTGTGGGAACCCCAGTATCTGTTCCCAAGAGAGCCTGAGCTTGGTCCTCACCTGGGGCCTCACAGGACGGATGGGCAGGCCCTGGTGGGGCAGCCTCACCTTCAGCAGAGTGTTCAGCATTTCTTTCTCACTTTGGAAGACTTCACATTAGAAAACATTGCAGCAAAATTTGTAAATTCAAGAGACAAATAGAGAAGAAGAAAAGAAAGGAACTAAACATTCACGGGGGAGGAAGCTGTGCTGAAAGCTGGTCTGGGACCTTCACTTCTGGCTCTAACAGTCTGGTTGCAGCAGCCTAATCCTGCTGACGTAGCACTGGAAAATCCGGGTAAAATTCCAACACACCGTCTGAAGATGCTGGCAACCTGGTCACTAGAATCTGACTGGCCACGGTCCAGAGAGAAGGGAAACGAACTGAGGTGAGGTAAGCAGTCTGCACAGCTTTGCCCCTCCAGGAATTTGTAGGATCACAAAAATCATGGAGCAAAAAGGCCAAGCCTGCAGCAGTAACACGGAGCTGAGGAGGCGACATGGGGGCCCAGGGCTTCCAGCAAGCTTAGGGTTTGAGAGCCCAGTGGCCTGAAGAGTGGAGAAATTCAGGAACATGATCCTGACATCCTGAACCAAGGTTTTTCATTATTTTTGTAGAATATATAGATATATGTATATGTATATATATATATATATATTTTATTGAAGTTTGAACCAAGTTTTAATTTGAGACATTTTCAGATTTTAAAACCTTGTTTGGTGTTTGGACTGAATTGCGTCCCCCTGAAAGGCATGATGTTGAAGCCCTGGCCCCCAGTATGAAAGTATTTGGTCGATGGGGCATTTGGGAAGTAATGAGGCTTCGATGAGGTCATAAAGTTATGATCGTCGCGATGGGAGCAGCGTCCTCATAAAAAATGATCTCAGAGGGCTTGGTTCTCCCGCTGCCGCGTGGGGACACAGGGAGAAAGCAGCCACCCCCAAGCTGGGAGGCGGCTCTCACCAGAGCTGGGCCACGCCAGCACCCTGATCTCAGGCTTCCAGCCTCCAGAACGGTGAGAAATTAATGTTGGCATTGAAGCCACCCCACCTATGGCATTTGGCTATGGCACCCCAAACTAAGATGGTTGGCAAACTAGACAGAACTTTCAGCAGTCTCACAATGCTGAAGAATTTGAGTTCCGTGTCTGCTCTGAGCAGCAGGCCCAGGAAAGTCCATACGCTTTCAGTCAGGACCCTCGAGAGACCACAGTGCACTCTGCCAGGCCTCAGATCCGCTCAGTCCTTAACTGGACTGATGTGACCTTCCTGTCTCTGTCAGCTTGCCAGAGAGCAGCTAATGTGAATCCTGCCAAGAGGAAGATGCTGTCATCCGGAGGCGCTCTGTGCAGGAGAAATATAATTTGAGCCACGTATCTAATTTTAAAATTTCTAGCACTGTATTAGAAAAGTAAAAAGAAACTGGTGACATTAATGTTAATAATGTAACTTACTTGACGAATACATTTAGAATATCATCATTTCAAGATGTAATCAATATAAAGATTATTCAGTATTTTAGATTTTTTTCTTCTTTTTGGAACCAAGTCTTTGAAATTCGGTGAGAATTTACACAAAAGTAACCATGTTTAAAGGGCACAATAGCCACCTAGTGGCTAACTTATTGCACAGCATAGATAAGGCTCCTATAATTTCTTATACACAATGTCTACCATGCAATGGGAAATTCCCAGACACACCGGAAGTCAGAGCCAAGAGAAAAAAGACATATGATAGAAGCAGATCCTGATATAAGAATGATCACATGCTGATTTTAAAATAACTGTGACTTATATGCTCTAGAAATTAAAAGACAAAACGGGGGTTAGCAAAAAACCTCAAAGTGATAAGAGAGAAATTAAATAAAAATTCTAAAACTCAAAAATGCAATAACTTAAAGTAGGAGCTCAATAAATGGATTTACACTCGCCTGGTTACAGTAGGAGAAAAGATTAGGAAACAGAACGACAGACCAACAGAAATATCCAGGATGAAATATAGAGAATTTAAAAGAGTATTAAATTTTTAAAAAGTATTTCAAGAACAAATGTGACATGATAAAATGTCCTAACACCATATAACAGAAGTGCTAAAAACGGAGAGAAAAGAGATTATGATGGAAGCAATCGGTGGAGACAGCTTCTCAAAACTCACGAAACTTACAGATGCAAGAAGGTCGGTGAACCCCCAGCAGGTTAAACACAAAGAAAATCAGACCTAGCAACCATCACGGTAAACTGCTGAAAACCGGCAGCAAAGGGAAGGTCTTCAGAGCAGCCAGAAACAAAAGCAGACGACAACAGCAAGGCCAGGAGCGAGCAGAACACCAGTAAGACAAACGGCCGATGTCTCAGGAGAAACCGTGAGACCAGAAGGCAGTGGAACGACGTCTTTGCGAAATGCCTGTGCAGGACTGGCAGGTGTGGAGAGGCGGCTGGGGCTGTCCGCCCGTTTCTACAGAAGGAGAACAGCCTGGCTGCCCCTTGGGGACCTGCACAGCTTTGACGGGAGTTTCTACTATTTTATTTTCACCTTTTTGGATCTCTACGGCTGATCCATCTCTTGCTTTCCTTATATAACCAAACTACAGCATTACATGGCTCCAAATCCAAAAAAAAAAAAAAAGAAAAGTTAATACACTATTGATGAAATCATGAATCTCATTTCTGAACACTGTGTTTCATCAATGGGGCTTTCCTCCTGTCAAATGCTTACAAATTAACGAGGTCATTGCCAACTTTCGCTACACATTCCAGTGACTAATTGGAGTGGTATATAGTTCCTTCCCTCCAGCCACACTAAAGTCTTTCCTCTGCGTGGCTGGTGAGATCATTCAGAGCCCCGGGCTTCTAATTAAGGCTGTCTGAGTAGCAATCCTTCCTACACTAGGAGTTTGTGAGAGCCAGATGAGCTTATCCATGTCAAAATCTTAGCACAGTGAAGATCTTGTTTTCTCTAAAAGGCAGAGTATCCTTGTTTCCAGTTATTTGGATACAATCAGAAAAAGGAGGGGTTTTTGGTAAGTGCACTCCCTCAATAATCAGCTGGTGTCACCTGAGACAAAGCACGTGGCCCTGGGACAGCCTCACGAGGGAGCAGGATCTGGGTCCCAGTGAGCAACAGATGGCTTCTAAAGGCGGGGAAGGGGGGAAGGTTGTTAAAGAAATCACACCTTGTAAAACACTCTCACCCTCTGGTGGGCGTCGAGTACCCGCTGGCCATGTCCTGCTCCCTGGGATCTGACACCAGTAGCGTCCAGAAACCTGCAGCCATCTTGTGGAGAGTGTGTGTGTGTGTGTTTCAGGGATGTGTCGGCGCCTTCTCCCCGAGTGCTGGAGTGTAGCGATATGAAAGTGGACTTTTATCTTCTGGACTTGGCTTTCTGTTCACTGGCGTCTTCCTTTGAGTCTCTTGCCTCCATCCATAAGGTTCCATTCTCACCCTCAGCCGGGAGAAAGGGTGAAAGCAGACAAGTGGGAACGGAAGTGGTGAATTCTTAATCCCTTCAACTGTTATTCTAAAGTGGAAAAATGGGGTCTCCAGGGTTCATTTTAGTTTCACTGGAATAATGAGAGAATTAGAGAAACATGACGTGGTATTCATTTTTTTCCCCAGAAACTGATAGGAAACATGTGCATTGATTAGATTCAACTTCACGATTCAAACATAAAACTGAAAATCCAGGCTTTATTTTTTAAGTAGACAATACATGCTTATGATCTCTATCTTTATTTTTTCTCTTTAATCAATGAAATATTTCATTTTTGTAGAAGTATAATCTACAGTGTAGAAAATATATGAAGCAGAAATGCGTGAACGTATTGTGTGTACACATATCATAAAATTATAGCCTTGAGCATTTTCACAAAATGAAAATGCTTGTGCAGATCAATTAAAAAGTAACGTACAAGACTGCCACATGCTCAGGCCCCTGGGCTTGGAAAGCTGAGTGGGTGGGGTTCTGCCCCACCCCTTCTCACCCTTCAGAGATAAGCCTCCACCACAAGGGGTCTTCTTCTCTGTTTTAAGGATTGAGGTGGGCACTAGATTGTGTGTGTGTGTGTCGGGGGTTGGGGGGCTTAGGCTCTGCTACTAAAAAAAACCCTTAAGATTTAAAGTTTACATCCTTTGTAAAAGTTCAGCAGATGAAAACCTGGAGGTTCAGGGTTCCTTGGTATGGAAGACCATCCTCTGTGTCCTCAGAGGATGGGGTGCACTGTCACACTAAGGTAGAGATGCTGAGCTGAGACCAGGAGGCAGCTGTGCACTCACCAGCAGGACTCCAGGTGAGCCCAGCGCCCAACACGGGGAAAAGAGCCCCATGTGGACTCAAGGCATGTTCTGGAGGCAGAGATGTGGGGCACCTCTGGTCAAGAGTCAAACAACACACAAGGTGCTAGCACTGGAGTGAAGACTGTCTGGCGCCATCTCCTCCAACAATGGTTTGGGCTGTGCTCTTGCAAAAAGTCTTGGCTTCCTCAAGAACCAGCAGGCCAAATCCATGTCATGAAGTTATTTGCAGAGTGAAGTCCAAACACACCATCAATCCAGACAAGAGCTGCAGGAAGTTTCAGTTCCAGGTCTCCATACAGGATTTAGCCCCCGTTCTCAGAAACGGTGCAGGTACATCCCAGGCAACCCGAGCTCTGCGCCCAGCCTTCTGTAGTAGATGTCATCGGATTTTCTGTATTGAAATGCAGTTACACACTTGCCCTCCATTTCCGCGTGTCAGGTGCCCTCATGCGCTGGTCCCTTCGTGGACTCGGGGTGCGTTTCTTGGCGCTAAGCCAGTGAGTCCCGTCTCCCGATCTTAGGCTAGAGCTCCGTGAGCTTGTTGTCAGTTCCCTGATTCTTAAACACACCTCTCCCCATGGGCCTCCCGTAACTGCAAGAATATTCACTTTGTTGTATCTTTTTATGTTTTTCTTTCCCGTCACTTTCCCTCTCCCTTTGAGGGCACTTTTTTCTAATAAAGTTTAAGGCACACCTTCTCTTACTTGGTTTTTCAGAAAACATTTCTGTGATTCCTTTGAAGCTACCATATAAAATACATTTGTACTGTTCTGTTTTTATCCTGCTGCCTCCTGAGGTGCAAAGCAAATCAATCATCAAGTTTCTCCTTGCCATTTTTTTTCCAGAGACCACAGTATCCAAACACTGAAAGAGGCCTCACAGGGATAATGCAAAGGATATAAGGGGTGAGATGTTGTCTTTGCACTTGAGTAAATGATGAGAGATGGAAGGACCCTGTTGGTCAACACTTCACAAGGCCAGGACTCAGCCAAGCATTTAAATCACCCTTTGAGTTCCCAGAGCCCCTGAGTAACACCTGCAGAAACAGTACTTTCTGCAACCACTATTTATTAGAAAAAAGTTTTCGTCTCTTCTCCAGTAACTTTGAACTATTGTCTTACAGCCTGGGATATAGTGGAGTCTCAAATACATGTTTTAAAATGGATGAGTGGATGATAGACGAACAGATGACTGAATGGATGGAAAAATGGATGGATGGATGGATGGATGGAGAGGTGGGTGGATGGGTGAACATATGAATGAATAGATGGATGAATGCATGCATGAATGGATGCATGGATGGATGGATGTACTGCTTTATCTGACATTGGATCCCCCAGCAGGGAGCCAGCCTGGTGTGGCTATGTGAATGTGAAGAAGTTACCTAAACTTTCTGTGTCTTGTGTCCTTATCTGTAAAAATGTCCATGATCCCTCTACCTGAAATCCTTGTGTATTTGTTAGGAGTTTACAAGTTTCCAGATTTTAAGAGGGCAATATAGTATACTACCACATTTTTTGACATCAACTAAATTATAAATTTTTTTTTTGTTTTCAAAGCACTTTGGATCTTAGCATTGAACATAAGAGAATGTGAATTTGTCCTCTCTTCCTTACGGTTCATTTAAAGATGATCATAGAATCACAAGCCCATATATTGGTTTACTTGATTACTTTCTGTCTTCCCCACAATGATAACTATAATCATAATGAAGGTGAGGGCCATGTTCAATATTATACACCTGACACACCACAGGTGTTTAATAAAGACAAGGGGTACAGAAGGTGGGAGGGAGGGAAGGAAGAAGAATCCTGACTTCTACATTTCCCTCCATCATGCTCTAGCAGCATCACAAGTGGATTCATGTTCTAAACTCAGCAGGCACGTTGATTCTTGTCTTCCTTAACCATCATCAGTGTGAACCCCCATTGGCCACTTCCTTCTTCTTGAAGCACTTCCTTGCCTTCCTTGCTTTCCATGACATGGCATCTTCCTGATTTTTCTTTTTTATCTCCATCTTCTCTTGGAGTGCTTCCTCATCCTTCTTGTCCCCCTAATGTCAAAAATGTATAAGTTTCTGCTCTCAAAGCTCCTCTCTTCTCCCTCCACAAACTCTCCTCAGGGAACCTCACCTATTTTCTGATGTTAACTGTCAGCATGTCTGCTGTTGACTTCCAGTCCAAGTCTGTCCCTGACGGAGAGCTCTCATGAGCTTCAGACTCACATATCTATATCCTCTGAGATGTCGGATAAGCATCCCAGTTCCAACATCCTCAAAAGAACCCACCTCGTTTTGTCTAAACCTATCTCTCCCCTTGTGCTCTGTTATGAACGGCACCATCATCCACCCCAGCTAGAACCCAAAGGGGCATCCTTTCCTCTCTCCTTAAATCAAACCAGTTCCCAATCCCCCCAGCAATGCCACAGCTACCATCCCTAAGCACACCTCTTCTTTTCACCTCCTTTTGACCACTTCCCTCACTCAGGTTCTTGTTGGGACTTCTTTGATTTACCACAATGATTCTCAAGAGGTGATCCATAGACCCTTCCCCGAGGCCCAAGATGCTTTGGGGATTTCTGCAAGGTCATGATCATGCATGGATAAAAGCCATTCCAACTGCAAAAGATAGAACAATGGATTTTAGTGTAACAGAATATTTTTATTTGTATGGTTTCTGTTCCACTTAGCAACTGACCTTTAAGAAACTACCGCTGGTTGAATTTTGATTTAGTGTTAAAGAATAATGTGCAGTTGTCTAAAAAGACTGCTAGAATACCCCTGCTTTCCCAGATGTAGGTCTTTGTAAATCAGATTTCCTTTGCATACGTCAACTAAGAGTACTTGCAACAGACTGATTATGAAAGTAGATGAGACTCCATTTGTCCTCCATTAGGCCATATATTAAAGAGATTTGAAGAAAAGTAGAATAATACCATTTTTTCTCTAAAGTCTTTTTGGCTTTTGAAAATATAGTTTTGCTTCATAAAAATGTATATGTTAATATGTAATGGGTTAATCACTGTTATTTTTAATGAATTAAGTTTATATTTTGAAAATTTCTAATTTGGCAAATAGTGCCAGACACAACTCATGAAAACAAATGGGGTCTTCAATAATTTTTGAGTGCAAAGGGGTCCTGAGACCAAAATGTGTGAGAATTTTTGATTTACTGAGACGGTCTCCTGACCAGTTTCCTTCTCTGCAATCCTGCCCCTCTCTGATCCTCCCTGAGCAAAGTGAGTCTCCTGAAAGGCAATGCCATCGTATAACTCCCCTGAACAAGCCGTGGGTGGGCCCCCACTTCCCTGAGGGTAAGACAGCCAGCAGGCTCCTTCACAATCCTTCAGTCTTACCTTCTTTAACTTCTCCCTCTCTCTTAAGTCACAAGTCATTCTAAGTGCCTCACATTCTCTTGTCACACTTGTTCACTCTCACTAGAATTTCGTTTGCATTTTACCAGCCCCTCTAATGAGTCGGTTAGGATGCTGCCAATCACAACAGCTTAGAAAAACCAATTTAGACTGAGCAACAAAGGACATTTACTGGCTTGTGTAGCTGAAGAGGTCAAAGTTAGGGTTGACTTGTCAAGGGCCGAGCAGCGGCTTGGCAGTGTCACTTCTCATTCGTCTTTTGCAGAATAGGCTTCATCATAAGACTGGCTCCCTTCGTGGTGCAGGATGGGTGCCCGAAAACTAGAGATACGCACTTCCTTGTCATGCCCAGTGGTTCACAGTCTTTCTTCTCAAGTATTGCACAAAAGACAGAGCTTCCCTTTGATAGGAACATGTTAAGTCCTTGACCCCTGATGACCAGTAACTTGGATTCCCCGAAGTCCACAGCAGATGACCCCCATGGATTCCCGTTGCAAACGTACTACCCTATCACTGACACTGACATAGTGAATAGACTGAAACTTCTTGAGTAATTATCTTTCTCTTGTTTGACTCTAAGTTATATGAAGTCAGGAACTGTCTGCCTTGTTTAATGTTGTGTCTCCAATATCTGATGTAATAAGGGCATGGTATATATTTTTTTTCTTTTGTTTTTTTGGAGGGGGAGGTAATAGGTTTATTTATTTGTTTTTATTTAATGAAGGTACTGGGGATTGAACCCATGACCTCAAGCAAGCTAAGCATGTGCTCTGCCACTGAGCTATATCCTCCCCCCTCAAGCTACCTTTTCAATGGAAGTCACCTCCTGAGCTGTTGGTTTCACTATAGCTCACATTTTCTACTAATACATTGTATATTAAAACAACCAATGAAGGAGCTTTATCTACATGGAGGAACCAAGGTGAAAAGAGTCACTCAGTAAGAAGGCTCCTTCCTTAAGTGCAGGTACCGAACTAAGAAGGACCAAACTGGGCAGATAAGGCCTGTTTCTACGGGGTTCCCCACTCCTTGTCACACAGCACCTGACAGAACAAGCATCTGTCTGAACACCTCTCCACGTGTCCCCAGTTAGTGACACATTCAGATCTTCTTATTGTGGTTTTGAATTTCATGATAATCTTCATCTGTCTGAATTAGGAACAAATGTCACAATAGGACTCAGCAGGAAGACCCACATTTCTGTCACAGACTGCAGCAAGGCTTCAGGCCAACTGGGGGAAAATCGATGCTAGTATCTGTGATTGTGTGGTTGCTCTCATTTCCAAAACACTTTGTGATGTTGCCCAGAAACAACTGGTTACCTGTTTTCTCACTTTGGGATGAAGAGCCTGCAGCCCTAAGTGGCAATAAGTCTATACCTATCAATAATTACTCTAAATATCAATGGACTAAATGCTCCAATCAAAAGATATAAGGCAGCTGATTGGATTAAAACAAACAAAAAAAATAAGATCCATCTATATGCTGCTTACAAGAGACTCACTCCACAGTTCAAGACACACACAGACTGAAAGTGAGGGGATGGAAAAGATATTTCATGCAAATGGAAATGATGAAAAAGGCTGGGGTAGCAATACTCACATTACAAAAACAGACTTTATTTAACATAGTATTGGATGTCCTAGCCATAGCAACCCAATAAGAAAATGAAATAAAAGCATTCAAATTTGAAGGGAAAAGGTAAAATTGTCAGCATCTGCAGATGACATTATATTATATAGAGAAAACCTCAAAGTCTCCACCAAAAAGTTATTGGAACTAATAAATAAATCCGGTAAAGCTGCATGACACAAGATTAATACATAGAGATCTGTTGCATTTCTATTCACTAATAATGAGTTATCAGAAACAGAAAGCAAAAAAAAAATCTGATTTAAAATCACATTATAAAGGATAAAATACCTGGGAATAAACTCAATTAATGAGGTAAAGGCCTATACTCTGAAAACTGTAAGACATTAATGAAGGAAATTGAAAATAAGACAAATAATGGAAAAAATACCCTATGTTCTTGGATTGGAAGAATTGTTAATATTGTTAAAACATCCATACTTCCCAAAGCAATCTACAGATTCAGTGCACTCCCTGTCAAACTACCCATGATATTTTTCACAGAACTAAAACAAGTAATCCTAAAATTTATATGGAATCACAAAGACTCTGGCTTGCCAGAGTAATATTAAGAAAAGAGAACAAAACTAGAGGTGTTATGCTCCCTGCCTTCATTCAGATTGTACTACAAAGCTACAGTAAATAAAACAGCATGGTACTAGCACAAACACAGACACATAGATCAACAAAGCAGAGTATAAATAAACCCACCCTCCTATGGTCATCTAATCTACAGCAAAGGAGGCAGGAATACGCAATGGAGAAAAAACAGTCTCTTTCATAAGTGGTGCTGGGAAAACTGGTCAGCTACATGTAAAAGAATAAAATCAGAACATTTCCTCACACCACGTACAAAAATAAACTCAAGATGGATTAAAGACTTAAATGTAAGACCTAAAACAAAACTCGTAGACGAGAACATAAGCAGACCATTCTCTGACAAAAATCGTAGCAATATTTTTTGGATGTCTCCTACGGCAAGAGAAATAAAAGCAAAAACAAACAAATGAAACCTAATTAAACTTAAAGGCTTTTGCACAGCAAAGTAAGCCATCAGCAAAATGAAAATACAACCTCAGAATGGGACAAAATATTCACAAATGATACGACCAGTAAGGGGTTAATATTCAAAATACATAAACAGCTCATACAACTCGATATCAAAAAAAATCTAAACCTAGGCAGAAGCCCTGGGTGGATAGTTTTCCAAAGAAAACATGTGGATGGTGAACAGGCACGTGGAAAGATGCTCAACATCACTGATGATTAGAGAAATGCAACAAAACCACAAGGAGGTATCACCTCACACCTGATAAAAGGGTGGCTTTTATCAAAAAAAGAAAACAAAACAAAGCAAAATCTGTGCTGGCAAGGACGAGAAGAGGGAATCCATGTGCACTGTTGGTGGGAATGCAAACTGGTGCAGCCACTACGGAAAACAGTATGGAAGATCCTCCAAAAATTAAAAATAGAAATTCCGTAAGATCCAGCACTTTGGGGTGTTTATCCAGAAGAAATGAAATTGCTCTCTAGAAGAGATGTCTGCACCGCTGTGTCCACTGCAGCATTATCCATAATGGCCAACACATGAAAACAACCTAAATCTCAATCAAACATGTGAGATAAATACATATATATACGCATATATATATACATATATACATATATATGCGTATATATATACACACATATATACCATGGAATATTATTCAGCCATAGAAAGTATGAAACTCTGCCATTTGCAACAATGTGGATGAACCTAGAAGGTATTATGCTTAGTGAAATAAGACAGATAGAGAAAGACAAATAGTTTATGTTACCATTTATATGTGGGAAAAAACAAACAAACAAACAAACAAATCAATATAACAGAACAGAAACAGACCCACAGATATAGAGAACAAACTGGTGGTTACTAGAAGGGAGAAGGAAGTGGAATGTGGCAAGATAGGGGAAAGGGTTTAAGAGATACAAACTACTATGCGTAAAATAAATAAGCTACAAGGGTAAGGAAATAGAGTCATCATTTTATAGTAACTTTAAACGTAATGTAATCTATAAAAGTATTGAATCACAATGCTGTGCACCTAAAACAGATATAACATTGTAAATCAACTACACTTCACTGTGAAAAACAACAAAAAAAATGCCCTGCAGCCCAAGCAGAAATAGCATGTACGGGTTGTCTCAGGTGGGAAAATGCGCCACCAGAGCAGTGGGCTTAGCCACCTGACAGGGCCAGCTCCCGGCTCCATCCTGTGCCAGCAGACGGGAGCCAACCCTGTTCAGACCCCACTGGGGACAGGCAGTTTATGGATATTGTTTCATTTCAAACTCAAAACAACCCTGCAGTTTAACTATTATCTTCCAAACTTGTAGATGAAGAAATGGAAGCTGAGAGAGACTAAGAAAGTGCAGAATTACAGAGCCAACGAGCACGTAAGCAGGGGTTTGGACTTGGGTCTACTTGGGTCCAAAGTCCACGTTCTTGTCGCAAACAGAGGGTGGCCTTGGGCTGGTTACTCAAACGCTGTACGCTGCTCTGAGGTCTGAACCTACTTCCTAAGAACACCGTGCGCATCAGATGAGACAGGAAAACCACTTTGTAAAGTGTAAGTCTATGCCCCCTTGTAAAGCATTTTTATTATAACGATGTCACCTTTGTCACAAAATTTGTCAGCATGAGTTCCCCACGAGGGACCCATGGCAGACTTCTGGATGAACTCCACGCCATCAGCAAAGGAGGCCAGCACAGCTTCCCGGTTTCAAGACTATAATTTGCAAAGGATCGTTTGTCTCTGCCATGTCTCTGGTCAGCTAGAGGCCAGCCTGCTGCCTCTTAATTGCATGGTCGGAAGCCACAGCTAATTCAGGACAAGCTAAACCATTTTAAGTCAATCCCAGAGTGCAAGAGCATCAGGCGGTATTCCCAACAGTGCCACGTTACAGAGAACAGTGAAAGGCAGAGCGAACAGAACACCTCGGGGTGTGGCGAACGCCCACCTCATGCAAAGACTGGATTCAGACGTGACTGTTGTGATTCCATTCGAAGCAGGAATTCCTTTTTCATATGACTTTCTGGAAATCATCTGGACAGGGCTCACATCCCACTGATATTTAACTTTATGAAGGCACGGAGGCTGGGGGAAAAGCATGTGGCTGTTAGAAAGGCACAGCCCAGCTCAGCTTGTGGACTGCCTTCTTCTAACTAAGGATCGGTGTCTGACTGGTCCTCCCTTGTTCATTATCCTGTTCAAGTTCTTAGGAAAAAAGGCAATCATCACGTAGCCTTTAAACAGAAGGCATCTTTTTGACCAGAATGTACTATGCTGTGTTTCAACACCTTGGACACAGGAAGCTCTCTGTTGCCTAAATGAAGTGAACATGCTATGGGGTGACATTTGTCAATTGCATTGTTACAGTCCTTTCCTCATGGTCCTCACTTCTAGAGGAAGCCGTGATGTTTGCTGAGGGTATCCTCCACACCAAGATCTCCACTTACATCCATCAGCTGAGTGATTTTTTTGGCCCACTTTGTAACCGTGCAACATTCTTTACTGAGCACCAATTAGGTGCTGACAGCCCCAGGATACGGGAGACACCGTCCCTGACCTCGGGGAACTCTTATATCAGGAGGGGTAAAGGGGCATGTAGACCTTTGTTTACAGCATTAGAGAGGATTCTATCATTTCTATCATAAAATTATATTCAGAAGACTACAAAGGCCAAATTTGGGTATTTATCCAAAAGAATTGAAATCAGGGTCTCAAAGGAGACCTGAACAGCTATGTTCATAGCAGCATTGTTCACAAGAGGCAAGACATGGAAGCAACTTGCGTTTCCATCAGTGGATGAACGGACAAACAAAGTGCACACAATGGAATATTCCTCAGTCTTCAAAAGGCAGGAAATTCTGACACACGCTGCAACATGGGCGAACACTGAGGGCATTGTACTAAATGAAATGAGCCAGTCACTAAAGACAAACCTGTATAACCCCACGGACATGAAGTACCTAGAATAGTGAAGCTCACAGAAGCGGAGAATGGAACAGGCTTGCCAGGAGCTGGAGGGCGGGGAGTGAGCGTTGTTGCTAAAGGGGTCGCGCAGGACGGCTGGGTTCCAGAGATGTGCAGCACAAGGTTGTCATACGGTCAACACCACTGCGCTGTCCACTTGACAATGACTGAGAAGGCGTGGGTATAGTACGTGGTTGTTTTAATCACCCCACAAAAGGCAGGGCAAGGTCAGAGATGACCTTGAAAACGCTGGGCCTCCACTGAGTCTTCCCAGGAACCTGCGAATGACAACACCATCCCATTTTACAGGAATGGGAGTCGAGAACTGAATTTCAGGTACAGGTGACACAGCAGCCCATGATTTTCTGTCATCCCCCAATGTCGCTTCTGCAGGACACAAAGTCCACATGACCCATCTTGGAAAATTCGCACACGGAAAATCAGAAAGAACAAAAATTGTTACAGTTACCTGTTGTTTCTGCAAACCCAAAGCTGACTAAATCAAGAATCAAGAGCCAGAGGGAAACGTACTAAACACTGAATTTCACCTACATAGATTTGTTCACTTAACCGCTAGTGGAAATTACTTTAAAATTTTTTTAACATTTTTTATTGATTTATAATCATTTTACAATGTTGTGCAAATTCCAGTGTTCAGCACAATTTTTCAGTCATTCATGGACATATACACGCTCATTGTCACATTTTTTTCTCTGTGAGTTATCATAACATTTTGTGTATATTTCCCTGTGCTATACAGTGTAATCTTGTTTATCTCTTCTACAATTTTGAAATCCCAGTCTATCCCTTCCCACCCTACTTTAAAATTTTTTAAAAACCTACAAGTTTCTAAAGCTGTAATGTGAAAACTATCTTCCAAACAATGATTTCAAGCAAATGGAGCCAATTTATAGAGTGAGGCTTCCCAGAACATGCTGCTTAAACTAAACCAAAAACAGCTTTAAACAGACAGAGCGCCTCCCAGCAGGCAGGAGAACGCAGGGTTCTTAGGAACCTTAAAAAAGGCCCGAAACACCGCTTCATGAAGAGATGTTTGTCTCCCCTCCTAAAGCAGTATTTTTGAATTTTTGTTCATTATTGTCTTGTTTGAAATTCAGGATGGTATACCAGTAAAACACACTTCTCTTGTCCCCTAAAGAGGAAACAGGAATTCTTAAAAAGGCCTATAAATAAGATGAGTGACCAACAGCGTGTCTGGGGATCGGCCACCGGGCTGTGTTCGGTGCTCTTCCTGGTGATCAGTCCATCACAGTGGAGGCGAAGTGTTCGCGGGGCGGTACTGCGTGAATGGCTCTCAACTGGGGGCAGCTGTGCCCCTCAAGGACGTTTTGGACCGTCATGATCTGGGGGTCCTACCAGCACGTGGGGGTCAGAAGTCAGAGACGCTGTTAAACGTCCTTCAGGGCACAGGGTCGCCCCCACGATAAATATTTAGTCCAAAACGTCCCTAGCGCCGAGGCTGAGAGGCCCTCTCTCACGCTGATAAATAAACCGCTCAGTCCTGCTCACAATGTCTCAGATCCACAGGGAGAGTGAGCGACTTCATTCCCTGCTGGGAAGGAGATCCTCGTACAAGGGGGATTAGGCAGGAAGCACGCTGCTCGTGGCTGGGAGATGTTTATTTTCAACTGTGGTATTTTTACACAAATGACATCAAGTCATCCAAAAGGAGACAGAAAGAGAGAACGCAGGCGCCCAGGGAGACCCAGCTCTTCTCAGAGCCGTGTGCTGGTTTTGCACTGTATCAGAAAGACAGCACCTCTCGGAAGAGGACCAGCACGGCACATTGTGAGACCTGAGAAGGCAGACGAGTCAAAACCAGTCTTCAAATCTCCACGTGAGTAAACTGTGTTCACTCACCATGGAAGTTTTGTGTATTTAAACATTTTAATATGTAATTGAGTTATCGCATTAAAGGTTTCACTTGATAGACAGCATAACAGGATTCAACTAAAATTAGAAAAAAAAATCAAGTCCACCAAACTGTAAGTAAGGAGGGAAATAATAGGAACTCGACCCGAGGGAAAACCTGTCACGTGAATTTGCACAACCAAGGTTGTCCCCGAGAGATGACAGCACCCGACCCAGGCCTCTCATCCCACCGGCCCGTGCGTGCGGGTGGCACGCAGTTACCCTGCCATCTCTGGCTGGTTTCAGGCTGTCCACCCATCCTCTCGTTCACACCGTCGTCCTTCCACTTCTTCAGTATTTTCGTGCTATTGTATCATGAACGTTTGAGACCCTTGATGTGTGTCCTATTAATCCGCTGCTGAAGAACTAATTACTCCGAAGTTTAGCACCTTAAGGCACGCGTGTTCGTGATCTCACAGCTTCTGTGGGTCTGGGAACGGGCGTGACTTATCTGGCGCCTCTGTTTCAGGGTCTCTCACACGACGCAATCAGGTGGCAACTGGGGTGGTCTGGTCTGAAGGCTTGACCGGGGAGCAATCAGCGTCCAAGCACAGCGGCACGGCTGTCAGCAAAATTCAGCTTTTCAAGGGCTTTTTTAAAAAATCCTCACATCTTCCTTGGCTGCTGCCCAGAGACACCAACAGTTCCTCGACAGACGGCTCGCTTCATCAGGGCAAGTTTGCGGAAAAGTCACAGGGAGAACGCCGACAGGATGTGAGGTCCCGTCTTCTGTAACCTAATCTCCGATGCGCCATCCCGCCACGTTTGCCGTGTTCTATTTGCTGGAAGCTAACCTTGAGGCCCACGCTCGAGGGGAGGGGACACTCAAAGGTGAAAGTCCTGGAGTTGGGTCTCACTGGGGGCCATCTAACGAGGCCGCCTCCCACGAGGTGCTGAGGGGGAGATGCTGAGAGTGTTCAACGCTGGGGGACCGTCTTCCCCTAGAGGCGGAAACAGGGACAGACTGAAAGCTCCCAATTTCCCTTTATTTCTTACCAAATGTGATGCTAAGCAACGCGTGGTTACAAGCACTGTTTCAGTCGCAGCCACTGAGCTGGTGTGGCTGTGTGCCAGCGGGGCGGCCATGCGGGGTTTTGCCTTCCACTGTCCCCCCACCCTGTAGGAGCCACCGAGGGACCCACGGAGCAAGGTGTGCGTGCGTGATGGGGCCGGGGTGGGGTTGCGTGCGACCGCATTCGTCACCTTCCTCGGAGCTGCTCAGAACGTCCAGCACGACTTTCCCTCCGTCCACTTGGGAAGCAGTGTGACAGCCTTCTCCATTCTTATTTATAGAAATATACACTCAAGACACAAAGCAAGTCAGTTTTCTGGGGATCTGTAGATGTTCTGTCTTCGCGCTTAGGGCAGGTAGGCAACCCATCTTTTTGGAAGTGTTTGAAACTATCCTGTTCAACAATACTCACCAGTAACCACAAAGTGATGGCCCTGTCTGCTTCCCAGGAGGAGGACACGGGGAATTTCAGGCTCTGCTTAGGGGAGGGGCCGGGGGGCCTCCCACACTTATAAAACCCTCCATACCAAAATCATCAGCAGGTGGCAGCCCAGGTCCCGGGGAGAGGAGCCGGACGCCTGGGTCCAGAGTGGAGCCCCTGGGAAGGAGCGCGGGCAGGGCCAGGGATGGAGTGAGTCACAGACAGAAGAACAGAGGGAAATGCTTGCCCACGCTGGCCTCACCTTCTCAGGAGCACAGCTGAGAGCATGTTCACCAGAGGCCGCCTGAGATGCCTGCTCCGCCATCGGGGGGAGGAAGGAAGAGCAAGTCCTCCCATGGAGGACAGACAGAGGCCCTTTACCTCTGGCCAGCAGACAGCCCCACAGGGCCAGGCACACAGCGATGGAGCACAGCACGGCTCCCCCCAGGGAAGAGAGGAGCCCCCCCTCTGCAGCGCATGGGAATTTAGTTGTTGCCCGGCCGTCTTCCTGGGGAGGTCAAATTATATCAAGCAGGAAACCTAGGGGTGCAAATTTAGGAAGCAGGGCCAGATACAACGACAAAGCCATGCGTTTGCTTATGGTACCATAGCTTGGAGGGCTCACGAGGCTAAGGACTTTGGATGGGCTGGGGCCGCTGCAGCAGGCGTCAGAATCAGGTACAGACAGGGATCCCACGTGTGTGGCAGCCGACGGGATACAGGAATCACCTGGTGCCTGGGAGCCCAGATCCCTGCAGCAGACCTCTCTGGCGGCTCAGGTAGAGGTAAGGAGGTGAGACCAGGGTTGCAGGAAGCCAGGCACAGCCAGGTGACTGTGAGCCCCACTGGGAACGCGTGCACAGGGCCTGGACTGGGGAGATGCACCAGCAGGTCTCAGCTGTCAGCGGCGGATCTGCACGAGTCTGTCCAGCACGCAGCTGTACCAGGCTCTGCCCTGGGTGGAGTTAGCGATGATAAGATCAGTAATGATAAATAAAGCATCCATCCCAGTCTGCAGTAAGCACCAGATGGGAGGTAAACAGGGGCAAGGGAAAGAAGGTAACCAGCCGTAGGAGGCACCAGCAGTGACCAGCCCATCCCCTCGCTTCTGGCCTGGAACAGCTCCCTGCACGACCAGGGCTCCTGCCTGGGGGCGTTCTCTGGCTGCAAGGGCGTGCTCAGCTCATTTGCAGGAGAGGCCAGAACTGCTGAGAGCTGTCGCCGCAGGAGTGACCCCCCAGCTGCCGCCCTCCAGGGGACAGTTGTGACACTTGTCTACATAACCACTCGAAGGGTTCTCAGCAGGCCTGAGCAGCATTTGCCCACAGTACTCCCTTCCTTGTTTCACTTCTGCAGCCTTCCCGGGGCTTCCGGGAATTGCACCCACCCAAATTAGCCACTTGCTTCTAAATTCTTATTTTGGGAGGTGCCTAAGTCAATGCCCTGCACGCCCCAATGATGCAACGCCAGAGGCCTAGTTCATGGGTTTACAAACTCTCCCTTGCCCCTGGGCACTGTGCGTGCTGCTCCTACTTAGAATGGACTGTGTTTGCTCAGCTGTCAATCTGGAAGCTTCCTTCTCACGTCCAGGGACTCAGCTTAGTTGCTGCTGCTGCCAGAGTGTTGGGGAAGACACTCGTGTTCAGGAACTCCTCCTCCTCACACCCCCCAGTCCGAGGCACTGCACACTCTATTACATATCTTTGTCTCCTCTGCTAGAACGTGGACTCCATCGAAGACATGACCACATACTTGCTGTCCTATTATTGTAGCATGTTATTGTTGTAACACAGAGTTAAGGGCTTCCTTTGTACTTAATAACCAGTTAGGTGGATGGGTGGATGGGTGGATGGATGGAAGGATGGAAGGATGGATGGATGGACGGAGTCAAGGTAGAACATGGGGATCTGATAAACACCTGCTATTTAGCGATGGCTCTAGAATTTCTACTTAGAAGGGACTTGGAAGTGGCAATTGTATTGGAAAGAAAATTTCTGCAATTCTTTCTATAATACTTTGGACAAGATTGAGAACATTATTCAGTTTCAAAGATTGGCAGAGATCTGGTGGAGATCATGCAGCTAAGGACCAGCTCCCTCTGAAATGAGTATTTTGTGCAACCACAGTCCGTGAGAGATTCTTCACTAAATGCTAGAGATAAAATGGGATGTGAGACTATGGGTGTGGCCCTCAAGGATCTCTCAGACTAGATGGGAAGGGATACAGAACTAGAAAGGGAAGCACGTCTACAGGGAAATCTATACTGAAAGCAGATTGTCCTGAAGAGGGACTGTTTCTCAACCAGTGACAACTGAAGCCATTGGAGAAGCTGGTGCTGAAAGGACTTAAAATCCAGCCCCAGAAAAATTGGGAGAGAGGAAGAAAGGAAGAGTGTGAACAAGGCACCGTGAAGAAAAATGTTCAGTGTGTTTGGGGGCTAATAAGGGAAGCAGAGAGCTTACGTGGGGAACGTGTGAAATGAAATAAAAGAAGCCAGTCATGGAAGTCGCTCAGAGGAAGGACTTGGGAGCCACAGTGTCCATTTTCAAAGTCTAGCTCTCCTTTCTCAGTCCTGGGCAAGCTGTTTCACCATGTTGTGACTCAGCTTCCTACTGTGACATGAGGTGACAGTGGCACCTGCTTGAGGGTGGGTGGGAGCACTCTGCACGGTACACGGTAGCGACGACTATGATGACCACCAGCACTGGTGTTTGTTACTGTGCACACAGCCAGGAACCACAGGAAGAGGTAGGAGAGGGGATGAAAAAGCACAGAGTGATCGTCTAGGGAGGTTCGTGGACCCGAGTCTGCATCCCTGGTGACCAGAGTGGGATGGGGTCGAGGCACTCACCCAGGCAGGAGGTGATGTGGATCAGCGCTCATAGAGGCACAGTGAGAATGGAGGGAAGCCCAGGGATGCGGGCAGGTCAACGGAGACCAAGCAGGCTTGAGGGGCGGCCTGCACATGAGGGTCAGGGAAGGGACAAGACTCAGGACGGTTGCTAGGCTGACGACAACTAGTTCCTCCTTCCGTGAGTGTAAAGAGTGCACAATAAATGCTGATAATTCAAAGTGAAATTTTCTGAAGTCTGGGAGGGTTATTCCTCCAGCTTTGTTCTTTTTCATCAGTAATGCATTGGCAATTCTGTGTCTTTTGTGATTCCATATAAATTTTAGGGTTGTTTGTTCTAGTTCTGTGAAAAATGTCCCAGGTAATCTGATAGGGATGGCATTAAATCCGTAGATTGCCTTGGGCAGTGTGGCCATTTTAACAATATTGATTCTTCCAATCCAGGAGCGTGGGATGTCTTTCCATTTCTTTAAGTCATCTTTAACTTCCTTAATCAATGTCTTGTAGTTGTCCATGTATAATCCTTTCATCTTCTTGGTCAGATTTATTCCTAAGTATTTTATTGTTTTTGGATGCAATTTTAAAAGAGACAGTTTCTTTACTCTCTTTTTCTGATATTTCATTGTTAGTGTAAAGAAATGCAACTGATTTCTGTATGTTAATCTTATATCCCACTACCTTGCCAAATTCTTTTATCAGCTCCAATAGTTTTTGTGTGGAGCTTTTTTTTCTATAAATAGTATCATGTCATCTGCATATAGTGACAATATGGATGGACCTGGAGATGTTATTCTAAGTGAAGTTAGCCAGAAAGAAAAAGAAAAATACCATATATAATCACTCATACGTGGGATCTAAAAAAGAATAAAGAAGACACTAATGAACTCATCTACAAAACAGAAACAGACTCATAGACACAGTAAACAATTTTATGGTTTCCAGGGAGAAAAAGGAGTGGGAAGGGATAAATTTGGGAGTTTGAGATTTGTAAATATTAACTACTCTATTTAAATATAGATTAAAAAATAAATTTATTTTGTATAGCACAGGGAACTATATTCAACATAGTTGTAAACCTTTAGTAAAAAAAATATAAATTAATATATATATGTATATGTATGACTGGGACAGTGTGCTGTACACCAGAGATTGACACATTTTAACTGAGTAAATTTCAATTGTTAAAAAAGTGAAATTAAATGCATTCTAGCCATCTCATGGTCCATCTCAGCACAAGGCTGCATTTTAAAAAAATCAATTCAGCCCCAAAAATAATTTAAAGGAGCTCAACATTTCATCCCATCCTACTGAGGATACTGTAAAGAAGGTACAGGCATAGTGCCCAAAAACTTTGTTAAAAATTCTCCATCCCTCTCACTTGCAACGGTTCTCTTACACCAGGACCAGGCTTGTTTTCCCAGGCTCTTATTTCTCTTCCCTTACTCCTTGACTCTTCAATTTTTGTGCTTTTGTTTCAAGTGGGGCTTTTGTTTTGTTTTGTAATATTTTGCTTTTTTCAATTTTCCTGTTCTCACATTTCCTGGATTCCACTGGTAAATACTAAAACAGTCAAGCCATGATGCTGATCCAAGGATCTTTTCTTTCTTGCTCTTCCTCTCCCCTACCCACCTCATGATGCTGGTAATAACAAACACTACCAGTCCCCATAAATTAGCATCTTTTCTTTCTCCCATCACAGAAGTAAACCCCTGGCTCTTATTTCACCTAAACTGCTGAGACCTAGACACAATCAAATCCAATCTGAATATTCGTGTTTACTTAACCTTGAATGGAAGCTGCCAAAAAGAAAAAAGTCCACTGTTCTTGTGAGCCATTTTGAACTATAGCCAAACTCATGATAGCAAAGTCAGTTTCATGCTTCCAATTGCCACTCAAATTGGGTTTGTCCAACCCTGGGAAAGCCGGGAAGATAAACAGCCAGGGACATTGGAGCTTTTAGGCTGAAACCAGTGGGCAGGGTATTAGGGAAATCCCTGGAGGGGCAGGAATGAATTCTCCATGTGCACAGAAGTGTGTGCGCACACACATGCACACACACACACACACACAGCGTTCCTTCTTCGTGTGCGCCAACTCTATGTGTTATGGCTAGTGCACCTAAATAATTCACATGGATGCGTTTTTTTCCAGCTGCACACCAATTACCAACAGAGTGAGTCAGCAGATTCCTGTTGGCCTCGTGGAGTTTCTGGATTGCCTTTGCTCCTCCTGTGCTGCGGACTCCAGCTGTTTGCTCTGAAAACCAATCAGCTGTCCCCTCCGTGGAAGTGTGTGGAGCATCTCCGCTGATGGAACACTCTTCTGGACAAATTAATTGGGGGAAGTTCTGCTACTGGAGGTGTAGGGGTCACCCAGACAGCACTCACGCGGGGTGAGACTTCAAGCGCTCCCCCCTGGATGGGGGCCCCTTGATCCCCATGCAGCACACACTGACCAGGGAGCAGTGACCCACCCCATCCCGCCTCCACCTCACGCACCTCTCTTAGCATCCTGTCCCTACCAAACCCGGCCAGCTGCCAGGCTGGAGCTGCGGCGACTCCCTGCACACAGCGGGGGACACAGCAAGCTGCTGGAAGCTTCCACTGCCTTTATGCTTGAGCCTGTAGCATGAGGTCCCCTAAACATGGGGTGGCTGGTGTCTAGAGGGGCCTCCACAAGGATGGACGGGCCCAGGGCCTCTTCCTATAGATTGCCACGGTGTGGGGGGGTGTCACAGGTCAGCACAGGGAGCCCCTCGAAGCTCTCGCCCTCGCAGGGACCTGAGCTGCCTGAGCAGGGTTGCTGCCCGATGCCATTGCCCCTGTGAGGGGGGGTGTCACAGGTCAGCACAGGGAGCCCCTCGAAGCTCCCGCCCTCGCAGGGACCTGAGCTGCCTGAGCAGGGTTGCTGCCCGATGCCTTTGCCCCTGTGAGTCACCGAGGGAACCACAGAGGGAGGTGGGCGGGATGGGGAATGCAAAGGCTGAATGCCCAGATGTGACTTCTCACCCGGAAAGTTCTCCAGGCAGCTGCTGACCCACTTGGGACTGCGCTTTGTGCATTGATGATGAACATTCTCAAAAGACCTGTTGTCAAATTCTTCTGCGATTTTGCAGTGTCAACAGACATGGTGCTCTGAAGTGGCAAACGAGGGCCAGCTTCGACAAAGCTCCTTTATCCCCCGTGAGGCCGAGTGAGTCAGACGCACTTGGAGAGGTGAAAGGTCCCAGAGAATCAGGACGCCCTCCCGGTGCTGGCAGGAGGGAAGCCAGGAGCCTGAACGTTCCCAGTTCGTCACAACTGTCCTGGGCCTGTCTTGGGGGGGGGGGTGTTAATATCACATCGAAGAATTTGTCTTGCTCCCCTAGGAAGCACTTGACACAGTGCAGTGAGGACAGAATCCTGCACTCACACAGCTGCAGGGCTGCCAGACTGAGCCACGAAGCACGACGCCAGCACAATTTAAATTTCAACTAAGCACGTTATTTTTTGGTGTAGGTATAGCCCAAGCGTACTTTCTTAGTATAATGATTTTTTTGTACTAAAAACTCACAGTGCTGACAACGCCACATGTCCAGTGCTGGCAGGAGGGCTGGTCGAGGTAGAGCCTTGGTAATTTATAGCTTCAATCATCACCGATTAAAATTTATAGCAGAACCTCCCCCCTCACCAGAAGCAAAGCTCATTCAGAGACCGTTCGGTGTCAGCTAAGCTAGAGGGCCCTGATTCTTGATTTAATATTGCCTGTCTTTGAAGTAAACTTTTAGGGTCTCTAATTCAGTAAGTTGTCACAGCATCGCATCCACATGTGGGTAGTAAAAGGAACAGATAAACAGATCTCAAGGTCACGAACTTAAGCTTAAAAAGGAACACTTGGGAAGGACTGCAGGGGGCATGAAAAATAAAACTGAGTGGAGGGAGTCTCATGTTAAGGATAAAGCTCAAAGACACATTTTTATGGTGTATTTTTATTACTTAGGACAATATTTACACACGCCTGTTACTCTTGCCCTGGGACTGGCCACTACAGGAAACCACCCCCACGGATTCTCCATTTACAAATTTTGTACAAGGCCCCAAACAGCGGCCAATGTCCACTGGAACTTCCAGCTCCAAGACCCACAACCAACAGGAACCCTGTTCAAAACCCAAAAAAGTGGTCCGGTGGCCTTGCCTGTCCTTTAGAGGACAGCCACACGGGCTTCAGACCAGCTCGTGAATGGGCCCCCGTGTGGCCGAATCCACTCCTGCACAGGAGGCGGGTAGAGACAGTTGCTCTGAGAAGACTGTCCCCTGTCTTTTGTCCCCCACATATTATGTCCCCCCAAATAGCCCCCACAGTCCAATAAATCGACTGCAGAAATATACAATGAAGGGGAATAAACTGCAGCTTGCCACTCGAAAATTGGCTTGAAGGTTTCATTAACAGTAAACCCGGGAGGAGCCGAACGAGAGGCCTCTGATGAAGCCCAGCGTGCCTCCCTCTCGGTGTCTGGGTCCCTTGGGAACTCCGGGGTGCGGTCGGGGCTCTTCCCAGCCCATTCCGATGGCCACGGTTTGCCACCTGCTGATTTGGTCATGAAGGGCAGGCACCCCTCTCTGCCTGCTGAAGGTAAGGCCTCATCCATCATGTGTTCAGTTCTAGGAGCCGCTGCACTCTCAGAAACAGAGACAGGCCCAGCCAGAGAGAGACAGGGACGGCACGGTAAGTCTCAGCCCTACGCCACACTGGCATCTTCGGCAAAACGGAAGACGAGGCCTCCAGAGAGAGAATGGGAGACACAATCGCTGGGTCCAGTTACTTAAATGACTGCACACAGGAGCATCGTTCCACTCACAGGGGCAGAGCCCGTCTCAAAGGGTGTCAGCTACCAGAACATTTCATCTTAAATTAGGAGTCATTAAGAGCAGTCTGAAGAAGACGAACAGAAATGCAAAACAGAAACAGACTCACAGACACAGAACACAAACTTGTGGTTGCCGGCGTGGAGGGGTGTGGGAAGGGACAGACTGGGAGTCCGAAATTTGTAGATACTGACAGGCATATACAGAATAGAGAAACAAGGTTATACTGCACAACACAGGGAAATACATGCAAGATCTTGTGGTGGCTCACGGTGAAAAAGAAGCGACAATGAATATATGTACTGAAAAACTGTGCTCTACACTGGAAATTGACATAACATTGTAAGCTAACTATAACTCAAAAAAATAAAATTTAAAAAGAAAGAGTGGGGTGAAAAGCAAATCGTCTTTGCAGAGCCCCTACCCAGAGGCTCTGAGATTCCGTGACTTCATTCCCATCTACTCTTCAGTTACAATCCTCTTTAAAATACCAGCCGCCCCGCTCACTCCCTTCTCTAAACTCACACAGCACTTGGCGCCCGGCCACGCATCTGGGCACTTCCCAAGTGCGGCCTGCACGTCCGGTCACCGTCAGCACGTGCAGGCGCCCTGACTGGGCAGAGGAGCCCGGACGACGCTGGCACTGGCCTCTGCTCCGAGGGGCTGGTCCCCCGCCAGGCGCAAGCCATGGCTTCACTCCCTGCCCAGCCCCTCGTCATCAACGCCATCACTCCTGCTATGTCTTTACTTCCAGAGGGATTAATCAGTCTTCTAGTTTGCATCCGGTGTTGACGAATAATCAGACGGGGGTACGACTGTCATAGTCAGCTTTCTGCTTTGTTGTTAATAACCATGCGTGTGTTACAAGGAATTGAAGGATTTCTGAGCCTCAGAATGAAACATTCTTCGTTTGACGCTTCCCTTCCCAAACCAAAGTGTTTATTCCGTCGCAGACACTAGCATGTTCCCGGGTCAGACAGGGTGACGACCCCGAGCCGTCCGGACCTGGGCTTGGGGGGGGGGGGGTCTCACCTCCTGGTGGGCCCAGTGGGCCCCAAGTGATGACGCTCAGCTCCTCCCGCTTTGGCCCCACCGAGCCGCCAGGACCCCAGCGCCTCCGTCCCTCACTCAGGGCCTGGGTCCGGGGCTCAGGGCCGCCCCCGTAACTCCGCCCTGGGGCCGTGGCTGCCTGCAGTCTGTCTGCGGGGAGGCGGAGCTCAGCGTGGAGCTGGCCGGCCTTTGCAGCCTACCTCCCAGCTGCCGAGGTGGCGTTCACGGGAGCTGCTTCTCCCTGGGCGGCCCACCCGCCTGCGGTTCTCCTCGCCGTCAGCACGAGCCGACGAGCCCGAACAATGGCGATGCTACCGCACTCTTCCCCATAGAGTTTCTTTCCTGGTCTGCCATGTTTACCACGTGGCCCTTTGCAGAAACCGCTTGTCGAGCCTGACCTGGGCAGCATTTCTGCGGAGCCTAATGGACGTAACTCACGAGTCAGGTTCCTTCTTCGCGGCCCTCCAAGCCCTCCCGCTCACGGCCCTGCCGCAGCGGGCACGCGGTCCCAGGGAGCAGACGCCCACTGCGCATGCGTGCGGCGCCTCCCGGTTCCGCGCATGCGCAGTGGGGGGCTCGCTCCCTCAGCACGCGGTGGTGTCGTCTTTCCTCTTCCGTCTCAGTCACCTGCTCCCTTCCCGCCACCTGGAGGGCGTTCAGGGGCCGCTGAGGAAAGCTCCTTCCTCCCCCTGAACTGAGCGCGCCGCCGTCCTGCGGGACCCGAGAGACGCCCTGCCGCCCAGTGTGTGAAGTCGCACTTGCTCTTTCGAAAAGGCGCTGCGGACGCAGGCCAAGCGGGAGACTCAGCAGCGAGCAGAAGGGAGGCCCGCCCCGCCTCCGCGCGTCGCCAGGGCAGGCTGCGCGCGCAGCGGCGCCGGGGCGCCCGCCCCGCGGGGCCGGAGCTGCCCGCCCGTGCCAGCGCCGGGCCGCCCAGCCCTGCTTCGGCTCGGAGTTCATTTTGGACGGCAGCGACTGGGCGTCTCTGCAGAGATGCCCTGATGACATCTGGGACCCTCATCTCAGCAGAGCAAGAAGACACCGAGGGAAGAAACCGGGAGCGGCGGGGACGGACCTACTCGTTGAGCCAGGAGGCGTTCTTAGGAACACGGACGCCAACGAGCCCAAGCACGGCACTGGAAGCTTGTCCGAGGACTCGGGAGAGCCAGCTCAGAACCCGCAGCAGCAGGGAGGTTCGGGGCCACGCGGCGGGGGGAGCCCCAGCTCCGGGGGCGTCCAGGCGCCGCCCCACCCGCTCCACGGCTTCTTCCGCCGGGAGGGACCTCTGCGCGGTGGCCCAGCACCGGAGCCTGGCCGGTGCAGAGCCCCAGGCAGGAGCCGCCGGCTGGCCCGGCCTTAACTCTGTGACCAGACTGGCTGCCGGAGAGCAGAGAGCGTGAGGCCGCCCTGCGCTTGCAGAGGAAGTGGGCCCGCCTTCCTTCCCCCGAACCCACACAGTATCAGATCCCTGCCCCACGGCGGGAAGATTCAGGAACTGGCTACCAACCTAACACCCAGCGATGACCCACCGCAGCCCATCCTGTCGGCCCCGATCACCCTCAGGCACCATTCTTGCCACACTTCTGCTGCACGGGAGGGAAGACTTCTGCATCAAACGCCACCTACTCCCACTGCGATTCTCACTCGTACAACCAGAAAGCAGGTGCGCTGCCCAAGAAAACCCCCAACGTCTCCTATGGCTGCCATCCAACACCAGTCAGTGGCTCTGTTGACAAGATACTTTCCATCCAAGCAAAGGGTTTGCAGGAAGTGAGACAAGAAATCTCGAGGGGGCCTGGCCACGTGGGGCTTCGTGAAGCTGTGGCAAAGCCCTTCTCTGGCTCCCAGAGCTGGGAGCCCTCTGGGAACGCCAAGCAGAGGTGTGACACGAGGGGACCTATCATAAAAGAGAAGTCTGTGTGGAAAACAGACCTTGGGGACAAGTGTGGAAACTGGAAGATCAGGAAGGAGGTCACTCCAGGGCTCTGGACACCACGTGTGACAATGGCTGGGACATAAGAGTAAGCGTGGGTGCAATAAGAAGAGGTCAGACTCAGGACATGTTTTCAAAGTAGACCTTGGCCAAGGCCCCTTGTTAAAGAGATGAGCATTCAGTTACTTCACCAGCTTCTCCCCAACACACACACACACACACACACACACACACACACACTCACACACACACACACCCTCTTCTCACACTCCTAATGCAGTTAAATCACAAATCACAAACTTGGGTTTAGTCAGTATGCCATATTTTCCCATTATGCATCTTTAAGTTCCATATTGTTAACAGCCAAGTCAGAGAGACTGGAACTGAGCATCTTGAGAGAGAAGCACTGTCCTTCATCCAGTTCTCAGAACTGATGCCAGCCCCTTGTGCAGAACCATTGGTAAACCAGGCTTAAATATCTTTATCCTCAGTCTGCTGGTACTAGAGTGCTCTCCTGGAAAGCACAGCTGTGCCTGAGCAAGAGCTGACAATGTGGGAAAATCAGGCATGGTGGGAGTGAGAAATGGGGGGTGAGTGTCGTTAGGGTGCCAGCAGTCCCACCCAGGATTTGCCACTTGACAGTGAGGGTTGGTGCACACTCTGAATTGAAGGAAAAATGAATCAGAAGATGCACAGCTCTTAGTAAGCAACTAAGGCTATGTGGTCACTTAGGGTCTGTATCAGCTACCTCCTGCTATGTAACAAATTCCAGCAAACTTAGCCTAACACACTCCAGTGCTATCTCACAGTTTCTGTAGGTGGGGTGCTGAATGTGGTGTAGCTGAGTGCTCTCCCAGGGTCTCACAAGACTGGGACAAAGGTACCAGCCAGGACTGGGGCTCCCGTGGGGGTCACATTCCTCTAGAAGCTCATGCAGTTGCTGGAGGACTTCCATCACTGTGGCTAGAGCACCTCCTGTTGTCAAGGCTGCAATGGCTCCGCTCTGTTCCAAATGCCACAGAGATGCCCTGGACTTTCTGTGGGGCTGCCGCTGACCCCAACCGGGACCCTACACCTGGTGGACATGCAGGGTCTCCAGCCCAGTCTCCAAACCTCCTGGTCCAGCTGGAGGATCTCTGTGTCTCAGCCCCTTACAGCTTCCAGGTTCCAAGTCAAACCACACATGTGACCAGACGTGGCGTTTGTTGTCTCCACATTTCAGAGAAGCCCAGCCAATCCTGTGTTTCCTTCTGAGTGATGAGGATGTGAGGACCAGCAGCATGTTCTTCCCTTCCCTTTGCAGAGGATGTGCTGGCATGACCCGCAGCAACTTCATTCACATGCCAGGCTTCCCTGATACAGCACCTGGGGCTCTCCAGAGAAACAGAACCATACCATCTCTACCTCTATTTCTGTCTCTATCTCTATCCCCACCTCTACCTCTGTCATATCTATATCCATCAATCAATCTAGAATGAGAGACTGATAAGCAATTGGCTCACTCAGTTGTAGGGGCAAAAATCAGTAGGGGCAGGCCAGCAGACTGAAAATTCAGCCAAAAGTTAATATCACAGTTTTGAGTCTGAATGTGAGGAACTCAGGCCAAATTTTCAAGTTGCAGTCTGGTGGCAGAATTCCTCCTTCCCTGAAAGAGTCCTCAATCTTTTGCTCTAAGGACATTAGCTGACTGCTTGAGGTCCATTACAGAGGATAACCTGCTTTAATTAAAGTCAACTGGTAGTAGGGGAGGGCATAGCTCAGTGGTAGAGCATGTGCTTAGGATGCACAAGGTCCTGGGTTCAGTCCCCAGCACCCCCATCTAAAAGAAGTAATAATAAATAAAGATAAAACCTAACTACCTCCTTCCCTCTCGGAAAAAAAAAAAAGGCAGGATAAAATTCTGGGCTTGAAAAAGACATAGAAAAAAATAAAAGGTAAAAATATAAAATGATAATACAGGTTGTAAAATGAAAAAATTTTTTTTAAAAAGTCAACTGATAGCAAATGTCGGTCACATCTACAAAATACCTTCACAGCAACACCTGGACTGGGTTTGACCAAACGGGCACAACAGCCTAGCCAGGTCGACGTATAAAGTGATCCCTCGTGAGACGTCCCTCTCTCTCCTCCTCAGGACAGCAGACAGTGGCTGCTGCTTCCCCCTCAGCACCTGCTTACATGCATGTTCCCAAGATGCTCCCAGTGTAAAGTGATGTCACATAACCTGTTTGGTGGGGGCGTGCTCCAGTTTTGTGTTGCCGTGAAACCAACTGTCCCAAAATAGTGGCTTGAAACAATACAGTCTCATATTATTATTACCTCCTTGGCTCTGGGTTGACCAAGGTTGGCAGGACGGTTCTCAGCGGGGTCTTTCACGTGGTTATCGGTGGGTGGTAGCCACCCCGACGGCTCTTCACGCCCACGTCTGGCTCCTGGGCTGGGAGCTAGAAAGCAGCTGGAGTCCCCCGACCACTTCTCTGTGTGGTCTCTTCACATGGTGGCCCCAGAGTAGCCGGAATTCTTACAAGACAGCTAGAGTTGCTAAGAGAGTAAATCTTAAATGTTCTCACCACACACACACACACACAGAGCTATGTAAGGTGATGGATGTGTGAGGTAATCACTCCACAATACATTATACATATCAAATCATCACTATGTACAACTTAAACTTACACAATATGTTAATTCTATCTCAATAAAGCTGGAGAAAAAAATATATATATAAAAGATGGTTGGAGACTCCCAGAGTGAGTGTCCTAAGGCACAGCCATGTGACCTCTTCTGTCCAGATCTCAGAAATCACACAGCACCACAGAGGCCCACCCGGGTTCAAGGGGAGGCCACATGGAATCTGAGGACATGTGTTCAAGCCACCGCAGAAAGCTTTCTGCTCTGTGATTTGACTCTGAGATTCACCCCCAGGATCTGAGTGTAATTGCAGGTCTCTGCTCCTGCGGAGCAGTTCCCTCCTGCAAGGAAGCTGCAGCGACTTCAGAGACGGGGGTGGATGCGAGCTCCTGCGAGGTGCCCCGAGCCTCCTCATCCTCCCGGGTACCCTGGTCCAGTGCTCGGTGGCATCGCTTCCCATCTGATGCTTTAGCGGAGGGCCCTTTAAATTCCATCGTTACTACAGTTTGGGAAACCACTGCGTCTAACTTTGCTTTTGATTTTTAGCTACTGTCGCCATGTGGGAACAAGAGACTCTATTAACACAGCTCAGGAGGATCCTGGATTGGGGCTTATGTTAGGATTTGAACTTCTTCTCCCATCTTCCCAGTGTCAGTAAAAGCTGTCACTCTACACCACAGAGCTGGAGGCCCAAAGGGCTAATATTCTATATACTGCCTTATAATGGCAGCTGTAAAGTCAGCTGCAAAAGCCTGGCTTTGCTGAGTCCTTCAGTCCAAGTGACCGCAGGCAAACATGTAAGATGTCATTTTCTGTTTAGTCATAGATTCTATTTCAGCTTTCTCTGCTTGTATACAAAACCACCCCAAAACTTAGCGGCTTAAAACAACGCTTTCCGTTTCTCACGGTGAGCTCACTTCTGCTGATCTTGGTTGGGGTCACTCAACGTGGCTAAATTCAGCTCGTGGATGGACTGGGTGCTGGAAGGTCCCGGGCACTGACCGGCGGCTGGGGCACTCAGCTCCCATCTGCATGGCCTGATTCTCAGAGCCTTCCTTGGGCCCCTAGAAAAGTTCTCAACCTTGTTCAGCGTCTTAATGGCTTTCTGCATCTCTCTCTTGTTGTACTGAGCACAGTTGCAGTTTAATGCTTATCATGTACATGTTTGTCAAACATCTGTCCTGTCACTCTGATGCGGATCACACAGGACAGGAGCTGCGGGTGTCTGGTTAGAACTGTATCCTCAGCGCTGATCACGGTGCTTGCCATTGAGCAGGACTGGAATACACAGCCACTGAATGAAGACATAAAGGGCGAAGATGCACATCCTTGTCCCCTTGTTTGGTGGCTGCGTGGCTTGACAGTCGGGGTTCTCATCCGTAAAGCAGGAACGGGCGTCACTTTCTTGTTGATATGAAGATGAAAGCAGAAGGTATACACACATGAGCTGAGCACATACTTCGGGTGAGAAGGATGTGGTCAGCCAGTCAGCGCGGGGTTAGTTACATAGAAGGATTGTTTAATATTTGACCATTAACTGATTCCTTCTGAGCAATTCAGAAACTACTGTCTGCTTCAGGGGAATTAGGAGGAAAAGGACTGGATGATGCAAAGAATTAAAAATAGAACTATTACATGATCCAGCAGTTTCACTTCTGGATATTCATTTGAAGAACATGAAAACACTAATTCAAAAAGATATTTGCACCCCATATTCATGGCAGCACTGTTTACAGTATCCAAGATGGGGAACAGCCTAAGTGACTGCTGATAAATGAATGGATAAAGAAGAAGTGGCATGTCTTTCATGGAGTACTACTCAGTCATAAAGAAGAATGGAGTCCTGCCCTTTGCAACAGCATGGATGGACCTTGAGGGCACTATGTAAAGTGAAACGCCAGGTAACGAAAGACCAATAAACCTATGACCTCCTTTATACGTGGAATCTAAAAAGCGAAACGAAGCATAGATACAAATAAACAGATTGGTGGTTGCCAGAGGGGAGGGGGGGGTGAAGGGCAGGTGAAATGAGTGAAGAGGCCAAAAGGTACAGACTTCCAGTTATGAAATAAGTAGGTCACACGGATCCTCAGTACAGCAACTATAACTAATAATACTATATTGCATATTCGAAAGTTGCTAAGAGTAAATCTTCAAAGCCCTGAACACATTCAAACTTGTGTAACGACGTATGGTGACAGATGGTAAACTAGACGTTATGGTGATTATTCCACAATGGACACAAATACCAAAGCATCCTGTTGCACACCTGACACTAAGATAATGTATCCATTAAGCCTCGATTTTTTAAAAATTCATTCATTCGTTCACTTTTTAAAAAAAGAGTAGAGTGAGTTTTAAACAGGAGTTGGGAACGAGTGGATTAGCCGTAAAGTCAGTATCTGATGCGGGACAACAGAGAGCAGACGCAGGCGAGGAGCGGCGACCAGGAGCCACGCCTGCGCTGGGCGTGAGAGCTCGCGGGCCGGGCCTCCCGGCGAGGAAGCGGCCGGTCCCCCGCGTAAGGGCGGAAACGCAAGCTGGCGTAGACCCTCGGGGGGACGGCCGCACAAGACCCGCCAGAAAGCGTGGCAGCCAAGCCCACCTCGGGAAGGCGCTCGCCCTCCGTCAGGGCCGGGAGCCAAGGGGTCGGAGCTCTCCCGTCGGCACCAGCAGGGCTCCGGCCTCACGAGCAGACTCTCGCTGGGGAGCCGCCGCGGACAAGCTCAGCGCTAACTGGCTCCAGCCTGGGCATGTATCAAGGCAGCCCTGAAGGTGAATTTACACGGCTACATGTCAATTATAGCCCAATAAAACAGAAAAACAGCTGTTACGAAAACCTCTTTTGAGACGAAGATAACAGAAGGCGGAGGCGAGCTCTGGCGAGAAACGCGAGCGGGCTGTGACGCCGAGACCGGCGCGGGGCGGAGTCACGGGCGGGGCCGGGCGCGGGGCTCCGTGGCGTGGCTTGCACGGGGCGCCCCAAGCCCGGGGCCTGGGGTGAGCGAAGTCCGCGTCTCGGGGGACAAGGAACAGGCCACGGGCGGCCGGGGCGCGGCAGGCGAGGAGCGGCGGGCACAGCGCCCAGGCGGGGAGTGCGCGAGGGGAGCCGTCCCGCCGCCAGGCCGGGGCCGTGGGCTTCGTTCTAAGCGTCGGGAGGGGCGTAAGCAGAACGGGTGCCTCACGGGCGAGGCAAGCGAAGCAGGTGCAGACCCACTTTCTTGTCACATGTCCGGTTTTGTAACTTTTTTTTTTTTGCCATGAACATATTCTTTCTGTAGCAAGAAAAAAATAAACAAGAGCTATAGAACACCAACCACTAACATCACAGTCGCGGGGCCGCCTGTCACGCGGGCCGGGAACCCAAGCTCCTGCTTCCCTGGTCCTCGGGAGCAATCGCCCAGAGCCCAAGGCAAGGTGAGTCCGAGGCCAACAGACGGGGCGTCTCAGGTGGGGGGGGGGGGGCGCCGGGTCCCAGAGAGGGAGGCTGGAAACCAAGGGACCACACCTGGGGCACCCGACGACCCCTCCCGCTTCCACCCCGAGTTCTGTGGCCGGAGACACTGCCTGAGGTGGGAAGGCCCTGCCGGGAGGCCCTAGCTTTGAAAGTGCCCCGCGATGTCACTTGTGTGAGCTTCCCTAACCTCCCCTGTGAGTCCCACATATGCCCAGAGGGAAACATTCAGGCCAGCTGTCCCTCGTGACCGTCGCCGCGGCTCGGCTGAACAGGAGTGTTGCACACCCGCACGTCACGTAGACATAGCTCTGCCAAGCTCCCTCCTTCTGCTTGGAAGGATCTGGGGTGGGATCTGCTTCGCTGACGTCCCAGTGTGCCCTGGACGACACGTGCAGCTGAAGGAAGCATTAATTTGGAATGTTCTGGAGCCCCTTCCAGCTCACTTTGAACTGTTCTCTCCAAATCATCTCCCCCCCCCCAGCGATAACCCACAAAATTACCTTACAGAAAACCCAGCTTCATTCCTGGCACTTTGTAAGGGTGGCAAGTCATTTGCATCCGGAAGCAGCTGGATGTGGGTGTCAGGGTCCCCATCGCAGAGGGTCCGTGAACTTCACCAGCCACGCTGCAGGGAAGAGCCTGGCGAGTGAGACCTTCTGCGTCTGGAGGACGGTTTCCCGAGGCTGATGGCTGGAGCCTGGGAGTTGTCCAGCCGGCCTCAGTGATGAACTCTCCCTGAAATGCCTGCAAAGGGAGCTGCAGTAAACTCACGTTCCTGCATTGACTTCCATGATAAAAATCAGAAATTCTTTCCCATGGAAAAGTTTTAGCCACGAGTGGCAATAAAATATTATACTTTAAAATGAGCTACTTTAGAATGAAAATTACAATTTTCCCAGGAAACCAACTAAAAATAAATCACAAAACACACACTGTGAAAAGTTTAGGTTTCCTGCCAGGAGTTACATTCACTTGGGCAAAACTCGTAAGAGGACAGATGTTCTTTATTTTAACATACTGAACGTTTAGCCATTTCTCTTGAAGGGGTTTATCTTTTGAATGTGACCGTGTGATCTTTTTATTGTTTCCCAGATGTATTATTTTAAGGCCTTTTTTTGGCCTTCCTTTAAGTTTTGCCATGCCAGTGGTCTCTAATTTTTTAATGTAATTTTTTGATGGTTTTTTGGGGGTGGGGGGATTGTCGGTATTTGCACAAAATCAAGTTTAAAAATCCAAGTCCAAAGAGATTTTAAGGTAATATCGTTCTATCTTCCACCATTAAAAGGAGCTCTCTTAGCAGCACCCCTGGCAGACAGCGACCAACTCCATCTGAATGGCCGTGAGGGACCCTGTGATGTCCCAGGGTGTCCCAGGATGTCCACAGCATTGCGGGGAGAACTGGCACCCAAGTGAGCTTTTCCCCACCCGGACTAAATGAAGTCTGCCTCCCCGCTGGAGTCTCTGGCTTTTTATACTGACATGGGACACGAGCGATGCTCACGACGGGACAGCCACAGGGCCAGAACTCAGGGGCCCCACATCTCAGGGGGCCAGAAAAGGCTGTGCTGGTAAGAGCAACGGGAGGCTAGCCCAGAGGCCGCCCCCCACCCCACCCTAGTGCACCAGCACCAGGGCTCTCAGGCCTGGGAAGTTCCAGGAATGAAGCAGGACGGTGGATTTCTTGCCGCCTGTCCCAGGTGTGCTGGGAAGCGAGTCCAGCACATCACTCAGACCCAGGTGGGCGCTCGGGGCTCTCTGTCAAGCAGAGACAGATGGCACTCGTGCGCCTCAGCCAGCTGGACAAGGCTCCTGCGACTGCTGTTCCTATTTCTTCTTCTTTTTTCTCTCTCTCTCTTTTTTCCCCCTTAACAAAGGTAGTGGGGATTGAACCAGCCCCTCATGCACCTCGGGCAAGCCAAGCACGCACTCTACCACTGAACTATACCCTCACTCCTCTCATTTCTCCATGTACCTCGACGTTATGACTTATTCCGAGAGCGTACACTGCCCCTTCCTGGTACCACTGCTTTCCACGGACAACTTCTGTTAACTGACGGCCAGTTTTCTTTCTAGAAACAGACTTCTCAGCGAGTTCCACCTGTTTCATCATTCTTACAGCTGAGGTCTCCTCTTGGCAAACCGTTCTCTTTTTTTTTTTTTTAAATAAAAACTGCTTTTTGTACCCAACTGTTGGGTGCAAAGGGGTTCTGTTGGGAGGGCAACAGGGAGAAACATCCCTGCCGGGCCCACCACCTGCCAATGTCAGGAGGCTGGAGGCGCAGGCAGGGAGAGGGCTGTGTCTGTGCTGCCCCAGAGAACGTCGGACCAGAGGTCCCTAAGTGGACTCCCCAGAAGAGCAGCGTTGCCCACCTGGGAACTCGTTACAAACGCAGGTCACCCAGTCGCCCCGCTCCCGCTGAGTGAGAGACTCCGTGGAGGACCCTAGGGGCCTGTGCTGTGACAGAGCCCCAGGGGTTCTCCTGCGTCTCAGGTGTGACAATCAAGCTCCAGAGGGAAGTGCTTCTGTCTGGTGGTTCCACCTGTCACATGCAGGTGACCGCGTACACCGGCAAAAGTCAGATCAGAGGTGACAGTCTCAACCATTTCTGTCAGGAGACCCCACCAGGATCTGACAGGCTTCTCATCCTGAGCAGCCTAGAATGTTCCCTCTTCCCCGGGACCACCGCCAACCTCAACCCCACCTGCCGCCCTCCGCGGTGTGTGAGCTTGGAGGGTGAAGCCAGGGGGCGCCCTTCCTCCCTGGTCTGCATGTTCCTTAGACTTTAATTTATATATTTTCACTTTCTGGACTTTAAGAAAGTATGTTTCTCATTCTTTACACACATCATAATTGAATAGTTGGCCACAGTGTGGAAAAATACACAAAGTGGTCTAAAAAAATCTGATTCTTTTTTTAACATTTTTTGTTGATTTATAATCATTTTACAATGTTGTGTCAAATTCCAGTGTAGAGCACAATTTTTCAGTTATACATGGACATACATATATTCACTGTCACATTTTAAAAAAAAATCAGATTCTTTAAGCCAAAAAAATAAAAAAGAAACCTTGTGAAAAGAATGACACTTTTTTCTTTTGGTGTTTTTCTCGTGCAAACAGCAAGGAAGCGCGTCTACCGCTCATGCTCTCCATTATTCCAAAAAGAATGGAAGGGGCTTAGAGATACAGCCAGCGTAAGAAGACAGACACCAAGGCAGAGGAATCAGCCGGACGGGAAGCTATTAAAGGAAACATTCTTCACGGAACAGCTTTCCCTCAGGGACGGCATTTCAGGGTCACTTAGTCACTCCTGTACGGTGTAACCCAGCCGTTCCCGGAGGCCTCAGGACTCCACAGCCGCACACGCACCCGTGAGAGCCTCGCAGAGCCAGCCTACCCCTCCTCCCTGCCGACCCAGCGGTGCTCAAAGCAGCCAAGGACAGGCCTCCTTCCTGCCAGGGCCGCCCCGCCCCGGACCCCAGCAGAGGCGCCACCCACCACGCTCTCCTGGCCTGCTTTCCCGTCGGCTGAGCTCACTCAGCTTTGGGCGACGCGTGTGGCCCTCTGGCTGTGCCGGGCTCGCCCCCTCTGTGACCTGTGAGTGTAATAAGTCTCTAACTTCTGTGCCTCTCCCAGTGTGACTTCCGTGGCCATGGAGAAGTGATCCTCAGAGGGGAGGGTACAGCTCAGTGGCAGAGTGCGTGCCTAGCGTGCACAGGTCCTGGGTTCCATCCCCAGCACCTCCATTAAAAATAAACAAACAAACAAACTAATAAATAAGTAAACCCAATTACCTACCCCCCATAAAACATTTTTTAAAAAAAGAAGAAATGATCCCCAGGACCCCAGCCAAGGGACCTGGCCCCTTTTCCACCATAATTGGTGACAAGGACAAGGTCACCTCTAAGCATGGGCAGAGGATCCCCCGACCCCCCCAGGGACCCTCACCAATTGCACGTGGCTAAGGGACGGGCTGTCCGGCTGGGACCTACCCGCCGGCCTGCGTGTGCTGCTCTGCACCGCCGTGCGCTACCTCACCCCGCTCCAGGGACACCCCACCCTGCCTCCACTTAGGCCACCAGACACCCGAGCAGGCCCAGCACTTACTCAGACCTCCCACATTTGGAGACAGCATATTCCACACCTTGCTGCCTGCTTCAGCTCACTCATCAGATTACCAGGAAGGCTCCTACGGTGCCCTGGGGGAGCCCCGATGAGCGTCTGTGGGACCAGCACGCAGGCTGCACAACATGCCCTACCACCACTGCCCGGGAGCTCAATGCTGTTCAGCAACGTGGGCCGCGTGAGACCACACCTCGGTGACTGAACCAAACGTGGCCTTGCTGGTGCTCAGAGGCTTCGGGGTCAAATGGCTTCCTTTGCCCCCAACACACCCATGGAGCGTCGAGCTCTGGCCTCCTGTGGGCTGCCAGCAGAGGCTGAGGCTCTTAACTGGCCCCAGTGAACGCACTGCATAGACTCCTGCTCTGCCCCGGGTGAGAGGTGGCTCCTGTAATAGTCAGGGCTCTCCAGAGAAACAGAGCCAACAGACACAAGGAAGGAAAAAGATGTATCATAAGGAACTGGCTTCCATGATGACGGAGGCTGGGAAGTCCCACAGCCTGCCATCTGCAGCCTGCAGGCCCCGGCAGCAGGCAGTGTAGCACAGTCCAGACAGAGTCCTGGGGACCAGGAGCACTGAGGGCAGGGCAAGACCAACACCCCAGCTCAAGCAGTCAGGCAGGACAAGCTGAATTCTTCCTTCTTATGCCTTTTTTCCCTACTCAGGTCCTCAACTGATTGGGTGAGGCCCACCCACCCTGGAAAGGACAATCTGATCTACCGAGTCCACCAGTCCAAGTGCTGACCTCATCCAGAAACACCCTCACAGACACACCCAGAAATAATGTTTAGCCAAATAGCTGGGTATCCGGAGGCCCAGTCCAGTGGGCACATAAAATTAACCATCACATCTCCCAGCAATGGCTCAACATGGCCACAGAAGCCTCCCTGCTAAAGTGGAGGTGGTACCCACCGGAAAGTGCCAGATCTGACACACAGGGCCTCTCCAAACTGTAGAAGGACGTGGCCCCCCCTGTGCTCAGCACCTTGTCCGCAGATTTACAGATCTTGACAAAGACACCTCTGCTTTTCCCTTCCTGGCTGGGTGGCGGGCTCCTTGGGACCACATGTCTGACATGGAGAGGGAGCTGGTGTTCTTTACCGATGGCATCACCTCTGTATGTGAGGCAACCTGTTGGTGAGCAGTGGGCTGCCATCTGGCCTTCACTTCCTCTCTAAAGATGGGTCCTAAATTCTGCCCAGTTGACTGAGTTAGAAGTTGTATTTCTGGCTCTGAAAATGCCATACATAGGCAGTCACCCTAAACTCACATATTCACCAAGTCGTAGCGTTGCCAGCGGACCAGTGCTGTGGCCTGGCCAGTGGCAGCGAGGAATTCTTTAATACAAGGCTGCTGGCCTTGGGGCTCTTACGTTTGGAAAGAACTCGCCCAGCCTCAGTTCCAATAGTTATCACACAGACACCTGCCCTCACCCACCGAGAGACACCGTCTGGCCAATCAGCTCTCCAGGATGCAAACTGTCTCACTGGCCATGGTCCCCTCAAAGGAGAGTCCTCATCCTCAGCTCTTAGGAGCACAGGTACCCTCAGGTCCCAGGGACATCCATGCCCTGGAAGAACCAACAGGACCGTGCGGACTCGCTCTGGGCCCCTCACGTACTAAAACGTCTGCTGAGGGCTGTAACGTCAGTGCCAGACTGAACACTGTCAGCTGCCCCAGTGGGGTGCCGCTCTAAGATATGCCCCCCCGGTGGCACACAGATTACGCAGGACGACTGCCATCTGCCTCTGGGGCCCCTCCTTATGCGTTAACGTGGATCGACTCCTTTATGGGACTTCTGCTGCCGTTTCCCACGCACAAGTCAACACCGGGACACCCACCCAAGGGCGGACTGAAGCTATTCTGGGGCCTCCAGGTATGACAGATCCAGGTTGACGGGCACGTTTCACCCCCAGACAGCACCCCAGTGGGCCCTGGGGCAAGGCGTCTTTGGAACCACCGTCCCTCATGTTGCCCACAAGCAACTAACTGAACGTCATGATGGACCCCTGAAGAGCTCCTGTTAGAGTCGGGGGGAAGGAACCCTGATGAGTCCATCACCACAGGCATTAATATGGCCAAGTTCACACCTCCTCGAGGAACACACAGCCCACACAGATTTCTCTGACCCCCTAAAAGTCTCCTTTTCAGTTATAAGACCCCTGTTATCTTCAACAGGGGATGACTGCGTCTGGATTTCATCCAAAAGCAAAACACCCTCAAATCAACCTGATTTCTCAGCCAAGTCCCCACCCCCTTCAGCACGGAAACCCGATCAAGGGCCAGTCAAAAGCTTTGACCCATTAACTGTCAAAAGCCCAGAATAAGGTCCTGCTTGCCTGGTCTGGACACACAAACATCCAGATGTGCTCAGGCGCGAACCCGAGCAGCTGCCTGTTTATTCAGGTCACAAGTGCTGGTTCATGCACCCAATCATGCAGTTTCCCGCAGGAGGCAAAGGTCAGAGCAGCAGTGGAACCGTGAGGCTGCCATCAAAGGAGATGGCGAATTTCATCCCCTCAGTGTCAGTCACACCTGGAAACGACCAACACCAAGGATGACCCTGCGCAGCCTCCCTCTCAGAGGCCTCTGGGGGCTTCGACAAACTGGGAGAGGGGCCTGTGGCCTCAAAACACCGTCCTGGAGGTTGTACGACTCCCTCAGACCACAAACTCTCGAGGCCCCACGGTAAATCGCTGTCGGTGCTCAGCTGGCTGTGGTCATTGGTCTCCATGGGTTTGGCTGGGAGCCCCTGGGACGGCTGGCAGACCCGCGGGGCTCTCCGTGACCAATGTCCGCTGCAACCAACTGGCCCCAGACACTCCAAATTGCGCTCCAGAAGGGGGCAGCTGGGAGCTGGACTGCAGGGACCACCCGTCAGGCCCACACGCCATCCAGCCTGGGCGGCTCGGAATCTACTAGAAGTGACACCGATGGCACAGACGTCCGGCCCTTACAGGGCAGGATACTGATCCGGAACACAGTTTTAACTGGCCAGAGGGTCTGTGGCTGGCTTGAACAGCAACCCCAAATCCATCCCCTCTGCAGACCACTCTGTTCAACTGCCCCTAATGTTGTTTGTAGAACTCAGTCTGTGGACTGTGTCCCCATTATACCCAGGGCCACTGTGTCAGCTGAGTGTACAGGTGACCAGAAGATTTATTCTCTGTGGATGGAATGTCAAGGTCAGACCATAAGAGAAGCTACCCAGGCCTTGGCCCATTATGTCCCAATGATCCCCAAGAGTTACTGAAACTTAGCGTCAGTTCAGACGCTTCTGGCAGGATTCCAACAGAGGTCTGCAGGCCTCACTAAGCTGCACCTCCACACGGGGCCCCAGGCTTCTGGCCGTGGACCTGGGAGGGCACTCACTCTCAGGGCAGACCCCCGCTCCACGCCCCCGGAGGTGACAACGCTTCATCCGCCTCCCCACTGGAACTGAACATGACGTCCTGACCCGCCTTCCACCTCTCGCCCACGCTGGTCCCCGCGGGCTCCTGTCAACCCCACGCTGCTTCCCCAGGTCCTGCATCACTGTCTGGATCCACACGATCTCCTGGGTTCTACTCCCCTGAGATTACAAAACGCCCGACCTTGGTGCCCGCGGCCTCCGCAGGCTCCACAGAACCGCGAGTCACTAACCTCACGGTGACGCCGCTGAAGGCGGGGCAGGCCCCTGTGGGGTGCAGTCGCCACCCGCGTTCCTCACATCACTTCCCCTTGCCCTGCTCCCCAGACCAGGCCCTCCCCATCTGCTCTTTTCATGGGGGTTGATAGACATGTCTCACAACTTCTGCTTCCCTAAGCTACTAGCCAGGACCCGGAGCCCTCCCACCGCCAACCCTCTCATGCACCGCACTTCTCAGGCTCCCGGCCTCCACAGCCGCTTCCCAGGGCCCCACGGCACTCACCTCCCTGCCACCCCAACCCCCTCGGCATCTGCCCAGACCTCAGGGTGGCACCCCACCGCGGAGGTGGCAGCACACAGGTTAACCCGATAGCTGGGTCTGCTGCACAGACGTGCACCTGCGCACACAGCACTGAGGCTGTTCTGAATTTGGCTAGATGGTCCCAAGTCCTGGGGCCGCAAGGCTTCCCTGGAGACGTGAACATCTGGGGAAAGTCAGGGCCTCCATTATTATCCAGCTGAGGGGACCCAAATTCCAGGCACCTTGTATGTTCGCCCAGATCCCTGCACAGTCCAGCCAAATGCCTCTGTCCTCCCAGACCCCACAACTGTCCATGCACGGGACAGACCTGGAGATTATTACGCCCTAGTTGCTGCCTCCAGGGGACTAGACTGCGGCCCCAAGGAAAATGCACACCTGCTGTGCTTTCCTTCCCCTAATGGTGTGAGCCTCCCCTTCACAGCTCGTGGCATCGGGAGCGCCCACGACATCTGCCCCATCGCACTGTCTCCGTTCTCCTCACACGGGCAGAGGCTGAGGCATGCGGCCCCCACACCTCCAGTCATAGGTTGTAATAGTGGAGGCAGCTGCAATGGGGGCAGGTGCTGCCCCCTCCCCGGGTCAAACTACATCAAATATCTCAGCAAGTCGACAGCTGTCTGCTGCCCACACAGAGCATGTTCCAGAAATACCCAGAACTCATCTCCAGTTCAAGAAGCCCGCGAACCTCTGGCCCAAAAGGTCACTGAGAGACCCGGAGCCCTTCGGCACCTGCTGGCCAAGGAAGGCAGGGTCCAGGCCACTCAGAGACCCTCCTGTGTGAACGTCAAGCGCTCTGGCGAGGACAGATACCCCTCCAGCCACTTGGAGAAGCTGGGAAATCTTCCAAAGCAAAACTGAAGGGTTTTGGTTTTTAGCAATTTTTTTTGGTGAAGTACAGTCAGTTACGATATGTCAGTCTCTGGTGCACAGCACAGTGTCCCGGTCACGCATACATATACATGCATTCATCTTCATACTCTTTCATTAAAGGTTATAACGTGATACTGAATATTGTTCCCTGTGCTGCACAGAAATTTGTTTTTTGTCTGTTTTTATATATAGTGGTTAACCTTTGCAAATTTCAAACTCCCAAATTTACCCATCCTATCTCCTTTAAACATAAAATTGTTTACCAAGTCCGCAAGTCTGTTTCTCTTCTACAGATGAGTTCACTAGTGTCCCCTTCTTCCTTTATTTCAGGTTCCACATATTGTGAAACCATGTCGTCACTCTAAGTGAAGTTAGCAAATTCCTTAGACCCTCAGGTACCAGCCCGGTGCGCCTGCCTCTGCCCTGCTGAGTGCGGAGACTGGCTGCACACCGGCTGCTGAGCGCCAGCCATCAAATCGGGGGAGCCCGCTTCTACCCTCTGTTTTCACACTGATTGTCCAGGACCTCGGAGACACGTCCTGTCTACACTCAACATCTCCCCCACTCGGTGGCAAGAAGAATCCATCCTGTTTGAGAGCCACTGAGGCTCAGGTGGTCAGCTGTAACACACCTGTGGCCTCGGGACTCCACAGCCACCCGCCCACCTGTGAGAGCCTCACAGAGCCAGCCTCCCCGCCTCCCTGCTGACCCAGCGGAGCTCAAAGCAGCCAAGGACATGCCTCCTTCCTGCCAGGGCCGCCCCGCCCCGGACCCCAGCAGAGGCGCCACCCACCACGCTCTCCTGGTCTGCTTTCCCGTCGGCCGAGCTCACTCAGCTTTGGGTGACGTGTGTGGCCCTCTGGGCGTGCTGGGTCTCCTCTCTGGGACGTGTGCGTATAATAAATCCTTAATTTCTACTCCTGTCCAAGTGTGACTCCCATGTGCGTGTAGAACTGATCCCCAAAGGACCCCAGCTAAGGGGGTTGCCCCGTTCACACAGCAGTCAGTGCACGGTCCGTTCTGGATTTTTCTCTGATTTTGCCTTCTCTAGCCAAGGCCCTCAGACGGCGAAGGGGCCAGGAAGTCAGTAAAAAGCATCCACATGCTAATTTTCATATTTCAAAAAGCCCAGAAGGAATCAGACCTGACCACCAACACGCTGACTGAGACCTTAAGTCTTCCTCTTGAAATCCTGTCAACTCTGGGCAACGAAGCTGCTCTCGCTGTGCTGCCGCCCAAGGCTCTGAGGATTCGTTAGAAAAACGAAAAACTATTAACTAACGCTTCTTTCAAAGCATAACAGTGTAAGAGAGAACAACAACAAAGGCCCACCGGACAGCCCGGGTGGGGCCCAGGCTCCCTGAAACCCCCTCCCCCGCAGCGCGGGGACGCAGGGCGGCTGGAGGGAGGGCGTCTGCGCGACGGTGCGTTAGTTTTCTCAGGCTGCGTAACAAAGCTCCCCAGCCTGGGTCTGAACCCACAGGCATGTACTGCTTCTCCCTCCTGGAGGCTGGAAGTCGAAGGGCAGGGCGGTTTCCCCGACGCGGCTCTCCGCGACCCCCACCTGTGCCGACAACGGAGGGGCCCCAGCCCTGCGAAACAGCGCCCTTGCAAGCAGCCACTGGTGCCAACAGACGTCTTTCCCTGCATCCTTCCCGGCAAGCTGCTCGCCCGCCCCGGGTGCAGCGGGCCCTGCTTGCGAGGCTGTGCTCTCCCCCTGTTTCTTATCTTCTAAGGAAAGGTCCTTCTTTTAAAGGAAATCTCCCTTTCACAACTTATCACACCCACGACTTGAGGCCTGAACTTTCTGTGTGAAAAGATAAACAGTGATACACGGGCTGGCATGTTCCCAGCCTGCGTCCAGATGGCCCGCCTGGGGACCCCGGCCTGCGGTGGGACGGGGAGGCGGCAGGGGACCGGACTCTGCAGAGGGGGCAGCTCCATTCCTCCCCCGGAGCAGAACCATAAACCATTAGCATCACCTCGTGACATCTGGGATTTGTTTTCAGGAAGTCCAGAGCAAAGGGAAGACAAGAAGCAAGTTTGGCAAAACCTTGATAATTTCTGAATCTGGATTGGAGGTGTCCTGGTTGGATGCCCCAAAGCTGACTCTAGTACAGGAACTGAGAGGTGAACAAGGCACGTGAGGGAGGCAGGAAGGAAGGCGGGAAAGGGAAGGAAGCCAAATGTGGGGGGCAGGGTTCAGGAGTGTCACCTGGGGCTGTTCTGAGAAACTGTGGAGGTCCCACGGGCCACCCCCGAGGGCAAGGGCGCGGGCTCCTTGTCCACCAAGTCCTGAGCCCTGGGCATCTGGCCTGCCTCACACCAGGGACAGAACCACGGGCATCTGAAGGGACTGTGTGCGCGGAACTCCAAAGCCCGAGGGGGGTGGGCGGGGCACCGCGGGCTCCGTCACGTCAGGAAAACATCGACCCTTACGTTATTTTCTCTATTTCTGCACGTCTGAACTGCGCTCGGGTAGGAAGATGGGCAGGCTGATCACCGGAGCAAGAGCTGCGGTGATAATTCACACTCTTCCAGGGAAGGAACTCGCTTAAATTCAAACCGGTTCACCCCCAGGACCGCGTTCCACGTTTGCTTGTCTTGGAGAGCTGTCTCCACCCTCGTCAGCTGGACTTTCACGCTTTATTTGCCTTTAAACGGAAGCAGAAGTGCATGTCCCTGTCCCGCCATCCCGGTGGCCGGCTGGCTGGGCAGCCGGGACGCAGCCCAGTCCAGCAAAAACGCAAGTGATGGGCGTCCCTTCGAGGCTGTCAAATGGTGTGGGAATTTCAGGTGCATGAAGCCAAGTCCTTGCACTGAATGAGCAACTTGCTCGTCGAGGAAACAAGAAATGCACAACAGAACAGTTAAGGGGCAACAACAGAAACCAACAGACAGGTTTCAGAATCTGAGTCTAATCCAGCCATCCCTGACCTGGGAGAAAGCATGGGCCCCGCGGTTTTCCAGCCTGGTGAGGCCCCGAGGACGGAGGTTCTCCGGCCTGCGAACAGGTAGCGTCAGGTCACAGGAACGAGGCGAACTTAGCCACCAGGGAGAGAAACCGGGGGCTTCCGACTTCTCTTGTTGGATTTATTGTCTTGGCCTGGGAGATGGCCTGAGCCAGAGGACACAGGATGGCCCACAAGCTGCTGGGAACACCAAACTAGGTGAGGCAGTGACTCCAGGTCAGAGAAGGAGACCCACTGCCCTCTTGCCCACCCCACTGCCCTCTTCCCCACCCCACTGCCATCCCATCTCCGCCTCACCCATCTTAGAACCACCATGTCTTCTGGGGACTCTGAGAAATTATCTTAGTCAATTTGAAGGGGTCAAAGAATTAATTGGAGATGCCCTGGGTAGCCTGCAGCCCTGTCCTTACTGTTTCTACAGCCTGTGAACAACCCGATACCATTCCTTCATCCATTCAGTCACTGTGATGGCTAATTGTCTGTGTCAGGTTGATTGGGTGCCCAGATATTTGGTTAAAACTGGTTCTGGCTGTGTCTGTAAGGGTGTTTCTGGATGAGGTTAGCTTTCAATCAGTAGACTGAGTGAAGCAGATTGCCCTCCCCCATGTCAGTGGGCCCCATCTAATCAGTTGAAGGCCTGACTGGCCCAAAAGGTGGATGAAGGCAGAGTTTGCTCTCTCTGTGTGACTGTCTGAGCTGGGACATCAGTTTCCTCCTGCCTTCTGACTGGAATTAGGCCTGGACTTAGACAATTGGTTGCCCTACTTCTCAGGCTTTAGGACTGAGGCCAGAACCGCACCACTGGGACTCCTGGGTCCTCCTGTGCCTCCAGCTTGCTGACCGCAGACCTGGGACTTAGCCTCCACAACCACATAAGCCAATTCCTTATAACAAGTCTCATAATACATCACCCCAGTGGTCCTGAAGGCAGAAGTGCTGCCCCCGGGGGCCCAGGAGGCAGAACATAGAACCAAAGAGGGTTATTCTCAAGTCTTAAGATCTTCTGGAGTCTTTCTCACCTTGTTTTGTGCTTGGTTGGGAACTGTCCCCCCTCCTTCTCCCTAATTCTCTCCTTTTGCATGGGGAGCATCTATCCTAGGCCTGCACCATTGTTGCACTTTGGAAGCACATAACTTGTCTGGCCTCACGGGTTCACAGCTGGAGAGGAATTTTGCTTCTGGGTGAATTATACTCAGGTCTAATTCATACCTGATTTAGACAAGTCTTTAGACTTTAGAGCTGATGCTGAATGAATGAAGGCTTTGGGGCTGTTGGTATGGAATGAATATATTTTGCATGGGAGAATGAATATATTTTGCATGTAGAATGAATTGTGCCCTCTCAAAATTGCTATGTTAAAACCCTAACCCCTGGTGGGCTGGTATTTGAAAATGGGGCCTTGAGGAGGTAACTGGGTTTAGATTAAGTCATAAGGGTGGGCCCCTCATGATGAGATTAGTGTCCTTTCAAGAGGAGACCAGAGAGCTTGCTCTGTTTCTCTGCTCTGTGAGGGCACAGCCATAAGGCAGCCATCTGCAAGCCAGGAAGAGAGATTCACTGGGGAACCACACTGGCTGGCACCTGGACCTTGGACTTCTAGCCTTCAGAACAGTGAGAAATAAATTTGTGGTGTTTGAACCACCCAGTCTGGGACGTTTTGTTATGGCAGCCCCCGCTGACGAAGACAATCACTTACTACTTACCCCACTCCAGAGTCCTCGGTCTCTGCAGTGCTAATGCTGGGACCCCGGATGGGTGCCCCATCATTCAGCTGCTGTAGCAAAATTTCCCACCAATCAGGTGACTTAAACAGCAGACATTGATTTCACACGTCCTGGAGGCTGAGAAGTCAAGACCATGGCACAGGCAGGTCTGGTGTCTGGTGGGAGCCCCCTTCCTGGTTCAGAGACGGCTGTCTTCTCGCTGTGTCCTCACATGGTGGAAGGCTCTGTGGGGCCTCTTTAGAATGACACTGGTCCCATTCCTGGGGCCCCCACCTCATGACCTTCTCACCTTCCCAGGCCCCACTCCTGACACCACCACACTGGGTGTTAGGTTTCAACATATGAACCTGGGGGGACCCAAACATTCAGCCTACGGCAGTGCTGCATGGCTCGGCCACATGGGACAGCACAAACCAGGCGGTGTCCCAAGCATGCATACCGCCCCATGCTGTGCTGTCTCCTGAGGGACCAGGACCCCCACCCTGTGTCTGGGGAGGCCCAGTTCTTGCTCTGAGCCTGCACCTGCCTGGGAGAATCAGTTGCCTGATGAATTTTTAACAATCAGATTGTGTTTTGACTAGAGAAGGACCTGAAATTCTAATGAATCTCTAGTGAGCTCTTATCCAGCAAAAGCTGTTTAAAATATAAAAATCACCCCGCATGCTTGGATCCTTTGTAAAAGTCCAGCTTTGCATAACGTAGTTTGCGTGGAACAGAGGATATCAAACACCACCTCCCCCCCATTTTCCTCTGTGAGGAAATGACTCAGTGGCTAGAAAAGCAGATCACTTTCCAGGCACGGGCCTGGTGCAGCCCGACGTTCTGCTCCAAGGGTGCTGACCATCAGACCTCTGCCTGTGCTGAGCCGCTGCGCCAGCTCACCTCCAAGTTAAAGCCTTTGTTCAGCCACAGTCGTCAGCTATGGCAGAGTGACAGAGCACTGAGGTTACACATTAAATTACACATTAATATCTGAACGCTACCCCTACCTTGGAGAGTCGCTCTGTCCGAAGCTGGATTCTCAAGCAGTAGGCTGGGAGACATGTTTATGGCGTATGCCACAGAGAAGCGTCCGATTGTTTTACTCTGTGAATATCACGTGTGCATTCGTAAGGAGGAAACCTACTGCCCGGCCCGAAAAATCTCCCCGAATAGTCCTGCCCAAGGCTTCCCTACACACGTCACCGCCAGTGCATGGAGGTGGACAGGATGTCCCGAATCTCAGGGCCAGTAGCCTCAGAGTCCTTCTGGCCCTACCAGCCACATAATCCTCACTGCCACGATTTTCACTGGCCTTCATGAATTTCACTGACCCCCATCATCTTCAATGACCCCACAATCCTCACTGACCCCCATCATCTTCAGTGACCCCACGATCCTCACTGACCCCCATCATCTTCAGTGACCCCACGATCCTCACTGACCCCACGATCCTCACTGACCCCCACGATCCTCACTGACCCCCATCATCTTCACTGACCCCACGATCCTCACTGAGCCCCGTGTTCTCATCAGCTCCCTTAGTCATCTGCCGCAGACCCTGGCTTTATTCCCCTTTGAGAATGTCACTTTTGCTGGGAAATGGGCATCTGCATATGGCCTTTTGTCTCCAGATTCCCCACTGGAGTCAAGAATTCGACCTTGGCTTCAGGAAGACACCACTCAAGATCGATTTTCAGAATGTAGCTCTTGACCCGGTTGCCCTGCCCCCCCACACAGCTGGGGGTGACAATGACTCAAGGCTCTGTAAGCATGGGACCAAAAGACACTGCTACCATGAGAAGCGCTCAACATCATTAATGCAACTGCAATCAAAACGAGACAGACTCAACGCCCCCAGAAGAGCTAAACATGCAAGACTGACAATTTGAAATGTCGGTGAAAACACAGGCACTGCTGGTGGGAGTGGGATCCAGGGCAACCCCCGTGGGGAAGGTCTGGTCCCTTCACAGGAACTTAAACATAAGCCTACCGTGCGATAGAGCAATTTCAGTCCTAGACAGTAACCCAGAGGTGAGAAAAACATGCATCCGCAGACAGGCTCCTCCAAGGACATTCACAGCAGCTCTATTCACAATAGCCAGACACCACCCGGACACCCATCAGGAGGAGGACATATACACAAGCCGTGAGGTGTGTGCCCAAGGAGATGCAAAATGGGACAAGCAACTGACACACTGCACAGCACGGATGACCCCCAGAAACATCGTGCTGAATGCAAGAAGCCAGACACATAGAATATGGACCCTGTGATTCTGCATCGATTAATTTCTTGACTAAGGAAAACTAACTGTGGAGGGAAAACAGTCAGCGGCGGCTTCTGGGGTGAGAAACAGAGGACTGGGAAGGAGCATGGGGGACGCTCGGGGCGATGCAGATGCCTGTGGGGGAAGCTCAGGTCACGCAGCTGGAAGAACCTGCCAAAACGCGCTGAATGGCCCACTTCAGATCTGTGCGTCTCATTGCGTGAAACTTTCCTCAAAAAAAGAGCTATCCATTAATACTACATTTTACTTAATAATGTACCTGCTGCAGCACTTAGGGAGAAAGGTGTTAATATCTGCAACGTGCCTTGAAATGCATCAAAAAGTAGCACGGGCTGGTGGACGAGGAGAAGAATATATGGATGGATACGTAACAGAGGTGGGTGTGGTGGAACTTTAATGGCGGAGTGTAGCTTGTACAGGTGTTCACTATAACCGTCTCAAATTTTCTGTAGTTCGAACATTTTCATAATGAAATGTTGGATGGAAGGGGACAGACATATCTAAGATGCCTCCTGGTTAACAGTTTCTTTTCCATCATTGACTTTCCTCTCTATGCCGTCTGCCCAGGTGGCTCCAGGGAAAAGTGGAGGATGGGCTGTACATAAAGTCCCTTCAGAGAGGAACGGGAAAGGGGGTGGGATGGAGTGGGAGGCAGATGAGGAGGGCACTGGGGGGGTGCCAGCCAGGGTTTGATCACTGACACAGAAGCAGTAGGAAATCTGTATTAAGAGGTCTGTCATAAGGAAATGATTCACGTGGCTTTGGGGTCTCATTGGACAAGTAGGAACTGTGTCAGGTAGACAGTGTGAAAGAGAGGGAACCCCCAGGCAGGGACTGAAGCTGCTGTCGATGGTGGATTTCTTTTTCTTCAGAGAAGCCTAGGCTCTGCTCTTGGGGCCCTTCAACTGATCGGATCAGGCCCACCAAGGTCATTCAGGATAATCCTTTAAGTTGTTACTTAAAGACAATTGATGAAAGACTTTAATCGCATCTACAACCCTCACAGAAGCACCTAGGTGGGTGCTTGATTGAATAATTGGGGACGTCGCTCAGCCAATCTGATGCAGAAATCTCTGGGAAGCTGTGAGTCAGAAAGATTTTGTCTCTGTTCTCATTCACCTGCAGGACATGGTGACCATCCAGACACACCTGAGGCGTCTCAGCCACACTTTTCCAGTTTCTTAAACAGCCTTCTAACCAGCTTGGGTCAGTATTCACTTGTCTTCCCTGCTGGCTACATTGTTAATGAGTTCACAATGAACTCAAAAACCACAGCACATGAGCCCCATCTATTTCATGGGAATTAGTTTTACAAGATGAACCAGCGGAAGCCCCAGGAGCCAGGACCAGGCCAGGATCCCGCGGCGTCTGTGGCCACCAGCAGAGGAGAGCTGGGATCTGACCGGCACTCGAAGTAGCTGAGCACAACCCGGGAAGGGGCTGTTCTAAGCTACAGGTGTGTCACTCACTGAAAGTTTTAACTTCTCCCTCCCACCTTGTGAGATGACAAGGTCAGTTCCAGGGAACGAGCTCCCCAGCCTTCTCTGTACACCAGACATGGCAACTGAAATGCACACAGCCACTGTCCCTGAAGGAGACTCACAACAGAGGTCCAGCCGCTGGTCAGTAAACACACAGGAAGATGTTCAGAATCATTAGCGACCTCAAAGCACAGAATCAGACCAAGGATACACCGTGAGGGTTTAGGGGAGCAGGCTCTGCTGAGTGCAAACGGGCACAGCTCCTCCGAAGGCAATCTGGTGACAGGCGCAAAGGCAGAGCCACGGGAGGTCCTGCCCTGGGCTCGTGGCGGGCTGCGCAGAGGTGTGGCCATGTCAGCATTTCTGGGAGCAAAAAAATGGCTGCATCCTAACAACCCCGCACCATGGGGAAGGCAGAAGGCAGTGGGGTCTGCCCCCGACGGACCACCAAGAAGAAGACAAGCAGCGCTCACGAGGACGACGTAAATCCACGAGAACGACGCTGGGAGCGGCCAGAGCGCGCAGCATCCTCTGAGTCACGCGGCTGCGGACACAAACGTGCGCGCGGATACAACGTCCTCTCTGTCGCCGTCACAGGGGGTGCACTCGAAGAACGTGCAAGACAAGATGGCAAGCTGCATCGGGGACTGGGATTGTGAGTCACTGCCGTCTCCTTTCCAAACATTCTGCGGGGTGGTTATTACTGCTTTTACAATATGGAAGAGAAATCACGAGCCTGCCTAGCTCATTACAGCTTCTTGCGGTTTCATGCCCATGGGATCCCCGAAACCAAACTTCAACCGAGGCCCATGAAACCCGAATTACTTTTTAAATTAACTGGCAGGAAACCTTGAACACATATTTTGCCTCCAATTTGGCTAATAGGAACCAGATGCCAGGCTTCAATCAAACTGCCGTTGTCTGGCGGTCTGGCACCCATTTATCCGTTTGCTCACTGAGCTAAAAATATTTGACTCAGTTGCACCTTTGGTTGGTTAGCACCTTGGATTCCTCAGTCATTGCCTGAGACATGCTCTTTCTATGTAATAAAAATGAACGTGCAAACATTAACATGGGGATGGAAGAAATGTCTCATTATTTTTTCCAAAATCAAATGAAATCTGAGTCAAAATCCCTGTCGCACTCGGCTGGTAGAAAACTCAGTCTCCGTCTTCATGGGAACCTCTCCCCAGCTCTCCACGGGGCCACGTGGTGGTCCTGGGAGCCTACTACCAAGCAGATTATTCTGAAAGGTCTTCTGTGTTTTGGTCAGCAAGACTCACTGCTTGTGTGGGTGGACGGCTGTTTCCCACAAAGCTCTGTCAGGGATCTGGGCCTGCCCAGCCCGGCTTCTCATCACAGCCCCTGGGATTCCCTGGGCTGGGAAATGTTTCTTCCTTCAGGGTTAGAGCTTCCTCTTTGTCCCAAGAGCCTGTCCCTCTGTGCCTACAGCCTCCTTCCTGGCAGATCCATGTCCCAAAAAGTCAAGTCTGGTTCTTAAACACACACACACGCACGCACGCGCACACACACACACACACATGCACACCAAGAAGGTGGAACAGCTGTGCAACTCATTTCCATCCTGAGAACGGCCCTGAGGCAAGGCCTTTGGGGGGATGGAAAAAGAAAATTAGGAAGCCAAAGCAAAAATTGTACTTTCATAAATTATCCAGTGATGCTGGTGGTTTTCTCGTTAGTATTGCAAGCTTGCCCCCCATGCAATGTGCTAACCTCTGGTTAACATGAGTAAACCAAGCGGCTACCAGTGTTGCTATATTAACCTTGGAAAAGTGAGTTACTCCCTCTAGGGCTCAGTTTCTCACCATGAAATGGAGCTAAATCATAGTTCACCTCAAAAGAATGATGCGGAGAAATGATGGAGACAACGGCGGGGAAAGTACAGCGCCCCACACAGGACGCGATCGGCAACCTTGGAAGAGCCCCTGGGTCCAGCACGAGGCGGCAAGTCCCGCAGGAGCCCGCCAACTCTCAGTCTAGCAAAGGGAGCTCTGAGAGCGGGCTGTTCCTTGTTTAAAAGCACCCAAAGCGCTAACAAGCAGTTCGTGGAAGAACCGTAACGGGATGACAGTGATCAGAGAAGGCACATTAGAGAAACAGGGTCACCTTTCTCTGCTGAGATTAGCAGGAATGCGGAAGACAGGTAGTGCTCAGGGCTCACAGGATGAGGAGAAAGGTGGGAGTGGAAATTCAAAGACCCTGTGGGAGGGCAATTTGGCAGCAATTTGACCACAGGAATGCATAGTTCAGAAATATCTGCACAAGTTCTCAAGGCTACAGGCATGAAGGCAAAAGGAGAGAGACCGTTTAGATGTCCATTCACCAGGGATCTTAGTAAATCATGGTTCAGCCATCCTGGGTGATGCCACACAACTCTAAAATGAATGAGAGAAACACACACTCAGGCTTATTCCATTTTCCTTTGCTCACAGACTGACTCATTTCCGGGTTAAAACAGCATCCTCTCTGTGATGGTTAAGTGTGAGTCAACCTGACTGGGTCTCAGGGGGCCCAGATATTTGCTCAAACATTTTTATGTCTATGTCTGTGAGGGTCTTTTGGGATGAGATTAGCATTTAAGTTGAAAGTCTAAGTAAATCAGATTGCCCGCCCTGACTTGGGTGGGCCACATCCAATCAGTTGAAGACCCGAGTTAAACAAAAAGACCAACCCTTCCTAGAGTAAGAAGGGATTCTCCAGCAGACGGCCGTCCGACTTCACGTGCACCATGGGCTCTTCTGAGTTTCCAGCCCGCCAGCTCTCACTGTAGATGTGGACCTGCCAGTCTCCATAATTACATGAACCAATTCCTTATAATAAATAAATACGTATTTTAAATATATATATATATATTACATGAGCCAATTACTGATAATAAATAAATGTTTGTGTATGCATCCTATTGGCTGTTTTTCTCAAGAACACTGACCAATACACACCCCTTTGCCGTGACTGAAGCACAGAGAAGCTACCACTTTGAATCAACTTGCAGTGTTGACATCCCACCACATTCATGAAGTGGAACCAACAGAACATAAACACTGGACACAAAACACTGTTTTGTCAATGGAAGGACACTAGGAACTGGCCAGAAATGATTCTTTAATTCACGTGCCGCATTTTTGTCATTGAAATCCCTGATTCTTGGCAAAACTAAATCTCCAGAGCACATGATAAAAGAGTTCATGACCTCCAGGCATGAGAAGGGATTCCAAGATCACTAACAAGCATGCGCCTGCCCTGAAAAAACCAAAACAGGACAGCGGTTAAGTATCTGGAAACGTTAACTCTGCTCCTCCACGCTCGTGACAAGAACACGTATTTGGCCCTTGGGGGTTAGTACGGTAGCCTGGTTATTTTTTATTAATGTTAAGGGCACACTGAAGAGGAGGAAACCAAAGGAGCAACTGCTTCAGTGAGGATGTTTCCAGATTAGCTCATCTATAAACGAATTAATTTCCTGGGGTCCAGACACCAGAGGCCCCCGTGGTATTAGTGTGGCGAGTGGCTTCGCTGTGATGATGCAGACGTGATTCTCGTGCGCGTGCCTCTTGGTGGGCAGGCGCCCCCTGGGCGAAGCGTTTCCTGAAACTTCCGATGTGCAGCCTTCCGGACGCACTGTGAACAGACTCTCCTCGTGGGCCCCAAGGTCCTGTCCACTTTCCCACCTGAGGTTCCTCTACTGTCTGATCCGTGTTAATCTGGATGCTTGAAGAGTGATGTTTTGGGAACACTGTTTATTTTCTGGAAAAGTATTAAGGAGTAGAACTTTTTGGAGTAAAAGGAATGGATTCCTTTCCTGAAAAACATTTCTCATCTCTATGAGCTGCTATTCGTTGGCACATGTGGTACTAAAAGTTTGGGTTTACAGTGACCACTTGGCACTTCAGGTCACCATGAGAGGCCACTGTGAACGGAGGGAATCAGTGATACACAAGAGGCCAGGGCGCTGGCTTAATCTGGGCACTTGTGCTGTTACTCACGTCCCAGGTCTACGCCAGTTTCTGCTTTGTCGCTGGTTGGCCGACCTCAGAGGGTGGCTGAACATCAGCCTGGGAAGGGGAATGTGTTCACGCGTCCATCACACAGGGCCTGGCACCCAGGAGGACCCACCACACTGTGGTAATATGGTTTCTACGTCCGGTACTTTCAGTCTCCTTTGGTTACTCCTGTAGCTCAAAACGATAAACTGCATTCCCACAGAATTATCACATAAAGCCTTTCCCACGTCTGTTACTTCACCCTGCTGTCCCTGAGGACACGCCTGTCTCCTAAAAGCGCAGTGCCACAGTGCTTTCTTTTGATTCAAGCCATTTTCTTGATTGACCCTATTTGACGTCATCACGGTTTCCCTGTTGAAAGTAAATTAACACGTATTCCAGGAGCATAGTTACATCTACAGAGAAGAGCAATTCATCAGGTGACCAGTGGAAGGTGCGTTTCTAAAAGATGGAAAGTCCTAGACCCACTCTCTTTCCATCTCATTCAGTCCCGCATTTCATTTTAGGAAACCATAAATTAAAGGGAAACAAGCGTTTTGTGACATCGTGACGTTACTGAGAAATTCAACCACAGACGTAATAAAAGAAAGGCAAATGGCAGTGAGACCTTAGTATCTGCCGATCGGATTGGGAGTATTTGAAAGACTGGCCGCACCCGGTGCTGACGGAGTCTGGCCAGTGCCCACCGCCACGCTGACGGGGGAGCATCCGCCGCCCCGCCGGAGACGGCAGGTGGAGGAGGGGCAGCAAAACGTTAACAGGCATCACAGGTGAACGGACGCAGGGTCTCGGGGTGGCTCACAGCGAAAACAGATGTGACAATGGATGTATGTACGTTCATGTACACCTGAGAAGTTGTGCTCTGCACTGGAATTTGACACAACATTGTAAAATGACTATAAGTCAATAAAAATGTTAAAAAATTTTTTAACAGGCATCAATTTCTTCCAGAGGATCACTTCTAGAATCTACTCTAAATAGACAATCAGACAAATCTGGGGGTGAGTAAATTATTTTCATTGCTATGTTGTTTTACAGTAATCTTAGAAATGGGGGAAAGCTACATCTTAAACTCAGCTTCACTCTAGATCTCCTCCCACCTTGGTGGTCTAAGCCACCGCCACCCCTAACTCGACATGCTCATCCCTCCCTCACCGATAGCAAGGTTCAAAACCCTTGAAAGACTGACATGCCACATCCGGTCTGGCCCCTCCCACCTGCAGTGCTGGCCACTGGCCACACTGGCCTTTTCTCTGCTCCAACAAACAGGAGAAGGCCGCGTCCCTCTCTACCGCAGAGCTTTCTCTGTCCAGAAGGCTCCTCCCCTTTTCACTTCCAGGTCCACTCCAAGTCCCCTGTAGGTCTTTATGAACCCCAGCTCCCCAGACCACTCTAGCTCTGTGCATTATGGCCTTACAGCCCTTCTGCTGTTCCTACAAAGCACTTACATGTTTCATGAAGCCAAGGGGCCATGTCCCTCCTGCCTGAACAGAGTAAATGCTCAGTAAACACCTGCTAAAATGATGGCTAAACTGCAGAACGAGGCTTTAAAAATGGTCTTAGCATCAGCCACATTCCACGCAGGAAGCAGGTGGCATCGGAAGAGGCTCAGGCAAAGGCCACTTCCCCTCTGCAGAGTCGGGCCCACGGCCGTTCTCAGCTGTGAAGGCTCTGCCAGGTGAGTCTGACCTTTCCACCACCGACAGTGGATAAAGAAGAGCCAAAGGGGATTGAAAACGAAACTCAGACTTCTATATCCACCTTTATCCACCCCACAGAAACAAAAATGCAAGGACATGTATGATTCCAACTCCTTGATGTTCTAGAAAAGGCACAACTATGGAGACAGGAGAAAAGTCAGTGATGGCCAGGGGTTAGGAGGGAGAGACGAGGGCGGAGCACCGGGGATTTTTAGGGCAGTGAAACCTCCATATGGTTCTGCACTAAGGGATCCGTGTCAGTACACATGTGTCAGAACCCACAGGATACGCGACCCCAAGAGTGAACGCCAGTGCAAACCATGGGCGCTGGGTGGCCACAACGCGTCAGTGCGGGTTCACCAGGCGTAATGAACGCCCCACTCCCGTGGGGGAGGTTGACGGTGCAGGAGACTGCGCGTGTGTGGGGCCAGAGGGTATGTGAGAAATCCCTGTACCTTCCTCTTAATTTTGCTGTGACCCTAAACTCTTCTTTAAAAAGTAAAGTTCTTTTTTAAAACTGCAAGGACATAAGCATTTCTTGCAGCACTGCTCCTACTGGCCAAAGGGAGGAACTCAAATGAATGCCTATTAGCAAAGGAATGGTTAAATAAATTCTGGTGCATGCACACCACAGCCATCAGAAAGGATGAATCAGAGGCATATTTAATGACTTTGGAAGATGTCCCTGAGCAATTACAGAGGAAGACCAAGTGCAAAATAGGGTATATTGTATTATCTCATTTTTAAAACAACAAAGAAAAGCCCTTTGCACCCATGTTCACACATGTGAGTAGGCATGTGTGCGTGAACAGCAGCAGTGGAAAACTCACGTGTGCCATGAAAACCAAAGACCGCGTCCTGTGGTCATACCTGCGCATGAGGCAAGGAGGAAGCTTGCAGGACAAGGGGGTGAGATAAGGAAAACACAAAAAGAAAATTTCTGAGAAGCAACATTGTGTGATCCATCCATGTACTGATTCCAAGTACGTGTGTTTGTATGTATAAAGGGGAAACTTTAGCTTTATATGTTCCACCTTCCCCTTGTCTCTCGCATCAGGCTCACAAGACAATGGCAAACTTGTTTTGATTCCTCAGAAACTGTCCTCTCTCTCTGCAAAATGCACAGAAATTGGCCAGATATCATTTCATAAATGGACTTCCAGTGACTGTTTTGGATAAGAAAATGTTCCTACAGTCAAACTGCCAACTGCCATTTGAATCTCATCAAATGAAATTTTCCCTTTTCTTTCTAGCCTGTGCTTTTCCTCGGAGAAACAACTCTATAAATGTTTAAAATTGGCACTGCTTTTCATGCTAAATAAAGCACGGTTGCCTAGAAAACTGACTCCAGCAAATTAAAAATCAATACACTTCGAGAACTAAAATAGGACGGAAAAAGCTGTGCTGCCCGTATGGAGCTGTCCAGGCAACGCAAAAAAAAAAATCACTATCATAAAAGAAAATTGCAAGAGAGAATCAGTCACCCTTGCACGAGAAACGTGACTGAGTGAATGAGCAACGTTAACCTCGTCTGTGTCTTCTTCAAGCAGCCGCAAGGGCAGCTCAGTGCTGATCTGCTGCCTTTGAATTGACCGCTCTCAGCGGCCCATCGTTCAGGACCTCCCAGCCTGAGGGTGAACTTTTCTAATTAAAGATCCTCACTGAATATCCTGAAGTATCATTTCAAAGTTACGTTAGTTTCAAAGCTTGATTCAAGATCCCCAATCCTATCTTAAAGAGTTTAAATACAGTTTACGTTTCTGTTATTAACTCTCCAAGGTTAGGGATGTTTAAAAACAAAAGTGCAGCGCAGAATATGGATTTTAAAAATTACAGTGGAATGATTGCTTCTCTCTGGCTCTCAGTTCCCACGGAGGGCGCGCGAGCCTCTGGAAGGCGCTGTGCCGTCCCCCCGAAGGCCGCCCGGACAGATCCGGGCGTGGCGAGCCGGTCGCTGCAGAGGCTGCCCCACGGTCAGCCCCGACGGCCGACCCCCGGCGAGCACAGGCTGCGGCGCGGCGGGAAGCGGAAAGCGGCCCTTCCGAATCCCTAAACACACACCCGCCGCCCAGAGCCCGCCGGCGTCCGCTCGCAACGGACGGAGCCCCGACTGCGGGCTCTGCCGCCGGTAAGACCCGCGGGGCCTGGGCGGCGGCTGCCTCGAGCCCGCGCGCGGCAGGAGGCCGCGGGGCCGGGCTAAGCGCGCGGGGCAGGCCGCCCCCTGGTGGCCGGTCCGGCCGGTGCCCCTCGGCAGCCCTGCGCCCGGCCGCGGGAGCTTGACGACAGGCGCCGCGTGTCCCTGGTGGCGCCGGCGCCTCTGCCTGCGGCATCTCGGGGGCCCCAGCGCCTCGGCACGTCCAGCTCACAGAGGGCGTCGGCGGGCGCCCGCCGTCGGGGCCTCACAGATGGGCCGCGGCCGCAGAGAACCGGCCGACGGCGCCTCCGCAGGGCCGGGCACCGGCACGGGGCGCCCCGCGGCCCGCTGCCTCCGGAGAGCCGCCGGGCCAGCCTCCCCGCAGGTCCGGTCCGCCCAGCAGCGCCTCTGCGCTGGGCGCACAGCCCGCGTGGGTCCCGCGGTGTGGGTCCCCCAGGGCGGCGGGCTGAGGGAGACGCGAGTCAACGATACCGCGACTTCCCCAGCGTCTTCTGGTAAAAACTATCAGATTCATTTCAGTATCTACTTTCATTTTTAAGTTAAAGCTTTGGACAATTTTCGTAATTTAAAGTTTATCATCAGAGGTGAGGAAACACTAACAAGCGATTAATCACTGACAGCAAATAAAACCAGCAAGCACGCATTTACAAAAGCCATGCGAAGCAGTGAGGCGGTCCGGTTTTACTACTTAACTGAAGGAAATACCCTTTAGCTCTTAATTTCTAATCATAACACGTTCTCATTTTGACATAATTTACGCTTTTTCACCCAATTACTACTCTGCCAAACAAAATCTGAATTCTCTGCTAGGCCTGGGATGACCTACTGCTAAGCGGGCAACATCTGAGACGTTAAACAGGCCACTCTCAGGTCTTTGGCTCAAACCATCGGATGCTTTGATCATACTTCGGCCATAACAGGAAACACCATTTTTGCTGCCCACGCAGATAACCGGCATCTCCCCAAAAGGAGCTTTCGTTAGGCAGGGCCACACCGACATGCAGGTGAAAACGAGGTCACGCAGAGTGAAGGGCAGAACCTCTGACACGAACGTCACCAGCTCTCCAGGCCCTGACGCTTGCCTCCATTCCCCCACAGAGAAGCAAGCCCCGAAGGACTCAGAATTCAGTCCTCACGTCCCGAACACGAAGCCCACGACTCCTCCAGGCCAGAGCCAGGCCAAGCTTTAAACACGTTCCCATCGTGGGAACTCGACAAGTGCTGCACGTTAACCACATGGAGAAAGGCAGCTCCAGAGAGGACTCATCACGTTCGGACATCGCCCAAAGAGGGCACAGTGCCCGAAGGCCCAGGTAAAGGGGTGCATTCTCCCTGCCCCAGGTTTAAATTGAGGGTTGAGAAGACCTAATTATCGAGCCCAGCTTCTCTCCTGCAGCCCACAGTTTGGATTTCACACATTCTTCAGAAGCTCAAAATGAGTCTACACCAGCTCTGCCTTACCTCCCCCAGCTCCACCCTATACCCGAAGGCTGACTGAAGGGTGGTTTCAGCAGAAGCTAACCTGTCTTCTGGTCCTGTTTTATTCCACCCTGTCCTCTGGAAAGCGACTAGACTCCCATGTGCAAGTTCCCAGTAAAGAACATTCCAGCCTTTATCCATGGAAATCTTAGAGCTGGGATGTGCCGGTGAGCCATTTATTGCTTAGTGCTAAAGAATCTGGGAGCACTTAACATTCAGATGACAGGTCTCCATGGGTCCCCTCCTCCCAGTCCCTCCTCTTGACACACCATGATTGTCCCCATGAGGTCAGCCAGGAGCCAGCAGATGCGGCCTTTCCTTCTGTTTCAGAAACTCGTGGCTCGTGCAACCTGGGAAAACTTGCCCACAGCTGCCTTCCAAGAGCATGGGTGAGTCAGCTCTCTGCCTCCTCCATCAACTGCCTGTTCCCAGAGGAGACACCCCGCCAAGGTCGCGGGGATCAGAGATTGGGGAGGGGTGGGCAGCCACCTCGCACAGTCCTGCCGGGAACTCACCAGCACTGAGCAGGCAGAGACAGAGCAGAGCTAGGTTCCCCCGCGAGGCTGCTGACTGAGGACCTCTGTTATCGCACTGAACTCTGACAAGCATTTCCCAAGAATGAACTGAGTCATTGGTCCCACTTCACACTGAGACTTGCAGCATATTGTAGGCACGTAAAATTCATTTTCTTTTTAATAAAAAAATGTATTTATATTCGTTGTGTGCCCGCCCTAAATTTATACACACTCCTCATTCTAATCCTCATCAAAGCCCAGGTAAGGAAACAGAGGCACAAATGGGGGAGGGATCTGCCCAAGTCCCGTCACCAGGAAGGGACAGGGTCTTGTGTCCAGCCCCAGAAGTTCTCCTCTTGGCTACCCCACCACTAATTCTCCAGCGGGTCCTACGCGAGTCCCCAGGCCAGCAGCGCCTGGGAAACCTGATTTAGGTGGAACACATCGGCCCCAACCCGTACTTACTCAGTCAGAAACTGGGGGTTGGGCCCAGAAGCCTGTGTTTGAACAAGCTCAGCAGATGATCCCGATGCAGCTGGGGTCTGAGAGCTGTGGGACTCGGCCTCTGCAATGGCGTTCTTCACTCTGAGGGTTTCAGGGGAGTTCTTGGTCAAATATCAGAAGCGAGCTGTGAGGGTCCTTCCCGGGAAGAAGATGATAAACAGCTTCCCTCTCTAGGACACTGTGTGCAAGATTCAGAACTCTAACTATATACATATCTGTTTATGACCATTCTTATAAGAAATACACTCACGCTGTGAAAACTGCACTTCCCTTGGAAGGAGGTTTACGTGAATGTGGTGATCAATCTGACAGAACGCAGACAAGAAGGGTCAAGAAGCACCCTACGCTTGCTGTCCCAGGCCAGGCCCTCTCTTTCCATCTCACTCCCACCCAAGTACAACCAGGCTCATCTCTCATCTAAATGTACCCTCGTCTCCTAGCTCGTCCAGCCATGAAACCCCATTCAAGGTGTTCTCCATGTGGAAACTGGATTGATTTTTCTGAAAAATATGAGCGTGCTCCAAACCCATAAATGATTCCAATACCGCTTAGGACAAAGGCTAAAACGCGTAACAATTGTACGGAACCACAAAACACCCCGAGCAGCCGAAGCAGCCTTGAGGAGGAAGAGCAACGCTGGAGACAGCACGCTTTCTGGTTTCAAACTACACGGCAAGGCTAGTACTCAAAACACTGGGGTACTGGCTTTAACAACAGACACATCTGTCAGTGGAACAGGTTAGAAACCCCAGAAATAAACCCACGCATACACAGTCAACGAATTTCTGATGGGGAGCCAAGAATATACAACAGGGAAGGGACAGTGTCTTCAATAAACGGTGTTGAGAAAACTAGACGGCCACATGCAAAAGAGTGAAACCAGATTCCCGTCTTAAATACACACAAAAACCAACTCAAAATGGAGTGAGGACTTAAAATAAGGCCTGAAACCGTGAAATTCCGAGAGGAGAAAGCAGATGGTAGGCTTCTTGGTATTAGCTTGCCAGTGGCTTATTTGGACTTGACACCAAAAAGTAAAGGCAATAAAAGTGAAAACACACAAGTGGGCTGATGAAGGGAGACGCTCCCACACAGCAAAGGAGCCAGCGGCAGATGAGAAGCCAACTAACGGATGGGAGCCAATATTTGCAAATCACAGACCTGATAAGGGGTTAATATCCAAAATATATAAAGCTCTCACATAACGCAATTACAAACACAAAAGCGATCTGATTGTAAAGCAGCCAGAGGAACAGAACGGATACTTTTCCAAAGAAGTCATGCACTTGGCCAGCAGGTGCTGGAAAGGCACGCCGCTTCATCAGGGAGATGCAGATCAACCCACAATGAGACGTCACCTCACACCTGTGAGGACAGCCGTCACCAAAGAGACAAAGGATGACATGTGCCGACAAGGATTTGGGGGAAGGTGACCCTTGTGGGCTGTGGCAGGAATATAAATCCATGCAACTACTATGGAACAGCACGCTGCTCCTCAAAAAATGAAAAGTAGAACCACCATGTGATCTCAGCAACCCCACTTCTGGGTGTTTATCCAAAGTAAATACAGTAGCATCTCAAAAAGACAGCACACTTCCATTCTTGTCGTAGCACTGCCCGCAGCAGCTTAGGGAAACAACCTGAGTGTCCATTAGCGCACGAACGGATAAAAGACATTGTATGTATATCACAACAATATGGGTGGAACTTGAGGGCATTATGCTGAGTGAAATCAGCCAGAGAAAGACAAAGACTGCAAGGTGTCCTGTATATGAGGAAAGCAAGAATGCAAGAAAGAAAAGAAAGAGAGAGAGGGAAAAAGAAAGAAAGAAAGAAAGGTAGGAAGAAGAGAAGAGAAGAGAAAAGAAGAGAAGAGAAAAAAAAGAAAAACGTCAAACTCCTAGAAACCAAGAGTATGAAGTGGCTGTCAGGGGCTGGGAGCTGGGGGGGTGGGGGGGTGGGAGAGTTTGATAAAAGGGTGCAAACTTCCAGCTATAAGATGAATACACTCTGAAGAGCTAATGTGTAACATGATGAGTACAGCTGATAACACCATACTGTACAATTGAACTTAAATGTTCTCTCTCCTCACACACACACACACACTCACACACACACACACACACACACACACACACAAAGATAAATACGTGAGCAGATGGAGGGAATCCCTTCACAATGTCCGTGCAGATCAGATCGCCACCAGGTAAGCTTTAAATCTATCTTACAATTTTATACATCAATTATACCACAATAAAGCTGAAAAAACCTTTAATGCCTGACAAGACCCCTGAAGAAGGCAGGACATGATCTGCTCATGCCTTTACCCCCAAAGACACTTAATATAACTCTTCTTTCTATTTATTTGTTCCAATCACAGTTTCTCACTTTCTCAAAGGCACAAGGACGGACATACTCAGGACCTTTGCGCATGCTCATCCCTCTTCTCTAAACGCTTTCTCTGATAACTCTTTAACCCGTTCATATCCTCCAATATTCAGCTCAACCATCACTTCAGGAAACCTTTCTGGATTCACCAGGAAATGTACAATATCTGACACCCAAATCAAAGACAGTAGGCATGCAAGGGAGCAAGAAAACATGCCACAAATGAAGATTAAAAATCAACCAAGTTAAACTGAGCTGAGTGCTAGCATTCGCAGAGAAGAACATTAAGCAGTTGCAACTGTAATCCAGGTGCCCAAAAACTTAACTAGAGACATGGAAGGTATTTGTTATTAAAGACCCAAACTGAACTTCTAAACATGAAAGCTAGGTGTCTGTGATGACAAATACACTAGGTTAGATGAATGGCAATCAGGTACTGGAGAAGAAACTTGAAGACAGCGATAGAAACTATTCAAAAAGGAACAAAAGGGGAAAATAATTTAAAAGGGAAGAGCAACCATGGGTAGGTGGGCACATTCAACCAACCCTCATGTTTCTTGTGTGAAGGTCTCATTCAGCTCCTTTCATCTGGGGGTACAGTTTCATCAAATAATTTTTAGTCATTATTTCTTCAAAGATTTTCTCTACTATCTCCCCCATTTATCCTTTTTAGAGACTCTAAGTTATTTGCATATAAGATTTTAAAATGTAAAGGAAGTTCCAGGCAGAAGGAAGATAACACCAGATGAAATATTAATTTACACAAAAGAATAAACAGCACTAAGAAAAGTATCCACATTGGCAAATACATGAGAAAAAAAAATATTATTTAAATCCCTTTAAAATAAAGTTGTTTAAGCAAGACTAATACCCATGTATTATGGAGTTCACAACACACATAAAAGTAAAATGTGCACCAACAATGTCACAAAGTCTGGGTGAGTGGAAGGGAGGATAACGTCTACTCCCGGAAGCTTCTTACACTGAAAGTGAACGTAACATCACTTGAAGAGACTATGATACGTTAAAGATGCACATTATAAACCATTAAGCAACTAACAAAATAATGGAACAAGGAGCTACAGCAATTAAGACAACAAAGCAAATGAAACAGAATCATTAAGGAATTCAGTTAGTCCCAAAAAGGCAAGAAAAGAGGGACGGGGTAGCACAGAACAAACAGGACAAGTAGAAAGCCAATGGAAAGATGAAAGATTAACCCTAACCGTATTAATGATCACATCAAATGGTTTAAACAACCCAATGAAAAGCCAGAGATTTTCATATTGTCAAAAAGCAAGAGCTAAGAAACACAGGAAATTCTCTTTAACTATAAAGACACAAAATGACTAAGAGGATCATGAAAGATACAGCATGCTAACACCATTCAAAGAAGACTGGAGTGGCTGTATTAGTACCAGGCAAAGCAGGTTTCAGAGTCAAAAATACTGTCAGGGACAAAGAAGGAGGAATTGATAATGACTGTATACACTTTTATATTGCTTGAATTTTTTTCAGTGAATGCATGTACTTATTTAGTACTTTAAGCATTCAATAAAATAGATCATTCAGTCCTAGAGAATGTTCCATGTGTTCCATTTATATGGAATCACAAAAGACCCAGAATTGCCAAAATAACACTGAAGAAAAAGAATAAAGCTGGAGGAATAACCCTCCCAGACTTCAGAGAGTGCTTCAGAGCTACAGGATCAAAACAGCATGGCATCGGCGAAAAAACACACATATGGACCAGCGGAACAGAACAGGGGGTCCAGAAATGAACTGACATAATTACAGTTAATTAATCTCTGACAAAGGAGGCAAGAACACACAATGGTGAAAAGACAGTCTCTTCGGCAAGTGCTGGGAAAACTGGACAGCTGCATGTCAATCAGTGGAGTTAGAATACTTCCTTACCCACACACAAAAATAAACTCAAAATGGCTTAAAGACTTACAAATAACACAAGACACTATTCACTTCTTAGAAGAAAACAGAGGCAAAACATTCTCTGACATAAATCTTAGCAACGTTCTCCTAGGGCAGTCTACCCAGGCAATAGAAATAAAATCAAAAATAAACAAATGGAACCTAATTAAGCTTATAAGCTTTTGCACAGCAAAGAAAACCATAAGCAAAACAAAAAGACAACCTACAGAATGGGAGAAAATATTTGCAAAAGATGAGACTGACAAGGGCTTAATTTCCAAAATATATAAACAGCTCATACAACTTAATAACAAAAAACAAACAACCCAATCCAAAAATAGGCAGAAGACCTAAACAAGCAGCTCTCCAGTGAAGACATACAATGGCCAATAGGCACATGAAAAAATGCTCAATATCACTAACTATCAGAGAAAAGCACATCAAAACTACAATGAGATATTGCCTCAGACCAGTCAGAATGGCCATCATTCAAAAGTCCACAAACGATAAACACTGGAGAGGCTGTGGAGAAAAGGGAACCCTCCTACACTGTTGGTGGGAATATAGTTTGGTGCAGCCATTATGGAAAACAGTATGGAGATTCCTCAAAAGACTAAAAATAGACTTATCTTATGATCCAGCAATCCCACTCCTGGGCATGTATCCAGAGGGAACCTTAATTCCAAAAGACACATGCACCCCAGTGTTCATAGCAGCACTATTTACAATAGCTAAGACATAGAAACAACCTAAACATCCATCGACAGATGACTGGATAAAGAAGCTGTGGTATATTTATACAATGAAATACTACTCAACCAGAAAAAAATGATAAAATAATGCCATTTGCAGCAACATGGATGGACCTGGAGAATGTCATTCTAAGTGAAATAAGCCAGAAAGAGAAAGAAAAATACCATATGAGATCACTTATATGTAGAATCTGAAAAAAAAAAGAAATGAATTTACTTGCAAAACAGAAACAGACTCTCAGACATAGAAAACAAACTTGTGGTTACCGAGGGGAATGGTAGGGGATAAACTGGGAGTCAGAGATTTGCAGATACTAACTGATACGTATAGAACAGATAAACCGCAGGTTCATGCTGTGTAGTGCAGGAAACTATATCCGATACATTATAGTAATTTATGGTGAAAAAGAACATGAAAACAAATGTATGTAGATTCATATACGACTGAAGCATTGTGCTGTACGCCAGAAACTGACACAGCATTGTGAACTGACTCTGTATATTTTTATCCAGTCCTGGCATCTCCCAGGTATCCTGGACCGTCACTGGCAGGTGGGCACAAATGGACTCACGTTCACATGGACACTGGGATCTCACTGGCTTGAGCAGGAGCGTGCACAAGACTCCCCTCCCACGATAATCTTGGGAGGCCTCAAGAAAGCGGCTTCCCAGCGTCCACACCCGTCTCGGCATTGCCAGCAGCCCTTGTCCCTGGCCATCTCTCTAACTGGAGCTCTACCACTGAGGTATCACTGCGCCTAGAAAGTGCCCACCACCAGCATCGGTCCTTAGGAGCTCAGCTGTCTCTGGAAGGTGGAAGACAAACACTCCCTCCCTCAGTGGTAAACTCACTTATGGGGTCTCAGGCTGGGTTGCTCAGCCCCTGGCTGTCAGTGAGTTACTGGGATGGCCTGTGGTTCACCCACACTCTCCACTAGATCGGGGAGCTCGGGCAGTTCAGCTGCAGCGGCAGCCATTCCACTGGCCCTAAACTCCTGTTCTCCACCCAACCACAGCAGACTCGGGCTGGCTGTGCCCTGGGGGCCTGGCCTTCATATACCCTCTTCCTGAAGTTAGGTGATTCTCTGCCCACCTCTAACCAAGGGATCCCAATACACACCTCAGCCGCACAACACACTGACCAGATTTCAGCTCCAGCCCAGTTTCCCCACTGCCTGAAACCAGCTTAGTGCTGAGCATTATTATCCTGGTTTAGTTTTTTTTAAGATAAACTAAAGCCTAGCAGCTTTTACGTGGCTTTTCAGAGGTGACATAGGTAGAAGCAGTGGAACAGGAATTCAAAACCTGATCTCTCTTGAGAGAACTTGAACATCTTTGTTCTTGTCATTCCTGCCTGTTGTACCCAGATGCCTGGTACCCTGTCTCACTTCCCCTTGTCACCTGGGAAGGCTTACTCTAACCTGTCGCAAGAGCAGACCCCAGGTGCCCACTACTGAACAGAGAGACTAAGGTAGGGGTGGAGGGAAAGGGCTAAGCAGGGGACAGAAGGAGCCAGCGAGCCTGGGAGTAGGGCCTGGTGTGTCCCTGAAGTCACTGGCGGGGAGAGGGGCTCGCAAGGTCTGTCTTCAGGGACTCCCTGCCCCCCCCCAGACGGTGCACCGTGTGGGCTGCTGGCGCTCACTGCCAAAGTCAAACACAGACAGGCTACGGAGGTGAGAAGAAACTAACAAAAATCAATCAGAGGTTTCCAGTTTCTCGTCTAGGGTGTAAGGAGCTTGGAAGTCATCCGTCCCATCCTCAAAACAAGAAAAAATGAACAAACTGAAAAGCAACAACTTCTCCTAGACCCATCAGAGAACTGAGGTCACAGGGCAAACCACTGCCCTGAGAACGGGAGAAACAGGCAGATGCAGAGAATCACACTTACGTGAGCGAAGCCCAGGAGCGGAAGCCAGAGCCAGAGCCAGCCGCGGTGCAGGAGACCTTACGCTGTAACATGAGGGGCTGCAGGCTCAGGGTGGATGAGCTGAGAACTAAGTCTCCAGGGTTCCAGTTGCAGTGAGGCCCACACTGTCAGGAAGTTTTCCTCCAGCATCCTCATTAGGGCCTCAGAGCGTGGAACAGAGGAAATGCCCGCCTGCTTCTGCTAGGGGGAGGGAGGACGTAGTAATTTTTACAACACCCAGAGCATTCTATTCTACTTAACAAAAGCCTGCCCTGGAGAGAAACTATTTCAACTAAATTTAATTTATGGGTTTTTTTTTTAACAGCCTAAGTGACTTGGAAGAAGGAAATCCCCAACTCCAGCCCCCCAGCCCTCCTGCCCCACCTAGCGGTGGGGTGTGGCACAGAGAAGAACCTGCAGAGGTCACGGCCCAGGCACAGACTCACTAAGGGACTGAGACCTCACTGTCCTACGGAATACACCCTACGCACCACCCACCGCCCATCACCTCGGCAGAGCCCCCGCACACGGGGGGCTGCAGCCACAGGAAGTGCGCGCCTCGGCTGATTTAAGAAGAAGTCTGTAGGGAAGCCTGACACGAGGGCAAGAGGGGCAAAGACAAGGGAACCACAGGGGATTCTGGTCTCTAACACCGACAGCTGTGCCAGACACAACATGAGCATGAGCCCGACGAAGGTGAAACCTCACCCTGGAGGCCAGTCTACTTCAGTTTCTTCTACTTAGTACATCGTGTCCAGCTTTCAACAGTAAGTGGCACGGCACAACCAAAGACAAAAAAGCAGAGTCTGAAGAGACAGAGCAAGCAGGAGAAGCAGACGCAGCATGGCAGAGACGCTGGAACATTCAGACCACGAATCTGAGACGACCGCTGCCACTACACTGAGGACCCTAACGGAAGACGGAAGCCACATGTGAGGACAGGTGGGCAACGTGAGCAGAGAGAAGAAAAAATCTGAGAATTAAAAGTAAGTGCTAGAAACAAAAAGCACTGTGACCAGAATAAAGAATGCCTCTGATGGACGCACCAACAGATTGGACACACCGAGGAACGAGCTTGAAGATGTGTCAACAGAAATTCCCAAAAGTGAAGTGTAAAGGGAAAAAATAATGAAGATAATAAAATAATACACCCAAGAATTGCAGAATAATTATAAAAGATGTAACATAGGAGTAACGGGAATACCAGAAGGAGAAAAGGGGATGCAGGACATATTTGAAGCAATAATGACTGAGAATTTTGCAATACTAACGACAGCTGCCAAACCACAGATCTGGAGAGCTCAGAGATCATTCAAAGAGGAAACAACACCAAAAAAATAATATATCTACAACTTTGGCATGTCATTTTCATACTGCAGAAAAATCAAAGACAAAGGGAAAATTCTTCAAGAAGCCAGAGGAAAAAAATACTTTACCTGTTAAACTACATTGGCTTTCTCTTCAGAAACTATGCAAGCAAGAATAGAGTGGAGGGAAATATTTAAAACGTTGGAAGAGAAAAGAATCCTAGAATTCTGTATTCAGCAAGATTATCCTTCAGCAGTGAACGAGAAATAAAGGCTTCTTCAAACAAACAAAATTTAAGGGTATGTTGCCAGTAGACCTGCCTTGCAGGAAGTGTTAAAAGAACTTCTGCAAAGACAAGTAAAATGATGTATGTTAGAAACTCGGACCAACATGAAGAAAGGAACAGTGCTGGGAAAAAAATAAGTGGAGATGACATTAAACTGCTTATTTTTCTTATTCTCACTTGATCAAAAAAGCAGCAATTTGTTTAAAATAATAATAATTACTCTGCATTCAGTGACCGGCTGTAGCTTATGGATAAGTGACAGCAACATTATGAGGCACAGGGAGGAAGAGCTGGGGATATTCTGGTGTGAAGTCCTGGCACCACCCACGCAGCAGTGCAATGTTATCTGACAGTGAACTTGGGGTGTGGAGAAACGGGAACCCCCTACACTGTTAGTGGGAATGCAATTTGGTGCAGCCACTGTGGAAAACAGTATGGAGATTCCTTACTGAACTGAAAATAGGGCTACCTTATGATCCAGCAATCCCACTCCTGGGCACATATCCAGAGAGAACCCTAATTCAAAAAAAAAAAATACATGCACCCCAATGTTCACAGCAGCACTGTTTACAACAGCCAGGACATGGAAACAGCCAAATGTCCATCAACAGATCACTGGGTAAAGAAGATGTGGTACAGAAATACAATGGAACACTACTCAGCCATGAGAAAGAATAAAATAACACCATTTGCAGCAACATGGATGGACTGGGAGATCATCATACTAAGTGCAGTAATTCAGACAGAGAAAGACTAGTATCGGCTGATATCACTGACATGTGGACTCTAAAAAAAATGACACAAATGAACGTATTTACAAAACTGAAACAGACTCACAGACAGAGGAAACAAACTCAGGGTTACCAAAGGGGAAAGGGAAGGGGACAGGGATAAATTAGGAGTCTGTGATCAGCAGATACAAACTACTGTATGCAAAACAGATAAACAATGAGGTCTTACTGTGCAGCACAGGGAACTATATTCAGTAGCTTGTAATAACCTTAATAAAAAAGAATATATACATAACTGTGTCACTATGCTGTACACCAGAAACTAACACAACATTATAAATCAACTATACTTCAATTTAAAAACATTTTGGAAAAAAGAAAGTGCACTTGTATTAGTGGTAAATGTATAATGCAAAATCAAGGGCATCTGCTAAAAAAATGTAAAAAAAAAAGTAAACTTGAAATATTGAGAGGAGAAAAGTGGAACTGCAAAATGCTCGATTCAAATCAGAAAAGGCATTTTTATGCCTTCTTTGTGGAAGACAAAAAGGAAACAAAGATCGGGGACAATAAAGAGAAAACAGTGACAAATACGGTAGATATTAGCGCAACTGTGTCAACCACCACGGTCAGTGGCAGTGTCTGCGTGCACCAGCCAAAACACAGAACTGTCAGAGGAGGTAAAAAGCCAGACCCAACGCACGCTGGCTACAACACGCAACCTTAGAGACACTCCAGTTCCAATCTGCACAGCACTAAACCCAACTCGTTAAGACAGGAATGGCTGTACCATGAGCCTCCAAGGGCCAAGAAACATTCACAAGCATTAAAAAAGCTAGTTAAAGAATATAATTTCTCACCAAGTACATAATGGGGTCAACCCACTGATTGTCTCTGTTGTTTGTTTGATTTGTTTAATTTTAAATGTTGAAATAATTACAGGTTCATAAAAAGTTGCAAAAATAGTCCAAAAGACCCTCTGTATTCTTCACCCGGGTCCCCAAGGTAGTTACGTATTACAGAATTATAGGACAATATCGAACCCAGCAAACTGACACTGGTACAGGTGTCCGTGGAGTTCTGTGTCATTTCGTCACACGAAGATTTGGGTACCGTCACCGCAGTCAAGACTGAGATTACATCACCACGGAGACCTTCATTCTGCCCCGCTGCAGTCAGACCCAGCTCCTCCCCAACACAATCCTACTCCCTGGCAACCACAAACTCCACAATTTTGTCATTTGGGGAATATTATATAAATAGAACTATGAAGTATGTGACCTTTTGAGGTTGGCTTTTTTCACTCAGCATAAAGCCCCTGAGACCTGTCCAACTTATTGCTGTAGCAACAGATGGCGCTTTTTTTGCTGCTGCTGAGCGGTGTTCCTGGGGTGCTAGTGCCCCCGTCTGTTTAACCATCCACCTATTAAGAGGAACCTGGGTTGTTCTCAACGTTTGACTATTCCAGATAAGGCTGCTGTAATCAATCATGCACAGACTGCTGTGTGGACAGAAGTCTTTATTTTCCTGGGATAAACGGCCAAGAATGTAATTGCTGGGCCACATGGTAAGTATATATTTAGTTTTTATAAGAAACAAGGAAACTATTTTCCAGAATGACTGTGTCATTTTGAATCCCACTAGCAATAGTATGAGAAATCCAGTTGCTTGGAATCCTCACAGGCATAAAATTAATTTTTATTTTAGCAGTCCTAATTGACATGTGAAAATTCTCACTGTGTTCCTAATTTGAATTTCATTAACAACCAGTGTTGTCGACATCTTTTCATGGCTTATTTGCCAAACATATGTCCTCTTGGGTGAAATGTGTCTTCATGTCTTCTGCCCATTTTCAAATCGAATTGCTCCACAGGGTGAACAGGAGGTTTGGTCAGGAGGCAAAGGCAGACGGAGGGGAAACCCCATGCCAGGGACTCCACTGGAATTTCCCCAGGAAATGGAAGGCAGGGCACAGTGAACAGTTCAGGACTGCCTGATCTGAACAATTCTGGTGGGTTTTAGGCGACAGGGGAGGTCTCCAGTCGCCTGATCCCGGAACAGTTTAGGCCAGGGGGCATATTAGCTCCGCGTGTGAGTCAGATAAATGGGCGACAGGCTCTGGGCTGTAGGTTGGCATGTGGAAGACAAGCTCCCCGGGAGCCCTTGGCCAGTCCTGTGCGGGGCAGTCTCGTCCTGGCTAGATGGCTTTTTAAGATCTCAAAACATCACAAAATACAGGAAATAATATGATTAATACACTTGCTGGTGCGTGGGCATCTGTCCGCCAGGCCCCCTCATCTCAGGACTCAGATGCCAGCACCACACAGACGCTGAAGGGGCGTCCACCTGCCGGAGGTGCAGACATCTGCACAGAGAGGGGCAGAAATCACCAACATTTATGAGGATTCTTTGGCTCTAAAGAATGGGCCAGCTGGATTAGGAACAATGTAATAATTCAGAACGACCAGGGTCGATGCACATGCACACGAGGGCCCGCAGCCCCGGGATGTCCCATTCGCAATTCTCATAGAGTCTCCCATGTGTATCCCACTGATGCCTGAATCTTCCTACTTCACACACACGTACATCCAGGCGCACGTGCACACACGCACGCACACACACACACACACACACCAGTGATAAATGCTGATGAATGCTTAATAAAATGCTGTCCGGGGGGAGGTAGGAAAGCTTTGATTATGGAGTTTCACAGTTTACCTGGTGTAGCTATTCTCAGCATGACTAACTTCGGTGTCACAGAGCTGGGAAGAGCTATGCACCACTGCCTATCCCAAGCTAGGACAAGCCACTTCCAGGGCACCCCATCCCCTTTCATGTGAACATGTGCACACAATCCAAGTGCACCCTGACCAACACCCTGAACTCTCACCCCAAATGAACAAACAAAACTACTCTAGACATCTCCAGAACATATTGCAGAACATACAATAAACACTAAACACACCCACACAACTGCTACCTGAAACCTGAACAGACATACACACCACTTCCTACTGCCTGGCTTTTATACAAACCCATACTCACCTTGAATGTGCTCCAATGTAAATCCATGCACACCACCCGTATGTGCACAGCAGACACTCTACAGACACACAGGCCCCCAAACCCACCCAGTGTGCAGTTGTTTCATGAACCACCCCAAAAAATACCCACACACAATCCCACAGTCCTAAAACACACACACTCCACAATTTCTGAACACACAACCCACACAGCCTCTGCTTCCAAATACACACACTGACCCTCTCCCGTCTCTCAGCACACACACCCCGGAAGCCCCATGAACCTGAACACACACAGTCACAAACAACTCAATTTACCAAATACACAGAAGACTGCCCCACAAATACGAAAACACACATTAACAACTCCACCAAGTTCTTCAACCATAACATCCCAGAAGTAACACAAAGAGGATCCCTGAATGCTTTAACACACACAAAGCCCTTATGCACACACTCGCAGAGTATCCACGAATATACACCCATCACACTCGCATACACACGAAACGCAAAAACATCAACAATCCGCTAACTGTAGCTACTGTGCACTCACGACCCCCACACACCCGTGGACACACACACACATAAATATTCCCAAACTCCAAATATATATGTCCCCCAAAACACTATACATCATCCTTGTATTTCCAGAATACAACATCACCACCGCAATCCCCAAACACAAAAAGCCCAGCATTCTGGGAAAACACTCAGACCATTTCTGGTAACCCCAAATCCTGGGAATAAACATGCAATTCGCCAGCACACGGATGGATATACCCACAAACCAGTGCGCACTTCTAAGAGACCAGGACACACCTCCCGCGTGCCATATATAAATACCCATAACCCCTTCCAGGCCTAAATGACACAGCTTGAGCCTCCACACCCCTAGACACTCACACAGAATCATCTCATATATCTCAGCATAAACACAGTCTTCCCACTCCCCAGTACTCACATAACCCTATTTCTATATCAGTACAAAAATACCCACTCCCAGGTGCAAATAACGCCTAATGAAAAATGCAAGCACACGCCCTGGAAAATATTCAATCCAATCCAATTCCTTGAAGACACACACACACTCAATGTTCGTTTCTCACCACGAGCCCCAGACACACCCACAACTACCCTGAACGCTACGAATACAGAGACACACCATCCAGTCCCCCCAAATACACATAAAGCTTCACACTCTCTGAATAAATATAATCCCACAGTCCCCACTACCCACACGGAAATAACTGCACCACATTCCAGAACGCAGATTCTTGTAAGCCCCGCACCACATAACCCGTTCATCTGCAAATACACAGCGTGCTACCAGTCCCACGAAACAGTCACAGACCGTTCCATATACTCATTGATTCTTACCTAACGCTGTGTTCATTTCTGCTGGACTCTTGCATCACTAGCCAACTGAAGACTGCAATTGCACCATGATTTGACAGCACCAGACTGCAAATAAATGTTTATGGTAAGTTGCAGCACACTTGCTCCAATCACTGACGAAACAGTGCAGTTTGGGCGTAAGAGTTAGGTAATATTTTTACTTTAGGAAGACACTGGTGAAACTGTAAGGATGAACGTTAGATCCTCCCTCACTCCCCGTCATGTTCCAGCGACCCGGGCCACATCCTTCCTGTGAATCGGAAGAACGTCCCTCCTTTCTGCCGCTCAGAAGGCGCAGGCGAGAACGCCCCTGGGACCCGCGCGCACGCCTCCTGCACCCCCGCCGGCGGCCCCGCGGGCGCCGAGCCGTCCACGCAGCCTGCTCCCAGCGGAGCCAGGAACCCGGGAGGAGCGCCTGCAGGGAGCTGAGCCCTGCGGGGCCGCGAGCCCACGCCGCGGGCGCCCCCTGCAGGGGCAGGGACAGGGACACAAATGACCCGCAGCGCGAACAGCAGCGCGGCGCAGGCACCCCTGCGGGGCGAAGGCTCCACGCACCCCTCACCTCCGCGTTCACAGGATTCGGCTTCGGAGGCCGCCGAGCGCGGCCCCGCCCCCCGCCAGGAACCCTCGCCCGCCCCTCCTCCCCGCGCAGCCGCCCCGCCCCCCGAGCCCCTCCTCCCCGCGCAGCCGCCCTTAGGACTCGCGCACGCGCTCCTGTCTTCCTGAGCGGCCCGCCTCCGCAGCCGCTGGGAACGGTTGGAGGATGAGGACCGCCTTCCGCGTGCCCGAGGGCCCCGCCCCCAGCGGGCGTGCGATGCGTGTAGGCGTGCGGCGCGTGGGAACTCTCTGAAAGTCCCTGCAGGAGTGGAAAGAAAAGGAGGGTCCTGGCACGGTGGGAAGTATGTCTGGCGACATTGCTTCATCATCTCCTCTCAAAGCAGCTCTTGGGGGAAAGGTACAGGGGAGTGGTAGAGCGCATGCTTAGCATGCATGAGGTCCTGGGTCCAATCCCTAGTGCCCCCTCCAAAAATAAATAGCCTAATTACCTCCCCCTCCTGCCAAAATAAAACATAAGTAATGCAATAATAAATAAATAAATAAATATATACTTAAAACCCAGCTCTTCTGAGATGAGCACTTGTGATTTTAAAATTGCAAACGTGCAGTGCATGCACTTAGATACCACCCTCACGAAGGAGTTTTGGAGCAGTCCACCCTAAGCACGGTAGCTTCAAGTTAGGGCAAGCGGCTTCATGCCTTTAGACTGCAGCTCCTTGCTTCTTGTTAATGCCTTTTTAGAACTGGTAGGTCCTTTTTCCTAGCTGGTCTGAAGGTTATAATTCTGGCAAAGAATTTTAGACCTGGGAAACACTTCTAAGAAATACTTTGACTCCATTCCTAGAATTTTTCCAAATGTATTTACTAGAGTATTTTTTCTTAGTGTGCATTTATTTGACAAGGACAAGTTTTTCAATAAATATTGATTCACAGATGTTTCCTTTGCAAGGTGTTTGTTATAACTTTGATCAAGACTTAATAATTTGGGTCAATTTCAATTGACATAGTGGTAGTATGGGAAAAATTTTATCCTCCCTTCCATAAATTTTATAATATATTGCAGGATTTCAGTTCAGTCAATAAAAAATAATAAATAGTAGCAGAATAAACTTACTGACATTGACTTTGTAATACTTTCAAAACACACTTCAGTCATCAGATCCTCTTTCTGGTCAGTTGCAAGTTCACAGCGTTTCTCACTCAGCAGTTTACCTCTGACGACTCCTCAAGTTTCACAACACTAAGAACCTCCAAGTGCACAGACTTGAAAGCTCCACAAGACACAAACCTGATACTTCTCTGTTTCTTTAATGTTCTGTACTTGAGTGGAAGATCAGCTGTCTTCTGAGGCCTGTGATCCATATCCAGAGATTATTTTCTCAGCAGTCAATGCAGGCCCCCAACCTCTCTGCAGAAAGTGAGATACCATGGGCCAAAGGACTTTCAGATACCCCATTCCGTGGCTGGTCTCCCCAAGTTACATTTGGGCTAATTTGATTATCTGCCTCTGTGGCCTAAGAATTTGATGTAGTACAAAAATGATTGCAAAATTGGAACCAGATAATTTTTCCACAGTGCAATTTTTTCTATCACTAGCCCTGAGAAGATTCATTCAAATCCTATGTCAGAGCCATAAGTGAGAATCTTGTAACTGACTGGAAAAGGGGAGGAAGCAACAAGGAAGCCTGCCTTTCTCGAGTGCATGGGTATATTTTGCCTCATCAGTGGTCTAGTATGAAGTTATTGGTTAAAAGTAAGGTTTTCCCATGATCAAAGTTCAAGTACTGAGAGATATCTCCAATTTGTTTATTCTTTCAATCCTCAACAGTGGCTTTTTTTAAATAATGTTCATCATGATTTTCCTTCGGTTCCTCTCACTGTCTCTTTTCAACTACGGTCAAGGTAGAGTGCACAGAATAGCTATCAGAGAGAATAAAAAGATTGGTGCATGTAAGAAGACAGTTCTGTGCTGCAGAGCACTAGGGCCTGGGGACTATTCCGGTGGGTGGGCGTTCTCTTCTAGAGGATGGTAAGGCACCCTGAAAGTATCCTACATGTATCATGTGTATATCATTGGACCCTTTCAGGTTGAGAGTTTAGAAAAAGCTTAGAAATCATGAGCAAATTGGACAGGAGTTGAGAAATGACTTTCGTACACATCTGTAACAGACGAGGGAAGAACCCTGGACATTAGACTCTCCCAGTTCACTGCCTTTCTCCTTCAGTGTAGCCACTGTCAAGATTTCATACAACACTGCCCTTTCAAGGGCAAATTGGTTTGTTTGTTTGCAAGGAGCAAGAAACTTCTTAAGCATGGAGTAAAGCTTGTATTCCAAGAGATTTGGTTGCAGTCCTGTGAAGTTTTCACCCCTCATCTCCCTTGACCAATTTCTTAACCATTCTCTTCTCACTCTGAAAAACGCAAATGCTCTTTCATATCATTTTGACACTGATAAACTAAGAGGCCCAGTGCTGAATGATAGCTCTTCCAAGTCCCGTATCATCAGAAGAAACTGAAGATTTGTGTGTGTGTGTGTGTGCACGCGCAACCGTGGTGTCTTGCAGTGGAGACATGATGCAGGCTAAAGTCTCTTTAATCCAAGTTCTCTGTCTTAAAATGAGTGGCTAATGATTTAGCTTACCATGTCATACCTTTTCTGTACTTGTTTTGGTCATACTTCTTTGGAAGAGTTGCCAGATAAAACACAGGATCTAGGTTTAATAATGAATTTCAGATAAACAGAGAACAAATTTCCAGTAAAACTGTGTCCAAAAATAATGCTTAGGACAGAATTATACTAAAACGCAATTTGTCGTTTATCTGAAGTTCTAATTCATTTGGGTGCCTTTTTTTTTTTTTTCAAAATCTGACCAGATTCTTTCTAGTACTTTGAATTTTAATTTTAAGGGACTGTAGAAATTCTTGATCTAGGAACATAGACCCAGATAGAAAGAGAGGAGTCATGTTAATGGTAACCCCGACACACACCCCGCATGGGCACCAGAGCCCAGGCCTCTTTCTCAGCATGGCCTGTGCCTCCCTCACCCCTCAGGTTCATGGAGTTTGAGGCGAAGGAGGAGATGGAGATCCAGCAGGTGCAGTGGATGAAGTGGGTGCAGGGCCTGCATTCTCCAATCCCACCGAAGCCAGAACCTTGGGGGCTCCCAGCCCCCAAAGTGGGCCCGCAGCCAGGTAGCCACCTGCCCACTGGAGCTGAGCGCAAAGGTAACAGGGACCCAGGGATGGCACTGTCCCCACATTGGTCCTTTCCCTCAAGGGGGACACTGGTCTTTGCACCTGAGCAGCCACCCGGAGGGGTCTCAGCTGCCCTTTGTCACTATGGGGTATTGACTTGGTCGGTTTTGTAACTCATCTCCCGCCTCCCTGCCTGAGGGCCCCACAGAAAGTCTGCCTGAGAAGTGGGCTCGATGGGGAGACCCTTGGAAAACTGGAGGTCCCACCCTCCCTCACACGTGGCTCTCCTAGGTGCCCCCACTTACCTCTCCCTCCTCACTCCCCGTCACTGTGGGTGAAGGTGCAGGTGGTCCTGACCCCACCCACGCCCACGTCAGTGTCCCCTAAGCACTGCCCTAGCCGACACGCGCGCTGCCTGGTCAGGAGCTGGACGCGGGAGCCCCTCACCCTCCTTTCCTCCTCCCGCTCTGCCGAAGCCTGTGTGCCCAGGAAGGCCGGCCCCAGGGCCCAGCCCGCCCACCGGCAGCCACACAGATCCCAGCGGCCCCGGGAGACCAAGGCACCCAAGGAGATTCCCCCTGAGGCTGTGAAAGAGCATGAGCACATCTTGGAGGAGCTGCTGGGGCCTGTCCACTCGGCCACTGGGGAGCCGGAGGCAGCATGCCCAGAGGACGGGACCTACCCGGACCCGGGTCTCCTGAGCTACATGGACCAGCTGTGTTCCCAGGAGGACTTCGTCTCCAAGGTGGGCTGGGCCTGCAGCCTGGGGGCTGCAAGGTTCCAGGGACTGGCACTCTCAGGACCCAGGACTGGGGCTCTGCCCAGGCCTTTGGGACTTAAGCTCTGCTCCTTGTCCCTGAGCTGTGCGTGTGTGTGTGTGGCCGACTGCCACGGTGGTTTAACACATGCCACCTTGTGGAGGAGCATGGGGTGGGTCTCTGCTGTGCACTTTTGCTCCAAGTACCCGTGGCTCACTGGTTACTCCTGGACGAGGGTGCTCACAGCCTCGTCCTTCCATCTTAGGTGGAGGCCGTCATTCACCCTCAGTTCCTGACAGACTTGCTTTCCCCAGAACCACAGCTGGATCTCTTGGCCCTAGCTGAGGAGCTGGAGCAAGAGGAAGGACTCGCCCTGGAAGAGGTGAGCCAGAGGAGGGAGGGACGCTCAGGGAGACAGGGGAGGGAGGGGCCCCAGGTAGAAGAGGGAAAGGAAGGGACACCAAGAGAACCAAGGGGGCAAGGGCCCAGGTGAGCGGGGGAGGGACGGGGCCCCAGAGCAGGAGGCCCACAGGGCTCTCCCCTGCCCGGAAGGCCTGGCATTGCGGGGGGCCCACTACGGACTGGGGGCAATGCAAGACCACAGGAAGGAGAGGATGGGGGTCTGGAGAGAAGGGAAGGACACACAGCTGGGAACAAGGTCCAGGAGGACAGCAGGAGTGCGGCAGTGTGTGTACTTTGATTAGATTCTGGAGACATCCCCCCTCCTGCCCCCCACTGCCGTCATGCCCCTGCCCAGCCCTCCTCCCCTCCCCCGCGTATGCGGGACCAGTCACTGTCCACCCCCTCCCACCAGCTGGTGCAGAAACGACTCCTGGCCCTGAAGGAGGAGTCGGGTGTGCAGGCACCCACCACTGACAGTGCACCCTCTTTGGACTCAAGTCCTTGTGAGTCTGACGTTGGCCAAGATGCCCAGAGGCATGACCAAGGCCAGCTAGGGGTCAGCGATGAAGACAGTCCACCAGAGATTGATTTTGAGGAACTTACAAGGCGTTACAGAACAGACAGTGGCCTGGTCAGGCCCAGACGCTTTATTGTCTCTGCAGGACGTCAGGGTTTCCCTCCACCCTGGGCTGAACACCCCCCTCGCCTCCCCAGGGTCAAAGGCGCACTGCACGGAGCCTGGGACCCAGGGACGCCTCCGTTCTCAGAGGGGCCTCTCCTCTTAGGGAGGCCCAGGGCCAGGGGACGGGTCCCGTGAGGACAAGGAGGAGGTCCCCAGCTGGGACTGTATCTCAGCCTGTCAGAGCTCTGCCCTGGGCCCCTCGAGATCTGTCTGCCCTGGAGGTCGGGGGGCTCCCCAGGCCCTCTTCCCTCAGAGAACTGGCGTCAGCCCAGCTCCTCCGCCAGCTGCCATGCCCAGGACGCGGGCTCTATGTGGAGGCCCGGTGTCTGCTGAGAAGCTGCCCAAGCCCGCCCTCAGGGTCCCGAGGCTCGCCCCTCACAGCGACAAGAGAGGACGTGCGACCCATTTGTCGCAGGGAGCAGCAGGAGGAGGAGGCACCAGCAGGAAGCAGCGGGCCAGCCCCCCACGGGGCCCCCAGGGGAGCTCAGGGGCTCCTCCTCACCCAGCGCTGGTCCCGGCTGACTTGGGGGGCAGGGAGGGAGGGCGGGGCCATCGGGGCAGAGGGAGGGGTAGGGAGTTAGAGGCTGGGGGAGGTGGGTCTGGGCAGCTGTGGGTGGGAGCAGCACCTTCAGGGGATATAAGAAAAATGGGAATAAAAATAGTTTTGTTCAGAAATGTTCTCAGACCACTGTAGTCTTATTCATGTCTGCCCTGCTCCACAGAGAGGGCTCCTGAGAGCAAGGATGAGGAGGTCCCAGGAGCTACGGGTCCATGGGGGGCTGATTAGGTCTTCCTCGCATTGACACGGGGACCGCAGATGCTCCTGGGAGCCCGCAGCTCTCACCGTCCCCAGGGACCCCCACATCGTCCTTCTTTCTCAAGCCTGCTTGGCCACGGGCCATGGGGCACCCCATCGTCGTCTGCACCCCTGAATGAGCTAGGGATGGAGAGCTGTTTTCGTGCCTTTCGTGCCTCCAGACGCTCGCCAGTTCTCTAGGATGGAGCCTGGAGGCAGCCCTGGTCTTTGGGGAGCTTCTCTGCTTCCCTGAAGCGGCCGATGGCAGGCCAGAGCGTCCTGCCTGGGCGTCCTGACCAGCGAGGAGAGCCTGGGCGTGAGGGACAGGACTTCCTGCCTCTCTGCCCCGTTGCACAGGGAGCCTCCTTGAGTCTCCTGGGGTTCCTGCAACCTGGGGAGTGGTGCAGGCAGCTCCCTCTGCATCCCAAGGCCACAAGGGGAACAGGCTGAGAGGAAGGTGGTGGGGCGCCTGTTAGAGGTGTGTAAAAGGGGAATGAGAGCGGGCGCTGCCGTGGGATGCGTGGGATTTCTGTGCGGGAGCATCTCGTCCATCTGAGGGAGGATGACCCATCTTGCTATGGCCTTAGGGGCTGACAGGTCTACAAAGACACCCTACAAGTATTGTTCCTTCCCTTCCCACCCATGGCTGGACACGTGTGTGAACTGGTGTCGACACAGATTGGTATTTGCTCCTACAAGGGAGACCTCCTGCACTGCTGGTGGGAATGCAGTTCGGTGCAGCCACTACGGGAAACAGCATGCAGGTTCCTCGAACAACTAAAAGTGGACTCGCCCTGTGATCCGGCAGCCCCACTCCTGGGCATGCACCCAGAGGGAACTCTAATTCGAAAAGACACCTTCACCCCAGTGTTCCTGGCAGCATGATACATGATAGCCAAAGTCCAAGGTCTGCCATTTGCAGCAAAAGTGTGAGTTCTTGCCACCAACTGTGAGAGAATCCACACAGCAGAGGCAGAGGGACCAGGGAACAGGTGCCTTATCGCTCAGAAGAGGAAAGGAAGGAAAGTGCTGGGGCAGGGAGGCGGGAAGACACAGCCCTGGAGAGAGGAAGACGCGCTTGGGTTGGGAGCCATCAGCCAAGATGGGCAGAGGGACAGCTCTGGCCTGGGTCAGGCTACGCGGGCTTTGATGGGAGGCTTCCACCCCCGTGTTCTCGTTCTGGGTGTGATGGAGCCAGTCAGTATTGGTTTGAGTTTTTCAGTCCTTCTGTGGACTTTTCCGGTTGTTGTCGTGGCAACCGTCAACTGTCATGGTGTTGGTGGGCGTGTCACTTAGCATGCTAATGAATTACAGTGAACGTCTAATGAGGCTCAAGGTCCCCCGGAAGTCACATCCTCCCCCATCTTGGACCAGGTTCTCACCAGTTCTTGTTTCTTCTCAGCAGCTGCCTCCTGAGGTTTAGGTAAGAATAACTGATTTCTATTCGAGGGAGGGGCGGGGTGTAATCCTGGCGGCAGCAGCTGTGGTAACAAAAAGGAAAGTTGCTTTGAACCAGAATGCTTGCAACCTGGTGCAACCAGCATCCCCTAGAAAACCATCTCCCAGGATTCTGTTCAGCCATGAAAGTTTTGAAGGGAAACGGGGGGAGTAAGCTCAGTTAACAGAGACGGTCAGAGTCACTGCCGCCCCCCAGTGCCTGCAGGCTTGTCCTGATCAACTGCTTGATCCCACTCTTCTGTGACTCAGGGAGGCCGGGGAGACATCAGCTTTTCTATAAACGAGAGGTGGGGAGGGGGCTCAGGGTCCCGCTCCCTTTCAGTTTCCCTCCCTGTTACACTTCGCGTCCTGCTCTGGTGCCATCTGCCACGTGGCACCGCCACACTCCCCCGGCGGTGGACACAGGGCCCTCCAAGTCCAGACGGGCTCTCGCGATTCTGTAAGGGTTACTGTCTCCTGGGGGGCCTGTGAGCACCTTGGCTCCCCTCTGCTGTAACGTGCCCGTTCGTGCCTTTGGCACGTTCCCTGCTGTCCTTATCTTGTCACCTGTGAGCTCCACGTAGGGGGAGCCTCTTGCTGCTTTCAGCCATGGTAAGTGTCTTTTCTTAGTCCCGTGGCCATTAGTTCTGTCGCAGACATAGTCGCTCCTTGTGCAGACAGTTACAGGGCTCTGACGACCAGCTGTGCTTCTGAGGTTCTGCCTGAGCAGCTCTGGAGTCAGCCTGAGACTTGCTGACACGGGACAGAAACTCCGTGCTTCCAACCCTCTGCTACCTGCCGCTCCGTGCCCCAGCCCTGCGCCTTCACCCCCGAGGGCTCTGCAGTGATCCCGGACACCCAGAGCCTCTGGGCCTTCCCAGCCAACACCCTGGCAGCCAATGTAGACGAGTGGGAGGGAGGTTCATCCCCACAGGGAACGTGGGTCCCACAGACGCATCCAGCTGGTCCAGCAGGGGCTGTCAGGCGGACGGTGCCAGGCCTATTTTTTTAGCATCTGCTCTGAGGCCAGAATTCACACTACCAGGTGAAGGTTTGTGTTCAGACTTCCTGATGATGAAGCAAAGGGAGACCCTGCGATGATTCCTGAGAAAGCTACAGGCCCCCTTTCTGCTCCGGGTTTCTGCCAGCCCCGCCTTCTTCTGGGGACCGTGGTGCTTACACAGGTGCCCCCACCTCACTCGAAGGACCTGCACAAAGGGGAAGGGGCTGTGCCACTCTGGGGGGAGGGGCCCACAGGCTTTACTGAGTCACCCGAAAGGTGTCTGACTCCCCAGTTTCTCCCACGCTGCATTCCTGCCCATCCCACCTCCCTTCTTAATCAAACTTGAAACTCAGGGGCTTTGCAGGGTGGGGCGGGGGAGTGGACCCGGCCTGGAGAGCAGCCTGGGGAGGGAGCGGGCCACCTGGGAACTCCCTGGGGGAGGATGCACCGTCTTCTTATAAAAGAAATTTTCACCTATTGAGATATAGGGACGTCATTCTGGCTTGTACACGAGTTATCTTGAATTTTATGCTAACTAAAGCAGCCTGTGTGTGGCCTATCAAACATACGTTGTACTTCTGCGTTAATTATTAAGGGAAAGGGCACATCGACCAGAAGTAAAGAACGTCCATGTTCAAAATAAAGATTAAACGCCCCTCTTCCCGGGATGCTGAAGCTGGTCCTCCTTTGGTGGTTGGACTCCCATCCCAGGGGCCAAGGCCATGCTGTACGTGCTGTGTATGTATCTGCTGGTCTGATTTTTCCTTTTTTGAAAACTTGAAGAAATGTACCCCCTGACTTGTTTCATGTTTTTGTTCTGACAAGAAATAAAACTGTGCTGGAAACCCTGCTTCTCCGGAGCAGTTTCTCAGAGTGCTCTGGGAAGCAAGCGGGCTCCAGGCTGGTCCTCAGTTTGGCTCAAATAAAACTCTTTTCTGTTCTTCTTATTGATTGTTTGTTGACGACTTTTCTTGACACTTTCTACTTATTCCATTTAGTTTGCCACTTCAGGGCAGAGGGCCTCATAGGCTGTTGCTCCGAAGCTGGAGTTTAAGTGGACTGGGCGAGCTGAGAGGCAGTCGTGCCTGGCAGGAAGCGCTGGGTATGGGGTGGGGTCCCGCCGGAGAGGTGGGGCCTGGAGCCCCTGCAGGCGCTGAGGGAGGCGAGAGCGCACAAGTGGCTGTACCTGGGAAAGAGCGAGCCCCTTTGCAGTTACTATTATCGCTGTTGCTATTGTTGGAGGGACAGACAGTGGAGGCTGGCTAGCCACGGAGGGCCGGCTTGGTAGGTGGCGAAGCACTGAGTCTCAGGAGGATTCCCTGTGGTGGCCGGTCCCCGGGGTCTCATTAGAGCGCGGCATCCCGCGTTAGCTAAAATTAGCCTCCAGTCTCCAGAGAGTCGCGTTGCTCCTGGTGGTGTCCACGCACTTGCTGCGTCACCTGAAGGCCCCCAGTCCCTGTCCCACACCCCAAACGCCACCTCGGGTGGGCAGCACAGGACTCCACGTGGTCCTAAAGGGAGAGAGGTCTCTGAAGGGCTAGCTGGACCCTCTCCCTCTCCTCTGCCGTTTCTGGGTTGTCCGTTTGCTGAGAAACGCAGCGTATTAGCTCCCAGCTGCTGTCTCTGCTCAGCATACAGTGCTTTCGGAAGGTTGAGCTCTGGGTGCTGTTACGGGCTGAGTCGTGTCCCCCCAGAATCTGTATGTTGAAGCCCCTCCCTACCCTCAGGATCCCAGAATGTGACTGCATTTGAAGAGAGGGCCTTTACAGAGGTGACTGAGTTAAAATGAGGTAATTAGGGTGGGTCCTAATCCAATATGGCTGGTGTCCCTGTAAGAAGAAGAGACTGGGATATAGACACACACCGAGGGAAGACCATGTGAGAACACAGGGAGAAGGCAGCTGTCTACTAGCCGAGGAGAGAGGCCTCAGGAGAAACCGCCCTGCCCACATGTCCGTCCTGGACTCCCAGCCCCCAGCACTGTGAGAAATCAATGTCTGGTGCTTAAGACCCCAGTCTATGATGCTTTGTTACACAGCCTAAGCTGACTGATACAGATGCTAAGAGGTTGAAGATGGGGACAGGGAGTCCTGTGAGCATGGAGTGACCTGCCACCTAGAAGGGGAGCCCCCCCAAGCCGGCGGTTTCTCTGGCCTTTTTCGAAGCTGGGAGAGGGAGGAGGGAAAGGGAGGCCTCACCAGGTGAGATTTACAAAAGAGCAGCCTGCAAAGATGTTTGCCACAGTGAAAAATGTCGCCTCTCTCCTGCAATTTGGAAGCTGCACAAACCTTCTTCCCACAAAGTCTGTCCCGTGGACCGGGAAAATCCCCCACCCCACCCCACCTGTCAACCTGGGGCTTCATTCCAGCCAAACGGTGACGGTGATTCTCCCAGGAAAACCCGCCTCAGGAGCACCACTCAGGGCGCGATGCTGGCCTCACAGAGGACGTGTGGCAACTGTGCTCTGGAGAAAAGGTCACGGAGCGATGCCCGCCCGCGGCGGGAAAGGGAGACACGCCGGGCACCGTCCCGGGCAACTGAGTCGTCACCCGCGCGGCGCTGCAGGATGGAAACGCTTCTAAATGACTCCCTGCCACGCGGAGAGTGAGGTCCTCCCTGCCAACTCACAGCAGACGGTCATCACCCCCTAGAGAAATCAGCGCAGCCTGGGGACGGCCTCGGACCTGCTTTGCGGAGGAGCAGAACTGAGGCCCTGATTGAAGGGCCGTGGTGTCGGGTGGAAAACCGTCCTGGCAGGTTCCGCCCACTCCAGTCTCCTCTCTCCCCTCGGAGCCCAAAGCTGCCGGAGATCCCCACACTCTGCCCCCCCATCACAGACCACTTAATGTCACATTTAATGTCTGTCATCCCAGAAGCTTGCCGAATGAATGGATTAAGTGTTAGTGTTAGTTAACATCCAAAGCCTTGAATTAAGGTAATGCATCCTTCCCCCAAACCAAAGATTATTGGTAACAAGTAAAATCATCACGATGCGCAGGTAAGCAGACTAAAGGTAGTGAGTCTTGTTTCAGACAGGGAAAACCAGGAAAAGAACACAGGAAAGAAAAGTGATGCGTCTCATTCCTCATCACTGAGAAAGCCAAACCCCAGACCGTAGCCTTAACCCGGGGATTTCTATTTGCCTGGAATAATAAAAGATGACGTAGGATGGAGACACGGTCCAGTGCATCGCTGGCCAGCCCCCTCCCTGTTACTCCACAGCCGGAAGGAGAGAACATTCTCTTTACCCCGGAAGACCGGCCCCTTCCTGCAGTCAGAGAGCCCCCCAGGTCGGCCCAGCCCCGCCCGAGGAGCGGCAGCGTCAGGAGGAGGAAAGAGATACACATGGAAACAGAGCCACTGAAACCAGCTCTAAGGGGGGGAACTGAGAGAGGGGAGACGGGGCGTGGGGAGCAGGGCTGTGCGGGAGGGGGGGAGGGTCTGGACGGAGCTTTGGGGAGCAGAAGCCAGGGGGCTTTTAGATGCGTAGTGGGGGGCTGTGGGACGGGTCTCCTTAATGACTTTTCAAATGACGTGAGTAACAAGTGAAATCTTCTAATTACTATGAGCCGTGGGTCTCTGAGGGAGCCTGCCCACGGGATACAGGATTACAGGTGACTTTCACGTGGAGTAGAGAGAGATGGTCCAGGCTTTTAGACCTGAGACTCACATCCAGCCGCACCCGGGTTAAAGTCATTCTTTCAGATCCCAGTCGGGGCACGTTCACCACTGCCCCCGTCTAGGTGTGAAGTGGCTGGGTTCAGCCCGGCGCCAGTGCTCCCGTGCTGCTGCTGCGACGACAAAGGCAGAGGGAGACTGCAGAAGTAACACTGAACACGCAGTTACCACTGTGGAGGCGTTGCAAAGAACAGAAGTTCATATTTAAAGGGAAAACCAGACTTACGCTGCATCTTGGCAGTTCACTAAATCAAACAAAATTTCTCAAAGGACTGGTCCTTGGGGGGCTGCAAACTTCAAGCGAACTCTTCTCAACCCTCAGGCAAACAGGCAGTTTGAACACTGGAGTGTAATTTCACTCCCCGACAGAGACATTAAAATGACAGCAAAGGGGTGCTTTAATGATGGGGAAACAAAAGAGGGACCGACCAGAAATGTCTAGGCTCTGAAAGTGACGGGGGGCGGTGGCTGACCCCGCAGGCCCACACGCGGAGGACCCCAGCCAGTGCTGGGGAAGTGGGGACTGGTTTACACCTGGGGATCCTCAGAGGCCAGGGACCCTGTAGTTCCAGGCGCCCCCTGAGGGGACACACGGCACATCCGAGGACCATGGGATGAGTTCCAGGGGTGCCCTGGGTGACCCACCTTGTCACCCAGGGGTGGCTGGTGGGCTCCCGTGGTTGGAGAGGAGAGCTGGAGGGGGGGGTGCCAAAGTGAAATCAGGTAACCAGGGGAAGATGCCCCCAGAGTCCAGGCAGCCGACAGGGGATAAGAGGACGTTTCCTGATCAACGTGACCAGCCTGGGAGGAGAGTCTCACCAACAAAATGGCGCCACAAGGTCACTGCAAAGGGGAGCTCACAGTTACCACCCACTGGGCTCCACTCAGCCCCCTGAACCCACTGGGTCCCACTTAAGAGGTGAGAAGACACTGCTTTCATGGATCTAGAACAAAATACAAGAAAGAAGGAGAGAAAGGAAGAGAAGAGAGACTCAGAAGACACGTGTGGGGGGTGTGTATGTGACTGTGGTGTGTATATGTGAGTGTCATGTGTGTGTGCACGCGCCAGGGGGAAGTACTGGCGTGTGTGGTATGTGTGCCATGTTTGTGTGTGTGGTGTTATGTGTGGTGCGTATGGTGTGTGTGGTGTGTCTATGTGTGTGTGGTATGTGTGGTGTTGTGTATGTTTGTGTGGTATTGTGTGGTGTGCCCGTGTATATGTGTGGTGTGTTTGTGTGTGATATGTGGTATGTGTCTACATGTGGTGTTGTGTGAAGTATGTACGAGTATGTGTGATGCATCTGTGTATGCTGTGGTGTGTGTCTATGTGTGGTGTGATGCATGTGTTGTATGTGTGATATGTATGATTGTGTGGTGTGTGTGGTGTTGCGTGTGTGATGTGTGTGTGGTACTGTGTGTAGTGTGTCTGTCTGTGTGTATGAGGTATGGTGTGTGGGGGTTTGTGTATGGTATGTGTGTGGTATGTAGTGTGTGTGTATGGTGTGTACACGGTATATGTTTATGGTATGTATGTGGTGTGTAGTGTGTCTGGTGTGTGATGTGTGTCTGTGTGGTGTGTGTGGTGGTGTGTGTGGTATGTTGTGTGTGTGTCTGTGTATATGGCGTGCACATGGCATGGTATGTGTGTGATGTGTGTCTATATGGTACGTGTATGGTGTGGAGTGTGTGTGGTGTGTGTGTATATGGTGTGGTGAGTGTGTGTGGTGTGCAGCGTGTGGAGTGGGTGTGTATGTGCATTTAGGCTGTGTGTCTGTGTGGTGTGTATACGGTGTGAGTGTGCAGCGTGTGGAGTGGGTGCGTATGTGTGTCTGTGTGGTGTGTGTGTGTGCTCTCCTGGCGGCTGCCCGGCACAAGCACACACCAGTGAAACCGTGGGGACCTCCGGGGTGGCCCATGGCCCTGCAGGAAGAGCGCGGCTGGGCGTCCTCAGGCTGCAGCCAGAACTGCCTGCTCATCACACAGCCTGGGTGTGACAAGAGATGCCACAACCCTGGGCTCCATGCAGTGACTTCAACACGGAGAGCAGTGCTTCTCTAATGCGGTGCACACGGACACCCGGGGATCCCAGGGAAAAGCGGGGCTCGGGCCGGGCCGGGCCGTTGCTGGGATCTGAGTGTGTGCCCCTAAGGTTCACGCGCTGCAGCCCCCCCTCCACAGTGTGATGATACCTGGGGGTGGGCCTCCGGCAGGTGCGGAGGGTTGACAATGCGTGAGGATGGGCCCCGGTGGGACAAGTGCCCTTAGAAGAAGAGATGTCAGAGCTCTCTCTCCACTTCCCTACGTGTGCGGGCAGAGAAGAGCCCTCGCCAGGAACCCACCGCACACCGCCGTGATCCTGGACTTCAGACTCCAGAACCTGAGAAATAATTATCAGCGGTATTTTGTGGGGGCGGCCCGAGCCGACCACGACAGCCAGGATGCTACAGGTCCCACCGCCCCCAGCCCGCACTTGGGGCTGTCGACAGCCATCGTGCTGCTGGTGGTCCACGACCACAGGAGGGCCTCAGGGGTGCAGGGTAAAGATGGGAAGCAAAGAGGACTCACAGGGAGCACAACGGCGGGGACCTTAGTGGGACACACACGTGCAGTGGCTTTACCTTTGGATGACAGGACTTTTCCGCCTGCTTTTCTGCAGTGAGCATATTTTGCTGTTGTAATACAAGTGGCCGAAGGCACCCGTAGAAACAGCAACCAGTTCCATTGTTCTCTGATAGAAGGTTGGAAATACTCTGCCTGAATTAAAAATTTAAAAAATAACTATAAGGGATGTTAGAATAGTAAACAGAATGTCTTCTGGGAACAACAGTGCCGCACAGGACACATCACTCTCCCAGCCTGAGCCATGCCCTCAGGGAGGAGGCACGTGCCCTGCAGGGCTGGGGCAGCTGTGGGGTGGCCTCCGCCTGGGACCCCTCCCTCCCTCCTCTGTGGAATGCTCAAGCCACACGCAACCCTGGAGCGGCTGCTGCTCCAGCCCCCGGGAGTCAGCATGGTGCTGGGGCTCCCTCATGGCGACTAATAAGCGTGTTTACCAGGAGGGGCGTACCTCTACTTTTTAGGAAGTCTGGTTGTGGTTGACACACACACATGCATGCACAGTTTGTGGATGTTGCACCTGCAAGAGATGCCCACCCACCCCTAAGAATGTACGATTTAAAATACAGTAATTGTGGGGGTAGGAATAGCTCAGTGGTAGAATGTGTGCTTAGCATGCATGAGGTCCTGGGTTCAATCCCCAGTACCTCCATTAGAGAAATTAAAAAAAAAAAAATACAGAATTAGATCTTATGTTTTCACCACAAAAAAGAAATGGTAACCACATGATGTGACAAAGATGGTAACTAACACTATGGTGCTGGAAAAAAATACCACGATTAGGTGTTTGGAGAAGAAAATTGCACTTTTTATACTTTATTTCTGGGGCAAATAATGAAGGAGTTAGTTCCACCAAACATGCCTTTAGTCAACCCCTGGACCCTGGTGACGCTGGGTCTCAGCCTCTGTGGTGATAATCTGACTGGGGGTGAGGGGGGGTCAATGGGACTTCACCGTGGGGTCCCCAGTCCTGCTCTAAGGAAGCCAATGGCGTGGCCTCACCCTTGTGGATTCAGCAGTCACATCCTGGGTTCAGCAGGTGGCCCGCACTGCTCCGCAGAGGGCCTCGTTAGGGGAACTCAGGGATTCCTGCGTCCTACAAGGGACACTTTTGCTCCAAATTCACAGCTGAGGGACCCAGCAGGCCAAGTGGGCGGCAAACGGAAACCGGGCCAGAGGTGGGTGCCCGGTATTTCACGATTTCAGTTGTGTGGATCAGAAGGCGGGTAGCCGTCTCCAGCAGGTGGACCAGCGAGACGAGAGGCCGGGGCGCTGGTAAAGGGCCCTGCTCACAGCCCTCGTGCTATCAGCAGATTGTGTGAGGATTTTGTTTGCCTGGATTGATCAGCATCTTTGAAGATGTGGAGGTTTGATCTTGAAGACGTGACTATGCAGCCTTGAGATTTTCTTTTATTTCTAAGATACTGTGATGCTATTTAAAGGAAGCGTAAGAAGAAAACAAAGGGAGAAAAAGTGCCCCAAGAAGACTCAATAAAAAAAAATGCCATATAACATCATTTATATGAAGAATCTAAAAAATTGTAACAATAATGATGACACAAGTGAACTAATTACTATTTTGATTTCTTGAATGTGTGTTAAGTGCATCTGACTGTCGGTAATTGGATTTCCGCCTTCTGTTGATTCTTATTTTGTGGTTGGCTTTACTCCTTTGATAACTGTGTAAGTTTAAAAAGCTAAAGACCTAACCTGTTCTTAGAAACAATAATTAGTACATATATGAAAACTAAAAAACGTGCAGGGTACTGTTTATATGTATTTACACGCAGTATAATGTGCATGTGCGGTCGGACTGTAATAATTCTACATAATAAAGCTGGAAGGGAAAAAAAAAACTGCCCCCGTTGAAAAACAGAACGGAGCGAGCGCGGTATGTCTCGAGCACTTCCCGCCTAAGGGCGCTTGGTCCGCCAGGAGAAGCAAGGAACTCGGGACTCCGGGTGCAAATAGGTTTGTTTATTAAAGCAAATAGATTCTGCAAACGTTAGTAATAAATACAGTTGCGGAAGCATGTCATTAAAATAAAGACGTCTCCAGAAAAAGTATCAGTAAATGCGTTTCTTTACCCGAGGGGCTGTGTGGGTGCACGTTTCGCGACGCTTTCCGGCGGCCAGGTGTGAAACCGCCCGCGCCCTCGCGGAGGGAGCGGCGCTGACAGCAGCGCGGCCGGCCCCCCGCACGGCTGCGGGGCCCCCGAGCCGCGCCCGCCCTCTACGGCGGCGGAGCGGGCGGCGGGGGCGGCGGGGGCGGCGGGGGCGGCTCCCGGCCCCGCTGGGCGTGCGCAGAGCGGTGCGCGCCGGTCCGCGCCCGGACACGCCCCAGCTCACCCGGAGAAGTTCTGGAAGATGTCCGCCGCCTCCGCCCAGTTCCGGAAGCAGGCCGGGCCCCGCTCCCGGATCTGCCTCCGCCCTTTGTCGGTGATGACCTCCCCGCTGGGCTTCAGGATCAGGAGCCTGGGGGTGGCGGTGACGCGGTACCTGGTCCTCAGCTCACTGCGGGGGAGGAGAGGGCGGCCGGGTCAGCAGGCCGGGCCGGCTGCTGCACGCGCGGGGGCCTCTTCGGAGCGCCCCCCGCCCGCCTGCTGCGCCGGGCGCCCCTCTGCGCCTCTTCTCTCCCCGCTGCCGGCCGGCCGCGCCCAAGCCGGGGCAGGCCCGGAGGAGGGGCCGCAGCGACGGGCCTGTTGGGCACCTGCGCAGCGCGACACCGCAGCCACGGCCACGGCCACGGCCACGGCCGACTGCCGAGCACCTGCGACGTGGCTGGGGTGCCTGAGGAGCGGAACTGCTTGCCTTAGCTGACTTTAAATTTAAGGAGCCACAGGTGGCTAGTGGCTGCCGAATCGCGCAGTGCAGTTTCACGCCCACAAGTAACCCCACGAATGTATATGCTCTCCTGCATCTCAAGCGGTTGAACTGTGTCAGGTACGTATAATGGTAAAAGTTTAAATTCCCTGAGCTCCAGAGAAGCGCAAAGCCTTGCTAGAGTTCCTCCCTGCGGACTCAGGGACACACCGGTCAGCGCTGTGCATGAAACCTGTCTTGGATACGTTTACCGTCGTGTGTAACCCCTCGAGAAGCCTTTTTACAAAACTACTTGTGTTCTTTTAGGGAAAGAAGTGTCCTCGTTCTCAGTTCTGCAAATCCTCATAACCCTCGAGGGATTACTGCCCTCAAGACAGGACAGCTGAGTGAAAATCCCGGTCCTGGACCACGGCTGGCTTGCCGGGGTCTTGCGTTAGCTGTAATCTGCTTTCCCTCATCTGTCGCCCTCCGGACTGCAAACTTGAGTGGAAGGAAGGATGCACCTGAGACCCTCCTGTTACCAAATGTCCCCCATGACACCTCTGTCAGGGTATTCCTGCTGCTGCCCGATATCCAGGTCCAAGACAAATCTTCATTCCAGCAGGAAAAAAAATAAAATAAAAAAGAAAAGCCACAGTGCCTACACCCAAGGAAGAGAGACTGCTCCTTGTTTCCAAACGTCTATGAAACAGTGACAAAACCAGCTATGTCCCCAGTCTTAAAGGGATCTTAATAAATTGTAAATAATCAATGGTACACAAGCCACTTAATCGGACCATAACATAATGCAGTTGGAAACCAGTAAGAAATAATTTTTGGAATGAGTTAAGAACGAAATAACCGTGTGTTATATATGAAACAGCCATGCAGACACACAAAGCAACTAAAGCAGGGTGACGCGGAGCACACCGTGGGCCCCCAGCTGCAGATGCAATGACGCAGTCGAGAGGGTCGTGTCTCAGACACTCACACCCGAACCTGAAAGGCCTCTAAATGGGTGAGTTCTGCGTTCAATTTGAGACGTTCAAAAAACCATGATGGAGCAAACACGGGAAGTAGAAAGCAGGCAAAGGACGGAGGCCAGAGATCACCGAACTAGGAAATGAATCAACGCGGGCTGAGCGACGAAACGAGACCCGTTCTCAGGAACGACTGAGAAGCAGAGTGAGGCTCTGTCAAGGCTGACAAGGAGAAAAGGAAGACACAGTTCTTATCATGAACCAGGCGAGGCTTTGAGGAGCGGGGAGGAGGTCTGAGTAGACTTTCGCTGCTCCAGCTTACCTTCAGAGTCACCGAGTGGGCCCTCAAATCCCCACCCTGGCAGCCTCTGCCTGGGGACAGCTGTAACCTTGGCGCCAAGCGGGAGAGGCACCCAACCACCTTCCTCCCCCGAAGTCACCTCCCTCTCCTCTGGGCGCTGTGTCTAGAGAGAACAGGCCAGGCCTTAGAGAAGAAAGAGCCTTGCTGCTGGTGCAATGAAGTGATAACTGAGCATTTCGACCATTTGGGGGAAACCCGAGAGCCTGGCTCCTCCTCGCCCTGGGTGCCGCTGCAGTGTTGGCTCCCCCCACCTCCACCTAATGCAGTGCATCCTTGTCCCTGGCACAACGGCTTCTGGGTTGCCATGGCAACTTCTGGCTCCAGTCTCTTTCCATCTCAGCCACAGGCAGATTGTTACCAAGCAAATCTCTCTACTTGCTCCAAGCATCCATCAAACAAGAGCCCTGCAGGCGCCAATCGCCGAACAATTCTGGCCCAACCTTAGGGGCTACAGAGAGACCCCAGTCCCAGACACACACTCCTAGCACAGCAGTGGCCTTGGGCTCGAGCTAGAGGGCACAGGCCTTTGGGCCAGAAATGCTCCTAGTGTCCCCAGGGGCATGAAGGAGGAGGAGGAACTACCAGGCAGATAAGTGGGGGCCCCAGGGTTGAGGGGATGTGGCATGTGTATGATCTTTGGAGGTGGGAGAGTGTGTGGAGTATTCTGGAACATCAGTTGTGCAGTCTGGCCAGAGCATGGGGGAAAGGGGGCAACAGGAAACAAGGTGAGTGTGGGTCAGATGTGGGAAGGGGGCCTGCAGGAGACATGGGCTGAGCCCTGTGGACCACAGGAAGTACTAGAGAGATGGGACAGGGCGAGACAGGGCCAGACCTGTGTTCAATGAAACGAAGCAGGTACCTGAACGAGAGTCCGTCAGATGGGACACCAAGGCCCGGGGGACCAGTTAGCATATTCTACTGGTCCAGGGCCTTAATGAACAAAGTATTAATGAGCAGGAAGATAAAGGAAGCACTGGAGAGTCGCAGACTCAGAGGATGCAGTGCCTGGATGGGGACGTCTTGAGTCAGGAGGGGCTGGGAACCTGGAGTGGGGCAGGGGTGGAGAGGCAGGCTAGACGCTGAGCATAAGCACCGGCCGTAACCCACCAAGTGAGTGGCTCTAACAGAGCGGTCCTCTATCCCCAAAAGGAAGCCATGGCCAGCTGTCTTTTCCATCCAGCCAAAATCTGTTGGCCTGAAGCTGAGGTGCTCCATCCACCTGGCCCATGGCCAAGGGCAGTGGTCAGACCCAGAGAATGCAGGCATGGGCAGGTCCACTCCAGACCTCCTTGGGGTCCACCGACATTCCAGAGCCCACGTGGGTGTGAGTGTCTTCAAGGAACAATCATAAAATCCATGCAAACCCACTACTGAATGGGGCTCGTGCGCCTGGGAGCACAGGACAGAAACTCCTGCTGGCGAAGCTGGAAGCTGTTACCTGAGTCTCGGGCCCTTAACAAAGGGAAGGAAGATGGTGGGATGGAACTGTGCCCATCGAGCCTGTTCCCTCACTCAGGCCTCTGGTCCACCTGCACACAGGCACCTGGGTGGGACCTGAGAGCGGGCCCTGTGCCCGCACTGCCTTCAGCTGAGGGACGTCAGTAAACACGGGCCTCTCAAGGCAGAAGGCGGCAGTCATCACCGGGTCTCGTGTGGGGCTGCACTGGGCAGCCGAGCCCTGTGCAACCTGGAGGACAGATGAGTGGCCCTCGGCATTCTCTTCCTGCAGGTGCATCTGCAGCAGAGCTGCCTCCGGCCACGCCCGGGCTAACCCCATGGGGGCCCTGTGATGGTTTATCTCCTTCTGAGCCTCAGGCAGGTCAGAGGAGATCCAGGGGACACTGGATGGAGCATTTCGGCCACTGAAGGAAGACAGCCCATGACTGACGGGTGCCTGCTGTCTGGGCCACACCTTCTCACAGCCCCAGCCGAACACCACGCCTTGCACACGTTAACAACTTCCCAAAAGGCTGTCTGCAGACTTCCCACCTTCCGTAGGTCTCGTTCATGGCAGCCATTTCCGCTTCTGCCCGTGATCTGATTCCAAAATGCAGGCCAGGATTAGCAGAATTTCGGGCATAGCTCCAAAAACTGCCCCCAGAATACTGCATTTCCTAACTTACGAATTGCAATGACAGGGTTAACAAAGTTGAGCCTGGGAAGGGGGAGGCACAAAGCTAAATTCTCCCCACAAAGCACCCCCAGATTCCTCTGAGGTCAGGATGCCCAAGCACAGTGCCTGCGCCCTGAACTGCTGAGCCCCTGACCCAGTAACCCAGAAAATCAGAGGGAGCGGGCACGTCCCCCACCTCCACCCCCACCCCCAGCGAAGCGGTGCAGGGGACGCCGAGGCTTAGTGTCCCCACAAAGAGGAAGCCAGAGCAAGAAAGGACAGGTTCCCGAGCCAGGAGCACTGGTCTCTGAGCCTCCACAGCGCATCTGTGAAACGGGCTACTGATGCAAAGCACTGACACGCCCGCTACTGACACGGCTCTGAATTTGCGCATGGGCTCAGGGCTCCTGCGTCACGTGACCTGTCGTTGTCCTCGGACTGCATACCCTGCCCACGATCACGCCACGAGCAGGTCCCAGAGCCCGGGCTCTTTGCCTCATTACTAACTACTAGTCCTGTCACTTTCAAAACTAAGTGTGTTCTTTCCAAAGCTGTGCGTAATTTGAACGCTAAGCAAATGCAAACTCATTTTACAACCACCACTAGACGTGAAGCTACATGAGTCTTTCCTCTGAGTAACACGTTCAGTTGGATTTATTGTCGATGAGACTTTCTCAGTCCTGCCAGTGAATGAGGCCTCGGGAAGCAGGCACCCCTGGGCCTCATATCTTACCCGACAGCACCAAAAGCATGCGCTGGAGGAAAATTACTCCTCCAGGGAACTTTCCAAAGTTAGCTCCCATTTTTAATTGTCCAGAAGGAAAGTCATCTCAGAATAATTAATCTGGGGGGAGGAGGATAATGTCACAACTGAATACTAATCCTCAGAGAAATCAACACATACTGCTTTAAAGCAAATCCAGAAATTCACCTCCCTATCTACTAAGGGGATGGTGGGGTGATGCACTTTGTGAGGGGCAAAAAACCTAAATCTGGACTCCTATGCCACAGGAGATCCCGGTATGCCAGACAGTGGGTGTCCATGCCATCTTCCCCTCTGCCAATCCTCCAGACAGCCCTCCTCCTCCCCCGACCCTCCCTCCTCCCCCCTCCGCCTCCCTCCTCCTGCTACCTTCTCCTTCCTCCTCCCTCCTCCCCTCACCTTCTCCTTCCTCCCCTCCGAGGAGCCCATGACCACAGCCACTAGAGCACTAGGCTCAGTTTCTAGCTTGTTCATAAACTCCAAAACCCAAAAGAGCTGAGGGGCTCTTTGTCACATCTTTTCGGAAGCAGGGGTGGGGCAAGATCCCTTCAGGGAGCAAAGATTTTTGTCACCTTTGACATCCGTCCCCTCGTAAGTCCAAGAACCTGGTTCTTCCTCCAGTTGCAGGAGCCAGAGATGCTTTTATGAAGTTTCAGTCACTGTCAGTGACGGTAAAACCGCAGCGTGGCCGGCACCGGGTTCGCCCAGCCCCTTGAGTCCTGGCCCTTCCCCCAGCCCGTGGCCCGCAGCCCCGTCCTACCGACCCACGTCAGTCAGTCCACAATCCCCAGCTCTGACCTGAGCGGCCTTTCTGAGTCTCCCTCTCCTTTCCAGATAAGGGGCCACAGCGTCTTCCCTGCGCAGCAGGGTGGGGCGTCCCCGGGCTGCTGTTCCCAGAGTGGTCTCCCTGGACCACAGCATCAGCATCACCAGAGCTCCTTGGAAATTCAGATTCCCAGAGCCTCAGACTCACCGAGCCAGAGACTAGGGTGGGCCAGGGTCCAGGCTCACCAAGCCCCCTGGTGAAGCAGGTGGATGAGCCCCATCTGCCAACCGATAGAGCCTCCCTGGGAAGCTGAAGCAAGTGACTTCGATGTAGCTGAGAGAGGGCCGAACGGATTAGGGTAGGGGTCGGGGTATCAAAGAGAAGCGCAGGGACCGGAATTGGGGCGCGGGTTGGGGGCGCGCCCGACGTTCTCCCAGCACCTCCCCACGGCCCCCACTCACTGCCGGTAGGGGTCGTGGAACGGCAGCGCCAGCCAGGCGCCGTGCAGCTCGCGCATGAAGGCCAGCATCTCCTGCGCGCTGCCGTCGGCAGACACGAAGACCACCTCGAAGGGCGCGGGTGGCCGTGCCTCGTCCACTAGCTCCGCGTAGAAGTCGCAGAGCAGCGGCGTGAAATCGCGGCTGGGCGCGCAGCGGCCGGCGGCGAAGTACAGCCCCACCACCTTGTTCTGCAGCGCCGCCTCGGCCTCCACCCACGCGCCGTCGCAGGTCACCAGGCGCCGCCCGCCGAGCACGTCCACCATGGCCTGGCGCGGGGACACCTGTCCGGGAGGACACCTGCGGGGGAGACGCCGGGCGGTGAGCACGGGCTCATGGACACCTGCAGGAAAACGCGGCGGAGGAGGGGGGCAGCGATCGCAGGCGGCTGGCCACCTGCAGGCAGACGGTCTCCTGCGGGCGGGCGGCGGTGTCTGGCTCCCTTTGCACCTCCGGGCACCCGAACCTCGGCACGAGGCTGAGTCTCCGCCTCCAGCTGGAGCTGGGACGTCCGCACTGGGGACAGGGGGTTCGTTCACAGATATCCGCAAACCCAGATGCGGCGACTGCAGCGGCGCCACACAGAGCACCCGCCTCCGGGGAGCCGAGCCGCCCCGCCCCCTCGCCCTCCAGCCCCTGCGCCCCGCCCCGTACCCCCACGCGCTCCTCTGCGCCCCGCTTCGCCTCCCACCCACCCGTGCAGCTCTCGGTCCGCGGGGCACGCCGCCTCTGCGCTCCCGGGCGGGGCGCCCTCCCCCCCGCCCCTCCCTCGCGCCCCAGAGCCCCTCCAGCCCCGCCCTCGCCCCATCCACCTTGCGCTCGCCCCACCCGGCGCTCCATCCCTCCCTGCCTGCCCCACGGGTCTTGCCGCCGCCGGAGGTTAAGATCGGTTCGACCTTCAGGAGGCAGGAATGGGGCGATGGGGAGACCTGGGCCCCATTCTTTCAGGGGGTTTGCCCTGCAGTACTACGCCCAGGCTGGGAGAGTGCCTGCAAGAAATCGAAGGCGGTTCGTAAAGAATTTTTCATTCGGAGACCCAGGGTATTAATGTGCCCGGCTCTGTCAGAGGCGGCCCTGGGGTTCAGCGGCGAGCGAAACAGCTTCAGCCCCCTGCCCAGGAGGGCTGAGGCACTCGCGTGGGGCGCAGAATTTGAAGGATTTAGCGCTAAAAAAAAAACCCTCAGTGATCAAGATAAGCAGTATTCTAATGCAGTATTTTAAACTTTCAAAATTAATGCAAAAGAGTTCATGATGAACAAAACATCAAACAGGTAAGGACCGGATCCCACCCCGTCCTTGGACGCCGACCGCAGTCCCCTCGCCGGGAGCCCCGGGCCCCGCGGAGGAGGGCGGGCAGCGCGGCAGGGAGGCAGCGGCGCGCGGGCCTGAGCCGCGCTTAAGGCGTGGTCGCCGGCGGCGGAGACCCGATCTTCCTCCCAGCGGCCGGCTGTCCCTCGGCTTCCCAGGGAAATGGGACGGAAGTGCGCGGACACTGTGCACTGCTAGCCCAGCCTGCCGGATTGGTCGTGTAAATGCGCTTGGCAGAGCCAGGGCTAAGGGGGATTTCTGCTGGAGGACTGATGCTGCTCCAGGAAGCGCGCTGCCAAAGCCCTGGTTCCCCGTCCTCTTGGAAGACTAGGGAATTTATAGGCGAATCGGAGAGAGAAAAAGAGAGGCACTATGAGCACTGTACGTCTTGCTTGTGGAGGTGCCTGACTTTTCTTAAAACTCAGAAATAAGATGAAGGTAGCTAAACTCTAAATATCATCAAGTCTGCATCTTGATCTGTTCGGCTTTTCTTCTTTTATCACGGCATGAGCAAAGTAGAGAACATTCCTTTAGTGATGGTGCCACCTGCCCACCGAGAAATCCCCGATTATTTGCAGAAATACTGTATACCCTCAGAGTGCTGGGGGAGGGGGGCATGCGCCTTCCTGGGAGAATGGCCCCACCCGGGTACCATGGTGAGGCGGGGACAGCCCTCCAGGGAGGTGAGATCCTGGGGAGAGTAGCAGGCCAGCACCCCTCCTCTCCAAGGGACCCTCCTTCTGTGGCCCCTCTGAGCATCTGTGTGTGTGTGTGTGTGTGTGTAAGCAGGGGACCTTGCCCTAAGAGCCCTGTCACAGGGACGCAGCTCAGCTCATTCTGCAGCTCTGAATCTAATGCATGGTCTCAACCAGTCTTGGAAGGAACTCCCCAGGGCCCTTCCTGAAGCATGATCTTGTGTCATTTGCCTCTGACTGCATCCCACTGGCTGATCCGTAAGGTGGGAGGGGGCTGCTGGTGCCATGAGAGGCAGAAGGAAGCCCAGGACCCTCTCCTTGCCTCTTCTGGAGCCAAGTCTCCTATACATTGTCCTCTGCTGAGCACAGGAACAGCCACCAGTGGAGTCCTGGACACAGGATTAGGAGGACTCCTAACCCCGGCTGGGACATCCGACATCAGTTCATCGCCCACTTCCTTCCAGGGCATCAAAGGGTGCCTAGGGCTCTGGCGTCTGCTAATCGGCTTTATGTGTCCTGGATAATCTCAGTCTAGCTGGGCAGCATTTTCACTCCATGAGGGCCTTCTCACACCTGCCTTCCCCACCCAGCCCCCACTCCCTGACACCTGCCACCACTTTAAAAATAGTTTGCAACTTACATACGCCACCCCATCATCCATCTCCTGCCTGAAGTTAAGGGCAGCCTTTTCCGCACTTCCTCCTGTCTGATAACTTCAGTTCTGTCCATGACTCTCCTTGCCCGAACTTTTGACAGGCTCCTCTGAGCCCTCTGCTCTACTAGGCCTTTCCTCGGGGCCCGTCCTTAGCCTGCCTCAGCCCATCTTAGCAAAGAATCCTGCTAAGTCATCCCCCACTGACCAGCCTGGCCTGCCTTCAGCACGAAACCTGCTAAGTAGCAAGAATAGCTCACCCCTGATGTCTCCTCTCAGTGGGTTTGTTGCTGGAGATTAGGTGGTTTTGTTGCCGGTGGAGGCAAGCAGTGCTCCAGGTTCTTGTCCCGTCCCAGAAAGAATTCAGAGACAAGATGTAGAGGCTAAGAAAAGTAAAGTGAGGATTTATTAAAGGATGGTTAGCACACTCAAGGGGAGAGCGGGCAGGCCCAGGGGAGAGGCTGCCCTGAGTTTCTTTGGCAAGTTAGTTACACAGGGTGTAAAAATGAATGGGCGGAATATTCATTGGGGAGGGAAGGGTCTGGGGTCGTGTTCCCTGATTATCATCCCAACTCCACCTTCCCAAAGGGGGGAGGGGCTTTTGTCCTCCTTTAGTCTGGATCAGAAGTGCCACGGCATCGGTGCATGATGGGGACTTCTGATCTGCAAGGCTAATTTTATTGAAATGAGGGCATAACGAGCAAAAGGTTACATTCGGACACTGGAAATTCCTGCCTTTTCTGATGTTTCTTTGTTGGTCTCAGGCCAAAAGTTGTGGCCTTTCATCAGCCCAAAGGTTCCTGCTTTTCTTTCTCTGCCCAGGGACCCCTGGTGCTTCCATGATGTATGTTTTCCAGCATTTGGCCTGTGCCCCTCCTTTCTGCCCAATTCCTGCCATGTGGTCTGTGTCCTCCTTTCTCTACTCATTTCTAGCTCTCTGCCTGCTCTAACATTCTCACACAGGAAAGAGATCAAGAGTGAGCCATAGCCAAGTGACTTTATTTGGGGAGATACACACCCCCTAGGCAGAGTACAGGCCATCCTAGAAGGCAGGAGAAGTGGCCTCAGGGTTTGGGGCGGTTAGTCTTCAGGGGCTGGGTAACTTCCTGTGCTAATGAGGGGGGGGGTTATTCCAACAGTTTGGGCGAGGGGTGGGAACTTTCAGGAACCGGGCCCCACATACTTTTTGTCCTTTTGTGATCAGCCTGAGAACTGTCATGGCACTTGTGGGTGTCGCATTAACAGCTAATGTGTTACAATGAACCTATAATGAGGCTCAAGATCTACTGGAAGTTGAATCTTCCATCATCTTGGGCCAAGTTGGTTCTAACCAGTTTATGTCCTATGCTCAATTGCTGTGTATTTTTTTTTAATGGTTGTGCCCTGCCCCCTCCCCCATCTCAGTTTTCCATCCAGTGACCCCTTGTCCCTTTTGTTGCCCATAAACTTCCACTCTTCCTTGCATTTGGAAATGAGCTCCACTCTTTTCCCTGTTGCACTAGTACTGAGTGAAACCTGTCTAAGTTGCCTTTAACTAGTGTCTGGCTCTGTTTCTTTTGAGCAGTTATCAAAGGCTGTGACACCTTAGTTGGCTTATTACCATGGCATCAGCTAAAGGCAGGGTGTTTCCAGAGCTAACACTGGCTGGGTACATGGGGTCATCAAAGGCTGTCTGGGGTAAAAAGGTACAATAAAATTATGGCTCTGCCTTTCTATGTTCAGCATGCAAGCTCCCCCCACTTCTGAACAAGGCTGTTTCTCATTAGAGAAACTATTCTTCTAAGCAGGAGTATTTGAGAAGTTCCCAGATCGGTGCACCTCTTCTCAGGCCCGCTTTTGCTGCTCCATGCTAAAAGAGGAGTTTGTGAAGGACGTGGGGCTCTGGGCTGCCTGACATGAAGTTGACTTTTTCCTTCCACTGCCAAAATGTACAAACGATGACTCATTTCTTTCCACTACCACTTATGAATACACAAATAGAGCTATGGAAACTTTCTGCTCTGATCAACATAGCAAACAAATAAGACATCCCAGTGTGCAAATATCACATTCTGAATTTCCTGGCTTTAAATATTCGTGCTTATGTTACTTATTTTTCTGTATTTTAAATATTTGTTCCCAGCGACTGGTATCATGAGGTCTTCGTGACTCATGTTCAAAATCGTGGTTGGTCCATGGCAGGGAAAGGGCATTGAAGTGACAGGCAGAAGCCTGGGTTTGTCAGTGACAAGCCGTGGGGCCATGGGCAGGTCATCCCAAATGGGCGCTGGCTTCTCAGAGATGACTTAATGGTTAGTGGCCAAAACAGACCTAGTGTCGGACTAAAGAAGTGCCCCTTGGTCCCACCAGCTTCTTCCCAGTAATGCTTTGAGGTGATTCGAGAAGCAGTTGGATTGCTCATCGGATGGCTTGGAACAGAAAGTGCAGGTGCGGAGAGAAGATGGCAGAGTGTCTCAGTCAGCTCGGGCTGCCATAACAAAGGACCACCAGCTGGGTGGCTTAAACGGCAGAAATCTATGTTCTTCCTGGCTTTTAGACCACCTTCCCACTGTGTCCACACGTGGCAGAGAGAGAGGGCGAGATCTCCCTTCCTTGTCTTCCGCCATCTTGTTTCTAACCAGTTCATGTCCTGTCCTCAATTGCTGTGTCATTCCTCCAGTGGTTGTGCCCTGCCCCCTTCCCGCCTGTCTCAATTGTTTGAGTGACTGATGATCTGAAAATTGTATTTGAGCTATTTCACTAAGGACTGCGAGCTTTAAGGGGCCCAGGTGCACTTCCTAGGCAGGGACCTAGAGGGACCTGGGCGGGACACCTAGGGAAACGTAAGTGGCTGGGTTTGTGTTAAATTTGGCTTAAACAAGTTGATACATGGTCTGAATAAAACTTTTGCTAGTGAAATGAGAGGCTCAATTATTCGGCTCTGAAGAACAAGAGAGACCCATTACAACCATTAAGTAATGCTGCTCGTCCAGGGGACTGGGGGCAGTGGGGGTGCAGGCACGAGACAGAGACTGATAACCTAGCGTTTTGATGTTAGGCTGTCACGGGGAGAAACCGAGACATGTAAGAAAGCTGAACTGCTCAGCCAGACTCAGAAGCAGCACACGTTCAGTCCGCCACACTGTCCTCGGACACGTGTTCAGGTCACATACCCTATCTGAATTAGGCTACCAAACTACTAACGAGAAATTGTGCCTCAAAGGCCCAGCAGCTCCCTTGCAGATGGCCACCTGTAAGAACACCAGCCGGGTTTGTGTGCTTGCAAGTGCTTGATTGGGAAGTAAAGGAACTCAACTTAATGACCTCTGTTTACAGCTAACGTGGGGACGTAAGAGGCTTCTCTCGAACGGATCTCAACCACGAGCATCCCAGCCCCATGGAAGGCACCAAGGGCCTTTCTTCTATTTGTCTCAAGAACAACTGTTTAACATAGAGACAATCTGTTCCCTGGAGGTTTGGTAGCATGTTCCTGATAAAACCACCTTGGCTTTCTTTTTTTGGTTGTGTTTCTGTGGATAGATCATTGGCTGTTAATTCAGTTTGTTTAATAGTTGTAGATCTATTCCGATTTCCTATTTTAGTCAATGAGTTTGAATCACTTATTTTTCTAGAAAACTGTCCAATTTGTCCAAGAGTTTGGTTGAGAGGCATCAAATTGTTCATAATAACTTTAAAAATCTTTGTCCATAATTCGGTCCTTTTTTGAAAAATTATTGCTTCTTTTTCCCTTATCAGCCTTGCCTGAATTTGTCTTCTGTTAACCAAGACCTGCCCTCACTCATACTTTTTAGTTCATTATTATTTGCTCATACATCTATGCCCATATCTATGTCCACCATCTTCCTTCCTTTGGGTTTATTTTCTTGGGTTGAATATTTAAGTTATTGATTTCCAACCACTTTTCTCTAATGTATAAATTTAAGGCTATATGCATGTCCATTGAAATACGGCCTGAAGACCATCACATAAATTTTGATGGGGAATTTTTGTTAAATTAAAAATACACCATAATTTTTATTAAGGAGTTTCCTTTTATTTGTCTTATTTAGAAAGATATTAAATCCAAGGCTGGGTTTGGATACTTCTGTTATTAATTTCTGATTTTACCACTGTATGATCAGAGCATGGGGTCTGTATGATATCACTCAGGTAGGGTTTATTGAGATAAACTTGGAGACCTGATAACCAGCTAGTGTTTGGAACTGTTCTGAGTATATTTGCAATAAAAAAAAAAAAAAGGACGTTCTATCTACCCCTTTTGGTGCAGGAATCCAAGCTCATTGATTGTACTGCTCAAATCTTCTATGCCCTCACTATTTCCTGTCTGATGCATCTCCTGATTTCTCACAGAACCATGGTCTCCGTGTTTCCACTGTGATAGCTGATCTGTCGATCATGTTGTAAGCCTGCCCACTTTGTTTCCTACATTTTGAGGGTGAGCCCCTATCTACACGTTAAGATCATGATACATTCTTTATAAGGTTCTCCTTTGTATCACCAATTAACAAAGCCATTACCTTATTCATTATTTTATTCCTGTTGATGCATTTGACCTTGAGGAATATAACTGATGTTCACACAGCCATGTCATCTTTTTCTGGATAGTGTTAGTCTATTTTATCATTTTATTTTAAATTCCTTTGCATTTAGCATTTGTGTGTGTGTGTGTGTGTGTGACATTATGTTTTAGTTGTTGGTTTTGCAAACAGATTGGAAATTGGAGTTCTTTCTTTTATGTATTTGTTTTTGGCTCCAAATTTCTTTTTCTTTCCTTTTTTCTTTTATTAATTGAGTTATAGTCAGTTTACAATGTTGTGGAACTTGGATTTCTTAATCCAGCCTTAGAATCTGCCTCTTGTACATGATGAGCTTAATCTCTTCATATAAATCATCACGACTATACACTTAGGTTTATTGCTGGCATCTGACTTTGTGCAAACGCTGTTTACCACCTATTGGTAAGCATCTCTTAGCCGGTAACAAGAGGTTTCAACAAGGGCTCTCTGTGTGTGAGAGGAAATACTCTTACTTTCATTTTTCTGAAAATGTCTCTTCTTCCTCCTTCTTGAATAGTTCACGTGGGTAAGTATCTGCTTTTTCTTGCTCCCCTCGCCTTAAATCATTTCTGTCTTGATGCTCTGAGGTTTTGTAACAGAAAAGAACAACTCTGACTCCATATTGATCTGCTCCTTTGGCTCTAACCCTGCGCCCTGTTTTCCAGGCTTAGTCCTGCTCGCTCTGCACCTTTTGTAAAAGAATGTTGCCTTTAGCCTGCAATTTACAGGAGAGCCTATTCTCGGGGCTCTGACCTTTAAGGATATTAACACTTTTGTACTTATATAAAGACAACAAGTCGCAGAATAGAAAATAACATTTGTCTTGCTCGAGATTTACAGGGACACCGTGATCTGACCCACGAGGACAGCTGCAAGAACAAAGAATTCCTACAAGTTTGCAACAACCAACCACACCCTCTTCCCTTTTTTCAGTGTAGAAGGAGCCTGTATTCTGACTGGAGCAGGATGGTTCTCCAAGACATTATTCTGCCACCCTCTCGGTCTGCTCTCTCTCCAAATGAAGTCGCTGTTCCTTGCCCCAGCACCTCGTCTCCAGATTTACTGGCCTGTCGTGCAGCGAGCAGAACAAGTCTGGACTCAGTAGCAGTTTTACCACAGTATGTCTCGATGCTGGTTTATTTATCTGCTTACTTCATTTGGATCTAATGATTTCTCTTCTGCCAGTTCTAGAAAATTCTCAGCCATTGACTCTGAGGATATTACCTCACAACCATGCTTTACGCAGGGTTAGGATGTACTGGGCACTGCTCCAAGCACTTTATGTCAAAGTGTGTTTTAAGTGATTCAACAGGCAGGACAAGACGCCACGAAAAAAATTAGTGGGCAGATTTAAGGGGAAAAAAATAGCACTTCTGGAAGTGAAAAATACAGTTATTGAAATAAAAAGTCAAATGCTTTCTTTTCTCTTGGGCTGGGTCATCCAGACGGTTCCCTGTTCAACGTCAGCCTCATACCGATTCCTCACACCACGCCACTGGTGTGAGCTCGAGCCCCTCAGTCACTGAGGGCACAGACGGGGGCTGGGACTCACCCCCTGCCTCAGGCCCGCGCTGGTGGAGGGGATTATTTTAATTTATCTTTTGCTGAGAGAAAAGCCTGCCCAGCGCCCCGGCTTCACAGAGGGCCCTTCCTTCCGACGTCGGCAGACGGGGGCCAAGGCCCCATCCCGGGCCCTGTGAATGTTTCTGAACGCGGGTCTGGCTGCTTGCCGCTCCGAAGTCAGTGCATGAGAGAGGCACTGCTGATAGGGAGGAAAGTTGCTCTTCAACAGGATGCCGGCAGTCCGGGAAGACGGTGGACTCCTGTCGCCCAGAGACCGTCTCCGAAGATGCGGCTCAGCCACGGAAGTCCTGAAGGGAACCGGGGCAGTTAATCACCGAGACGGGGGTCAGAGTCACCGCCCGCCCCCGCCTGCAGGCGGGCATTCCTTGTGAATCTTCCTTAGATGCTGTCTTGTTCACACAGTTTGCTCACGAGGGGACGGAAGGGGGAGGCAGGGAAGAGCTCTGCTCATCTCTTACCCTCTCACCCCCATTTCTACTTCTGTGATCTATGGAGGAGTCACCAGGTTAGGCAAGTGTAGTGCCGTCAAAAGATCTGAAAGCTGTGCTAAGGTCCGAGATGAACGGAGCGTGGGGGGCCTGGTTTAAGGTCAGTGACAAGAAAAAAGGCAGGCGATGACCAAGGGGCCTCTGGCAGGGAGCTCTTCCTGCCAAAAGCTGCCTGCACGAGTGCTGACCAGTCCCCAGGCCGCCCACCACCCCGCCCCCCAGGCCACCGCAGGTCCAGGCCACACGCGCACACCCACAGCCCCGTCGTCCTGGCTGTCGGGTGGTCGTTTCTGGCACGCAGGGAACTGGGACCTCCCCTCCTTCCTTCCACGCTCAGCAGTGCATCTTCAACTGTTCTGTTTTATCCAGTATCTTTGCACGTCCTGTAGTAAAGAAGGAAATCCCTTGTGCCATTGGAACCGACACCCCTTCATTTTGAAAGTTTGTCACTTTGTTTTTAGTAAGTTTACTGAAACTCTTGGGAAGAGCCCACCGTCATAGCTGGATTCTGTGCTGGATTCTGAGGCACTGAGCTCATCCCAGTTTATTGTAAGTGATGTACCCGGTCTGACGCTTCAGGTATCAGCGAACTGTTTGTTGTCCAAGCTGCTTCCTCCGGCTCCACCTGCCTGCCCCCGCCAGCTTCATCGGGTCCTCACTCTCCTCCCCCGCCCCTCACACACAAGCACGCTGCCTGAAAACTGTCAACTTCCCATGTAGAACACAAATTGGAGAAGTCGTTTATTTAAATATGCCCCTCCCCCCTAAGGTGTTCCTGTTAACACAGAGGAGTCATGTGCCCCACATTCCAAAGAGAGCCCCTGAGTCACCAGGGGGCAGGCACCCCCTGGGGCTGCTAAGATGCAGCTAGGTCCACCCTGCTTCTCTCGCCACCGACCCCAGGGACACACAAGCAGGGGACAGACCACAACCAAAGGGAGGCACGCTGTCCGTCTTGGCCTTGCCTCCTCTCGTCTTCAGCTGCTCCAAAGCCAGGTTCACAGCCTAAGCTCCTGCCCCACCAGAGGACAATGCCACTCCGCACCCATCTCCAGCAGTTCTTTTATTTTTCCTTTGCAAGATTTTTTAAATTGCTGTTTCATTTTGAAATAATTATAGATGCACAGTAAATTTGAAAAGAAGTACAAAGAGGCCCCGCGTACTCGTCACCCGGTTTCCCCCAATGGTAACATCTTCGTAACTGTAACCAAACCAGGAAATTGACATCGGTGTGACTCACAAATCTTACATTCGGCCAGGTTTTACACGCACTTGGGTGTGTCCAGAGGTCTCTGCAATTTTACCAGGTGTAGATTTGTGCATCGCTCCACCACCCAGGTACAGACCTGCTCCATCACCACAAACACCTCTCCCCTCCTCTCTCCACGCCCCCCCGCCCAGTTCCTAACCCCTGGCAACTGCTAATCTCTTCTCCATCTCTGAACCAGCACTTGTTTCAAAGACTCTGCAGTTGTCTCCAGGAGTTTGGGGCAGAGGACACATGCCCCTCCCCATCCTGCTGACTCCTTACTGTGAGAGAGAACAGCCCCCTTCCCTGTCCCCGAAGTGACCCCAGCCCCCAGGGAGGGAGAAGCCCTCTGGCCACCCCCACACCAGGCCAGAGGAGGACTCGGGGCGGGAGGGGGCAGATGTCAGAATCATCACGGACTGAAGTTGTAGACTGAGCTGGAAGACTTCACAATCGAGACGTTACAGATGGACATTGTTGAGGAACAGGAAAGAAGAATTCAGCATAAAAAAAAAAATTCTGGACACCAATCTGGAATAATCTATCCAATTAAAGATTTTCATTCTCTTTGATGCAAGAAGTCCAATTCTAGTAGTTTCTTCACTAGAAAAATTATGTGACAACATTTGAATTGAGATAAAGCCACCACAGAGATTTCTACCAAAAAAAAAAAAAAAGAGAGAGAGAGAGAATTTAGCACATGGCTGACACCAGTGATTGGAACAAAAATTAACGCATTTCTCTCCTGTTCCTGCCGAGTTTGCCTGGTTCATTATGAGTGGATGTGCCTCTCCATTCCTCTCATGACTATCTTCCCTCCCCGAGGTCAGAAGGACACGTATTCCTCTGCAGCCAGGGCGGAAAATTAGGTAACACTGCCCCCGTCACGCTGTGGACACGCCCCTGCCCACCTGCCTGGAGACATGCTCCTGTATCACCTCTGCTGAACACCAGCGACACGCCTGGATTTTACTGAAAGCATTTAAAGTATCTACTTCCACATTATTACATTTTCTCTTGAAGTTTGTTCACTTTTAAGTATCACTGTTTAACACGATTATTAGAATTTCTTTAACATTATCACCATTCTGGAAGAGTTACGAATTTATTTAGCCTGATTCTTTGTCCATGACTTTTCCCTGTTCTTTCACAATTTTGAGGTCTTGTTTTCCAACTCTGTTCTGGTCCTTGTTTGAGACGTTCTCCAGTCAGGTATGCAGTGAGTCTTTGCAGGTCTGGAAACACCTCTCCTTTGCCCTGACACCCAGGTATTCAGGTTGGAGCGGGGACTCTTGGACTCACAGGCAACGGCATTCGGAGATAAGTGAGTGCTTGGTCTATCATGTAGTGGAGGAGACGGAGAAGAAGGAAAACTTCATGCAGCCAGACAGTTCCTCTGCAGACGCCAGGGAGGCACAGAGCCAGCCACGCAGGAGTCACGTGGTGTGTGCCCCAGCCAAGCACGACCTCACGCTGGGCTGCTCCGCACTCGTGATGTCCCACGAGTCACCTGTGTCCTCAGTCCTTCCCATGTCCTGTGTCCTCATCCTCTTCCCCAGGGTCCTACGTCCCTCAGAGAGACGTGAGTCCTTGGGACAGGACCAGGGGTGGACATGATGCCTGGGGCTGCAACACCCAATGTGCTACAGACACAAAGTCAATCGCAGAGGAAGGCAGAGGTGGCCCTGCTGACCATCCCCTCATCTCCTTGCCTCTTCTAAGAACCTTCAGTTATGGGAGATGATCCATTCTTGTCTGAGCTGGTCTTTTCTGTCATTGTTGCGGGAAACATCCTATGTGGTACTTTAATTGTCTAAAACTGCCGTCATATACAAGGTCTCACGGCAGACACTCTTCCTGTTGAATGTGATGGCATCACAGGGAGACGTGTATGGAGACGAGGCGGCTAAGAGTCAGGATGCGACGGGGGGTCTAGTCAGACCTGCCATGCCCCCTCCCCATCCTGGGTTTGCTCTGGTGGGGACCCACCACTCCCTCAACGTCCCATGACAGCCCCTTAAAGGAGCCCCTAAAGGGGTCATCAGCCCATTTGAAAGGTGGAGATCTGAAGCCTGGCCCCCCTGCCCTGAATGGCAGGTGGGTGTCTGGAGGAGCTCAGCCCACAGCGGGGCGTGAAGGCAGAGATGAGTCCTCCATTAGGACGTGGGGAGCCAATCATTCAACGATTTCTTGTTAAGAGACTAGTTTCCAGTGAGAGATCTGGGGCTCCTCCGTACGTTGCGGTAACTGTGGGCTCGGGGTGCCCTGTCTGTTCTCTCCAGAGTCTCCAGCTGCAGGGTCCTTCAAGCCTCTAAGAGCGCGGACACGCGCGCGCACACACACACACACACACACACACACAGAGGGGGCTGCACCGCCACACCGATCACCACTTGTTTGGCCAGGACAGAACAAATACTCCTATGCGATCATTTTGCTTATAGAGGGTCGCAAACACAGGTTCCTTCACCCTGGGGGGAACCTTGGGCCTCAGGCTATGGTCCTGTCAGCTGGGACCACTGTTTGCAGAAGCCCATGGGCAGCCAGACGGACCTCGTTCGTAACTACAAATGGAAATCCTGCGATAGCCTTGACTGAAGTAACAAAGTGCACGGAGGGCTCTCCGGCAGACCACGGACGCAGGCACGGGCAGGTGGGGAGCCTTTATCAGCAAGAGCGGACATCACAAAAAAGTCCGCAAGAGAATCAAAACAGAAACACAAAGTGTGTATGTGTGTGTGTTACAGGAGACAGGATTCAAGCAGGTGTGGCTCTCGCTGGCCCCTCTGGCCTGGCCTGAGTACGTGGGAAGTGGCCATTAATTACCCTGCCTCAGATGGTTGTTGAGACCAAACTTCAGCCTGCCCGTCTCTCCCGTCTCCCATTCTTTGCCAGCCTCACTGCCAGCCCTCCAGTATCTCTAACAAATCAAGCCACGTGCTCTCTCACCCCAGGGCCTTTGCACATGCAGTGTCCTCTGCCTCTCTCTTCAATTCACTGACCCTATTCCCCGTTCAGGCCTCTGCTTAATGCTCTGTCCCAGCAAGTCCACTTTCAACCCCTGGACCCCGTCGGCCCAGGTTAACTCAGGTTGGGGATTTTCCCATGGTAACCAGCTGGCATAGTTACACGTGTGGCTGATCTTCGACAGCATATATTCCCATACAGAGGCGCAGGACAGTTAGTGCTACTTACTAGCAGTTTCAGTCCATTCTCCCCTGTGGGTGTGAGCTTCGTGAGAAGGGGGCTGTGGCTCCCCTGCTCAGAGCTGGGCCCCCGGAGGCTGGCATGAGCCTTCCGAAGAGGAAGAGCAAAAACCCGCCCTGCCCCTCGTCGGGCTGAGAGGGCAGCAGCCCCACACGACCAGCTGCAGAATTCACAAGAAAAGCATGTCTCACAGGACAGCTGTGCCCTGTCATGAGGCCCCCCCTCTGGGAGGGACAGTGGCCGTCACCCTCTGAGAAGCTTGATTCTCTAAAATCCCAGACTGCTAGACACTCGCTGTTTGGCATGAAAGCTGTGAGAACGAAGTGGCCCACGGTCCGCAGGGGACTTGGGTTGCGGACTCAGGGATGCGGCCCAGACGCACAGCCCAGGTGCCCAGCATCAGACCACGGGGCCCTGGACACACCTTCTCTCCTCTCTTACCTTTGTCGGGCAGACTTGCGTTGCCCTTTCCTCCTGGGCCCGAGCCTGTCAACCCATAACTTCCTTCCAGTTTCAGCTGAACTCTGCCCTGTCCAAATCTTACACAGACTCTCTTTCCTGGTAAGATGCCCAAGCATCCCTCTGGTGAGCAATCAGCTCACTGCAACAGGTCAGAGCACCGGAGGCCAGGTCTGCCCCGGAGGTCCCGGGTGAGAGGACACCACAACCGATGTGAGACGGAGCCCGTGCGTTGCCCGTGTGCCCAGCAGTCAGGCAGCACTCGGGCCAGCAAGCTCCACTATGTGACCGGGGCTGCAGCCTCTGTCTGTCTTCTCCAGGTTTAACTGTAGATATTTTTTAAATTGAGACATAACTCATATACTATAAAGTTCACCCTTTGTGAACTTTTAACTCAGTGAGGTTTTGTTTTAGTACATTTACAAGACTGTACAACCACCGCCACCACCTAGTTCCACACTGTGTTCATAATCCAGACAAGAACCCCCGGACCCACTGGACAGCACCCCCAAGTCCCACCCAGCTCCTGGCCACCTCCAGTCTGCTCTCCATCTCTGCAGATTCCCTGTCCTGAACATGTCCCAGAAATGGAAACTTACAACCCATGGCCTTGGGTTCTGGGCTCTGTGACTCAGCATAATGTTCCCAAGGTTCATCCAAGGTGTAGCTCGTTCCAGTGTTTCACTCCCTTTGTGGCTGCATAATCGTCCACTGAGTGGATAGACAGTATTTTCTTTATCTAGGCATCACCAACTAATGGACATCTGGGTTCTGTCTTCTTGGCTGTCATGAATAATGCAGCTGTGAACATTCGTGTACAAACTTCCATGTGGACACGTTTTCATTCCTCTTGGGTTTAAACCCCAGGAGCTGAGATGCGGGATCGTGCGGTTACTGTTTACAATTTGAGGAACCGCCAGGCTCCTTTCCAAAGCAGCTGCACCACTTGGCATTCCCATCAGCAGTAAACGATGGTTCCAGTTTTCCACACCCTCACCAACACTTGTCTTTCTGCTTAGAGCCATCTTAGTGAAAGTGAATACATTAACATTTTTTTTTAGTAATAAGTTTCCCCTCTCTCATTATCACACTGAAATGCAAACATCCCTCTAAGGACACAGTCACAGGCATGTCCAAGTATCCTCCGTGCTGTGGCCTGAGAGCTGTGTACGGAGCAATCCACTTCCTGTGCAACCTTGGAAAGCTGTTTATCATCTCTCAGCCTCAGTTTCCACATCTGTAAAATGGAGATGGTAATGTCTGTTGTGAGGATTTAATGAGGTAATATATGTAAAATCTCTAGAAAATTGCCTGGCAAATAGTAAGCGATTGTGTTTCTTCTTGTCACGTCAATGTAAGCTGATGCGGCTGAGCTCCTGTTAGCAAGAGAATGACTCCATCTGTTACAGCAAACTAGACAGGCCATAGTGATCCAGCTACTGTCACTCAACCTGACCAAGTGCCCACGACCCAGAGACAGTCCCTAACGACAGCCGCCAGGGTGGGTCCTGACCTCAGGTGTCTGCGCTTGACCTCAGAGTGCGGTGTTACAGGCCCGCGGGCTGGGCGAGATGGGCTCTGACCGCTGAGGACGAAGCCCAAAGGATAAACTCAGGTCGCTGCGTTCCCAGTGCCTCTCGGTGACATACTGCCTGGGGCCTCCCTGGGAACCCCAAGACTGGCCTGGAGGGCTGTGCAGGAAACACCCAGGCAAGCCTGCTGCTCCCTCTCAGCCCTCAGTCTCCCCCAGGACCCCTCCGGGCCTGGGGACCCGTTTCTCGGATGCTGCAACTGCTCAGCCCCCTCGGGGCCAGTACAGTGCCCATCATGGCGACGGCTGCAGCTTTTACCCCGGAGGTGCATCCAGCCAGCCCCAGGGGTGTCACGGTGTTACAGTCCCCTCGGCCTTGGACACCTCGCGTCCTTCGCCCAGGTCGCTGGGGCCCGTGTCTTACTCACCTGGCCTGACTAGAGCGCCCGGAGGCGGGCGACCTCTCCTGGGGCCCGGGGCAGCCCCGGGGGCCCAGCCAGGTTTCTTTCCTTCCCATCTGTGCTCTCAGAGTCAGACGGCTGCCACCTGTGTGCCTGCACACTCACCGCACACGCACATGTAACATACCCACAGGTGCACGTGCAGACACACACGCGCACTCACACACCGGTGCGCACCACACCAGCCCTGCTCTCAATCCCTGGGACCCGCAGAGAGGGGAAATGGGACAAGTAAGACCGATTCGCACGTGCGTCAAGCCTCTCCGTGGAACCGTGGGTGAGACACACGCTCCTCTCCCCAGAGCGAGAGCCGGGCCTCCCGCGGTGCGAGCCAGCAGCGGGCGGGGGCGGGGGCGGGGGCCGGTGACGCCCGCAGTGCCAGCCCTGGGCGCCGCGCCGCGGCGTCTCTCCACCGACTCCCCCCCCCCCCCCCGAGCTGTAGGCTGCAAGCTGCTCCTAGGTCCCCATCCCCAAATCCAAGCCACCTTTTATTCCTGAGAGATTCTTACTCAAGGACGCGCTGGTCGGTCCCTCTTAGTAGCGACCATATTCCTAAGGACTTTTTAGGAGCGATTATCAGATGTGGACTTTAAAAGGTGACCTAACACTCCTCGCCGAGTCACCGGGACCCGCTCTCGGAGGAGGCCTTCCAGCCCACCACGGCCGGCCCGGAGGCTGAGAGGGGTGGAGACGGTGCGATTTGCTCATTAACCACCAACTCTTCAGCGCTGTGACCAGTTTCTCCGGCATGAAGAGGAAGAGCTTACTGCCTAGGACACGCATTTGGCTTTATTCTCTTGCACGTAATTTAGACAAGAGGAGCCCTGATGTTCACAGGGACAAACAGGTCCTGCAGACACGAGCAAGCAAAGCACTTCCGAGACGGCCGCCACGCCGAGCTTCGGAGGCCGGGGCGCAGAGCAAGCAGCGGCCACGCACCCCGAGGTGGGCGGCGCCTGGCCGCCTCTCCCCGTTGCCTCAGACCTTACGTTCTCAGCTGTGCAGAGCAACCAGCTCCTAAGCGTGAGCGCTCCGTCTTCGCGACAGCGCGGGCGGTCTGCTTTTAGGGCTGGGATTTTCACGGAACATACAGTCTCAAATACCCAGAGCACGCTGGGCGAGCAAAGCGCTCGTGGCAGAACGCGGAGCTGGCATGACCTTGAGTTGTCCCCCGAGTGAACGTGGCCAGGGTAAGGACGGGGAGCCAGTCCCACCGGAGCCTGGAAGGTACCTCTCTTCCCTCTGTATCTGGACCCTGCTGCCTGGATCTTAAAGGAGCCAGCACGTCCACACCTCAGAGGAGATGGCGCCCTGTGGTCGCTGCCCACAGGGTCAAGGCTGGGGCTGGCGACGGCTGTCCACCCGCTCAGGCCACAGGACACCAGGACGGCCGGGGCAGCTCGCAAAGGACACGCGAAATGCCCGGGGGAGCAGGGGGCGTTCCCAGGTATGACCGTGGAGTGGGACTCCCCTGGCAGCGACGGCCTCTGGACCCCCACCAGCAGGAGCGCACGTGGAAGCCGCCAGGCAACAAAATGCAACAGACAGTCTCTCCAGCCAGGAACTCCAGCAGAAGACACCTGAAATCCTTACGGATTCTCATCCCCAGCGGCTTCCGTAACGTCTTGCCTCCATCCGGTCCCAGCCTGGGACTCTGGGCCCCAAATGACCTTCCCCCCCGGAACGTTTTATCCGTTCTCCCCCAAAGCGCAGGCGCCCACGCAGGAGAGGTCAGACCGCCGGCTGCCCTCTCCTCCCCGTGTCTGTGTGTCCGCCTTTGCCAGGGGCAGGGCGGCGGCGAGGAACACGCCGGGCCCCACACACGTCCCAGCGAGGAAAGACACGCCGCCCGCCCGCCACGCCCCGGGGACTTGGGCGCAGCGTCCCCACGTGAATCTGCCCTGGGGCTGGGCTGACTTGCAGGACTGCCTGCATAGCTAATTCTTCTCAAAAGACGCTTTCGCAAAACCCCACCGGACCACAAATGTACGCGTGACCGGCACTCTCCGGTCCCTCGCACCTGTGAGCTCTGGCACCTGCTCCAGCCAACACAGCGTCTCCAAGCTTGGTACACAGGCGCGCACAAGTCTGCATCCCACCCGAGATGGGCTCGGGAAGGGTCCTCACTGCGGGGGGCTGAGCTGTGATGGGGCCACGGTGGCGGGCTCCCCAGTGACACGGGCGGGTTCTCAGCCCAGCCTGCGTGACCTGGGAGGTCATCTCTCCACTTCCTTCACCTTCGGAGGGTGCGTTCAGCCCCCTCAGCATGGCAGATGCGTTATTTCCCAGCGGAATAAACCAACACTCAAAATTTCAGGTAACGAGTCACTGGGAGTGAAAAGTGTGTAAGATTTCGTTCTCGGCTGTTTTTGCTCTTTGCGTCTTTTGCTTTTCGCTTTGTTTTGGTTTTGGTTTTGGCTTTTCATACTCCCTTCCGTGCTGACCTTCTCATGGGCCTGTCCCCTCTCCCAGACTGAGCCCGCTCTTGGTCTCCAGCAGGACCACACTGTTAGCATCAGAAGGGCCACCTGGGGCCAAGGTGCTTCCTTCAACTTCTGGTCAACCTGCAGGCCTCGCCCACCAGCTCGCTCACCCACCACTGCTGCGGCCTGCAGGCCGTCCCCCAGGGCGCGTCTCAGCCGGGGCCCCGAGCCCCCCAGCTCTGCCAGTACTCGTAGCTTGTTCCCCAGTTTTCTCGCCTTCCTCTCAGCCACCTGACAAAAGGGTCCACTTGTGAAGTTGACCTTCTGGTTCCCATCAGTTGTTTTCCTAAACAGAGAAACCTTTAGTTTCTCACGACTTTTGCTCTGACGCTATTCCCCAGCACCTGACCCAGAGGACAAAGGCGCGCAGCCCTCGGGGAGGTGACCAGTCCCTCGGCAATCCACTTCGTCCAAATGACGGCATGTCCTAAGACACCACGCTCCTGGTCTAGCCCTGACTCTGGGGCTGAACACCAGAGCATCACGCAGGAGGGGGTCAGAAACACAGACTCTCCGGGAGCAGCCTGAACTAAAACTGGCAAACGCTCCCGCCCACCTTTCCTTCTTGGCAGAATTCAGGTCTCATCTCAAGAGTCTTCCAAAAGCTTTACTTCAGGTATAAATTACGTGTCATAAAATCACTTATTTTAAGTGAATAATTTTTTAAGTAGATTTAGGTTGTGTAAACATCACCACAATCTTCTTCAGCAGTTCCCTCAACACAAAGACTCCTGGTCCGCTGGCAGGTGGTCTCCAGCCCTGTCCCCGGCAACCAGTGACCCACTTCCTATCTGCATTTTCCCCACTTCAGGAAATGTCCTGCAAGTGGAATCATATGATGTGTGGTGCTTTCCACCTGGCTGCTTCTACTTTACACGTTTTTGAGGCTCATCCGTGCTGTAGCAGGTACCAGCTCACTCCTTTTCCTGTCTGAGTACTGTTCCACTGTATGGACATACCATGCTGTGTTTATCCATCCACCAGCTAAAACTTGGGGTATTTCCATTTGGAGGCTATTATGAACGGTGCTGCCACAAACATTAGTTTACAAGTTTTCTGTAGACGTATTTCCTTAGTTCTCCTGTGTATTTTCCCAGGAACCTAGGGTCTTCTGGTATATTTATATTTAACTTTTTAAGAAACTGCTGAATTGTCACCCAAAGGGGCCGTACCAGTTTTTTCACATCGTAACCAGCATTTGTCATTGTCTGTCCTTCTGGTTTTTATTTGCTGCAGTTATTCTGGGTAGGAAGCAGCACCTCAGTTTCCGTTTGTTTCCTTAATGACTAAAGATGTTAAGCACCTTTTTTGTGTTTATTGGCAATCTGTGCATCTTCCTTGGAGAGATGTCTGCTCCAATCCTTTGTAACTTTACTTGGACTGTTTTGTTAAGAGTTCTTCGTATATTCTGAATACAAATCTTTTATCGACATGATTTACAATTTTTTTCCCCAGTTTGTGGCTTTGTTTCTTACTTCCTTAACAGTGGCTTGTGACACGTAAGTTTTTAATTTTGATGATGTCAAATTGTACCAACTTTACCTTTTCTAGACTACCTTTTCTTTGACAAACCTGGGGTCGTGAAGATTCTTGCCTATAATTTCTTCTAAATTTAATAGTTTTTGCTCTTACATTTAGGTTTATGGTCCATTTTAAGTTAACCTTTGTATATTACAAAGGGTCTAAATTCATCTTTTTGTACATGCATATATATCCAATCCTTCCATCCTCATCTGCTCAAAGGGCAGTACTTTCTCCACTGAATTGCCTCAGTACTGCTAAGGAAAACCAGTTGGCCACAAATTTAAGAATTAATTTCAAGACTGTCAATTGTTTCACTGAGATGGCTAACTATCCAGATGTATCTCCATTCCAAAACCACACTATCTTGATTATTGTTGATTCATAGTAAGTTTTGATATCTGGAGTATAAATTCTCCAAATTTGTTTTTACTTTTCAAAATTCTTTTGGCTATTCTGAATCCTTTTACATCTCCATAAAAATTTTAGGGTCAGCTGGTTAATTTCTGCAACATAGCGTGATAGCCTTTTGACAGGTATTTCCATATTAACAATGGATCTTCCAATCCATGAACATGGAATGCCTCTCCATTTACTTAGTTTTTTTGTGTATAATCTCACTTTTATTAAATTTATTAAGTATTTTATCCTTTTTGATGGAATTAAAGTTGGATAGTGCACTGCTATATTGTATATAGAAATGCAACTAATTTTTGTATTTAGATCTTCTGTCTTGCAACCTTAATGAATTCCTTAACTCTAATGTTTTATGTGTGTATCCCGTAGGATTTTCAACACAGAATCATGCCATCTGCAAATAAAGATAACTTTATTTCCTCTTTTCCCGTCTGGATGCTTTTTTTTCTTGCTTGATTGCAGGGCTAGAACTACAGTATAATGTTGAATAGAAGGAATGATGGACGCCTCTGACATTTCCTGACCTTGAGAGAGAGAGTTATCCTTTTACTATGAAGCATGGTGTTAGCTGTTGTTTTTTAACGGATGCACTTCATCAGGTTGAGAAAATTCCCTCCTAATCCATGTTTTGAGTTTTGTCATGAACGGTGTTAACATTTTGTCAAGTCCTTTCCCTCTGCATTTTGAAATGACTTGTGCCTCTTGTCCTTCCATCTGCTAACACAGTGGAATACGTTCATTGGCTTTCTGATATTAAATCTCACTTGGTCACGTACCTCAACCTTTCTAAATGTCACTGCATTTGTTGAAGATTTTTGTGTCTGCATTTGTAAGGGATATTGGACCGTAGTATTCTTGGCATGCTTTTGTCTGCTTTGGCATCAGGATAACGGGGGTCCACAGCACAGACCTGGTGAGTATTCCTTCCTCTTCTATCTTCCAAGTCTGTGGAAGACTGGCATTATTTCCTCTTTAAACGTGTGTAAGCATCCACCCGTGAAGCTATCTGGCCCCGAGTTTTATTTTGTGGGAGAAGTCTAGTTTCTAGTTTAATCTCTCCACTTGTTATATATAGATCTAATGACCTTTTCTGTTTCCTCTTGACAAAGTTTCAGTAATTTGTGTTTTTCCAGGATTTGTCCCTTTCACTTGAGTTGTCCATGTGTTGGCATAATGTTGTTCATAGTATCCTTACAATTTTTTAAGTTTGGTAAGATTGGTACTAATGTGACATCCTTCATTCCTGATGTGGGTACCGTACCTGCTGTCTTCTCTTTCTCGGTCAGTGTAACTGAAGGTTTGTCAAACTCGATCCTTTCAAAGACTCAACAACTGGTTTCACTGATTTTTTCTCGTCTATTTTTGTTTTCTATTTCACTGATTTCCATACTAATCTTTATTATGTCTTTCCTTCTGTTAGCTTTGGTTTTATTTTGCTCTTCTTTTTCTAGTTTTTCATAAGTGGAAGCTTAGACTCTTGATTTGAGATCTTTTTAATACAAGTATTTACAGCTATACATTTCCTTCTGAGCATTGTTTAGCTGCATCCCGTAAATTTTGATATTTTGTAATTAACAATTATTAGGAAGTGATTCCATTTTTTTTTCCAAACACTCTGTAATGATCGTTTTTTTATAGTTTTTGCAAAACCCAACTCCCTTCCAGGAAGATAACAAGTAATTTAATATAAAACACAGGTTGTTAGTTAACTAATTCAAGCTCTGTATCTCAGATTCTGAAAAGTGTATGGAGATCTCTCTCTCCTCTATCTACTCATACAGACCAGTAATCAGGCCAATGTGAGTTCTCTGGAAAGCTAACATGGATGCATTTTAAGCCACTGCACACACACACCCACGTCATAATTCAAATGGTTTAAAGACAGAGTTCCAGCCTCTTAAAGACAAGAATTCAGTGAGAAACACACAGCTAGGTTATTCAGAGAAACTCCAAGGGTACATAGCAAACAAACTGTTATGAAATACTATTTTTTGTTTCTAAGATAGTTTCTTTTAATTAATAAGCATCTTCCAAAGTTACAAAATGACATCAATTCATTTTCCAAAGTTAAATCGACGTGTGTGAGGACCAGAGCGCATCCTGTAGGCGAAAATCATCTTGGCACAAGGTATTTTTCCCTGTCCTGCAAATTTTTTGTTTTGTTTGAAAACTATTACTGGGTATCCTTTCAGGAATAGAAGAGGCATAATCTAAAGTGACTTGAGTTTTATTTCTGATGAAGCTATAAACATCATTTGAATACTGAAGCCTGAGGGCTGTCTTCCATCAGCTAATGGCCAACAGCAGACAAGGGTCACCTGGCTGACGTCTAAGGTAGGACTCACAGCCTACTTCCTAAATGGGTGAAACACAGTGCCATGTGCTGATGATCTGAGCACCCTGGAAAACACAATCACAGCCCTCCAAACAGAACTTTAATCGTTTCCATAGTTCCAAAGTCTTTTAAGAATAAGATTCTTATATTGATATAAAACTTAATCTGGAGGTTTAAAAACAGGAAGATTCTGGTCAAGGTCATTAGAAATATAAAAGCATCTTCTCACCATCCCTGAGATACAGCCTTGCAGATATTAACAAAAAAGTCCATGATTTTTAACTACCCACTAAGATCCAAGATGTCAGGTCTCAAACCTGAGAGCATAAAAGCACCAAATTGCTTAGGGGAGGGAAGGAGTGCTTCTAGGATCACAGTGTTTCCGAGCACAGACGTTAGACTGTGTGAAGCCCAGGACTCTGCATTTTTAATGACCCCCACACAGATGATCCTGGAGCTGTTTCTCATACTCCACTCAAAGACACTAGCCTAAGATGGCTAACAATGGCTAATTCTTACTGAACATTCTAAAAGACCACCCATTTCTGATTAACAAAACAAGTGTGCAATAAATTCCTTTTTTTTTTTAAGCTCTTTAAGCCCTTTCTGCTCCATAAGAGCAATAACTTAATGGTGAGCTCCAAGTACAACGTCAGACGAGGAAAAAAGCTACAAAAACCCACCTTTTAAAAATATTAGGTAGTAACTGAATCTTCTGGAAAAGTTTGTTTGGGCTCATGTCAGACCATTAAAAATGTGTGAACTGTTGATAGGGCGAGGGAAGTAAAGGCATGAAAAAGACTGGGACGAACGTAGGAGAAAATGGCCATGTCGGCCAACGTCTCATTACAGTACCTGGTGTCTGCTTTGCCACCAACTCCGACAGGCAACCTGGGGCTGGAGCTGCTCTCTTCTCTGCAATCCTGGTCACCAGCGTAAGGAGATAAGGTCACAGGCACCACTCAAAGAATTCCCACTCTGGAAAATGAGAAGTGCTCCTAACTGCCGTGGCAAACCCCACAGTCAGACACGCTCTTCCTCGGCAGTCATGCAGGACCAGCTCCCAAGGCTATGAAGCCAGCCTGGTCATTCGGGATTCAGATCTGATACTTCTCTGTGCATTTCCCTCAGAGGCCTCCTCGCCCCCCGCAGTAGGAGTGAACTGAGATAGCAGTTACACTACAGATCTTTGTGCAAAAAAGGCAGTTTCCCCGCTGCGCCTCTTTCTGGAAGCAGACTGAGCGGGAAGGGGGTGGCGCTGGGTCAGGCGCCTGGGCGGCAGGGTCCTTGCGGTCAGGTGGATATCCTGACTTCTGAGGTTTGGGTGTCTTCTTAGTGCCCGGCAGACAGGATGCAGTCACGTGCACCACCAGGCCTGGGCCGCTCCCCGGACGGCGGATGCCTTGAGTGGTGACGAGTGACGGCATCACTACTCGGGTGGTCCGTGACACCAATCGCAATGCCATGCACATGCCGTGCAGGTAGCACTGAGGCCCTGGTGGAGGTCGGAACAGTGGAGACGCCTCCTGACTCCAGCGTGGGCCTCCGGCCCAGCACTCAGCTTCACAGACGGCCTGCAGGCACTCAGAAGCTGGCAGACAGCCGGACGTGGAGAGCCACTTAAAGGTGGACTCTCAGGTGAACCTGAGATGGATACGCTCAGAGCGTTTCTTCCAGTGCTTAAAGGTACCGTAGGCACTGTATGAATTTGCTTACTCCTTTTTTCAATAATGTACCTTCATGTATTTCCCTTTTCGGGGGATTTTCTGCTCAAAGTCACTCAAACCAGAACTTTTCAAAAGGATACTCTAGAGAGTACTTCCCAGTGAACTAGGAAGGTCTCCTGAAGAAATTCACGACACAAGATTCTTAAAAGTAACTTTAAAAAGTAAATAAACCAAGCACAAAATTGTATTAACATGATCCTTAAATAAGATACTTGATAAAGGTATGACTGTTTTAATCCTCAGACATTACGGTTTCCACAAAGTGCGAATGAATTTTGGTAATATGGTTAGTTATAAAACGAATTTCTTCTTCTTGGAAAAATTAACAATCAGCCTCAGATAAAGGCCTCTCAAATCAATTCTGAAAAATTTCTAATTTCCCTTCAGTTCAGGGCTGAATGAGCATATGAAGTATTAAGTCAAACCGAGGGTGCGTCCCACAGTATAAAGAAGACATTAAAATACCCTGGTGTACAGCACCTCGTGGAGCTCACAGTGGAAAAGAGTATGAAGATGACTATGTGCACGTTCATGTGTGACTGAAGAACTGTGCTGTGCACCAGAAATTGGCACAACATTGTAAACTGACTACAACTCGATTAAAAAAAGATTAAAGTATATACAAAGAAAAACCCTGGTATACAAAAGTCCCATTTTAACAGTTTCTTTTCTCAAAATATTTAAGATGTTCTGAAATCCACTAAATCCTACGATATCCACATCAGGAAAGTGATGCTGGTAAAGCTGGTCTTTTTTCCGAAGGAGATAATACAGGGCTACCATTAAGACAGGTGTCTAGACAAAGATCATGCCCAGCACCTCACCCCGTTCCAGCCTGGGCTGTAACTAGCACCGTTTCTAGGGGGGAGGGTACAGCTCAAGCGGTAGAGCACGTGCTTGGCAGGCATGAGGTCCTGGGTTCCATTCCCAGTGCCTCCTCTAAAAATAAATTAATAAACCTAATTACCCCCCACCAAAAAAAAACAACAAACCCAAAACAAAGAACTGTTTTTAAACAGTTAAGAAAACACCTGACAAACAATTTTCAAGTATTGTAAATTATGAAGATAGAAACTGAGAAAAAAGGTTTTGGATTTTTCTGATAGTAACAGGAACAACTGGAAACTTAACTTACAGTTCATGATAAAACCAAAGGACAAGGTGCATGCAGAGCCCGAGAAGCAGCAGGGGTAACACCCCAGCAGGCAGGCCCTGCTCACAGCCAAGCGGGTCCTGCTCCAACGTGGAGCTTGAGTTTGTGCTGCTGCCTCCTGGAAGCCCCTCTCTGGGGCCGGCCGGGCAGAAGCAGGCCTGGAGGGCGGCAGCGTATGGACGCTGTGTTGGCCAGTGGTCGGCGGGAGAACTGTGACCGTAAACTGAGAATATGCTGCAACGTCCATTTTGCTTTGTTTTCTCCCTCAAAAAGCTACACCACCGCTCTGGTGTCACAGGGAACTGAGATGTTTACATGGCAGTGGCCAGACACGAGCTCCTCCAGGGAGCACGGCACGGCAGGGGGACACTGGTTAGCGGCAAGTCCACCCGCCAAAGCCCAGGTGTGACCGTGGGTATGAGGCGGCATCTCGCTGAACCGGGCGAGCAGCGCGAAGCCTGCGACGCAGTAACACTTGGACACGAGCTTGCGGCTACCCGAATCACCCTGCCAGTTTAAACGCAGCAGAGCCTGTCACTTATTCTGAGGCATTTTTGCAAAAACAAGTCAATCCTTCCTAAGTGCTTTAAAGAAACAGGAAATTATACTACTATTCGGAATAAACAAGAAGCTCAAAGATGTTTAAAAAAAAATCATGCAAAGAAAGAAGCTGAGCACAGAAATGTTTAAAACAGAGAACGGAGACCAGACTGCAAAATCCCTGCCCAGGGCTAATTCTCAGGCCTTGTGAACCTGCCCTGCAAATTGTAGCTGCCGCACCCCCCCAAGTCGTAACCACCGTGTAACTTCACGTACTGGCCAATTTTAACCACATTTTAACAGTGACCAAAAGTTTCAGGAGCCATTTCAGTGAACAGCCTCTCCGAGGTGGCAGAACACCGTTATCAACTTACGTTATCTGGGAAGAAAGAGAAATCTTCCATAGAAAACCTTAAAAATGTACTATTTAAGGATGGAGGGTTTTCAAGGACAAAGTAACTATTTACGCCCATTTTGTTCCATAAAAGATTTTAGATAGCTTATGAAATTACTTGTATATATTCACATTTACAAAATATACTAGTGCAAATGTAATTTTTGCTACTATCTGAATAGCATTAAAGCTGAATTAGGTTAGAAATGGCTTGTTTATAGGCTACAATAAAGACTTGCAAGATATCAACATTTGATTTCCACTCTTAAAAAGTTCAACTAACCCTCAATTCCAGTTATAATTTCTAGACTGGAGGTCTGGAAGGTCCCCTAAATGTTATCCTTTTAGAGAAAGGCAGCCTGTCTTTGCTTTCTCAGAAGGACAAAAGCATGCTCTGGGTGCCCACACTGTCTACACCTCCCCAGGTGCCCCGTGGAACAACACCGGCGATGGCCTGGTCACCAGCAGCGTCCAGCTACCATTCCCTGACAAAGATGATGGTTATTTCTTTTGAGCACAAGCTAAAATAAAATGAGATACTGCTACAATTTAAATGAAGCAGCAGTCTTTACTTAAGAGCTGTGGGATCAATGTTAAATATCCGTACCAGAAATTTAATGAATGATGGGATGTCAAATACTAAGGTGAATTTTATCACCTGAACAATTTTTCCCCCCAGAAATAGAATCAACTTTTGAAACTCCTCCGAAGAGGGGCTGATTTCAGGTTATATTAGACAGAAAAAGAAACGGCAGTGATTGAAGACACGGTGTGTCAAGGCCTCACTCGGGGTGGGAACGAGGACAGTGGTCCTCCTCACTCTCCTGTTCACACAGTGGCTGCATTTCATCGGGCATAGCCGTCCCGCTTCAAAGACACAGCTTCCCACTTCGGCAGTAATACGTTCTGAAAGTGGACCTGCTATTTATATGACTCCGAACCATGGTCATTGGCTGACACGCAACTCCAGCACCACGTTTCACAAAAGCACTGAGGGGGCACTTCAGTTCTGACCCCTACGGCAAGGTGAGAACACACACCAAGTGCAGCTGCGGGTCTTCATTCATGAAGGTCAGCTGCATAGTCTCAGTCACAGCAAAATGGAATGTGTGGAACATCCCACTAACCTTTCAGCAGCGCTTTTTGTAACAACTTTCACATATGCTGGGAAATCCCAGTATGCTAGTGTTCTGAAAAAACATAAGAATGGAAATTTTCCCGACTGACATTACGTGACAAATAAAACTGATGCTTTGGAACTAAAAGCATTATCTTGCTACAGAAAAGGACAAATCTGACTCCACATCAGATCCGTTCCTTTGGCCGCTGTGCCCTGTTTCCTAGGCTTAGTCTCGCTGGCTCTTCACTCACATAAAGATAACAAAGTTGCAGAATAGAGAGTAACGTTTGTTTTGCTGGAGGTTTTGCAGGAGCACCATGGCCTGGCCCACGTGGACGGCTGCAGGAACAAAGGAATCCTACAGCAAGAAGTTTGCAACAACCAACCACAGCCCCTCCCGTTTTTTTTTTTTTTTTTTTTTGGAAAAAAAGGAGCCTGTGTTCTGACTGGAGCAGGATGGTTCGCCAACACATTAGTCTGCCATCCTCTCAGTCTGCCGGCTTTCCGAATAAAGTCGCTATTCCTTGCCCCAACACCTCGTCTCCCGATTTACTGGCCTGTTGTGTGGCGAGCAGAACAAGTTTGGACTCGGTAACTCTCTCAAACATCAAAAAATCAAAGCGAAACATGGCAAGGCCTTAAATGACAGCTGCTGTCTGTCTGTACAAGGCCCTGCCGCCCAAGGAAATGCCAGGAAGAAGGTGACTCGGCCCCTCCGTATCCAGCTCAGGTCTGCACCGTGCGCAGCTGCAGCACCACTGGAGGGGGCAGGGCAGGATACTCTCCCCACTTCAGACGAAGAAAGAAAGTTAGAAAGGCTGAATAATTTGCCTGAGATCACACGCACAGGAAGTGGGCGATGCACCCAGAAAGCTGGCTTTTCCCAGAGCTCTTTTTAAAACACTAAATTTATCCCTCCCTTTCATATAAAAATAATCAGTATTATCTTTAAAATGATTAGTCTCTGTAAAAATAATGCCCTGCCAGTAAGATTTCTTTTCCATTTCAAGCCTAACCATAAAAAAGCGTGGCTCAGTCTCAGTATGTCGGTGTGGATTGAATTACATTCCCCCCAATCCATCTGTTGGTCCTAAGCCCCGGCACCTCAGTATGTGCGTTTTGGGAGGTATGGTCTTTAAAGAAATGGTTCAGGTAAAATGAGGTACTTATACAGGGGCCTAATCCCATGTGACCGGTGTTCTTACCAGAAGAGATTGGGTCAGACACAGAAAGGCAGAGAAGACGGCCGTCTGCAAGCCAAGGAGAGGCCTCAGGAGAAACCAACCCGCTGACACCTTGACTGTGGACTTCTAGCTTCTAGAATTGAGAGAGAATAAACGTCTGCTGTTTAAGCCTCCCAGTACGTGGTGTTTGTTATGCAGGCTGAGCTGACCGGTACATATAGTATGTAGAGTATTATCAGAAAACACTTCTCAGTGATCTACCATGTGTGATTTGATCAAAGCATGACCTTTTTTATATTAAAAATATAATTACCAAATTTTAAAAAGGGCCAATGATGATGGCTGATCTATTTCTGTTTGTTTGTTTGTTTTTTAAGTGTGAATTCAACAGACATCTGGCAATGGGTGTTAGTTTCCTGGGCACTGACATGCTCTCCTCCACAAGCTGCTCAGAGGCAGTAATCCTACTTGCAGGACAGTGCAGACTGTGGACTCCACCCCTTCAGACATGTTTTTCAGCCTGTAACAGACTGCTCCCCTGCAGGACTGCTCTGAAAATGTTGACCAGAGTCCCAGAATCTTGTCCTTCTAGTGTGAAAAATCAGACTTGGGATAAATTAAGACAAACCCAGTGGTTAAAACTACTTGGCTACGGTAACACAGGACAACTCGAAGTAACATTTTGCTCAAAGCAGGTCCCTAGTACATAAGAGACACACACACAGGGTAAACATAACAAAGCATGCCTCTCGGGAAGGCAGCCACAGCCACCAGGGGAACGTCTCCTCTTGTTTTTCTAGTGGGAAGGCGCACAGCTCCTCACACACACATGCACACAGTGCTCAGGCGGTCACTCCCAGGTCCCTTACAAATCCTTTGGGAGACAAATTCAAGGCAAGAGTATTAAAGCTACCTGCACAATCCACAGTTGAAGACAATTCAGACATTTCAGCTGGATTTCAGTCTCCAGTTGTTAACTCTTCATGGTAACATCGAGGTTTTTAAATGGCCTTCCTTCTGTCCTTTTCACATCATTATCTGCTTCAGTGGTTCCAACATGAAGACAACAGAGTTTAAAAGCTGTATGTAATGTGCCAATCCTATAACTTCTAGGTGGTTCACATGTACTTCAAGCTCTTATGTTCCCCACCGAGTGTGAATTTTCAAAGCATAAATTGAAAGTAACGGAGGACGAAGATAAAAGAGGGAAGCAGGACTGGTGCCTACAATGCAGACGGCAGCCTACTCACCTATCGTTCACGGCCAACGTAAAAAAGAAATGCATGGAAAGGGCCCACACTTCTGTGTCACCATCACCAGAGCTGACGGATCAATGTGCCACCTAGTCCAGCGCCCTCACGGGAAAATCAAGAAGAATGCAATGTTATTTTTAGGCAAAATTACGTGCCAACACAGTATCTCCAGATCGTCTGCCACCCAGTTACCAAACCTAGTAAGAGTTTTAAGGCCAATATAAAGGCAGATGGAGACTGTCTGGAGAAAGTTTAGACTTACCTACTTCTCTGAAACTCAGCAGCCTAAAAACCTACAAATACATATGACAAAGGACAAGTTAATTACGGTAAAAATTAGGTAGGAGACTGTACTATGGGTATAAAAAGTCCAGGTTTTGTAAGAATTATTAACTTAATGACATGTTTAAAGTGTCTTTAGAATACAAAATAGTATCTACAGTCTTGTGAAAATCAAATTTTTCCAGTATAATTTCTCTTCAAAATAAAAGATTTTTCGAGGGGAAAAAAGAAAACTTTGGGTTGTAATTCTCACTATAAAGAGACATTGATTCCTATATTCCAGTGACTTAATATAAAACTTTTTATTATGCAATTTGGAAATAAGAAAACACTTTTTGTCATCAACTTATGAAATAAGATTATAAAAAATTATCCACAGAAATTAGACTACAGACTATTCAAATCAAATCACTTCACTGAAGTAATTTAATTCGGAGGCGTTACCACGGCAGCTGGGAGCCGAGGCACAGCAGTGAGGGCCTGAGTCCTCATGGTCTCTGTAATCCTGGAACAGGTACTCGACCCTCACCCCCTTCTTCAACTGCACAATGGGGAGAAATGTCGTGCTTTCCACACAGGATTAAGAATTAAATAAAATATTGGGTGGAAAGTGCTCGGCAAGGTACTTATTAAACCTTTTCCCGTGTTTCACTAGTGTCAAACGCATGTATTATCACAGAGCTATGGCTGTGCCAGGAAAACAAACGGTGGACAGCAGGCCAATCCCTGCAGCTCTCCAACACCGACGACGGCTGCAGACTCGGTTCTTCAGGTTACAACAGCAGTCTGGAACCGCCAACCTTTACACTAAACTTGCTTTGTTATTTTTTTGTGGAAAATACTTCCTGAGTTGTACCTTCGATACCACGACGAGTGATTTACCTTCCGGGAGAAGACTGTAGGATCTAGCCCCGGTTGAACACCTGTGCTTCCGGGTGTGTTCATCTCCTCCCCACACCTGTCTGCTGGTTCCTCCCACCAGAGCCTGAGAAGTGGCCCTGCATCCCCACGGCCACTGCCTGGCAGAGGCCACCGCAGCTGCCATGCGGAGACAAGCCTCCTGTGGCCACTCTGGCAAACAGGAACAGCGACATGTCCCACCCTAGCTTCAACCATGGTATCCTCGGGCCAAACAGGGAAACAAGAAAAAGGAACCTAGTCAAAGGCAGGCACATCCTGAACTCTTTTTCTCTCACCGAGAAAACCACTCAGGAAGATAAAACCTAGAGCACACACAGTTCACAGTATGACCCACACTTCTTTGTCCTTAACATTGAAATACGGAGATTCTTCACTATAGAATTTCACTAATTGGTATTTAAGTATTAATAAAAAGCAATATATAAAGTATGAATAGATGTGAAAGTATAAAATATACATTGTTTAACGCAAACAATTATTTTAAGTTTATAATTTTATGATAAATTAAAATTTCTCATTAATGGATAAGCACAAACTTTAATATTTTGGACTACATAATATATCGGGGTTATTTATTACTGCCCCCTTTTCAGGTATTATTCACTATCATTCAAATAAAAATTGTTTCCTTCTGTTTCTATGTAAATCTGACATTTACATGTAGTGAAAAGGGGGGAAAGTTTACTTAAAATTTTCAAGTAAAACTTTTAAAAACTCTCAGAAGTTTAACAACACATCACATTTTGCTCATAAGCACAAAATTTACAGGCAAAAGTTGCACATAAAGGGTTTATTTTAAATGTTTTAAGGATAGGATAGAGTTACATCATAATTATAAAAATTACTTACAGAATTAACAGATTTATATTGTTTATACTTCTAAATGCAGAGAACAGGGAACTGTCTACACATCGTATAAAATAAAATTAAAATTAAAAATGAATTCAAGCTTGAAAGATGAGGTCATTTACCTAATTTTAAAATGCAAACACGAAGACCTCTGAACTATACACATTCGTTCGAACTGCACTGATGATGGAGAATACAGAGAGCGCAGCATTTCCAAGGAACCACAGACATTTTGACTGTAATTATTTTCTGTTATAATAATTGTTCCTGTTTTGTCTTTGGAGAACTTTCTTTTTTTTTTTTTTTAAGACAATCAGCTGAAGAATGTTTTCAGGCACTACAATTTGTGACAATCAAAAACAGTCTTCTAATGGGTCCGCAGCGTTCAGAGAGTCGAGCCCAATGCACTTCGGGGTTTGGCACATAAAACAACAGAAATGAAACCTGGTTTAGAAGCAACTGCGATTGTTTCAAGAACGCACAGTCCCTTCAAATGCTGCATGACATATACAACTGGAAAAACCGCCTTCTGTTGGCACTACATTTGCTTCACCAGTGCATTTTTACCCTACAACCACTAAAACAGCACAGTAAGCAAATATACAGAAACTGAAAACAAATAAAAAACAAAGATAGAAAACAAAAAACCTAAATATATTTAACATGCAGTTTTAGTTAGTTACATTGAACATTCTACTTAGAATAGGGCATGCAAAAAAGGATGGTCTGCTTTTAGTTTTCCTTTGAAGCTTTACGTGGCAGCCGGACTTCACACACGCACACACACGACACGATAATACTATAGCAGGTCAATGAGAAAGGCCAATACATTTTATACACAGATTCATGTCTTGTGTTGTCACAAGTCCCATGGTAATTTTGGAAATTGATGTTGTATTCCTAGAACAAGGAACCAACATTCAGATACCAGGAAAACGCAAGCAACGCATGCAGATCTGCAACATGAGCCTAAACGCAGCCTGAAGTACTCGGCTAGGGAGCAGTTAGTCACGGCGTTAGGAAGTGTGGTTGAAGCCACCGAAAGAAAAAACAACGGGAAAAAAATGGAAAAACAAAACCCCTTCCCCTTCCTTCAACCCTAAAGGCAATAAATGCAACAATGATCAAAATAATGGTACCAGTCATCGCATGTCACATCCATCCGGAGTGGCAGATCACGTGGAATTCAAAGCTGCTAAAGGTACTCGCAGAAAAACCACAATGCAAGTCATCAATGCGAGAAATGTTTCAGCTGACCCAACCCTCAGGGTACCTCCAAATGACTCTGCTTTTAGTCTGAAGTCACCGGGCCCTCCCTGTTCACGCGGTGCACACTGGGTACACGCACTCTCTGGGCCACACGTGGCCACTTGGGCTTGGGGAGCTGGGCTCGGCCTTGAGATTCATATGCAGGGACTCTTACCAGAGCCACTAGGAGAACAGGTGCCAGGCGACACTTGTTCCAAGCACAGGAGAAACATCTAAGACTTGGGTACTCACTGAATGAAGAAGCTGGCCTCTGGCTGCCCTCAGTGAGGCACTGGGCACACTGCACAGAACGGGGGTGCTGGATTTACATGGTGCGCAAGGTTCCTGTCCCCCAGCACAAGGCACAGCCTTCCTCCAGGCGACAACAGGCAGCACGCGAACCACGCACCGCGTGGCCCTGAAACCACAGAACCTCTTAACAGCACGAACAGCCACGGAGGACACACAGAACTCTGCTGTTTGACAGTGAACGCACTGAGCTTTCTGCCTAAGTTCTAAGTAAGATTTTCAATCTCCACAAAACTGATCTCACACACTGCCCTTCTCCTAGCTTCCAAGATGCCAGGGCTCACTCAAAGTGACAGACGGACACTTTGCTACGAAACAAACCACGTTTTGCAGTATTTTGGTTAGAACAACCTTGCAGGAATAAACCAGGAAAGAACTCTATGGCTAAGGGCTGTTGTCAGTCACACCTGCAAGCCAGTGCAGGTGGCTGACCCTGATGTGGCAGGACCCACCGAATGGAATGAACCCCCATCAACAGCAGACCACGGGCAGGAACATGCAGCACCACGGAAGGTGTCAGGAGATGCAAGCTGTTACTTGTCTAGACAGTCTTTGCGGGAAAAAGTCGAGGGGAAAAAGCCTTCTGATCATAATCATGTATCAACAATAATAGTAATAAAAATAAAGGTGCCCCAGAGAACTTGTTAGGAGACAGTAACACCATTCTCAAACTTACATTTCTAATATAGAAGCACTATGTCCTTCCAGGAACTTACCAAGTGCACATAAACCACTGACGTACTGGTGCCTTTTAAATCCGTGAACTAAAACCCAGATTACTAATTTGTACAAATGATGGATCAAATGTGCTGTCCAAAATACACCTGCATTACACTATGTGGACCAAGTTCCTGGGCTTTTCTTAAAAAAAAAAAAAAAGTATTTATATTAAAAAAATGTAAACAAAAAATGTAAAAAACTTAGAATTAAAGGCAGCCTTTTACCCAGATTCCTAACTGTTTTCTAAAATTCTAGTATGGGTCATTAACTGTTCATAAGTGATTCATGTTTGGACTTATGGTTCAAAGCCTCCGCATTCAAATGGTGCTCTGAACTTCTGACTTTCAAGATGAGCTGGATGTCCCTATGTGCTTCCTGTGCCCAATTTTAAATAAACAGCAGTAATATACTAAATATGAATGACCTGGGTCAAGTACTCCTGTTAAACTGGAGAAAATTATTTAATCCCCACCCCAAACCACAGAGAAAGGACTGCCGATGAAGTGTGTGTGTGTGTGTGTGTGTGTGTACACAGATCTATGTGTATGTGTATATATATATTTATATTATATATGTATACACACAGATATAGATAGGTAGGTAGATATAGATACATATATTCAAAAAAGGCAATTAACAAAAATACCAAACTATGCTTGCATTGTGGCAGCAGAATAAGAGTTAAGAGTGAGGGGAGAGTGGGTGAGATCTGTTACAGGTTTAAATGACTATGACACTAGCTTAACTTTTACCAGACTTGCCTGTAACTCCCTTCCAAACAGACAGACTTCCTTGAAGAGGAAGGAGTTCCTTACACAAAATGCTTTGTGTTCACATAAATCTGTACTGTTCAGAACAAAACCAGTTCTGCTGGCAGAGATTGTGGGTTCGCAGGGACATTTAAGCTTTCATTAAATTGGAAAGCAATCAAGTCTTTATGTCTACAAATTATACATTTAATAGTTCCACAAATTTGGCAAAGTTCATGATGACATCTAAGATGTTTTCACCAAATCGTAGACATAAATGTGGAAGTCATCATCAAACTTGATGAAATAGACAGACGGTTTGGCCTCTACTTGGTGAATGACCATGCCAGTCCTCTTGGAGCCGTCCTCTTTGGCATATTCCACTTGCTTGCCTACCAGGCTGTCCACAACTTCTCCTGGCTCCCTTTCTGCTGGAGGTGAATCGTCTGTATTTAAAGGGTGGGGGAGAAAAATTGAGTCAATTTTTAGATTATACACTAACTTACATGACTATTTAAATTTTTAAATGTTTCTAATATCCTGAATTCACCTGGACTTTTGACACCAAGGGTCAGCAAACTTTTCCTTCTATGGCCAGACAATAAATGTTCGGCTCGAGGGCGTATGGTCTCCATATCAACTACTCAGCTCTGTTGCTGTCACATGACGGCAGCCAGAGGTGACACAAAAATGAACGGGGCTGTGTGCCAATAAAACTTAATTTACAAAAAGCGTGCTGACCCCTAAGGTCTAGACGTGTAAACAATTTTGAAAACCACAACCAGAAGTTACTTTTGCTCATATTTAATTACAGCGATAATTATGTGACGAGGTTAAGGACGAAAAGGAAAGGGCAGGAAAACACCAAACACAGTCAACCTTCGAATAACCAGAGGCTTGAACTGCGTGGCTCCACTCGCGCACGGATGTTTCTCCGCAGCGAGCGCTGCCGCGCGGCACGCCCTGCAGCCGGTTGAATCCAGACGCAGAGGAGCCACAGACACGAAGGGCTGACCACGGGTTCTAACAGGCAGATTTTCAGCCGCACAGAGGGTCAGCATGCCTAACCCCTGCACTGTTCAAGTCAACTGTAATTACACTGACTTCTTAAAAATAAGTTTCCGTTACTCTGAAATATAATTTCCAAGCAGACAACACCTGCTGGAATCACTGGGCGTGTGCGACACACTTGAAATACCTAAGTACTCCCGGCCTCATCCTGCGAATCCTTAGAGCTGCTTTTTCCTCGACTTCATTTCATTACACATGGTCTTTCTAAACAACCCAGTTTCCAAATAAAGAGATTTCCCATTCTATAAAAATAGGTGCTAAACAAACGCCATCCCTAGATTAATTACAACTGAGCCTGAGTGGACTGCGGGCGCACCTGTCCTTTTCAGAAGGCCCCCAAGGAAATCTGAGCGCTAGAAAGCGTGCTCACACCCTGTGACCTACTGAAAGTTCCGTGAGTTCCAGGAACACACATAAAATGAGAGCAAATCACCACCACCAATAAAACAGAAACACAAGTACAAAAAGGGGAGGGAGGGAGGGTGGAGCTGGGCAGTTACAACTCTATAACCCCTTATAGGTCCCGAGCAACTCAAGCTCCTCCACGTGGCAGCAGAGCGCCTTCAAGTGGGCCGACCAGCGGTGCCGGTTTGCCCAGGACAGGCCATGCTGACGCCAGTCATCCCGGCACACAGGTTAACGGGGCCTGTTTTGATCTTCACGCGTATCCTGGTTTGGACCACACCACGTGTCTGTGTCAACAGGAGACTGCCTCTCTGGTTACAACACACCGTCTCACTGAACGACACAATCTGAAGCCTGCTGTTTGACGCCTGGCACTAGTAAATCGCAAACACCGTAACAGGACACCTGGAACACTGTGACCAGGCCTTCCACAAAGGGAAGTAAAGAGGAAAGCTAAGGTTCGTTCTTCAAACCTTCTCCTCCCTCAAGCAGCAGCATCGCACCACCACACCTTCATGGCCCCACATTTATACAAAGGAACTCCAAATCCATGATCGCCACTCGTTCAGGAGCCGTGAGTGATGAAGCAAGGGACTCACAGGCCGCTGCAGAGCTCGCTGTATCAGATCACCACTACTGCTTCCAACGGCAAACAAAGCTCCATACCACTTGAAGGAAGGAGTGAGAGGACACAGATGTGACTGGTAATGCGCGGATGACCGCCTGCTTTCTAGTATCAAGTCAACAGTACCTACACTTTGAATATTTGTTAAAAAACAACTTCGTACAGGCTGGAGAAATGCTTTTAAGAAATGCTCTCAAAATTAAACTCCTGCCTTTTAAAACACTTTCCATTACACATTTAATAACAAGCATATACAAACTTCAAGAAAAAAAAACTAAAAAGGTAGCAAGTCAGGGCCAGGGGAGCCCATAAGTTCATCAACTGGCTTGTTCACTAGAACTGGGAGAAAATAAAAAAAGGAATAAAGAGAGATGATGTCGCATTGCTAACATACACAGTGTCTGTCAGCCATCTCTGTCCAAGCCCAAGGCTTTATGTGCTTGAGGAAAAGCTACCGAGTAATTTAAAAAACAAACAAAAAACCCCAAAAATAGGTTTACCCAGAAATGAAATTAAGAAAATAATTCTATTCACAAGAGCATCAAAAATAATAAAATACTCAGGAATATATTTAAGTGCAAAACTTACACCCTGAAAACTACAAAATGTTGTTGATAGAAAAAATATCTCAATAAATGGAAAAACATCCCAAGCTCATAGGTCAATGGCTTAACATCGTTAAGATGGCAAAGCTACCCTGTAAACTGATCTACAGATGCACCAAAATCCCTATCAGAATCCCAGCTGACTTCTTTGCAGAATTTGACAAGCTGATTCCAAAATTCGTATGAAATTGCAAAGGACCCAGAACAGCCAAAACAATTCTGAAAAAGAAAAAAGTAGAAGGATTCACACTTCTTGATTTCAAAGCTTCCTACAAAGCAATGTAATCAAGCGTGGCACTGGCATAACCACAGATCTATGGACAAACGGAACAGAACTTCAAGTCCAGAGATACCCTCATACATCTACAGTCAACTGAGTTTTACCAAGGGTGCAAAAATCATTCAACAGGAGAAAGAATAGTCTTTTCAAAAAATGGTGATCAGACAACTGATTGCCACGTGAAAAAGAGAGAAGTTGGACTCTGATACCACAACAGAAACCAAAAATCAACTCAAAATGTATCAAAGGTTCAAATGTAAAAGCTGAAGACCTACATGTAAGAGCTAAAACTTTAAGATTCTTGGAAGAAAACACGGGGTAAATCTTCATAACTTGGGTTTGACAAGGGCTTATTATATACGACAGCAAAAGCATGAGCAATGAAAGAAAAAACAGGTAAGTTGGACTTCACCAAAATTAAAAACTTCAGTGCTTCAAAGAATACCATCGAGAAGGTGAAAAGACCACCCACAAAATAAGAGGAAGTGTCTGCAAGTCACGTCTCTGGCAAGACTTGTCCCTAGAATGTCGACTCTTACAACTCAGCAGAAAGACAACCCGACTGAAAAACGGGCAAAGGAGACGAGCAGACGCTTCTCCAACGATGCATAAATGGCCACAAACATGAAGATACCTGGCATCTTCAGTCATCAAAAAACTGAAAACCAAAACCACAGTGAGACAGCACTTCACTACCACTAGGATGGCTCGCATCAAAAAGTCAAGTAACAGTAAGCGGGGGTGAAGACGCGGAGAACTCAGAACGCTCAGACACCGCTGCTGAGGATGTGTAACGGTGCAGTGACTGTGCAGCTCCGCCTGGCAGGTCCCTAAATGCTTCAGCATAGAGTGACCGCCGTGCCCCATCATCTCCACTCCCAGGCATGTACCTGAGAGAACTGGAAACAAGTGTCCACTCAGAAACGTCTACACAAATGTTTATGGCAGCATTTTTTGTAAGAACCAGAAGGTGGAGAAAAATCAAATGTCCATCAAAAGAGGAATGAATAAGTAACAGTAAAACTATACAAAGGAAGTGCATTTCACCATAAAAAGCAATGGAGTACTGACACAAGCTACAACGTGCATGAGCCTTGAAAACACTACGCTGAATGAAAGAAGCTGGTCACAAAGGACCTCACATCACATACTCCATTCATATGTCCGAAGTCCAGACCAGGGAAAGTAAATTATTCTTAGCAAAAGGGTAAAAAAATCTCACAACCTATGCTTGGTGCCTGACTGAAAGAATAATCACTCACTTATCCCCAATAATTAAAAATTTTAAATGTACCTGCATAAGAGTTAATCAAATATCTTATTCTAAAATTCAAATTCCTCTTGAATTATCAAAAATTAAAGTTGTCAATCTATACTTACTAGAATCCGGCATAATGCGAAGGTCGCCTTCTTTATAATCATCTAAGAGCTGGTACATGTATAAGACAGGGTCTTTCTCGTAGGTGATGTAAAACCATGTGTTCATTATAGGGGCGCGTGCTAAGACCATCCCCCGCCATTCGTCTTTAGAGCCATCCTCGGTTTCAAACATGTGCTCCACTGCTTTGCCAATCATTGTGTCGGCTAGGTGTGCATCACTGATTCGAGATGTTGCTGGGGACAAAAAAGCAAACAGTGGTTTACAAAGGGTTTTACTAAGCATGTACTGTAAAGACTCACTTATTTACTCAAGCAAACAATTCTGAAAAACATTAGCAGGCATCAGAATCACCTGGAGGGCTTTGAGAAGGACAACTGCCGAACTCACTAATGTCAGTCCAGCCCAGACTAGACTCCATACAGCTCTCCTGTCCCAAGTCAGTTACAGAGATCGCCTGCTTTCTTTATATTTCTCTGAACTCGTCTGCTTTTGATACTGTATCTATGTTAAAACTTTTATTTATTCAAGGTATAAAGTGGGCTGTCACCGTTTAACAGTTAATTACTCTAAATTTTGAGATAATTATAGACTAACACAAGAGTTCCAAAAACAGTATTGTTCCCATATACCCTTTACCCACCTTCCCTTTATAATAATATCTTATATTAGCCATAACCATAGACCAATTTTAAAAACTAAGATACTAACCTATTTAAGGCACAGGTTTTTCCTCTTGCCCCTACAGTCTACTTTCCACAGTAATCAGAGTGATCTTTGTGGCACTTATACCAGACTGTGTGGTCATTTGCTTAAAATACTCCAGGCACCTTCCTTTCATAATCCGAGTAAAAAGCCGTTTCTCCCAACCCGCAGCGTCCGAGCCGCCATGTCCTGCTGGCCCTCTGCCCCGTCCTGTCACCTTCCTCCTGACCGCTACACCTCAGCAACACGGACATCTCCTCCTGGGATGCACTCGGGCTGAGCACAGCCCCCACATCCTCAGGGGCTGGCTCCTCCTGGGCAGGAGCCCTCCCAGAGGCTCTCCAGGACCACCCCGTGAAAACTGCTCCACCAATCACAGTCACCTCACCCAGTTTTATTTCCTAGTAACATCAACCATTGTCTGCAGTTATCTTGTTTTACGTGTTTGTTTTTGCTTTTAGCCTGCACAGTAATGAAGGCTGAGGTCTTTCCCATCTTGTGGCCAATACTGAGATCACAGGGGTTCAGTATTTGTTGTATAAATTAATTATTTCAGAGGAGAGCAGGATGTTCTAGACGGCCTGTGTGGTTAGGAGCGTAGGCTGCCCCACTGGTCTATCAATAGCCTTCTGCAGTCCTCTAGTGAGCTAGGTGAAAAATTACATGCTTCATTAAAAAAAACACTAGGAAAACTACAGAGGGTCCTACCGATTTTACGGTTCCTCTAGTCACGTTTTAGACAATTATCTTAAAAAAGCTTAATGCTTCCGTCTTACTTATTCATGAGTACTTTCTATTTTTGTCAAACTTAAAAGGAACAAAGATTAGAATTTCTTGGTAAAGATACTGCTATCCAATTTTATCAGACAACTCTGAACACATATGGTGGTTTTCTTCACTGAAGTACACAACAATTACCAAAAATAACACAGAATTCCCCACTGTGCATGGCCCTAAAGCAAAATCCCACTAGTTTCTTCACACCAGAAGTTCTCAAACTTTTTGATCTCAGGACTCTTTTACATCCTCAAATTTTTTTCAGGATCTAAAAGAGCGCTTGTTTGTATGAACAATAAATGTCTGTATTAACTATTTTAGAAATTATAAATGACAAATCTAAAAATACATAAACATTTAAAGATATACCTACATAAACATTTTTAATGAAAACTAAGTATATTTTCCAACAAAAATTTAGTGAAAAGAGTGGCATAATTTTACATCTTTTTAAACCTTTAAACGTCTAGATTTTAAAAAAGACATCAAGATCCTCAGTTCTGTTTCAGCACTTCAATCTGCTGTACGTACTTCTGGCTGATGTATACAATCACTACGATCTCCTGCTGAAAAGAGGACTATTTTATTATTAGTCTTCTCAGGTAAATTTAGGTTTTCTTCTCTGGTACTGTACCAAAACTCAAAAGTGGAAGCTTTCCTTAAAAGTTAATTGCAATGTAGAATATGAAATGGTTATCAATAAACTCCTATCATACTATTAAATTAAAACTCATTTGTCTCCAGAATGCGTTAAGGACTCTTACAACTCTACAACAAAACGAAACAAAAACAATCACATAACCCAATCAAAAGTGGGCAAAGGACCTGAATAGATACGTCTCTGCAAAGATGACACCAATAGCCAAAAAGATGTGTAACATCACTCATCAATCAGAGAAATGCAAATCAAAACCAACACAAAATAACAAACGTTGGTAAGGACGTGGAGAGGCTGGAGCGTCTGTGCACTACTGGTGGGATGTGAAACGTTACAAACACCATGGAAAACAATATGGGCTCCTCAGAAAACTAAACACAGATCTACCATCTGACCCAGCAACTTCACTCCTGGGGACAGACCCAAAAGAGCTGAAAGCAGGGTCTAAAGAGACATCTGTACACCCAGCGTCCACAGCGGCACTGTTCACAAGAGCCAAAAGGTGGGAGGAACCCCTGTGCCCAACAAGACAGCTGGGTAAACAAGATGTGGTGCACACATGCAGTGAAGCATCAGGCAGCCTTAGAAAGGGAAGAAATCCTGTCACATGCTGCAACATGGATGAACCTTGAGGACACTATGCTAAGGGAAAGAAACTAGTCACCAAAAGACACATACTCCATGGCTCTACTTATGAGGCACCGGAAGGAATCCAATTCCTAAACACAGAATGCTGGGTGCGTGGGTGCCAGGAGCTGAAGGCGGGAAGGGGCAGCTGTTCAATGGGGATGGAATTACAGATTTTCACGATGGAAAAAGGTATGGAAATTGATTCCATAACAATGTGAATATACTTAACACTACTGAACTGTACACTTAAAAATAATTATGGTAGTAAATTTAGTGTTTTGTGTTTTTACCACAACAAAACAAAACCATCTGTTGATCTTTGAATGGATCTTTTACCAACACATAATTTGGCAATATCATGCATTATTCATACAGAGAATATTATGTTCATTGAGTTCTGCTGATCTTCCAAATAGTGGGAACTCCACTTTTTAACTGAGAAAGAATGAAGGTGAAAAGGGCAGATTATATCTTAACATTATTATGGAAATTAATTTTGACCTCACAAGCCTCCTGAAGGGGCTTCAGTGAACCTCAAGGGTCCACAGATTCCACTCTGGGAATCAGAACCCTGTGCCATCACAGGCTTTTGACTTGGCTTTTCTCTCTACCTTTAGCTTAAGGAAAACAAAACTAACTTCAGTCTAAGGTACTGCCTGAAGCAAATGAAGAAAAGACTGTTTTCTTGCTACACGGAACATAAATGAAGGTCAAGTAATTTTTCAGACCAGGTTTCTTCGGGAATACTACAGTTACCTGTTAATTAAGTTAGGCGTGTGACGTACTGCTGGTCTGCACAGAGGCGTCTGGATTTTTTTTAAATTGCTCTTTGTTTCACAAAAGCAATCCATGTCTCATGCTGGAAACTGAGATGGCCCAGGACTTGAGAGAAAAATCCTTCAATCCCGTCACCAGAGATATGTACGTATTTTTGGGTATTTTGTTTGGTCAAGTCACTTTTTTATCAAAAACAAAAAACAAAAAACCTCTGTTCTATGATTACAAAACAGCGGACCAACACAGGTCATGCAGCAAGACGCCGGACGTTTCAAACGACCCGGGGTCTGGCCCTTGGAGGGTGAGAACTGAAACTCTGGGTCAGAAGAGAACGCACGAAAATGACTGCGTACAAATAACTGATACAAAGGTGTGGGTAATATTTTTTAAGTCCTGAAGGTATCACCAAGGACAAACTTGTTCTGCTCGCCGCACGGCAGGCAGGCCAATAAATTGGGAGACGAGGTGCTGGGGGGCAAGGAACACCGATTCTAACAGAGAGGACAGCAGACTAACATCTTGGAGAACCATCCTCCTCAAGTCACAATACAGGGTCCTTGTATAATGAAAAAGGGGGGAGGGGTGTGGTTGGCTGGTGCAAACTTCTTGCTGCAGGAATCCTTTGTTCCTGGGCCAGGTCATGGTGCTCCCGTAAAACCTCCAACCAACCAAAGGCTACCCTCTATTCTGCAACTTGTTATCTTTATGTGCGTGCAGAGTGTTAATATCCTTAAGGGTCAGAGTCTTGAGAACAGGCTCTGTTTACCAGACAGGCTGAAGGCAGCATTCCTTTACAAAAGGTGCAGAGCCAGCAAGAATAAACCCAGAAAAAGGGCCCAGTGGTTAAAACCAAAGCAACAGATCCAATATTGAGTCAGGTCTGCTCTCCTCTGTGACAAAGGTTAAGACTCTCCAGTGTTGGTCTCGTGTGTGGGAAACGGACTGGTATCAAGACTGAGAGGAAAGAAGATGCGACTCGTGAGGAAGGATGAGGTGTTCAGTTGCACTTAAATAGACGGAAATGTTCAAAATGCCCAAAATTTACTAGTACACAATTAGTTACCTTTGGTAAAATTAAAGATTTAATTAAAAGCAAGAGTCCTGTGAAAACTGAACTATATACACACAGGACGAAGACAGACAGCATTTGTTATTAAAGGGAAGATTAAAAAGTAACTTGCTGCTCTGGCAAAGAATTACTGTGCCAGGGAAGTGTGTTCCAAGAACACGACGGCAAACGCAAAGGGGCAGAAGAGGAGGGGTAAGCGGCTTCCTTTCACAATTTGGTCCTAACTTCTATCTTCCAAGTCTGGATTTGCTGAGGCTGTATTTGCAAATATATAGGCTTTTAAGAACAATTCCAGAAGCATAAACCAGTATTCAAGCAACAGGAGCATTAATCATAATGATAATGATAAATAATAAATAATAATAATAATAAAAACATTTCAAAGTAAATACTCAGAAGAAAGTAACATTAAATCTTAAAAGTAAAAAATCTTATTCTTAAAATAGAATCAGCCATTATTACTTAACTGATACCTTATGCTTTAAGGAAACTAAGTTATGCAAAACTGATTTGTATGACATTTAAAAAGCCATTCATTTCCCACAAACCTTGTATAAACAAGTCTTTAAAAATGTAGTATAATAAAGCTCACGTTTTGGTTGCTTAAACTTTGGCTGAAATAATTATGTCATAATACACGATGAAAGATATACTTCATATAGAGATTCTAAAATAAATGTATGGAATTTCTCTTAGCTGTTATAATGCATTGAATATCTGAGCTAATGAGAAACAGTCTTACCCATCAGAATCCAGAAAAATAGTGAGCACAATGTGGGAAATAATCACGTTAGAAATGATCAGACTGTAAACTTCTGGGGAACGATTTTGTCCATCTTTATACTCCTCCTAGTTCCTTGAGCCGTAGTTTTAAAACACCTGCTGGTCAGTTTTTGTGGGTTTAGGTGACAGATTTAAATGTGTATCAGAAGCACTAATGCTCCACTCCAATAAAAATAAAAATACCAGTAATGCAAAAGCATAATCAAAAAGCATCCATTTCAATAATCACTTTAAAAGCATATAGTAAAGAGAACTTACCAACTCTATCAGGGAGGACTTCAAGCGCAGAAACTCTTTCATCTTTATTAAGTTCTAGTCCATAAACACAGTCAAATCCATCGTATTTTATAAGATACAAAGAAGGATTTACAGGCACCTGGTCCAGAACGGTTCCTTTCCACTGGGTGACAGGGCCATTCCCCTCTTTCCACCCATGCTGAATCCTGCAGCCTACGATGTTCCTCCGGGGCTGGGAAACAGGTTTGCTCGGCCCCACACTGCTCCGATGTTTTCTGTATTCACACATATACACACGTAAGGTATCATCTCAAAAGCATGCACTCCTAGACCCAATACAACTACTGCTGGCGCGCATGCTCCCGCCACAGATGACCCCGTCCTGCGCTGGCTGAGGCCGCCGCGCTCTGGGCTCAGCGCGCTCCAGGGGCCACCTCCCAGTCCCACAGCCGGGTGGTGGGGGCGCACGGGGGGCCTTCTCTAGCAATAGGGGCTTTCCTGTGCACCCTAACTGTGGATAGGTAGGAAAAAATTAGGCAGTAGCAACTTAGGCCCTAAAATTAAGCAACATTTTTCAGCTTTCTGAGTTTCCTTTAATTTGAATCAACTCACAATTATCCAAATTAACCCCAAAAAAGACAAGGACTGGCTACATCATTACACATGCACATGGCTCTATAAAATACGGATCCATTTCTCATCAAGAGAAATGGGTAACTGTGTGAGTTCACCCATTCTAATATGCACGTAATTCTGCCCCCACTGGCTTAAATAATAAGAATAAACTAGACATTTAACTTTTCCTTAACCTGGACTCCAGGCTGGCTTATACGCATGCATTCATTATACCATCATTACTTCTTTAGAAAACATATAATCTTAAACACTTAAATTTGCGATATATATATATACTTAATGTAATTTTTACTGGAGCAACACCAAACTAGAACTCTTTCTCAATTACAAACAACTGGAAAACCTACACACAGTGTTTACAAATAATACCCCTGGCCCTTGAAATCAGGAAAGCAAACCTTCGTTTCACGCAGAAACCCAAAGACTAAGGGCAAGACTTGGCTTGAGCGCGGGCTGAAGGCCAAAGCCAGCTGGCACGGGTTGTGGACGCCGCTATACGCCAAGAAGGAAGAAACTTAGGAAGCAGACAAGAACCCACGCTCGCACGTCTGTGGATGTGAAGCTCTCACCTGGTGCACCCCGAGTGAAAGCGGGAAACCAACAGCCCAAACACAGAGAAAGTCACAAGAAAAAAAACAAGCCATTTACTGCAGGCCGTGATACTCAGAGCCACAAGTGCATGTACTGGAAATAGGCCAGCTCAGTAAACATAGTGGGCCCGTGAAACAGAGAAACAGGCTGCAAGTGGTTAAAGCTGCCTCGGTGAGGCCTAGATCAGCTGGCAAAGCCCACTGCCTAAGCAGGACAGGGAATGCAATTTGGAGAACAGCCCAGAAGGAAAACTTCCCCAGCCAGACTGGAAGAGGGTTCATGAGGTTATACGAGGACTGCCAGACCAGAAAACTCCGGGTCTGCCCCAGCCCTTGAGGCTCTGCAAACACCCAACCGAACGGTCTTCCAGGAGGGCAAAGCCTCGCACCGAGGATACGTGCTGAGAGTGACACCGTGAGCAGGGCGGGGCCACAGGTACAGGAAAGATGAGGCTCAGGTGCTTACGGGGCAGGGCCCAAAGAGAGCAGACCTCAGAACGGTTCACAGAGGAGCCCGCGCAGAAAAGCTGTTACTGCTAAGCGCGCCACGGGAAGACAGGACGGCTTAGAGCCCAGCCGTCCTGGAACAGGCTCACCGTCCTCACGAGCAGGAGTCTCAGGAGAGACTCGGGGTAGCACTGTGGGCAGTGGAGGCAGACCCCAAAAACATAGCCAAGAAGTAGGTGGAAACTATCACCTAACGCTACGTACACAGCAGGGGCCGTGAGAGAGAGACTTACACCGGAAAGAGAAGAGCCCAGACGTGACAGGACAGCGACAGCAGCAGCAGCAGCAGCAGCCAGGGGCAAGCAACTTCAAACCTCTCAGAAGTGAAGACTACACTAGAGGAACGTTTAAGAAACTGACCCTGTGGGGCATGCAAGGGAAACGGACGATGAAGCAAGGAGACAGATGGGGAAAGAGGAAATTCCAACTTCTGTGTAACAGAATAACCCAAAAATTAAAGTCAGAGGAACAGGAAGAATACTAAAATAATTCAGGAAAAACACACTGAAATAAAAGACTTAAAGGTACAAGCGCACCCCTGGGAAAATGACCCAGCACTACTGACACTGAGACATTCTAGTGAAACAAACGGGCTTTAAAGAAAACAGCATCTCCCAGGCATCCAAGTGGAAGACCACATCACGCGGAAGGAGGAGAAAGTCACAGTGTGACAGTGCCACCATGCCACCAGGCAGCGGAGCGCCCACCGAGGTTCTCAGGGAAGAGGGTGTGAGCCAAGGGTTATCATCAGTCAAGAATTCCACCCTGACCTCCAAGCGAAAGGACACAGACGGAACTGCAAACACGTAAGAACTCGGGGTACTGTTCTCACACGTGCTTTCTGAAGAAGGTAACAGTCAGCATCCACACCCACGGGTTCCACATCTTCAGACTGAACCGACCAACAGTGGATAGAAATATTTCAGGAGGTTCCAAAAGCAAAATCTGAATTTGCGGCAGGCAGGCGACCACTTACGTATCATTTACACTGTATTTACAACTATACACAGTAACTAGACTGCATCAGGTATTACGACTAATCTACAGATGCTTTAAAGCGTATGGGAGGATGCGCTGGGGCGATGCACAAATGCTACGCCATTTTATAGAAGGGACTTGAGCATCCTCAGATTTTGGTCTTGGGGGGGTCCTGGAACCAGCCCCCCTCGGATACCAAGGGATGACTGTACAGGATAATTTCAGATAATCAAGGAACGCTTGGAGAAATTTCAGCACAGGACCGACAGTAAGGAATGAGGATTTCTTGGTGCAGAACAAACACGGGGACAAGAGAAATAGAACAGTGTGCATCTGCTATCTGCTCTGACAACGGAGTTCTACCACCACTCCGAAAAGGGTGAGGAAAGAATACGTGAAGTACAAGAACTCACTGAACAAACAGCATTACTTAGAACCACCTTACATCAGACAGAAAGAAAGGGGAGAACAAGAGCTGAATTCCATCCTGTTCACAGCAAGGAACTAACTCCTAACAACAGAAAACAAGTAAATTAGAATCAATTAATTTAAAAAGACTGCAAAGTAAAACTTAGTGGAGAGAAAAAAGACTGTCAACTTGAAAACTATTAACGATACTCAAATCCGAAAGGAAGTGAACCTCACGACCGCTCCGTAACTCCTGAGAACATGCCCATCACGCTGACTGGCCTCTGTGGGGATCGACTGTGACGGTGGTTACGTTTCTCCTTCAGCATCTGGGAGTCTTCCCAGCATGACGTTTTCCTTCAACCAGACAACTGCCCATCTTCCTTTGATCTTTACACAAAAGTCCCTGTGATTCACCCTGTGTACAGGACTAGGCGTTCTTCACAGCAAAGGCAGAGAGGTTGGTTCCCAAAACTCACTGAAGGAGGAATTCAGTCAGATGCACCATTTTGTGATTCACACAGACATCCCATCATTACTGCCAAAATTATAAGCAAATACAGCATCTTCACCAGTGTGGTGGTGAATTTTAATGCGCCAACCTGGCTGGGCCTCAGTGCTCGGGCAGCCGGTCAGACAGCAGGTGTTTTGTGTGGTGGCATCTTTCTACGTGAAGTTAACATGTGTCAACGGCCTGTCCTCAGTAGTGCAGCTGGGCCTCATCCAACCAGCCGAAGGTGTCAGAGAACGTGCTCTCCTCCCAGGGAGAGGGAGTTCCACCTCCCTCTGCGCACACACCACTGGTGCTGGTTCTCTGGAAACCACCGACTACAAACATAAGCGGTCCTAAATCTAGGTTCAGAGGCATGGCATTTTCCGCTGCCATGATTCTCAACAAAACCAATACACACTTAGCCAAAACAGCAAACAAGGGCACCTGGCAGCCTCAGGGCAGCGGTTCTCCAGTTCAGTCGCTCGTCCCTCACACTCAGCAGTGGCATTCTCCTGGGACCTGCAGTCGCTTCTGAAGGAGACGCGCAATGCTCCCTTTACTCACCACCTTTGAAAACAAGCAGTTTTCATCCTGGTCACCTCCAGCGGTAGCGCCCGAGGCTCGCCTTCCTCTTCTTCTGAACTTTACAAGGGACTCAAACCTGTCCAGCAAGGATCCATGTTCAAAGTGGCTCCTGTATCCTTCAGTTCTAAGGAAACATGATCCTTCTTTTTTGCATGAATTTTAACTCCCTATTTTCTTTAAGGGAGTTTTAATCATTAACTCTTGCGGTGGTAAATGATATGCCTGGTCTGTTGTAACATTCTGCTATGTGTTTGTTTGCAATGCTTCGTTTTCTTCACCCCTTTCTTTTGCTTAAACAGCTCGGATGAGTGAGGTTTCTTTGCATCAAACAAATCTTCTAATGGAAGCTATAGGTCTTATTTCTAGTCTTAGAGCTTTCTAAATATTCTACCTAAACTTACATCTTCCTATTAAAGTCTACAATTAATCAAAACCTATACTTTCTCTTTCCCAGCCCAAGCAAGGCTAAAAATAAACAAAAGTTCTTAGTAAAAGAAGAAAAGCATTTTTAAAAACAAACACCTTAGCACACTGAGTAGCCCCGCCTCCTTCCCGGCCACCTTTCATCACAATGATGAAATTTAGTCCTTGCTCCAAATTGCTAGTTTTCATCTTGCTACTATCCTAAAAAACATTTTTTTCAGCAGTGCTTATTTAGAAGTAAGCAAGGAAGGATTTTTGTTGTTTTCTGCAACATTTTCATTTTTGTTTTCCTCACGTGTATTTCGCCTTTCCAGATGTATCCTCTGGTGAGTCAGAGAGGGTTCATAAACGCAAACTCTAAATTCTGCAAGTCTCAGATTTTTTAACTTTTGTTTTCATCCTTGAACTGCCTAGCTATACTGGGCAGGCTCAGAGCCTCTTCTCTCCTCAGTACTTTTATTAGAAAAGGTATTTTCACTGTCTTCCGTCTTCCAGGGAAACGTACCAGACGGCAGTCTGACCCTTGCTCCTGGAGGGCACCTGTCTTCCTCTTCATGTTGCTTTTAGAGCGTTCTCTGTTCTTAGACTCTGAAATGTCACCGGGACTTGTGACACATGTTTCTAGCACTTGGTCAATCTAAAGGACGCTGCGTAAAATTATCTTCCGTATTTATTCTTGATCATCTTCACTCTCCATCCCCTTTCTGAAGCTTAGGTCAGTGCAGCACCTCCAGAGCCGCCCCCCATGACTCACCTCCGCTCTCATACGGTCCGTCCATCTCCAAGAGCTCCTCTGACCAGTTTCTCCTGAATTAGGTAAAACACATAGGCTTGAATTTCAACCTATATATTGAGTATCTTCTATAATATTTTTAATTTCCATAAACTGATTTCTTTATCTTATCTTGAATGGTCTTTCTTTTTAATGGACATGCCTTCTGATATCTGAAGGTAATTTCTGCTTCCTTCCCTGATTCCTTATGAACCCCCTCTGGGCTCAGCCTTGTCTTTGCTGAGTCTGCTGCCATCTGAGTGGCAGTTTCCTTCACACCGGCTGGTCCTGGTTGGCTCTCCTGTTCTGTGTGTGACTTTCTTTGGTACTGTCAGTGTTCCTTGGGTGCTTGATGGTTCTTGGTGTCCATGTTTTAGATGCAAGAGAGGACTAAATGGTATCTGTAGCTGAAATTCATTTCTTCAGGCCAAGTCGGGGTCCCTGGCGTCTGAGCATTAAGCACAGGTTCTGATGAAGCAGCCAGGACCCAAGGAACTGCAGGGCAGCTGAGGGTGAGCGGCAACCTCGAGGCAGGGGAGGAGAGGTGAGCGCCTACCGACTAATGCAGCTGGTTTCTCACCTGGAACGATTCAGGTGTCCGCAGCCAGCCTCCGCCGTCTCCGACCTGGACAGACCCTAGGGGTCTAGTCTGAAAATTCTTTTTCGAGGTCTTCCTTTTCATCTGAAAGCGGACGAGCACTCCTCAGCTCAGCTTAGTTTTTATATAAACCTATTCCCGTCTGCTGTGTATCTTTTTCTTAAAAGATGTCTCTACTTAAGGACTGTTCTTTTTCCATTTGCTTTGTATCCTGCAGAGATGTCTGTGTTCTGGTTTGCTGACAGGATGATCTTTCTATATCAGTAACAAAAACCGCAAATTTAATGTAAATTATGGTGAGGTGTCATCTTCCGTCTGCTTCAGAATAAATACAATCCCCCTAGTGAATAGTTTGGCAATCCGCTGTCCCCGTGACTCCATGTCTAGGAATTTATCAGAAAAAAGCAACGGACATGCACAAAGCTACAGCTGCAATGATGTTCTGAGCAGTGTTCATACCAAGGGAAACTGGAAATAAAAAAATGTTCAACAGGTCCCAATGATTCAATAATTAACAGTGTATCCATATGATGAAATAACTATATGGCTATTAAAATCACAGAAAAAAGACATTTTAATAACAAATGTAGAAAACGATGCGAAAAATTCTAAACACACAACTATGCATACAGGTATGTACTAAAAGAATTTTAAAAATGTACACTGAATTATTAACAGCTGTAATCTCTGGATGATGGCACTAGAAATAATTAAGCTGTCTTCTTATGAATTTACCTGAGCTTTCAAAAGTTTCTATGACTTAAGTATTTTACTTTTATAGGCAGATAAAACACAATTTTTAATTACTCTTAGATTAATAAAATGGATGTCCTAATTCTGCAAGAAATTATACATAAAAACAATTTATACATATTAGTGTTATCAATTCCAAATTTTATTTCTGTTGTCTTTTTTTAGTTAAGGGTAATTCTACTTTTTAGAGCATCACTTCACTAGTTCTAAAATAATTAAATAAGATCTAACACACAACCATTTCTGCTCAGTTTATTTAATAAACAACTTAACTTGACTGAAAGGTAGAGGCAACAGAGAATGAATGAACGAATGCCTCAACGAATACTGAAAACAAGAACAGTGATCAGAGCAACGCACTTCTTTAAAAACCATCAGTCAGGCTTTCTAATCACTCGGTCTCGCGCGCCCAAGCTGCTGGAATGGCCTGCAGCCAGGTTCAGAAAGAGGAATGTTTCAAAATACCTTTCAAAGTATTTTTAAACATTAAAATAAATTAAAATATTAAATATTACTATTGAGAGTATGGAAATATATAAGCTGTTGATAAACTGATTTAAGTTCTTCCAACTCACATCTACTTGAAGGTTCAGAACTTCTCTAAACAACAAGTAACACACTGAGAGCATCTTCCCTTTCGGCAGAACGCTGGTAACTGCTGCAGCTGACAGGGAGCCAGGACTGGCTATATGCCACCCTGCTCTTGTGTCTGCTTAAAACTCCCCATACTGGAAGAGTTGAAAATTAGGTATTAAACAAATTCTTACATTTTAAATTCTAAGTACTAATTCAGTAAGATTAAAAAGTCAGTAAGAAGAACGTTAATCGAAATTAAAGTTTAGTTATAGGAGTTGATATAGTATCTGTAAAAGCAAGTAACAGGAACATGCCAGATTACTGGAAGGCATACAAAAAGAACATAAACACGCTTTGGCCATCTCTAGACAGTTCAATCTAAGAGCAGCACAAACACAAATGTGGGATCAGCAATTTAAAGCAATTTTCAAAAATTTAAAGTGAGTTCCTTGAAGGTGGTGATTTTGCTTTATGTTCTCCCTGAACACATTATTTTTAACAGCCTCAATCTCTTGTATTTTCTTGGGAAAGAGTCAAAAACATCCTTAACTACCATCTACCAGGTAGTCAGTAAACAGACAGCAACACTGTGAACAAGCACCGAGACACTTCACCCAACTCAGGACGTACGGAGTCACAGCCAAGTGCACATAAAAGGCTGCACCGCGTCAAGATCCAAACAACTCAAGGATACAAGTAGAGAAACCAGAATTAAACATCTACAGTCGCTTTCCCCGTTCCTTATTCTCCAGAAGCTATAAATGGCTCTCCTTGCAGCTTCAAGGGAGAGTAAATGTGACTAAGTACCCAGCACCCAACTGCCCTTCCTCGTTGTACCTGGGAGTACTAACTTCCCTACAGTGAGTCAGCTGTCTGATGTGCTTTAAGATACTCGCTCTGATCAGGGTTTAGACCAGCGCTTCTCCAACTCTGGCGTGCACAGAATCACCAGGCGCGCTTCTGAAAAGAGATACCCCAAGTCCTGCGCCAGACTCTGGGTGCCATTCAGCAGGTCTGGAGAGGGACCAGACTTGTTAAACAAGCTCCCGGGTGCTGCCGACCCGGGCTCCACACCGCGGGTAGCAGAGCTGAGCCAAAACCACCACTGATTTCCACCCACCCACGTTCCCAAAAAGGCAAACTGAGAGTGCACGAAACATCTCTGGACTTTGCTCAATACCTTAAGTAAGTTCCGAAAGTAGTATTTCAATTATTTTGTCATCAGGGAAAGAATTCCTGAGAACAAACTAGTAGTTCCCAGTAGAGAGAGAGGAGGGGCAGGGGCAAGACAGGGGCAGGAGATTAAGAGGCACAAACGACTGTGTATAAAATAAACCACAAAGATAACACTGTGCAGCACAGGGAATGTCGCTAACATTTTATAATAGTTATAAAGGGAATGGAATAAAAATCTTTAAAAATTGTGAATCACTGTGTTGTACATTTAAAACTTACACAATATTGTAAATCAATCTATTTCAATTTAGAACAAAGAATTTGTACTGAAAGACCTTTTACTTGTTACCTAGACTGTCCTAATGACAAACTGCCACTACCCCTCATCAGTGTAGAAGCACCGTATTTTGACAGCCCGTTTTTCAAGGCACCATACTTAAGTTAAATTTTCAACTATTCAACTATGAACAGTACAGGCCTGTCACACACTATGCAGTCCGGTGTATGAATTAATTACTGACACCGTTTCCTTGGTCCATTTAGGACTGTGATACAACAGCAGTCCCCTTACTCGGTGCTCCAGCAGATTTCAGAAGAATTTATTAAGTCGAAAGAACGGTCTTTTTCTGCAAGGTGTGTATCAGCAAGCAGAGGGGAAAAAACTGCTGCTCTGGTCCCTGCTGCTTGGGAACAGTTCTGCAGCTGATGCGTTCATTCCCAGCTTAAACTGACAACAGAAAAACAGGATGGAGAAAGTCAAGTCTTCCATCCACATCCTACGGTTTCTTTCATCATTCTCTCTACACACTGCGCACCCTGCAAAGACCAGGGATGTCCACGGCAAACATCCAAATGCTTCAAGGGTCTTCCAGAGCACTAGCCGCTGCCACTGGTGTGAAGAGCACTGGCAAAGTGACTGAAAGAAAGGTATCAAACATTTGACCAGTTTCAGGTTGTCAATACCGTGGTTCATTTAGATGCTTGCTCTAATTGTCACCTAGTCTGTGTGTTTGTGACTGATATGACACATTTTTCAGATATGAGACAACAAAACATGCAGCTTAAGAAATACGATGTAGCAGTTAATACGGTTCTAGAATCGGACTGTCCTGTTTCTGAATCCTAGCTTAGTCACTTCTCAGATGCATGACCTCAGACAGAGTACTTAACCTCTCTGTGCAGAGGAGTTCGTGGTCCCGACTGGACAAGGATGCCAGGAATACTGACTGCGACCACACCAGGGACATGAAAAGAAGTGAAGCGACCGTCTTGGTGAGTGACTAGTATTTGTGTTTTACAAAGTGAGAAGGAAAACAGCCCTGGAAACACAATTCAGTGTTTAATCGTTCCTGATCCATTTTCTAAAAGAACATTTAGTGGGAAATACACAGCGAAGCCCAGTCACACCTTCCAGCGGTACCCTGAAGTGTAAATCTGTCCACGGAGAAAGAGCTGGATTTACATTTGAAAACTGAAACCAAAAATCACAACGGCTAAATTCACCTTAGATGCCCCCCAAACACACTTCTCTTCAAGATGTACTCTGAGCGCACACGCATTTCCCAAACCGCCTGCTGGGAAGCCAGGGAAGGCTTGTCCACCAGCTTGTCCCAGAACGCGCCAGGGAGCCTGGCCACAGGAAGCACAGAAGTTCGCTCCTACTTTAGAAACGGGAACGAGACCCAGCCACGTTACCGGTTCTGAGTGTGCAGGCACTGCTCCAAGCGCTCCAGACCCAACTACCCGAGTCCCTGAGCACCTGCGGGGCAGGAGCAGCTGCTCTCAGGATGACGGCTCCAACAGCCCTTGTCTTCTGGGCGCTCCTGTGACTCCAGCAAGCAGAGACTCCGCACGTGGAGTTATCCTTGCTCAGTCTCCACGTACCAACACGGGAAGCAAGAGGAGTCTGAGCACCTCACTCCCCGGAGAGCCACGTGGACGCCGGCGAGGAAGGGAGCCTCCAGCTCCGCCTCCCTATGCCCGCCTTCTGTAACCCTTCCATTCGTAGAAAGGATCCTACACTGAAAACACTAAAACCTCACTGTCCTAGTCCAACGCTGTGACTGGAGGCGTGAGTTAAACTGAGCACCAGGGAGACGAAGAAACCTGGTGAAGCCCTACAGCCCGGGGGCTGCCCACCCCTCTTCGCAGCCAGCCTCCCCCCAGAAACCTCCCCGCCGAACCCCCCGGAGACGACCTCGACAGCGATTATCTGTGAAACGCAGACACTTCTGTCTCAGTTTTCTCCATCCCACCCACCTTCAAATATGCACTGAGTTTAGAAAAACTAGAAAAATATGATCGGTAACTTTTCATTCCAACTTCTCCCCTTTGCTCTGCTCAAGACTGCTACTGCTCTTCAAGCGAGCCAAGCACACCTCCTATTAAAGCACGGGACCCAGCTCCCGCGTCATGGGACACACAGGATGAGAAATCCCTTTACAGAGGGTGCACATAAGAACTCCAAAAATTGAACAGGTAGGTGTTTATTTCTTGTGCTTCAGGGAGAAAAGAAGAATGGTTCTGATACTACAAAGTTAGTGTGTAATTTACTTTTATTCCCCACTGTATTTAAGTTTTTTCATTACCTTCTATTCGTGCCCAAAGATGGTTTACCAGTTATGGTAATGGTATGTTAATGAGTGGAGGCATATTACATAAATTACCAGGTCACTGGGCATGTCAGAACTGTGAAGCTGATGGGCCAATGAATGAAATCTGAGCAGCACTTTATCAAACCTCAGGGACACAAGAGCATATCTGCATTATCTTCATGTTTTTACTTTCCAAGTGATTTTTTAAAAACTGAATATCACAAATATTTACATTTTAAGTATCCAAGTATTCATTTCAATGGAGGCATGTTTGGTTTAGTCACCAACAATTACTAAAGAGCACGCTTATTCATCCTGACTTTCCACAACAGCCCAGAGGGCTCTCTCTCTGATCACTACAGTGACAAGAGGCACAAGCCTTTCAATACGAGCAATTTGGAAGTAACTGCCACGATGAGGGCCGCAGGAGGTGCCGGGGTCAAGGAAGGTCTCTTCCACGTTTAACAATCTGTGATCAAAGCTCGTAATCGGAACTGGCTTGTCAGAGAGGTTTCCATGGTGCGGCAGTTGCCACCAGCACTGGCGGGTACGTGGAAGATCTATTAACTGTAACACGGTGGGGCACTGCACTTAAGGTAGCATCTCGCCTTTCTTTTTGGACATAACGTTATACACAAAACAAGATTTCAAGGAGGAAGAAGGCTGCTCCTGTACTCTAGCACCTATAGAATTTAGGACTTATAACACTGTTACTTAAAATTATCTTTCAACATACATAAGCTTTCTCTAAATTACAAGCTCCTCATTCACTTGAAAATCTTATAAAGAAGTGAGCGTCCCCGGCAGTCTGCTAGCCAGGCCCGCAAGCAGGAGCTATGGTTTCTGTCCAAAAGGAACTCCTGGCCCAGGAGTGGATCCAAGAGCTGGAGAGGAACCTGCATGCCGAGAGCACACAGCCTTTCCCGGGAGAGCGGCAGGAGGCGCTCACCACACACCAGCCCCCCTGCCACACCTGCGCGTCCATCTGCCTACGTCCCATAGAGCTGGAGGGGCAACCACGGACCAGAGGCTTTTAAAAGCTGAAGGACAGACACAGGCACACTTAGCAGACGCCAGGGAGAAGGAGACGGACAGGGATTAAGTCACACACCACGCTCAGTGCGCAGTCAGGCTGCACGTGCGTGGGGCCAGCTGCCCCCTCGTGGGGCGAGAGGGCCTCCCACAGAAGGCCTCGCGTCCCACGTAACCCAAGGCCGCAACCTGCTGTCTGACCAAGGCCGTTTCAGAGCTGCTTACTTGTGGGATGTCCGTTTCTTCATCATGCTTGCAGACACACCCGCATGGCCTGAAAAAGAGGGGAGTACAAGTCAACGAAAGCTGGATTAGAAAGTAGTTCAAGTTCAGAAAAACATTAACTTGTGAAAAAGTGCTATATAAATCATGAAATTAAAACAAAAAAACCAAACCCATACACAGCCAACACGTAAGAAAACCACGTGTTTACTTCACTGTTAGAAAGGAGACACCAGGCGCTCCGGGAAGGCAAAACGGCAAGAGCAGCAGTTCACCTCCCCACACCAGCCACAGAGCAAACCCAGAATCGCGTGGACAGAAGCTACAAGGGTGAACGTGACAATCCTTGCCCTAAAGCACTGAGAGGTACAGCACTTGCCTCCGGCTGCAGGCAATCAGGACACAGGACAAAAGGTATCAACAACCCGGACCCAGAAATCAGAAATCAGGACAACAAGCAGCTCCGGGCTGCGGGACCCGGGGGCACAAAGCCCCTGCAGGGGCCCCGAACCACCCGAGGGCGACCCAAGGACAACCTGCGGGCGGCAGTACACGAAGAAGCCAGAAACACTGTGGTTCTGCTCCACAGGGAGTCAGACTGGCGCTGGGGAGGGCGAGGTAACTGGGAGTCATGAACAGAGTGCTGGGAAGGAAGGCCTCAGAGGGGCTCCAAACACCTGGAAGGGGTGGGGTGGCAGGTCCTACGTTTCTGGCAGGATACTAAACTGCAAAGGCAAGACAGTGCAAAGTCCATCTAGCTACCTCCTTGAACATATGGGGCAATCAGTAAAGACCACAAAAAGATGACCCCCTAGCAAGGAGGCTGAAGTAGCCCTGAGTGTAAAAGCTGCTACAGACCCATCCTGGCACCTGCTTGCCAAAACAAACTCCGATATTCACTAAGACGCTCCACACCACATCCCAAATGTCCAACGCCCCAACTAAAATGAGGAGACCTATGGAAAAGTGGCAGACCAAGTGGGTTATCCAAAACGATGTAATCAGCAGGCAAAAATGTTAAAACCACTGTAACGAATACACTCAAATACTTAAAAGAAGACACAAACAATTAAAACAGGAAAATGAAAGGGGAAAAAAAGAAAGAAAGAAAACTGGTGAAGAATACATGACCCAGGATGGAAAAATGAAAAGCTGCTGGGCGTGACTAACAGCAGATCAGACCCCTCAGATTGAAAGGTCAGTAAACGTGGGACATTACAAAACAACATACCCAAAATGGAACACAGGAAAAAACTGCGGTAACAGCCTCAGCGACCTGCGGGACACCTATCAACCCGCCTAACATAAAGAAAATGGACTCCACGAAAGAGAGGACAGAGGGTGAAGAAAGAAAACGGTCTGACAAAAACTACGGCAGGGAGTTTTCCAGATCTGACCAGCACACAGACACAGAGCCAGCAGTAACCGCACAGGAGCCAAGATACAAAACAAAGAAAAAGATCATGCCAAGGCATACTCCAAATGTCTGAAAACCAGTGACAAAGAAAGCATTTTTAAGCAGGCAAAGAATAGAAGACACATCAAAGTTGGAAAACAAAGAAAACACTGGCTCTAGATTGACTGTCGGAAAGGATGTAAGCCAGGCGAGCTGGTCAAGACGGTCGAGCGGCAGGACCACAAGCTCGCCTCTCCTCGCGACGGCAACAGAACCACACCTCACGGCTAAACGATCATCGGGAAAAAGCACTAGCACCTAGAGAAAAAGCCCTTCTTCAACTGGGAGCACGCACAGAGGTTCAGAGCCTCCGCAGGACGGCAGAAGGGATGTGCTCACGATGTACTGGGGACCCAGGCCCCCGGGCGGGCGACCCTCACGCTAGAAGAACAATGAAGTGGCAGAGGACCCCCACAGGGGGGAGACTCCCCAGCCCGGGGTCCCGGCACTGGGAGGAGGAAGAGACCCCAGAACATTTGGTTCTGAAGGCCAGTGGGGCTTAACTCCAGGGGCCCACAGACGGGCGGAAACAGAGACTTCATCCTCTTGGGAAGCACACACGGAATCCAGGTCCAAGGGCAGAGGCACTGGCTTCAAAGGAGCCTAGGGCCAGACCTGCCTGCTGGTTTCAGAGCCTGCCCCTGGGGAGGGACGGGGCGGCTCCTTACCTCCCTGTGGCTCACCCTGGGGACATAAAAGCTGGTGGATGTTCGGTAGTGTTCACCTACATGAGCTTTCCTGAGGCTGGCATCTTGCTTGGATCATCAGCACCAAGAGCTAGCCCCACCCAGCAGCCTGTAGGCTTAAGTGCTGGGAAACCTCAGGCCAAACAACATACTGGGTAGGATCTCTGCCTCACCCAACAGCAAAGTTCACAGCCGCCTCTGGGCACGCCCCAGCCACCAGAGGGCCAGGACCAAGCTCCACCCAGCAGTGGGCAGGTACCAAGGCCTCCTGCCAGGAAACCTGCAAAAGCCTCTAGTCCAGCCTCATCCACCAGGGGGCAGATACCAGAAAACAACAATCCGAAAGCCTGTGGAAGGAATCAGCAAACGCAGGCCAGATTCTGCCATGGGCCAGCTGGGCCCTGGCCCTTAGGTGACAAAAGAGGAGTGCACTGCTGGGACTAACAGGACGTCTCCCACAGAAGGCTACCTCTCCAAGTTTGAGAAACGTAACTAAGCCACACAAAACTACATATAAAAAACTAGACAACATGAGATTGCAAAGGAATATCTTCCAGGCCAAGGCACAAGATATAATCCCAGAAGAAGAAATAAGTGATGAGGAGATAGGCAATTTATCTGAGACAGAGTTTAGAGCAATGATGACGAAGATGTTCAGAGAACTCGAGGAGTACAGATGCACAGAGCAAAGTTTCTAGCAGAGAGTTAGGAAATATAAAAAAACGCCCGGAGGTGAAGAATACCTTTACTGAAATGTATGACACACTAGAGAGAACCAAGAATGGACTAAACGAGGCAGAAGAACGGATCAGTGAGCTGGAAGACAGATTAGCGGAAATCACTACTGCAGACCAGAGAAAAGAAAAGAATGAAAAGAAATGACAACAGTTTAAGAGCACTCTGGGACATGAACGCACTAATACACTATAGGGGTCCCAGAAAGAGAAGAGAGAAAGGACCTGAGAAAAGTTCTGGAGAGACAATAACTGGAAAACTTCCCCAACTCGGGAAAGGAACAGTCACCCAAGTCCAGGAAGCACAGAGAGCTCCACATAGGATCAGCCCAAAGGGGGGCACACCGAGGCTCGCAGCCATCAAACTGACAGAAACTAAGAACATGGAGGAAACACTAAAATCAGCAAGAGAAAAGCAACAAACAGCATGTAAGGGAGCTCCCACATGGCTATCAGCTGATTTTTCAGCAGAAACTCTGCAGGCCAGAAGGGAGCGGCTCGGTACACACAGTGGTGAAAGGGAAGAACCTGCAACCCAGAACCCTCCGCCCAGCAGGGCTCTCGTTCAGACCTGAGGGAGACACAACGCTTCACAGATAAACAAAAGCTACAAGACCTCAGCACCACCAAGCCAGCTTTACAACAGATGCTAAAGGAACCTCTCGTCACCAAACCAGAAGAAAAGAGAACAGAAAGAGGCAAAAGCAAAAAACAAAACAAACAAACAAAACAAGACCTACAAAAGAGTGCTTTGGCAGTTCGGGGTCTTTTACGGTTCCATATAAATTTCGGAATTTTGGTTCCAGCTCTGTGAAGAACGTTGTGAGTACCTTGGCAGGGGCTGCACTGGATCTGTAGGTGCTTTGGGTAGTGCGGCCATTCTGATAATGTTGATTCTTCCAATCCAAGAGCACAAGATACCTTCCATTTCTTTGTATCATCTTAAATTTTCTTCATCAGTGCTTTACAGTTTTCAGAGTATAGGTTAACCTCCTTGGTTAAGTTATTTCTAGGTATTTTGCTGTTTTTGAACAATGGAAATGTTTATGCTAGTTATAAAATTCTGGTTTTTGAAGTGGGGGAAAAAAAGTGAATGAAGAGCCACAAATGGCAAAACATCCTTGTTTCTTATGGGTGAGCTGTATCCCATCACATATGTATGCTGCATCTTCTGTATCCATTCATCTACTGACATGCACTTAGGATGCTTCCATATCTGGACAATTATAAATAATGTTGCTGTTAATAGGGGGGGGTGTATGTATCTTTTTGAATTAATTCTTTTTTTGTGGTTGGCTTTATTCCCTTGATAACTATGTAAATTTAAAAAGCTAAAGCTCTAAATGTTCTTAGAAACAATGAACAGTATATACATGTAAATTTAAAAAAGCATGTGCAGCATATTGTGTATATGTATTTACGTACAATACATTGTATATGTGCAGTCAAACTGTAACAATTCTACCTCATAAAACTGAAAAATGAAAAAGAAAAGAGAAAAAGAAAAAGAAAATTGAAACCATACCAAGCATCTCTTCTGACCACAAGGCTATGAGGTCAGAAACCAACCACAAGAAAAAACCGCAGGAACTGCAAACACGTGGAGGCTGAACAACAGGCTACTGAAGGACCAGTGGATCACGGAAGAAATCAAAAAATACCTTGAGACAAGTGAAAATGAACACACGACATGAAACCTCTGGGACGCAGCAAAAGCAGTTCTAAGAGGGAAGTGCATCGCGGCACAAGCCTGTCTTGGAAACAAAAATCTAAAATAAACAACCTAATCTCACACCTAAAGCAGCTAGAGAAAGAAGAACAAACAAAACACAAAGTTAGTAGAAGAAAAGAAATCATAAAGACCACAGCAGAAATAAATGAAAGAGGCTAAAAAAAAAGAAAAAAAATCAATGAAACGAAAAGCTGATTCTTTTGAAAAGATAAACAAAATTGATAAACCTTTAGTCAGAATCATCAAGAGAGGGCCCAAATTAATAAAATCATAAATGAAAAAGAAGTCACAACCAACACCACAGAAATACAAGGGTCGTAAGAGGCTACTATGAGCAACTACACGCCAACAAAAAGGACAAACTAGAAGAAATGGACAATTTCTTAGAAAGTTACAATCTGCCAAGACTGAATCAGGAAGAAGTAATAGAAAATAGGAATATACCAACTGCTAGTACTGAAATTGAATCAGTAATTTAAAAACTCCCAACAAACAGAAGTCCAGAACCAGATGGCTTCACAGGCGAGTTCTACCAAACATTTAGAGAAGAGTTAACGCCTATCCTTCCAAAACTATTCCAAAAAACTGCAGAGGAAGGAACATTTCCAAACTCATTCTATGAGGTCACCATCACCCTGATACCAAAACCAGAAAAGGATATCACAAAAAAAGAGAGAAAATTACAGGCCAGTATCACTTATGAATATAGATGCAAAAATCCTCAAGAAAATACTAGCAAATCGACTCCAACAGTCCATTAAAAGGATCATACAAATGACCAAGTGGGATTTATCCCAAAACTGGAAGGAATTTTCAGTATCTGCAAACAAATGTAATATATACCACATTAACAAACTGAAGAATAAAAACTATGATTATCTCAATAGATGCAGAAAAAGCTTTTGATAAAACACAACATCCATTTATGATAAAAACTCTCCAGAAAGTGGGCACAGATGAAACACACCTCAACATAATAAAGGCCATATATGACAAACCCATGGCTAACATCATACTTAATGGGGAATAGCTGAAAGCATTTCCTCTAAGATCAGGAACAAGACAAGGATGCCCTCTCTTGCCACTTTCATTCAACAGAATTTTGGAAGTCCTAGCCATAGCCATCAGAGAAGAAAAAGAAATAAAGGGAATCCAAATCAGAAACAACCAAGAAAAGCTGTCACTGTTCACAGATGAAACGGATACTATCCATAGTAAACCCTAGAGAAGTAACCAGAAAACCACTAGAGCTCATCAATGAATTTGGTAAAGTTGCAGGATACAAAACTAATATACAGAAATGAGTTGCATTTCTATACACTAACAATAGCAGAAAAAGAAAATAAGGAAACAATACCATTTATCATCACACCAAAAAGAATAAAATACCTAGAAATAAAACTACTCAAGGAGGCAAAGGACCTATACTCCGAAAGTATACGACACTGATGAAAGAAATTGAAAATGACATAAACAGATGGAAAAGATACAGTGTTCTTAGATTGAAAGAATCAGTATCATTAAAATGGCCATATTACTCAAGGCAATAAACAAATTCAATGCAATCCCTATCAAGTTACCGATGACCTTTTTCACAGAGCTGGAACAAAAAAAATGTTAAAATTTGTATGGAAACATAAAAGACTACCAATAGACTCAAAACAGTCTTGAAAAGAGAACAAAGCTGGGGGAATAACACTCCCTGACTTCAGACTATACTATAAAACTGAAGTAATCAAAACAGTATGGTACTGACACACACAAAGAGACATGGATCAATGGGAAAGGATAGGAAGTCCAGAAATAAACCTACACACTTATGGTCAATTAACCTATGACAAAGGAGGCAAGAACATACAATGGAGAAAAGACAGTCTCTTCAACAAGTGGTGCTGGGAAGAAGGGACAGCTACCTGTAAACACTAAAGTTAGAAGATTATCTAACACCATATACAAAAATAAACTCAAAATGGACTAAAGACCTAAATATAAGACCACATACTATAAAACTCCTGGAGGAAAACATAGGCAGAACAGTCCTGATATAAACCACAGCAGTATTTTTTTGAGCCAGCTCCTAGAGTAATGGAAATAAAAGCAAAAAATAAACAAATGGGATCTAATTAAACTTAAAAGCTTTTGCATAGCTAACGATACCATCAACAAAATGAAAAGACAACCTACATAATGGGAGAAAGTATTTGCAAATAATGCTACCAACAAAGGACTAATTTCCAAAATATACAAACAGCTCATACAGCTTAATATCAAAAAAACAAATCAAAAAATGGACAAAAGACCTAAACAGACATTTCTTTAAAGAAGACATCCAGATGGCCAACAAGCATGTGAAAAGATGCTCAATATCACTAATCGTTAGAGAATCAAAAGTACAATGAGGCACCACCTCACACCCGTCAGAATGACCATCATTAACAAGCCCACAAACGATAAACCCTGGAGAGGGTGTGGACAGAAAGGATCCCTCCTACACTGCTGGTGGGAATACAAACTGATGCAGCCACTACAGAGGACAGCATGGAGATTCCTCAAGAAACTAAACACAGACTTACCGTGTGATTCAGCAGTCGCACTCCTGGGCATTTATCCAGAGGAAAATATAATTCAAAAAGACACATGTACCCCAGTGTTCACAGCAGCAGTATTTGTAACAGCAAAGACACAGAAACAACCCAAATGTCCACTGACAGATGACTGGAAAAGGAAAATGTGATATGTATACACACAATGGACTATTATTCAGCCATAAAAAAAGAATAAAATAATGCCATTTGTAGCAATATGGATGGACCCGGAGACTGTCATTCTGAGTCAGAGAGAGAAAGAAATATGATTATCATATATATGTGGAATCTAAAAGAAAAAAAAAGGATACAAATAAACTTAGCTACAAAACAAACTCATAGACATAGAGAACAAACTTATGGTTACCAGGGGATAAAGAGGGTGGGAAGGAATAAATTGGGAATTCGAAACTTGCACCTCTTGGGGAGTGGTGGATATGTTAGTTATCTTGATTATGCTGGTGGTTTCATCGGTGTATACATTTATCAAAACTCATCAAGTTGTTCATCTCAAATATATGTAGTGTATTATACAGGAATCACACAATGAAGGTGTTAAAAAAAAAAAGAAACAACATAAGGCAGAAAACAGTGGAATAAATGTTTAACCTGCTGCTGAAAAGAACTAAAACAAAACAAAACCCTACCAGTGAATTTAGAATACTATACCGAGCAAAAACACCTTTTGATAATTACATTAACCCTAAATAGTTCTTGTATCTATTAAGAGACCACATAAAAATGTAAGAGGTAATTATTAACACCAGACAAATTCAGTACAAAGTTATCAAAGATCAAAAAGGACATTACAAAATGATAAAAGGTCAATTAATCAAGAAGCCATAACAATCTAAAATGTATATGAACCTAATTATAGAATACTGAAATATATATGGCAAAACTGACAGAACTGACAAGAAAAATTGACACGCTCATAATAATATTGAGATATGAACTCTTCTCTCCCAGGAGTTGATATAACGAGTGGGTTGGAATATCAGAAAGGATATAAAAGATCTGAACATCACAAACAGCCAAGCAGATTTAGTTGAGACAGTGTTTATGGAACACTAATCCAATCACGACAAAATATACATCTTTTCCAAGTTCACATGGGACATTAACCCAGAGACACCATATGCTACTCATAATACAAATTCTCAATACACTTAAAATAACTTGAAATCATACCAAGTATGTTTTCTGACTAAATCAGAATTAAACTAGAAATAACAAAATATTTGGAAACACCCCAGTATTTGAAAATTAAGTCTTCTAAAAATCTATGGTTTAAACACAAAATCATAATGAAAATTCAACTATTTTGAATAAAATATAAATGAAAACACAATCACTCAATATCTGTGGAATGCTGAAAAATACTTCCTATATGAATCAAAATTCACTCTAAGTATAGCCAGAATATAAACAAAACAAAGGACTTTTTACCATGAACTCAGAACGGTGGTGCTCCCCTGGGTGGAGGAAGAACTGGGTTATCTGCAAAGTTCTCTCTCCTTGTCCTTACATTAAGATGTGCATTTTTTAAAAAACAAATTTCTGTACCTATGCTATATTTACAATTCTAAAAAGTTAAATGAAAAAGGAGATATATGGTCAACTGGTCTATGCAAGATTGTCCACTGTAGATCATAGATTAAAAACAGCAAGACATGGCCCTGACTAAGAGAGCCATTCTCCTCCAGTGTCACCCAGCATGTCTGCATACACTGAACTCAGTAGGCAGCTGCTCACAGATAATGATAAAGACACAGAGTGGACAGAGAAAATCTATCTGAAGCACCCCTGGAACACCCCTAGGCTTACAGTGGATGGGGATATTAAAAATGCAAAAGCAGATGTGAAAACAGAGGGTCCAATCAAGATCTACTGGAACTATACACCTAGTGTCAGGATCCCTTCCGCACTAAACAGACAAGGAAAGGGCAGCTGACTTTCGCATTTGGTGTACTCTCAGCCTAACACTCGTGCCCCTGTCCCTGAATCCTAGACAAGACTCATCAGGCCCCACATATTGCCACACTCCCAACAAAGCTGCCTTTCCCACTGAGATGAGTACCATGGCAGAAACAATCTTTTCTGGCCACTCAAGAACAGGTAAGCCATTCGCAATTGACCCACAGTTCTTAAGTACTTCTTAAGTATGAATGGACAATGATCAATAAATAGTCACGTAAGGAAAACAACCACCAAACCCTCGGTGGTATGAGAAAGACAGAAACAAGCAGCGCTATTTATGAAATGAACCAAGAGCTACGAAGATTAAATCAAAGAACTGGTATCCTCAGGGAAACAGAAGATACCACAGTCATAAAATGGGAACAAGAGCGCCTGAAAATTAAAACAAACATAGAGAGAGAACTTCCTATTTCCAGGGAAGCACGTTAGGAGCCTGGAAGTCACCACTCTGTCCTAATAAGAGCTGAACAAGCTGAAAAATCAACAACTCAGACCGGTGAGAGACGGCAAGTGACCAGGCAAACCACTGCCCCAAAAGCGGAGAACAGACGTGCAGGTACAGTGACTCACAGCTCAGGGCAGCAGGACCCTCTGTGGGAGCCAGCACACGGGCAGAAAGACCTAAAAGGTAACTGATCAACGCTAGAGGATCGGGTGCGGACAAGTGTGAGAGGGGACCCAGTCATGGGGTGGGGGGGCTCCATGTTTCTGGAAGTTTTATCTATCAGGTTCTCATGCGAAAATCAGAGAACTCCCTCTTGCCTCCAGCAAGGAAAATACACCCAAGTATTTTGTTCCTAACAAGGCCTGCCCTCAAGAAGAACTACTGTATCAGGGCCTAACTGGCCTGCAGGAAGGGACAGACCCAACTCCATCCAGCTCTCTCTAGCTGTCCTCTTACGTGATGGGAATTTCAAAGCTCAGCCCCCTAACCACCCGGCACCACGTAAGGGGTGAGGGACCCCGAGGAGCATGTGTGAAGGTTACAGCCAAGTGGCAGAGACTCACTAAGCCTGAGACCTAATCACAGAAGTACTCAGTGTACCAGCCCTCCCACACCACACCACCACGCCACTGAGGGGTTATCAGCCAGAGTTGCTTCTACCCAGGATATCAAGCCTGCCTTTCAGCATACCCTGTCTGGCTTTCACGAGGAAACTTCAAGACATATTAAAAAGCCAACACCACAGTTTGAAGAGACAGAGCAAGTATCAGAACCAGACTCGGATACGGCAGTGATACTGAACTGTCAACATGCCAAGGGCGTGCATCGCTGAACTGCACTGACTTCAAGTCGTCAGCTCATTGAGACCCACAGTTCTCTCTCCCTCCTCTGCTTGTCTGAGCTGTATTCTACTCACAAGAAATGCAGATAGAAAGCCAGATAACTTTCCTATCAATTTTTACCCTTGCTTCCATCTGATATCAAGGCTGAAAGTATGTCTTTTGCTGACGCATGGTTAATGGTCATGAGATTTTGGAGGGGGCAGGTGGACAGGATATTGGGGGAGGGGGGACCCTGGTCCTGTTGATGCAGACATGCTTCTCCCTTAGTAGTCAGACTCTATTTTTAGCTTTGGTCCCTTTAAGTCCCCCTGTACCCTTTTCAGCAGTATGGAGTGCCGCTGTGAATGCCTCTGGATAGTTGTCTGGCTGATCCTGCCTGGATGTAAGTCACCTACAGTCAATTTCATAATTGTACTTTATGCCCGCTTCACATTTTGGTCTCAAAGTTCCTTCTAAGTACAGAGGATATTATTCAGTATCTCCACCTTCCAATAGGCTCTAGTGAAAAAAGTAGACAACAAAGCAAGAACAAATGGGTAATAAGCAGAGAAATGGAAAACAAAATAAAAAAATCAAAAAGACATGGCAGAGATCAAAAACACCAAAACAGAAATGAAGAATGCCTTTAACAGACTCATTAGTAGACTAGGCTTGGCTGAGGAAAGAATCTCTGAGCTTGAAGATATGTCAACAGAAATTACCAAACTGAAAAGGAAAGAGAAAAAGATAAAGACAGGAAAAAAATGAAACAGAGTATCTAAAAACTGTGGGACAACAACAAAAGGTGTTAACATATGCATAATGTGGGTGTCAGAGCGATACGAAAGGAACAGAACTATTTAAAGCAGTAACGACTGACAAATTCCCCCAAATTAACATCAGACCCCAAACCACAGGTTCAGGAAGCCCAGAGAACACCAAGCAGGACAAATGCCACACCAACGAACAAACAAAACCTGCACAGGCTCATCACATTCAAACTGCAGAACAATCAAAGATACAGAAAAAAACCTCAGGAAGATGCCAGGTACTAAAACAAACAAACAAATCAACAGACAAAAAAACCAAAAACCTTAACTATGGAGGGGCCAAGTTACGAATTATGCCCTACTTCACAGAAAGCATGCGAGCAAAAAGAGAATGGAGAGAAATATTTAAAGTGTCCAGAAAAAATCATAAAACCACCTAGAATTTTGTATTTTGTAAAAAGCGTCCTTCAAAAGTAAGGGAGAAATAGAGTTGCTCAAAACAAACAAAAATTGAGAAAATTTGTTGCCAGCATATCTGTGCTCCAAAAATGTTCAATAAAATTAAAGAGAAGTAAAATGATAGTAAGTCAGAAAGGCAGATCTACATAAAAGAAAGAACATTAGAGATGAAGTAAGTGAAGGCAGTATAAAACTGTTTTTTCTTATTTTTAACTGAAGTGATAACATTTTGTTCAGAATAATATTAGCAACAATATATAAGATGATTACAGCTTATGTATAAGTGAAAGACAGCAATAATACAAAAGACTAGAGGGGAGGAATTGTAATACTTGGTTGTTATAATGTATTCTCACTACCAATGAAGCACTACCATGTTATTTGAAAGTGTTTTGGATGAGTTGTAAATTTATATTGCAAACTTTAGGGCAAAAAAAAGTATATATATGTATGTGTGTGTGTGTGTGTGTGTGTATAATTGATATGCTAAGAAAAGAGAGAAACTGAATTATGCAAAATATTCAAAGCCATAAAGGTAAAAAAAAAAATAGAAGACAAAAACAGGAACAAAGAACAAGGGCAATGAATAGACAGAAAATAGTAACAAACATGGCAGATATTAATCCAATAGTCACCTAAGAACCCCAACAAAAAGAGACTGCCATAGTGAATCAAAACACAAGACCATACTGTATGTTATCCACAAGAAGTCCACTTTAAAAACAAAGTTCCATTTAGAGTAAAAATAAAGGGATGGAGAAAGACATACCGTGCTAACACTGATCAACAGAAAGCAGGAGTGGCTATATTAATTTCAGCCAGCACTGACTTGAAAGCAAGGAAAGTAATCAGGGGTAAAGAAAGGCATTGTGTAACGATGAAAGTGTCAGTTCTCCAAGAAGACATAACAACCCTTAGTGTGCATGCACCTGGTAACAGAGCATCAAACTAGCTGACATTGAAAACTGATATAAACTACAGGGAGAAACAGGTCAATTGACTATTATTGTTGGAGACATTTCAACACCTCAGTGAGAAGCAGACAGATCCAGCAGTCAGAAAATCAGTGAAAACACAGTTGAGCCCAGTACCACCGTCAGTAAACTAGATACAACGTACAGGTAAAGACTGCTTCACCCAACAGCAGCAGCACAATGCACCTTCTCGAGTTCCTCTGGAGCACTTATCAAGACAGACCACATTCTCAACCATAAAACACATCTTAACAAATTTAGAAGAATAGGAGTGTTCTCAGACCACTATGAAATTAAACTAGATTCAACAGAAAGATAGCTAGAAAATCCCCAAATACTTGGAGATTAAGCAACACACTTCTAAACATATGATTCAAAGCAGAAACTTCAAGGCAAATTAAAAAATATTTTGAACTAAGTGAAAATGAAAATACAATTTACCAAAATGTGTGGGATTCAGAGAAAGCAGAACTTAAAGGGAAACTTATAGCACTGAATGCAAATACTAGAAGAGAGAAAAGATCTAAAACAAAACAAAACAAAACAAAAATCAAAGCTTCCATTTTACAAAACTAGAAAAAGAGAAAATTAAATGCACAGTAACAGAGGGAAAGATATAAAATTAGAAGACAAATCAACAAAACTTAAATTAGGAAATTGAGAGAAAAAACAACAAAATCAAAAACTGGTTCTTGGAAAAAATCAAAATTGATAAATCTCTAGCTGGGATAAAGAAAGAGGATGCAAATTGCTAATAAGAAAAATGAAAGAAGGGACATCACCACAAAGCCCATATAAAAGGCATTTAGAGGCAAACTACAAAACTGTGATGAAAGAAATTAAAGACCCATATAAACGAACAGATACTCCACGTTCTGAGAAAGGAAGACTCAACATTGTCAAGATGTCAGTTCTTCTCAACTTGCAATTCCAATCAAAATCCCAGCAAGTTATTTTCTGGATATCAGCAAACTGATTCTAAAATTTGTATGGAGAGACAAAAGACACAAAACAGCAAACAGGATACTGAAGACAAACAAAGTTGGAAGACTGACACTACCTGACTTTAAGACTTGCTACAGAGCTACACCAATCGAGACAGTGTGGTACTGGTGACAGAATGGACAAATAGATCAGTGGAACACAACAGACAGCGCACAGACCCCCATCAATACAGTGAACTGGTCTTTGACAAATGAGCAAAGGCAATACAATGGAGAAGACAGGTCTTTTCAACAAATGATGGTGGGACTGGACATCCACATGCACAAAGACCAGTTTAGACACAGACCTTACACCTTTCACAAAAATGAAATCAAAACTGACCATAGGCTTAAATGTAAAATAAAAAACTGTAAAACTCCTAAAAGATAGAAGAAGGAAATTTAGATAACCTTGATTATGTTAGATACAACATCGAAGGCACAATCTATGAAGGAAATAATTCATAATTGGACTTAATTAAAATTTAAAATTTCTGTTCTGTGAAAGACACTGTCAAGACAATGAAAAGACAAGAATACATTTGCAAAAGACATCTGATGAAGTACTGTTACCCATAATATACAGAGAACTCTTAAAACGCAGCAATAAGAAAACAATCTGATTAAGCAACTTTCAAAAAATAAGACCAAAGACCTTAACCGACACCTCACCAAAGAAGCTGCAGAGACAGCAAATGAGCGCATGAAAAAATCCTCTGTATCAAACATCATCAGAGAAACACAAACTCAAAACAACGAGATGCCACTACGTATCTATTACAAAGGTAAAAATTCCAAGTGTGTATTGACAACACCAAGTGCTGGAGAGAATGTGGAGCAACTGCAATTCTCACTCATTGTTGGTGGGAATGCAAATCTGGCGGTTTCTTACAAAACGAAGCATACTCTCACCATGTGAGCCACAATTATGCTCCTTGGCTTTTACCCAAAGGTGAAAACTTACGTCCCGCTTAAAATTCTGCACATGGATGTGCATAGCAGCTTTATTCGTAATTGCCAAAACTTGGAAGCAACCAACAAGACGTCCTTCAGTAGGTGAATGGATAAATAAACTGTATTATAGCCACACACAGAACATTCAGCACAGGAAAAAAAATTTAAAAAGAGCTACCAAGCCATGAAAAGAAATGGAGGAAACTTAGATGAATGATACCAAGTGAGCAAACACAACGTGCTATTTTGTGATTCCAACTGTATGATGTTCTGGGAAAGGCAAAGCCATGGAGAAAAGGTCAGTACTACCAAAGGTGAAGGGGGAAACAGGGATGAACAGCTGGAGCACAGGCGATTTTTAGGGCAGTGGAACTATTTCGCATGATACTGTAATGGTGGATCTGCACAGTGATGCATTTGCTGAGACCCACAGAATACACACCAAGAGTGACCACTAAGGTAAACTAGATTTTGGATGATGATGATGTGTCCACGTAGGTACATCGACTGGAACACACATATCACCTGGTGTGGGATGGAGCTAGTGGGGGAAGCTGGGGAGAGGCAGGGGGTATATGAGAAATCATATCCTTTGCTCATTTTTGCTGTAACTTGAAACTGCTCTTTAAAAAATAAATTCTATTTTAAAAATTCCACACCCAGCTAAATTACCAACTGGCACTTAGACACTCATGTATGGGCACAAAATTTATCCCTTACACAAATCTCTCAAGTTACTGGAGGGTACTCTCCAGAAATTGAGAGAAAACACCATAAGCACACAGGATCCAAGAAATAATGTGCTGAAGTCCAGCACAACCCCTGTGAAGGAGGCTGAGCCCCACAGATGGGAGTAAGAGACCAGGGACTCAAGGAAGGTTTTCTCCAGGCTGACTCCACACAACAGAAAGTATAAGGTAAATTACTTCTAGCACAAACATTCACAGCTCTGACATTAAAGAGCTTCTGAAAGTAGAGAAGAAAAATGGGAAAGATAAAAACAGAAAAGGCCAAAGCAGCCTTCACAAGTAAGACAAGATATCCAGCTTCACACGTAACATGACACTGAGATACCATTTCTCACCCGTCAATGGACAAAAATCCACACAATTAACAACATATTACCCTGGCAAGACTGTGTGAGAAACATTTATATACTGCTTGTTAACAGGAATGTAAAATGGTACAGAGCCCTTGGAGGGGAACGTGGTGATACAGAATCATATACACATTTAAGATTTGACTCAACTCCACCTCTAGAAATCTACCCCAGCGACACTGGCAGAACAAACGGACGAGCCTATCCAGTGCAATTACTATTTCTAGTAGCAGAAGCGTGCAAACAACTCAAACATCCACATCACCGGCTAAAGAACACACTAACGTGGTTCACCCACACAACGGACCACCACTCAGCTGTAAAAGAGTCCCGAGCAAGGTCCCTACATACTGCTCAGGACAGGTCACCAGTATCTACTGCTGAGTGGAAAACTGAGTAACAGAAGAGGAGCCAAGTGTGTACATACTCACTGGGCACTGATGTCAGTTTGTCATCAACAGTGGGTTACATCACCCATCTGCGGATCACAGATTTTCCAGTGGAAAACAGAACAAGATCCTTTACTTAGCAGCTACAGCTACATCTATTTGTTGGCTGACGCGAGAAAAGAGCCTAATTTACAAAATCAACTGTTCTATGACTCAGAAAAGTTATTTAAACTGTACCAAACCATGACAGGCAAGAAAACCTATATATACTCAAACCGTTCTAACAAGCTCGTTCAGACACATGTTCCAAAATAACCAATTTTCAGCTTAACTTTGCACGGACTCAGATGGTCCAAAGATGTCAAAGACCAATGACTGCACAAGCAGCTCACCTGGATTAGAAACACTCACCAGTCCCCCTACACACCACACTCACTGCCTCCAGCCCCATCAGCCCACTCAGCCTCCCTCTGTGAGCACCATTCCCTCTTGCGCACTTTCCCTGGGAGGCTGTCACAGCGACACTCCCCCTGCTGATGAGCAACTTCAATCAGCCTGGCTTTGTATGACCCGCAGTGGTCTCGGGGGAAGGCCACTTCAACAGACAAGAAGGGAGCAGGACTTCATAACTGTAATGGTGGAAATCAGGAAACCTGAGAGGTGATGAACACTCTCATTGTACAAGTAGAAAATATGAAAAAGTCCATCTCTAGAGAAAACATTCACAGAGAGAGACTGAAAGCAAAAGACACCAAGACACTTGTAAGAGGAAGAGCTAAGTCAAGAAAGGTTTTTTAAAGATGCAATTTACAGCCTCAGACATATAAGCTACTTGCATCTAAGAAATAAATAAATATGAAAACAAAACAGAGCTCCTAGAAATTTAAAATGCTTACTGAAAAAAATTTTTTAAAGGTTGGAAAATAGTAAACTCCCTCGGCAAGAATGAGAAGATGAACATGAGTAATTGGAGAAGGTCTAAAGAAAAAAAAAATCAACCTAAGAGGCGTAACATCCAAGTGGCATGTATTCCAGAGAAAAGAAACGGAAGATGATCAAAGAAGCAACAGAAGTCTCCAGTTAAAGGATGAATCTACGGACCGAAATGCCTGAAACGATAAACGAAAAAGACTAAAACCAACCCACACTGGCATAAAGTTTCAGAACACACTAAGAGATGACTCTAAAAATATCTAGAGAACAGGGGAAAAAAACCACAGGACACATACAAAGGTTCAGAAATGAAAATGGCACCCAGCTTCCCCAAACAGCAACACTGGGACTTGGAAGACAATGAATGGAGCAAATGCCTGGAAAACTCTGAATGAAAAAGTTACTTCTAACTGAGAATCTTCTGCCCAAGACAGAGCATGGGAGAAGAACAGAGACAATGTTGACACGAGGTCTCAAAAAAAAACTTCACTGTCTACGTACATTTTTGAAAAACTGTTATTAGAGACAATTTCAAACATACACAAAAGAATATGAATAGATTGCCATACATTCCACCTGCAGTTTGAATAATCAACTCAATCACTGCCTACTCCTGAAACCTCTAAAGATTTACATGCTTCACCTAAGCAAGAGTACACACTAAGAAAGAAAATGCGTAGCATCCAGGAAAAAAGAAAACTCTTAACACACAAATGAGGAAAACGGAATTCCAAGGATGACAATGTTGGAGCAGGTCGAGAGGGTAATCAATGATCAGAAAAGGACAGAAGGTGCTAGAAAGCAGTCTCCAAGAAAAACACGGGCAGATGGACTACCTATCACATTCGCTGTGCAGGAAATTATACTGAGAGGAGCTTTATAAAGCTGTTGGAGGGGTTAAGAGACTTTAAGCTGCAAATAAATTTAAACAAATAGAAAAAGATAAAGCAATCATTAAACTACAGGAAAAACAATCTACAAAAAAAGCAATCATACTGCATTACTTGGCTCAAAAGTTCAGTATCTACATGGCAATCAGAAGAGAAGTAACAAATACATTTTTAGCCAAAGACCTCATTAGAAGGCTAATGGGAGAGAAAGATACTATGTGAAAAGGCCAAAATCCTCAACAGATGTCAATATACAACATCTAAAACTGTCAGATCAGAACCCTCAAAAACTCAAAAAACAGAACCCCCAAAAAACAGAACCCCCCCAAAAATAAAACTGTCAGATCAAGAGAAATTTATAGACTCGTGCTATTTACAAAATTTGAAGGTAAAAATCAGAATGAATGGAAGGCCTACTTTTGGTTTATGTCAAGTGCACTACTTGACATTTCACCTATGAATTTTTATTGATTTGATCAAAATAAATCAAAGTTTTTAAAATACTCGAATACAGCAAAAATAGCTATTAATCTGAGTAGTATTATTACCACTCCCTGTACCTATCCGTACAGTTAAAGTATGTCATAAAAGGAGAAAAATTGCAACCTTTGGTAAACTAGTGAAAGTGGAGGCTAACTCTACAGAAAAAAATATATGAAATAAGTTACCCTATATAGAAGGATTTGCTGCCTAGTGTCATTAAGTACGTATAAAAACTACTACTTTGGTAACCAACTAAATTCCAACATATTTATAAAGATAAACCTAAGTTATTGTAAAAATAGAAATCCCTCGTATGTTGAACTACATATATAAAAGGAGTGTAAAAATTCAAATTTTTATTCATCACTCATGCTCTATGACAAACACAGTGTCAGGTACTGGGAGCCGCCTACTGTAGTGGTTTTAAAACATGGCCACCAATTCCTTGACAGTCCTCCCATGGAGCAGAGTACATGCCTGCGCCCTTGAACCTGGGCGGGCCTCTGCGACTGCCTCAATGAACGAAACCCAGCAGAAGTGAACCTGTGTGTCTGCAAGGCTCCCAAAGGCGAGACCATGCCGCTGGGCTGCTTCTCCTGGGGTACTCGCTCTGGGATCCCTCATGTAGTAGGTCCAGCCCCCCCCAAGGCCCACAGAGGGAGAGAGACACCTGGGGCCCTACCTACTGAAGACCCCAGCTTTAGACTTCGAGACGGCATCAGACCTAGGGCACAGCGAAGCCACCACACCCACTCTGGAAAGCCTCCCTGGGCTTCTTGCTGCGTGAGGAGAAGAAACCCCTGTCCTGTTCTAGCTGGGTTTGCTGTACCTGTAAACGGGCACACTCATTACTGATACGGAGACTCTGTCCTTGGTAACAGGAAAATGGTTACGACAGTTTCATAAATAACACTGATCAAAGGGTCAGCAGTCTCTCTAGAATAGGGTGTGCTGCACAACACACGACCCAGGGTCTCATGTTAAAATGCCCAGCAAAGGGCCAGCTAGAATTTACAGACGACCTACTTTGTCTCCAGCCGGATGCCACATGCTTGAAGAAATACTGAATGAGAAAACCTGAGATCAAAGGCCAGGATTAGCCATCTCTCCCGTAAGAACAGCAACATCTCCCGGTTTTGAAGGTCAAAACCATCTGAAGGTCAGCTCCTTCAGTCACTGACACCATATTACACCATCACGCTAACTCTCTCTCTTCTCCTAGCAAGAAGATGACTTTAAACCAAGAAAACAGGAGTGCTGAATTTGGAATGGCGTGCCTAAACAGAACTTGGGGGTGCAAATTACTATTTCAAATAGAAACATGGGGGTGGGGGTTCACTGATCAACAAAAACCTGGCAGTAATTTTGGCAACCAATGAGAGGAAATAAAAAACATTATACACAGTATAATCAACCAGAACTGTGCTTTCTGCAGAGCAGCTATAATGTGCCAGCACCTCACTAAGCACCTGACACGCACAGGTACACACCATAACAGTTCCACTGTTTAGGTAAGAAAAATCAAGGCTTAAGAAAACACAAAATGTACCGGTGTTTATACAGCTGACGGAAGGATGGGACAGAGCTGATGAGAGCTGGGATTTGAATACTAAACTCTAGGATGACTTACACTTCAGTCTGTCATCACTGTCACAAGTTAATTTTATTGACAAATATTGAACAGTTAAATCAGTATTACCTTTATAAAAGAGGAACTAAAATCAGAGAAAAGAGGCACATAAAAATCTTAATTTCTGTGGCTCTTCTACAAAGGAATTCCAAATACTTAAGTTAATAAATATAATAAATTCTAAATCACACAGCCACCATTTGTAAGATTAGTAATAATTTTGCTAGCATAATATTCAGATTCATTTATCAAAGAACCTTAGTATGTTACAACAGGTTTCTTTCAGTGTTCAAATGTGTATCTGAAATGGAGAAAAATGCTAAGTCCTAAAGAAAATATTACTTACCTATTTTATAGTGTAATCTGTAAGATTTTTATCTTTGTTTTTAGGTTGGATAAAAATCATGCAAAGTCTAAACTTCTAGTTGTATCAGCTGTGTGCCACAAAAATAAGAATGAATTTCTATTAAATATTCATTTCATTTCCATACACTTCATTCTAGTAAAGTTTTTTCAAATAAATATACAAAAAACTAAGTTCATCTTTTTTTCCCTCCAAATTGCTATAAACACCCTAAATCTCACTAAATCTAACATTCATCTGGTCACCTCACTTTCACTTCTTTCAAAAAAGAATGACAAATCCTGTGTTTACTATAATTCTATTAAATAAGCATTTATAATTCACCTGCTAACTTTACTGGACATCTTTACTGCAAGAGATCACAAGAAATTAGTATCATCTCTGCTTTTCAAAAACCTAAATCTGTTCAACATCTTACAGTAACCTATAATGAAAAAGAATATGAAAATGAATATATGTACGTCTATGTATGACTGAAACATTGTGCTGTAACCAGAAATTGACACAACACTGTAAACTGATTATACTTCAATTAAAAAAAAACCTAACCCTGTTTTTTTCACATGTATATGTACATGAAATTATGAACATCACAAAGCTTTAAGAACAGCAAGCCACTAGGAATTCTATGCAAGTGCTCCTCAAATTTACAACTGTTGTAAACGTGTTGCGCTAAAGTGTGAGTGGAACAGCACTGCCTACCTGCATCAGCTCTGGACCGCTGGCCAGGTGTCTTCCCGAATGGGGTCTTCATTCATCTGCATTTAAGTGAGCAGCAGAGCTGCTGGACTAGGGTGAAAATTCAACTTGAATGCTCCAATTTGAAACTTTCCATAGAATTTCAATGCTGTTGTTATTAATCCATCATCCCAAATGCCTCCTTTACAAGTTCAGCAAAAATCCGTGCAATCCTAAGTGCTCTGTAAAACAGTGAATAACAGCTCATTACTGGAGCATCACATGGGCACACCTCTCCAAGTGAGCCGTCAGACGTGACGCGCACTGCAAACATAGCGTTAGCTACAATGCACCTTGCCCAGAAGCAATCAGCTTTATCTCCTCGGACCCGGGTGCCAAGGACAGCGCAGGGCAGTGAGAGCAGAGGAGGAACTGGACCCTTCAACAAGGGAAAGTGCAGTTCCTCAGGTCGACTCAACACAGCACAGCATCCAGCCTCCCCTCCTGTATTCCAACCCATTTTGCCGGCAGACGTCAGAAAAGGGTGGATGACGTAAATGGGCCCAGCCCATCTTCTCAACAGGACACAGTCAGAGAGGTGCGGCAGGAACAGGGTGGAACAAAGCTGGAGGGAGAGGCAGCAGAGGGATCTACTCCAGGACCGGGCACGGCTAGGCGGAAGGTCAGGAAGCCAGCAGCCTTGGGCAAGAGAAGGGATTACAGCCTCTAGTGAGTTTGCAGTTCCCTTTCTGCTCCCAAACTTCCAGAAACCAGAGGGAAAGATCCAGTAACTTCGGAGGAGCCTCAAAGAAATTTCCATACTCATACAGAAAAGTTAAGTCATCTTATGGAAGCAGTTTATCATTGAAACCAAATTTGGTTCCAGTTTACATCCACGTAGTAAAACACAGAGACATTCTCATAGAACACAAATTATCTCCCACAAGTTTCACTGAACCACATGACTACGTTCAGTTCTCCTGTATAGTCATCATGTCTACAACGTACAGCCACAGGCTCACAAGTTTAAGAACTGAAAGGACTGCTGAAGGGAGGAGGATACAGCTCAAGTGGTAGAGTGCATGCCTAGCCTGCACAAGGTCCTAGGTTCAATCCCCAGTATCTCCTCTAAAAATAAATAAATAGAAAGGAATGCTGAATTAATTCTCTAGACTAAAAAGTAACAAAACAGGTAAAATCATTAAAAAGCCTAAGTAGCAAGGGAGAGAAGAATCAGTTTAACTGGTAAGAACTCTTAACTACATAAAACTTACTATCGAAGGAAGACAGGTTTAAATACAAATGGATTTTGTAATAAACTCATTCAATGAAACTCACTAAGTGTCTACTGTTTGAAGCTCAGGCAGAAGGGGAGAAGCAGTACACAAGCGAGGAAGGAAAACAAACAGTATTTCAGGTGCCAGTAAGTCACACAGGCACCCCTCAGAGACACCGCGACAGAGTAAACACTGCCGTCACGTGAGTCACACTCGTTTCTGGGTTTCCAGTGCATTTGAGAGTCATGTTTACACCCACTGCAGTCTTTTACATGCAACAAGAGCATTATGCTGCAAAACCTCTGCACATGCCTTGATTAAAAATACTTCATTGCTAAACACGCTAACTATCACCTGACAATGCCAGACTGCCACAATCTTCAAAAACAGGAGGCTGCCTGTGCTGAATGGGGCAGCCCCTTTTCTGAAGGTAACTCTTCCCACGCCAGGTTCCAAGTGCTCCTCCTGGGAGCTACACCAGCCTGCCTCCCCGTGCCAGCGAGCCGAGGAGACCAAGCCTAGGCTGCCACGACAACGAGGACGGTGCCCCAACCTCCCCTAAGAGTCCACCCGACAGCCACGGAAGCCTTGCGCTGCTCGGCCCGTGTCGGCCCGTGTCGGCCCGTGTCAGCCCGTGTCAGCCCCAGAACCCTCAGCCGCCCGTTCCGGTCCTCCCACCCTGACTCACCTTCCCCTGTGGGAACCCTGAGGCCCCTGCCCCCACCTGCCCAAACCTCTCCCCCGACTTCGGAAAGAGCAGCCAGCCAGAAGAAAACACCCATGTGCGGGCCCCGCTGCCCCACAGCTCTCTCCAAGCTGCTGTTCATGTTCCCCACTGTCTACACCACACAATCGTCCCTACCCCGGCACCCCGACGTGGAGGCGCACGCCACAGCACTAGCAGGAACAGGCAGCCTTCCTGTCGCAGCCATCTCTTCATCCTCCTGCACACACTTTGGAAGATGTGGGTTCCTGGTTTGCTTCTTTTCCGCCACTGTTCTTATCACATTCTTGGCAACATGTGACCCTTTGAACAACCTGTCCCCTTGGTTTTCCCACATCCTCACTTCAAACTACCTACCCAACTCCAGCCCCCCCATCTCCACAGTCACAACCTCAACCTTCTCATCACCAACGCCACGCCTTTAGAATCTTTCGTTTCAAGCATCTCACACTCAAAACCGCCTCTGAGCGTTCTACTTTTCTTACCTTAAAACTCCCACTCCAACAATTCTTTGATGCAACCACTACCTCCAAACTATGGCTTGACCTTCATCTTCCTAGGGGACTAACTGTTCTCATGAACTCAGCTTAAATTCCACAGACGGCCAACCACTATAATGACTCCCTTGCTTTTCTGTCTTTTTTTTTTTTTTGGCAAAACCTTAATCCAATTCCTTGCCTGCATTTTAAGCTATTAAGCATTGCTGAAAAAACTCAGATTTATAATCTTGTATATTAAATGGGCATTCGACAATATTACATCCTCCCTCGGCAGAAAAGCTTGCTTTTTGCTGTAACGTTAGACGGAAGTAAACAAAACAGAGCTACTCATCTTTCCACCACCAAGTTCACTGGCTGACTGGTACCCTCTGCTACTGTAGTGACAAATGAACTGTGTTTAAATTCAACCCTTTCACTTGTTTTACCCATCCCATCTCTATATTTTAAATCAATTTCTCTCTCACCACTAAAATACTCTCATACAATACATATAGTATTTCCTGAGTTTAAAAACATCCGGTGACTCTGCTCCTTTCCTCTGCCTCTCTTTACAACACTACTTTAAAAACTGAATTATATTTTAATCTATACAAGTATCAATGTTTCCTAATTTAAGAAATCAACTTGGTTCTGTAACATGAAAATTTTAGCTTACTAAACTATAAAGTGTATGTATGCCTTTCTCACTGGCAGATTTAAGCTTATCTTGGTACAACTTTCTATTGCTTACCACTTCATTAAAATTTTCAGGATGAACTTGTTATAACTAAAAAAGTGTAAGACACAGGCTGAAGGGTTGCAGGAGCTTCCTGAATAATGTAAAAATGCAAAATTTCAGACAAATGTCCTTTCTCATTTTTGAGTTGCAATTACTACTCCAATGACCTGATCTTATTTTAAACCCTGAGATAGCAAAATCTCATTATTTCTAACATAGCAGGAGTTATAAGGATCCCCCCCCACCAATATTACAGAAAATGTTGTCAAATAGAGCTTAATTTGAAGGCCATAAAAAAGACAGTCCTGTACTCAGGACTAAACTCAGTAGACTGACAGCATCATTGGATGAAAGGCTGCTAGAGAATAATGCTGCTTCGTACCAAAGGCTCGCCTCAGATTACCTACTGACTGTAAACGCTGCTTCACAGGCAGGGCTCAAATAATTCAGCACCACTAACAGTGAGCCAGCCACACTCTGCAGGCTTCCAGATGTGACATGATGCAAAGTACATCGTATCACTTATACAACATTCCCTCCAGAAATGCTTCACCTAAATCGACAGGAGCTTCCAGACCTAATTTCCAGCTGAAAGGAACATACAGGTGATGTGGGAGCAAGTGAGAAGTCTCTACGAGAAAAATGGGTCGCACTCTTCAAAAGGGCAATGTCATAAGAAAGAAAAAAGGTAGGCATACTGCTCTAGATTAAAAGAGACTAAAAGAAGACAAACCCTGAATGAGAAGTTCAGAGGGCAAGACTACAGATGACATTTAAAACAAGGGGGGAGATTTAACAGACACTACGTAGTAGATGACACGTTACGGAGCTATCATCAACCTTCAAAAGCACAGTAATGGCACTGCGGTTATGCACGAGAATATACTCATTCTTAGGAAATGCAGGCAGAAAGTTCCACAAGTAGGTTGTCATAATGTCTGCAAGTGGATTTCAAATAGTACAGGGAAAGAAAGCGGATAAAGTGCAAATGACAAAGTATTAATTTCCGAAGCTAAGCAAGATAATATTAACGTTATTCTTTAAACTTTTATTTCAATTTAAAATTTTTCATAAGAAGAAGTTGGGGAACAGAAGATCCAGGATTTCCTTTTGCTAAGTCCATCTGTACTAAACAGCTAAGAATCCAGGCATGGAATTTTGCTAACAATCTTTAAAATGTGTCATGAATTTAGTTTTGAAACTCCAAATTCTCATTCTGTAATGATCTCAAAGGGGATCACAAGATTCTCACAAACTATTTCACAGGAAAACAAGCATCCCGAAGCACCTGCTGTGTGTCACACACTGCTATACATGCACCAACTCAGACTCTACACAACCACCATGAGGCACGTACTACAACCGTTCCATTTTGGAAATTAAAAAACTGTGGCACAGAAATTAAAACAGCTTCATGTGGTCATACAGACTGCAAGTAGCAAGCACTGCTGGGATCAATTTCCTATTTTAAAAATAAACATAGGTTGCAGCCATAAAGGAAAAGGGCACCACAAAAGTCAATGACACCGTATTCTGTCCCCAAAAAAGTAAGAAGTGAGTATTTCAACATTTCAGATATAAAAGTAATAAACACAAAGCAGAAGTTACGTATCAAAATATTTGCTGCCAGCTGCTATCACCAAACAGTGCAATTCATAAAAAGAAAATAAATCGCTAAGGCTGCTGAAGAAAAAGTGCTAACTTCCAAAGAAGTGTCAACCCCTGGATCACTAACGGAAAAGCACACAGGAGTATGAACGGCCAGACACGCCGGGCGTGAGCTGAAGCCTGGGCTGCCAACAAGGGTCTCAGAGCTGCTGCCACACAGGGTCCGACGTGGCGGGAGGGACGCGCGCTATCACCAGTTTTCCTGTGAAAAACGACATACGGCTATAATCTGAATAGGACCCGGATATTAAACAAGACATAATTTTCTTAATTATCATATTGTAGTTGCATAGAAAAAAATCCTCATTTTAAGAAGTGTCATGATGCCTGCAATTCACTGCAACTTTCCAATGGCGTGACAACAAAAAAAATGTTAGTACAGCAAAATGTTAGCAAATGAATCTCAGTGGAGAACATACAGGTACAACTCAGCCAGTTTCAACCTTCCTGTGTATAGAAAATTTCCTTTAAAAGGTTTGGGGGGGAAAGACAGCGGAGAGAGGAGAGCAGCAAAATGTGGAACTGGTGGCAACCACGTGGGTTCACTGTAGGTACTCAACAGTCGGCAGCTTACTTCCTAATATATGATTTTTAAAAACAGATTTAGAAAAGATGGCAAATATCTGCAATTTCTGAATCTTGATGGTGAGTATACAGATGTTCAACAGCTTATTTCAACTTTTCTTTATGTTTGAAAGTTTTCCCAATAAAATGTTAAGAGAGAAAAGGGGTCAATGGTTTTAGATTTTGTAAATTTGGAAAGAAAAAAAAGGAATTGGATGACAACGAAGAACCTTCCCAAGTACCTAGAAGAAATTTATTAGAAAAGTCCAATTACAAATGTTCCAATCCGTGGCACCTGAAGTCAGAGTTCTAAAGGCCTCCGGTGCAGGCTGTCCCTTTGGCTAAAACCTTAAGGACTCAGTTTGAACACAGCACTGATAACTGACCAGCTTTTGGCTATAATACATACCAGGCAAACACCTGACGGCCTTCAGAGCCCCAAACTCCCATATCTATACAAACAAAATTATTAAACAGCCTAAATCACCAAACATCTAAACACCAACTTCTAATACAGGAGCTCTTAAGCATGGACAAAATTCACGGGCGTCACGAATCCGGATGGGGGGGAGTTGTCTTCATTTTCCTCACCTGAAATACACCGCTTCCTTCCACCGTGAAGGCATGAAATAAACCACAGGGCTGTTACCAGTACCTCTGACTTTCAAACAACAGAAATCACAGATCTTTCCATCCGACTGCATTTGGTGCAGATCTCAAAATAGCTCTGAAGCTCATCTACCACTTCTAAATTAAGGTACTACCCCTGCCACAGAACAGACATGACAAGCGGGGATCAGCCATCAGGGCGTTAGTCATCGAACTGTGACAACAGAGTTGGTGACTGTTGTAAAACAAAGAGTCTGGCTGGTCCTTGTCTCAGTTCCTGGGAAGAAACTTCCAAATCCCTAGCATGTCCTGAGCAGCGTGGGCACAGGGCCAGCCACTGGGATTTGACTGAGCCCCAGAGAATGAGGGTCCTGCTGAGCACAGGGAAGTGAAGGAAGCAAGCAGGAGCACTCCCCACTCCAGGAAGAGTGGCAGTCTCACGATTCACGGTGGCCCCTACCAGACAGCTTCTGTTAACAAGCTGACTTAGAATGCAGCCGGCCACACCAAAAAGACCAACCATGGGATCAGAGGACTGAAGCTCTGAATCCCCTCACAGCAGCTCACCTTTCAGGGAGGGAAGCTGGGACTGAGCTCAACCTCACGGCCAATGATTGGCTCTGCCATGCTTACACCATGAAACCCCAGTCAACACTCTGGATACTGAAGCTGGAGAGAGCTCCCCTGGTCAACATACCCAGCTCCATGCAGTTACACCTCCGTGTGCAGGAGGGTGGCGCTCCTGACTCCACCGGAGGCAACGAGACGCTTCCCATTCGGACCCTTCCAGACCGCGCCCTACGTGTCACAGCTCTGCTGTAATGAAGCTGTAACCGTAAGTACAGCACTTTCCACAGTCCTGCCAACTGTTCCAGTAAATCATCCAACCTGAGGCGGTCGTGGGAACCCCCGAATCTGCAGCCAGCAGTCAGCCGTGGGGGCCGCCTGTGGACCCCAAGTGTACTGCTGGTGCCTGCAGGGAGGGCAGCTGCAGGGGCGACCGCACCCTGCCCTCTAGTCTGACCTCACTCCAGGCAGATGGGGTGTCAGGGTCACACTGCAGTGACACACAGATCCACAAGGCTCTCTTGTCATCCTATTATCAATTATTCATTGATCCATCTGTGGAAGGAGATAAATCAAAAGACCACCTCAATTTACTACAACAAAAGCTGTCATTTTAGTACCTTAAAATATGAAATTTTAATTATCTGTATTGTTAACAATACTGTCTTGTCACTTACTAACAAAAAAGTCGTATTACTAAATTAAAACCGTATTCATATTTTATTAATTTTTTAAATATAAATGATTCTTTTTGTGATCCCTTATATTTTATTTATTGTATTCAGAAACATTCTGAAAAGGTATCCATAGGTTTCACCAGACTGCCAAAAGGTCCGTGGCACAGCCACCCCCGCCTAAAACCACTGGAAAAAAAGTAACTCTGAAGCCTTGATGTCTTTAAAGACCTGAAGGTATCAATGTGAAGAATGGACAAGCCTGGCGGAGATAAGACTGGCTAACTTCCTGAAAGCTAGAAAAATCTAAATAAAATCTAAAACAACACCCCTAACAAAAACTATTGGGAACCAGGGCTTCTTCTAGGACTGGCTAACTCCAGGTGAGGGAGAGGAAGTATGCGAGGAGTCCGGAATATCCTGCCACACCAGAAGCCAGGAAGCTGTCCAAGTCAGGAAGACATCACTGGAGGGGGTGGCAAAGACACAAAGGGGGCTCTTTTACACTACCTTCTTGACTCATGTACAGCTGACCCCTTATATCTGTGGGTCCTGCACCCACAGATTCAACCAAGCCCAAACTGAAATATTCAAGGGGGAAAAACATTCCAGAAAGTTCCCCAAAGCACTGGCAACTACTTACACAACACTGAAATTGTGCTTACAACTATTTACACAGTATTTATGTTGTATTAGGTATTATAAATAATTCAGAGTTGACAAAGAATACAGGAGGATGTGCAGTGGTTATATGTAAATATCATGCCATTTTATACAAGGGATTTGAGCATCCATGGATTTTAGTATTCTTGGGGTATCCTGGAAACATCCTCCGCAGAAACTGAGGGACGACTGTAGGACTGAAAACATCTATGACAAAAACTTGAACACACACATTGACACATACACTGAACATATGCTTGAAGGCATCAAAGAAATTGAAGATCCTACTGCTTCCAGAGAGGTAAACCCCGCATGTGCAACCACTTTTACCCCTGAGAGTAACTGCCAAGTGTTAAGGAGCAGCTGAAAGGGTAACAACTTTGCAAGGTGAGGGACCAAAGAACAAAACCCAGGGAAGAGGGGGCTGGTGCAAAACCCATGTGTCTGTGAGACGGAGTTCTGAACTGCTCTCAGGAGCTGAGGGAGTGGTAAGAACCAACTACAACTCATCTCTGCCCTGAAACTGAGCTGCGGGCATCCCAGACTGCCTGCTCCCTCAGACGCCTGGCAGAAGCAGGCAGAAATCCCCTCTAGGAGTATCATCCTAGACCCCAAATTACTGCAAACGATTTTCAAGATGTAATCTACTCCAGGGGCACACATGCAAGTTAGCCCACAGAGACTGGATAAGCACTAGCAGAAACAGCAAACAAACAACAAAACGTAAAGCAGGCCTGCAGGGCTGCCAGGTACTGGAATTACAAAACCACCCTTTAAAGTAAGCCAGGGGAAGCAGGCTACAGGGATAAACAAAATTACAAAATGAAAAAACAGCTGTAACTACTATGGTCAAAGAGCTAAAACGTAAGATGGGAAATTTCGGTAGAAAACTATCACAGAACCAGATTTTCCAGAAGTGAAAAATACAGTAAAATCAATGGATTGATGAACAGTAGGCCAGTCTTGTTAAAAATCAGTGAGCAAAGAGGTCAGAAAAGAATATTCAGAATGAACCGCGGGGAGAGTAAGAGCCTGGGAAGACCTGACATGCATTTAAATGGAGTGGAGGGTTGGGGGACAGGGCGGCAGAAACACTTAGAGGTGATACCTGCAAACTTCTCCAAAGAATAAAAGACATTAACACAACTTCAATAAGATCTACATAAGCAAAACATAAAGAAATTATGCCTAGGCCGATCTTAAAAACTGTTTAAAACCAAAGACAAAAAGAATCGTAAAAGCCTGACGTTAAAAAAGACAGAGTCCATCCATGAGAGGAAATACTAAGCTGACAGTTTACTTCTTACAGAAAGAATGAAAGCTGAAAATGTAATTCGATAACTTCTTTCAATACCTTAGAAGAAAACTGAGAAGTCAGAACTCTATAATATCAAAAATATCCTTTGAAAAGGAAAATCAATTGGAAATATTCTTAGACTAACGTATACTCAGAGAATTCACTACTAGGGTCATACAACAAGGCAGAAACAAGGAGTGTTCCTCCAGCAGAGGGAAAATGGAACTGAAACTGGACTGGACTGGAACCAGAGCGAGAAATGGAAGAGCAATGAAAAGGGTAAATCTAAACAGCTACTGACCACAGAAATTCATGATGTCTGAAGATAAAATACACACAGAATTCAAATAGCACACACTGTGCTACGTAAGTGAAAATGAGATAAATGGAGTTTTAAGTGCCCGGGAAGAGGGTGAAATAACCAAATATTGGGTTCTGACAAGTCAAAAATGCATGCTTTAAGCAACTTCCAAGTTAGCAGAGAAATAAAAGTAAATAAGCATCCAAAGCAAGGCAAAAAAGGAGATAAAGTTACATAAAATAGGCACAATAAACAGAAAGCACTGATTAAGGTAACCTATTTAACCCCAGCTATGTCAGTCATTGTGTTAAATATCAGTAGACCAAATGCTCCAATTATATGAAATATTGTCAGACTAGATTTTTTAAAATCCCAGCTATACACTGTTGACTGTGAAGCATCCAGAACATAGTATGCAGAAAGAATGAAAACAAAGAATAAAAAAAAATATACTGCACCTACTAACCAAAGACAATGTAGCTATATTAAGTTAACTTTACTTCTATAATACTTTTGCCTTAAGGAAGGACATTTAACTATTTTAAAAGACTTAACTGATGAAGAAAATATACAATTCTAAACATGTAAGCACCTAGTAACAGCTTCAAAACAGATAAAGCAAAAATTATCATAAGTAAGAAGAAACAGACAATTGCAAAATAAGAGTAACAATACATTTCTTTTGGTAATCGATAAAACCAGCAACCAAAAGGAAAAAAGGATGCAGAAAAATTTAACATGATTAAGATAAACTGACAAATATAGAACAGTGCATCCAACAAATGCAGAAGCACATTCTTTCCAAGTACACAGAGGACATTTACAAAAACTGATCACATGTTGGGCCATAAAGCAAGCTTCAAGAAACTTCGTAAGCTTTTAATTATGTAGTATTCTGGCCACGATGGAATCAAGATTGAAATCAGAAACAGATAAGAATCTAAGAAGATTCTTAGAGCAGTGAAGCTATTCTGCATACTATAAAGGTGGATACAAATTACATACTTGTAAAAACCCATAGAATATACAACACCAAGAGTGAACCCTCTGTGAACTATGGGCTTTGGATGATGATGATGTGTCCCTGTAGGTTCATCCATCCTGACAAATGTACAATCTGTGCAGGATACTGACAATATGTAGATAAGGGGGTAGGGGGGAACTCTGCACTTTCTACTTAATTTTGCTGTAAACCCAAATCTGCTCTTAACAAAGTGTATTTTTAAAAAAAGGATGGCTGGGGGTGGTATCTGTCAGGATAGGTTAATGAGTATGCTATGGTTAAAACAAAAATCTTAGTTGATTAAGACCAAAAAAATTCCTGCTCCTCTCCCATGCCCTCCCCCTCTTTTCTCCACCCTTGCCCCCGTCCCCCAGCCTCTGCTCTCTGCTCACTGTAGACAAAGAAAAGACTTGCACTGCAAAAAGCTCCATTTGGAAACCTGAACACTAGCAGGGGGAAGGAGAAGTGACAAATCTCATCATTGCTCTTAAAGTCTGTGTAACAAGTCTGTTCTTTAAGAACTGAAATAAATTAAGAAAGACCAAATACTGGTGAGGACACAGAGCCACAAAAATGCATTCACTGCAGTTGGGACGGAAATTGGTATATCCACATTGGAAGTCTGGCATTATCTACTACTATGGGACACATGCATATTATATGACTCAGCAATTCTACCCCTAAGTCTCCCTGACAGAAAAGCATGCAAGAAACATGTACCTGAATGACTACAGCAAGTCCACTCACATGAGCCCTGTGACAGTCACAAAAAGGAGCCTCTTGGAGCCCACCTGGCTTAGGGAGCTGCTCTGTTGTGAATCCACCGTCGCCCTTCCCCCAGCCCAACACTTCCCACAGGCTGCTCTAGCCAATGACTGGCCATAGGCAGGATGCTAACTGAAGCAGACCCATTCCTACAGGATAAGGGACTCCTCTGACCCCAGTTTTCACTGAAGGACTCCTCACTGGCCTTGCTTAAACGTTCTTAAAACTGCACTGCAGTCTTAAGATTTATCCTACCAGACATTCCACTCCAATGCATCAGACCTGCAAGGGGCTGTTGGCTCTCTCACAAGTATTTTCCTCAATGCATCTAAGTCTAATCTCAACCTGCTGTCTTCTTGTTCTTTGGGGACCTGAACTAACAGTATCAAACTGGGAACAACCCAGTATTTATCAACAGAATAAATAGCCATGAATAACACATGAATAAATCATTACATGAATAAACAAACTACAACGATAGCGTGACCACGTGAATGAAATTCATGATGGAATCAGTAGTAGTTCCACAGCTGGTGTGTCACCAACCATGGATTTGAAACTACTTCTGTACCTAAAGTATATCTCACACACACCAAAATCACAGAAAAGGCAAGACTCTTGAGAAGTCAACAGTCCTCAAACCAAAGGAGAAAGTGCTCTGATTAAGTAAGATTAAGAAGCTATTCACAGCCAGTGTTACTATCTTACACGGAGCCCTCCTCCAGCTCCTCCATCAGTCTCATCCCCCAGAGATAATCACTGTTAAAAGACGACAGTGAACCTAATAACATAATGTTTCACAAAAACTTAAAGCATAACAGGTATTGATATACAAACATCTTAAGACACACATGCATGCACACACAAAGTGAGAACATACAGTTCTACAACTTGCTTCTCTTACTGTTAGGTTTTCCATGCAGTATAGGAAAATTTTTTCTTATTTTTATTTTGTTTTACAGGACATTCCAGTATGTGGATACAAAGATCACTTATTTTACTCTGTTAACCCCAATATTAGGCAGTTGTTTCTAATTTTCCACTATCACAAACACCACTATAATGAAAAATCTTACACAGACAGATCTGTATACTTATGCAAATACAGCTACACAATAAATTCCTAGCAGTGGAATTGCTAGGCCAGAGTACAGGCACTTCTGTTTTAGTGAAGCCACCTTCCAAAGAGGTTCTACCAAACTATAGTCCCACAAGTGATATAAATCATTTATTAAAAGGCTATGTATTTTAGATGAACCCTACCTAATGGACTAAAAATTGTGAAAGATACCTATGAATGGAAAATATGTAAGAGTGCTTGTATTTTTTACTGAGTCAATTTAAAGAAAAACTTGATAGCGTTAAACAAAAATACCAGAGTAACCAAAAACAATTACCAGTACTTGTAACCCAGAGAGAGACTCATTCTAAATCTTAAGACAATTTACCAGACCCACCAACCCAGGGTCAATTGCTGCCCCCACACTCACGGATCCCAGTTCAGGGCCAGCAGTTTCCACTGTGATTTCTGACCTAAGGGAGGAGTGAGCAGAGTTCTTGAGGATGCCGGGGCTCCCCATGCAGGTGTCTTAGGGCTGCGGGATAAGGCCTGACCTATGAATCCTTCCAGGGTGGTGAGCAGGTCTTCTGTGACAGATACACTCCAAGCCTGCGGATACCTTCCCCTACAGCACACAGGCAGTCCTCGCTTCTCAACTCCACTTAGCAGAGACCATTTTTTGGTTTGTTTAAGGCAATCAACCAAGCATAGCCCTTTCTAGCCCCTCGAGCTACAACACTGAATCCAGAATCTCTGCTTATGGGTCCACATCATTACATCTGGCCTAACCCAACTTTATGTTCCCTCCACCGTTATTCTACACCCTTAATATCCATTCCCACAAGGTTCCTCTCCCTATAATGGCAAACTAGACAATTCTATGGCGGGCAGACTCATCTTATCATGGGTCGCAGTTTGCACAGCACTCTTAGAGCCCCATGGACGCTCCTAAGGGAAGCCAAATGTAGGTATTTCAGGCAAAGGGAGGTAAAGTTCCTCAGGCAAGGGACGGAAAGGCTGCTTCTATTGGCAAAGGTAGCCCAGTAGAATTCAGGGGTTCCAGGTCTCCAGCTGAATCAGAATCTGACCGTATGTCTCTCATCCAGTTTTCAGGATCCCATCCTTATCAATCAAGGCTCACTTATAACCTGGGCACTCTATTTGTACTTTTAGGGCGGTCATAGAAACTTTCAGGTCCCTCATGTGGAACCTGAGCTGGAAATTAAAAAAAAAAAAAAAAAAAAAAGCCCTGAGCTCATTGTTTCGTTTTGTAATGTTTTAACTTGGCTAGGCTAAACCACAGACCCCAGGATTCCCCCTCCCATTTGCTTCTGGTTTGTGCAGGCCACAAGAAAGACAGATTACCGTGCAGCAGGTAGAGGCTGCAAGCGCAGCGGCACATCTGGTAGGATGCCTGCAGCTTGCACCCGCTGATCTCCCCACCTGCCCCACTGATGTGACGCTGCAGCAACTCCTCCACCTTCCTCCAGGCTCCAAGAGTCCTGGCCTCCTGGGCCGACTGTGTGCGGCTGGCTCCACAACAAAGGCCCAGCTTTGCAAGACATCGACACAGCTAAGGTCAATGGCAACAGAACTGACAGAGCCTTCAGTCTGCCTCGCTCTGGCTTCCAGTCTGTTTTTCCCCACTGTACATCCATCCTCCTTTCCCAAATGCTAGTCCTATGGACTTTAAACTCCAACACCAAGCACGCAGAGAACAGCCTTATCTCCAAGCTGCTCGTGTCCTGTGTTAACAGATACCTGAATGACACCTGTCTGACAAACACCTGCACAGCAGAGCACACATTTACCCACAGAGCCTGAATCTCCTCTTGCACAAGTCTAGCTACCACCTAGGGTATCTGAATACTCACAACCCAAGCACTGACCTAAGGACTAGAAAAGTAATTATGGACAAAAACAGGGAGAGTCGCTGCTTCCGTGAAGCTCAGCCTTTTTGAGAAAACAAAAATTCACTAAATTATGCAAACTCAGGTAACACTGTAATTTGGGTAAGTGCCGAGGACAGCAATGTCGCTAAGAGAGAGACCTGACTTCAGGGAAACCAAGAAAAAACTTCAAAAACTTCAGAAAATTGATGGTTGTAGTGAGTGATGGATGTAGTGAGTGAACTTCCCTATTCTACCCTTATTATAAAATTTGCAAACTCATACAAAAAGAATTTCACAAAGTAATGGACAAGCTCCAAAGGTAGGCAGGAGTGACCAAAACAAGGACAGAAGAGCATTCCAGGAAGAGAACAGACGCCACGCTCCCTGGCAGAGGAGATGCTGGGCACAGGTGATGTAAGGAGATGTGGTGCACATGAGGCCAAGGCCTCAAAGGATAAAAAGTGTGCGTACCCTTGAGGCCATGTCCTTAAAGCAATGGAAAGCCACAGAAAGTTTTAGGTAAAGGGTGACATACAAATCCGCCGTTTTAAAATGTAGCTCACTCAACAATCCCACTACCTTGAAACTACACCTGCACAAATACAGAATGACATATCCACAAAGCTGTCCACTGCAGCACTACTTATACAGCAATGGAACAGAAGCAAGTGTTCATAATGAGATGAACTGCAAGCACAAAAGGATGGAAAAGAGCTTGTACGAAGTGATCTCCAGGATATATTAAGTAAAGGAATAAACAACAGTGTACACAGACTTCTTTTTAAGAAAGGCAGGTAAATTTAAAAAAAAGTGTGTGCTTATATTTGCAAAAATTAAACACTGGAAGAATAAATTAGACACTAATAAAAACGGGGCAGGAAGGAACGTGCAGGAAAGAGGAACAGAAGAGAATGTGAACATACCTTCTGCAACGCAGCTATGACTTTGGGATTCCATAAATGTTTTACATACTGAAAAAAATACGTTAAAAAAATTAAAGCAATCCTTAAAAGTTAAGGATTTCATTCAAATAAACCAAATTAACAATCAAATTGGTTACAAAATCAGAGGGAAAACGTTTTCAAATGACTTTGTGATTCAAAATGGCAACTGCACATTCATACGCGGATACATTTTTAAAACAAAAAACTAATATAAACCTATATTCACTTTACCGTTACTAGCGTTTTAAACCTACTATTTATTTACATTGCAGGATAAAAACAAGTAACTGATGTTGCTAAGAATGCAAATTTTTAACAATAGAAGAAAAAGAATAAACTCAAAGCAGAAACTCTATAAACTTAAATGTGAATGGGAAATACCAACACAAAATCAAAGTTTATTATTTCCCAAGCCTGTCAACGACAGCAGAGCACCACGGCGGCAGTGAGGACACAGCCCCATACTCTGGTGTCCGCACTCCACTGCCTGACAGAAGGGGCTGGAAGAGCTGGCCGACGGGGCTGGGGCAGGAAAAACACCAAGCGAGCCTCAAGTATCTTCTATCACAAGCAGGAGACAGTTCAAAGTTTAATGTGGCCACATCCATGGGAAGAGAACTACGCGGAGAGGACCACCGCCAAGCTGAGGAAAAAGCACGATGACTGCTTGTTCCTGGTTAAAACACACTGAATACACAAAATTCCATGGGTCCACAGTGATCCTCAAAAGAGAGAAAGAACAAAGAAACTCACAGCAACAAACCAATCTTGTACACAGGAAAAAGAACATTCTTATCACTTGTGTCAGGACCAAAAACACAAGGTGGAAGTATTACTTTAAACACACGATTAATTAATATACAGACAGACATACAGGACATATAAATATACGTGCCTATAACTACACAGATCATCTATAGATAAATATATAGTTCATCTGCAAATGCAATAATTAAACCTAGGTTATAAAGGTGTAACTATATGCAAAGGAACTATAAGCAAACAAATATGATCCAAGTTTATACAAAGTTGTTCCGCCTTTTTCATTACTACAATCTAAAAACATCTCAAATGGTATTAAAAATGCTTTATTAGTCTCTTCATACAGTCTCTCAACATTTGGATAAAATACCCAAGATGAATTGATTCTTCCTCCTTCCACACCACCCCCCACCAGAAAAAAGTCAACACATTTAACATTCTAGTGACTTCAGACAAATTCCCCCTCCTTCAAATGATTTCATCCACCTTCTTCAACAGACTACGCTGGAAACCCAGAGACCCTACACTGGCAGATTCTTCCCACCCACCTTTCAGGCTGTTGGATGCCTTTCAGTGGTTCCCCCACCTTCAGGATAAACACCAACCACCTTAATGTCACACGCAGAATTACTTAAAATCAGGTCCCAGATACATCCCTAGAGACTGGCCATGCCAAACTATCCGTGGCATCAGCAGTGGTATGCTCAATACCCACAGGGAACTTAGGACATCCCGGAGCCCTAGGAACCACTCATGCGGGAGCAAGACAACACGGGACAAACTTTCGGTTGGAATTCAGATCCAGGAAGGTCTCACTCTCTTCACGACTGCTCCAGCTGTCCCCCCATCTAAGCTTCCTTCCTCTTCTACTCTATATTCTTAACCCTGCTAGAGCATCACCTGCTCCTCCCAGTCACCCTCAGCACAGGATTTCCTCATCACATGCAGGGGTATCTTCCCCACAAAACTGTCAGGTCTCTAAGAGCACATCTTTATTAAGCCCAAACATGACTTACGACAATTTTAAGGCCATAAAATAAGCACCAATAAAGACTTTATTTAAAATTTAATTGAAGACTGGGGCACAACTAAGCAACCCAATGTTGAAAAAGAATGCTAGTAACTTTTGCAAAGTTCAAAAGCAGGAAGGGAAAGGAAATCTGCAATGACTGGCACCAACTGCTGCATTTCAGGAGCTGCTCTGGGAGCTACAAACCCATTTCACTTAACTCTCACAGAAGCCTTCTGTGATGGGTTTCATCCCAGTCTTCAGCTGAGGAGTAGTTTGAAAACAGTCATGTGATGAATTAGGCATGTGGCTTTGGACCAGTAAGGAGGGGGGCTGGATTTCAACTCAGACTCTTCTGAGTTGAAGGTCATGCTAAATCCATGTCCAACTCCCAGAGCTCGTATCGTTTCCACAATACCACAATGCCTTTCAAACTGGTTGATTCCCCTCTTCAATTTATTTTCATTCAAGGAAAAGTGGAAGAAAACACACTTAAGCAAGCATCTAATAAATATAAAAAAGTATTTACATGACATATATTAACCACTCTTTCTCAGCAAATTCAAATCCTGCTAACGGCTAATTCAAAAGAAATTCCCAACGGCATTATTTTTGATCTGTAACATAATTCAGAGTAATTCTTTAGAAACAGTAGTATACTTTTTATGTATTTCTAACATACGAAAGGAAAAATCGCCAACAATTAAAAAGTGCATCCAGGGGAGCTGTAACTATACAATCAGATAAGTCACAGGGAAGTGAAAACGATGTATAATTAAATTTTTTCTAGTTAAGATCACAAATTAATAACTCCTAATTGTATCTTATCAATACAGTAAGAGCCAAATCTCAGGTACTACTTCCCATAGGATGCACAGGCACACACAAACCACGCCAACCTCCCAGTCCACAATTAATGGGACTGGTACCATTATCTATACGGAGACCAATGACCAACGCTTCACAATTACCTGGATTTCATGGATGTTATTACGTATCACACTGAAAACAAAACAAGGGATCGTGGACCAAACATGGAAAACATCACTGGTACTATTTCTCAGAGCCCAAGGAATGTGATAATGTGAACTGTGACCCTAGGGGAGAAAGAGAAGACATACGTTGTTTCCCAAACTGAAGTGACCAAGGACCCCTTCGTTTTTTCCTGTAGCACTTTTTAGCACTAGAGTCACAAAGAATACCACGTTAACACTGCTTCAGATATTCTAGAAGTAAGTAAATACTGTTACTGTGTTCTGAGTTGGTAAATAAAGGTACTGTAAGAAACAGTGCTATCAAAATTCCAGGGATCATCTAAAATCTTTAAAAGAAAAATTCTAATTTAATCACAGGCTGAAGGCCCCTTTTCCTTACCCATTTCACAGCATTTTAATAGTAACCTACTATCTATAACTGACACAAACATATTTAGCAACTATTACATATAATTATCAAGTCTGATAATAAAGGTTCTGTAAATTAGTAGGTACTCTAATTTTTTGCTATTTTCCCGTTAATTACGGCAGTGGGAGGCGGGGCCAGAAGCCTCATTTCACTTGACCCCCATCTGAAATTTCAGTCTCTGAAAGTTCACAACCTCTAAGAATTCACAAACTCAACCAGTCCTGGTATACACCCACAAGTGCAGTTTTGATTTTCACTTCCTAACAAAGCTATGTAGGAAGCAGTTACTGTACGCTCCATCAATCCTTTCAGACTGCAGAGTTCTTTCCAGAAAATTCCAACAGAAGTTACATAGGTATCCGCATCTTGATAGGTATGTCGTCTTCGACACACGTCATGTTATACAGAGCAATCCTTTAAAACAGTTAAATGTATCTTGTGTTGCTTTTTGACATACAGCAAATTGGTATTTGCTACTTCAACATGCATGGAAAACCCTCTCCAAAACCAGGAATCCCAATCCACAAATCATCTTTAAAAAGCAAATAAATGTAATGCAACTGCGTAAACAGATCTGGGGGTGCCTATTCCGTAGCATTTACTGCTGAGGCCCTCACTAAAACCGAACCCAGTGAAGTCGAGAACGCATCCCCAACTGGAGGGGCGAATACAGCCAAACCCAAGGCACTGCGCAGTTTCCGCGCCCAGCAATTAATCTCAGCAAATGCTTGCGGAATGCGTTCAAGGTCACTCGCGATGAAAAAAGGAAAGCGTGTGTGTGTGTGTGTGCGTGTGCAGGAACCCCCGCCGTCGGCTCGTCCCGCTCAGGGCTGCCCAGGGTGCGCGGACAGGCCGCCAAGGGGGCGGGTGACGCGGTGGGGAAGGTACTGCGGGAAGCCCCCCGAATCCACTTCTCCGCCAAGCCCACCGCTGCAGGACCCCGGGCAGCTGCCGGGGAGGCCGCGCCGTCGTGGACACACGACCCTGCGGGGAGAGCAGCGCCAGGCCTCGGGGGTCCCGTCCCAGGAGGACACCCCTCCCCTTCGTGGGGTCCCGGCCCAGCGCCCCCCTCCCCCACCTGCTTCCCACCTTCCACTCCAGCCCCTCCCCACGCCCGGAGAGCCCGTTTCCATCCCCCCCCACACACCCCCACGCCCACACCCCCACCCCCACACCCTGCCGCCCACCCCGGGAAAGTCCTGCCCCCTGCCGCACCGGGGGAATCCTACCCTCCCCCTCAAGCCTCCAGGGTCCCGTTCCTCTCTCCCCCGCCCATCCCCGGTTATGCAACACTCACCCCGCCCCTCCCCCCGCCGGCGCCCGCCGCATCAACCCCCCCCCCCAGCCCCAGGCCCCGTCGACCCGCGCCCCCCGCCCACTGGGGCGCCGAGGCCTCCGAAACAAAGCGCGCGAGGCCGCCCGGCCGGGCCGGGGGCGGCGGCCATGTTGGCGGGGGCGGCGAACAAAGGCGCGCGGCCCGAGCCCGAGGCCCCCGCCCGCGGCCCGACCGGCAGGGGGCGCTGTGCAGGCGCCGCCCGCCGCCCGGACAATGCGCCGCGGCCCGCTGCTCCCTGGGCGCCACCGCCCCTCAGCGCGCCCCGCCCGCGGCCCCCTCGTGGCGTTCGCTCCCCCGCGGCGCACGGGCCTCACCTGCCGGCCACCTAAGCCGCCGTCCGCAGCCCGCGAGCCCTACTGTCCCACGCCGCGCTCCCGCCCGGGGCCGACCGAGCCAGACGGCGCCGCCCCGCCCCCGCTCCGTTCCGCGGCCGCCGCCGCCGCCGCCCGCCCCCGGCCGCAAGGCGCACGCGCACTGAGCCCGCCGACTACACCGGCCGCGCCGCCCGGCCCCGGCCCGACGGGCCGCACTGCGCAGATGCCGCGAGCGGTGGGCGGGGCCTGGGGCGCAGGGCGGGGCCTGGCAGTGGGACAGGGCGGGGCCAGGCGGCGGGACTTGGCTTGATGCTGCTCACCTGGCCGCGGGGCGGGACGGAGGAAGGCAGAACCTGGTGGTGGGGCCGGGCCTGGTTGCATGGCAGGGTGGGGCCTGACGCCACTCGCCTGGCGGCGGGACAGAGCCGAGCAAGGCCTGGCTCCCGGGTCGGGCCAGGCGGAGGGGCGGAGCCGAGCATGGCTCTCACCTGGGGGCGAGGCCTGGCAGTGGGGCGGGCCCCCAGGTGCGTGCCGGGCGGGGCGGTGTTCAGGGCCCTGAGCCTCCGAAGGAGGGGGGCGGCGCGACTCGCACCGGAAGTCTGGCATTCTTGGAAGTTTCGTTTTCGCGCGGTGGGAGGACTTTCACGCAATGACTGGCCCTCCTTGTCCTTGAATCTAAGCAGCAGGGCGACCTGCGTCGCGCACGCCAGCCCGGCGGCTGGAGCCGGATACAATGACAAGGCTGTCCGCTGCCTGAGTCGTGACCGCGGAGACGCAGCGCCCAGAGCCTTCCCGCTTCCCGCGCGGACCCCGCCGCCGCACTGCGCCACCGCGGCCGGGACCCACACCTCGTCCACTCACCTGCCCTACCTGGCGGGGGGAGGGGGGCTCTGCAGCGCCTGACCACCACCCCCTCCCTGTGTCTGCCCCCACCGCAAGCTGGAGAATTCGCCCAGCTGTCCGTGGAGGTCAGGAACCAGGCTTTCCCACGTCACTCGTGAACTTGTTTGACTTCTGTTTCACCCAAGATGCCCTTTGCGTGACAGGTTGGTTGTTTGCAGGAGGAGGGAGAAATAAAGGAAGCTTCGAAAACAGTCCTGACTCCTGCGGGTTTGAGTGCAGTACCAGGAGGTTGAACCTTGAATCCGAACCCCCACCCCGGAGCTCTGGCCCCTTCAACCTGCAGCTTGGCGCTCTTCTTTCCCCTCTTTCCCCGACCCTCCCCCGCTCCTCTCCCCCCCCGCCCCTCCCCTCCCCTCCCCACTAGCCCAGCGTTCTTCCCTCCCCCACCCCCTCCACCCCCCTCCATCCTGGTGTCCTCTAGCGAGTCACTAGGCGGACGTGGTTCCTCGAGTGCGAAAGCGTAGCCACTTCGAAATAAACCGCCTCCCCGAATGCTGTCAGGTCAAATGACAGGACGAATTACTGGAAAGCACTCCGTGTACTCTAACCTGCAGCACAATGGTTAGTTAGCAATGCTCTTTGGGATATTAGTGGCACCTTTTCTTCCAAATAAGATTGATACGTGGCTGTTAAAACAAAATTTTCATCTCGGATGACACACTTGGCAGACGCTAGAAGTTCACTGGCCAACTAGAGGGCCAATTTAGATACAGATACACAAAAGTGTGTCACCGCCCTTACCAGTTAGGAAGTATTGGGAAGTTGTTACTTTTGTTCGTGTTGAGTGTTCATGGTGCAAACAGTAGTGAAGCATTTCAGAAACAAGGAGAGACGTGCCGAGGAGTTAGCTAGTTGGAACACTTGAGTGGCGTCCCCTGGGTTTCTTCTACCTTGCCACCATTGACGTTTGGGACCAGATAATTCTTTTTTTAAGGGGGATATTTGGCAGCATCCCTGGCCTCTACCCTCTAAATGCCAGTAGCACATCCCCTCCCCCAACATGACAACCAAAAATGTCTCCAGAAAAAGCCTAATGGGTTGTCCTACCCCCTCCCTCACCAGAGAACCCCTGTTTCAAATGTTGTCTCTAGTGATGGTCACTGGGAGCTATCAAGAATGCACAGGCTGTGGAGGTCAGCCACAGAAAGGGCCACACTCCAGAGGAGGCCTTCTACTAGAAGCATCTCAACCACCTTCTGCAGCCTTGCATGTTAGCATCATGAATGTCAAAAATGGAGTTTTACATCACCCGTGTATATCTGCCAAAAAAGTTGAAAATGAAACTAGTCACAGGGGAAGAAATCAGACAAATCCTGATTGAGACACATTTTGCAAAACGGCTCCACCAGTCTCTTCAAAAAATCAATATCAAGAAAAACACGGATGGAGGCGGTGAGGGTATATAGCTCAAGTGACAGAGCTCATGCTTAGCATGCACGAGGTCCTGGGTTCAATCCCCAGTACCTCCTCTAAAAGTAAATAAATACATAGACCTAATTACCTCCCTCCCCTGCCAAAAAAAAAAAAAAAGAAAAGAAAAGAAAGAAAAACACAGGAAAGCTAGGAGTCAGTCCAAACATAGGAGGACAACCATATCCATCACATGACGCTTGATCCGACACCAGGTTGAAGGAAAGAAACTAAAAAAGAGATTTGGGAGATAATTGGAGAATTTTGTATGGGGAATATATATTAGAGAGAGAATTAATTGAGTTAGTTAAATGTTTCACTGTGATGATGACTATGTTTGAGAATGTCCTCGTTCTTAGGAGATGTGTGATAAATTAAGTCAAGAGTCCTGGTAGCTCAGAAACATGTATTTTGCATACAGATAAAGCAAGTGTAGCAAAATATTAAGTGGTGAATCTAGCTGACAGGTATATGTGATGGGCAATTTTTTCAACTTTTATGGAAAAGTGAAATTTTTCAAAATAACAGTTTGGAAAAGTGGAATACAAGTTATTTCATTAATTTCTAGGATGCTAAGTAAGCAACATTGCTTCAACTTCCCAGGCAGCCTCTACTCTCTTCCAACTTGCCAACCAAGCATTTCCAGAAACTTACATAGTTCATTTCTTTACAGTTTTCAAACTTTTGGAATTCTGGAGGTTAGGTCAGAAGGGCCTACGTATATTTTTCCTCCTGCAAGAACTTTATTGCGGGCAAATATAAATTGGCATGTTTAAAGTTTCAACTTATACAAGGCCTATGTCTCTTTTTAATTCTGGGTCCCAGGGATTCTACTTGAGAAGAGAATTTCTGCCCAGACATGAACCCACAGTAAACCTTGGTATATTCACCCCCACTGACATTGATGTGATCATTGCAAAATGACCCTCAGGAGCTTTTTAAAATTAGTTGTATTTATTATAGAATTATTCAGTTATTCAACTAGCAAAACGTATTCAGTATCCAGTATATACCCCATGCACAGGGATAATTCTTTGACCTTAACCTCTAGGTGGATGAGCCTTACAGGCTAACAGTCACCTTGTAAGTAAGGTTGTAGGTAAGGTTATAAGTAATGATGCTCTCTCCCCAGGGCTAACTGGGTCAACCCCCAATTGGTCTGATAGCCTGCTGCCTTCAGGCAGTGGGGACAAAGGTCATTGAACTGGGGGCCATCAAGGCTCTTTACAAGTGTAACAAGTTGGCCCTCATTATGACTGTGGCTCATGCTGGCTCTCCCACTCCCACCTGGCTGTAGGTTATGACTCTGCCAGTTGGGCAACCCTAATGTGTGAATCCTGAGAAGATGGCTGTCTCACTGGGACAGAGGTAGCTGGCTCTGCTGGCTGGTGAGGCCCTGGGGCCAGATCTCTGACTGACCATGTTGACCATGTGACCATGTTGGTGTACATCCTTTACTGGGAGAAGCATGAAGTCTGAGGCTGTCATCCAGGGCAGAGGCGGCCAAACCTGTCTGGATGGCCAGAAGTGGGACTGAAAAGAGAGGAATGGGTAAGGAATGCTGGGGAAGGGGCAGGGTCAGCTCTGCCTGGCACCTTTCTAGGTTTTCACCCCACTTGGCACTACAGGAGGCTGGGATGGGTGAGGATGGATTCACCAAGCCTCCCATCACCCTCTGTCACATCGTGTCTCCTTATGAACTCCTGAGGGGCACAGCTTTGTTTCTATTCTCTGCTATGTCTCCACTGCCTAGACTAGAGTCTGGCGAGAGAAGGGGTTCATTGAAGATGCTACAGAAGACCGGTTGTGGTTTACAGGCAGCTTCCCCAAGTTTGTTTCACAACTTCAATGCGGAAGTTACTCTTCCAGGGGAAGTAACCTATTGGGGAAAAAAACCCCGGGTTTGCCAGAGGTGCTAGGGCAGGATCTAGAGGAGCCACACCCAGACCTGGGTCCAACACCGGCCTCTGACCCCCAGCCCGCCACCCACCCCCAGCTGCGCCCTCTCTAGTGTTCACCTTGTGGGGAGGGGGAAATTTCCCCCTCTACTCCTCTTGAGGCCCTGTGGCTGGACTCAATAAAATTGACACAAGACAGATTAGCAGGAGAAAACAAATTTTAATTTATACACATGGAGGTCTCAGAAATGGGACCTATGAAGGGGCTGAAGCAGGCAGATTTTATACTTTTTAGACAAACAATAAATTTGTGAGGAATTGACAAGACAAACTTAGGTTTCGGGTGCTCAATTAGTGAAGAATGTAGACGGGATTTGGACTTGGGATAATAAATTTCAAAAGTTGCAAGGGTTTATAACAGCAAAGAACAACTCTGACTCCATATTAGATCTGTTCCTTTGGCTCTAACCCTGTGCCCTGTTTTCCAGGCTTAGTCCTGCTCGCTCTGCACCTGTTGTAAAACCTTTTGTTGCCTTTAGCCTGGAATATACAGGAGAGCCTGTTCTCAAGGCTCTGACCTTCAAGGATATTAACACTTTTACACTCATATAAAGATAACAAGTTGCAGAATAGAAAAATAACGTTTGTTCTGTTGACGGTTTTACCAGGGCACCATGACCTGACCCACATGGACAGCTATAAGAACGAAGAACGAAGAATTCCTGCACTAAGAAGCTTGCAACAACCAACCGTACCCTCTCCCCTTTTTAGTATAGAAGGAGCCTGTATCCTGAGTTGAGTAAGATGGTTCTCCAAGACGTTAGTCTGCCGTCTTCTCGGTCTGCCAGCTTTCTGAATAAAGTCGCTATTCCTTGCCCCCCAGCACCTCGTCTCCTGATTTACTCTCCTGTCGTGCGGCGAGCAGAACGAGTTTGGACTCGGTAACAGTTTGTTCATATAGATTTCTCAGCCTGATTTCTCTGTCTCCAGGAATAAGGATTGCTTTACCTTCTGGTACAGGAAGGGTAAATTTCATGTGGGAGATTTATTTCCTGTTTGCAGGGAGACAGAGGGGAAGTTCAGAGTGTCCCTCTTGCATTTGCCGTTTCTTGAGTAACTTTAATTCAGAATAATCAGTATGCCATTGTGGCATATTTGGGGACAGTCCACCCTGGGTCTCATCAGCCTCCACCAGAAAGCTGAGTCCCTTCCTTTCCCATTCTGAGTGGAGAGGCCTGGCCACCTTGCCTCCCGGGAAGCCTCAGACCAGGAAGACCCCACACCAGAGCTTCTTCCTAAAAGGAGGCGGGAGCTGGACTACTCCTGCCCTCTCTCCTTGGAAGTCTGGCAGCAGCAGGAACGGGAGAGCCAAGTAGGACTGCTTTCTTCTCAGGAATCCTTTCTCTCAGAAGGCACTCTCTCTGCTCTTAATTTTTGGCCTAAACTTGCTCCCGCAACCTCAGGAAAATCATAAAATGGACCCCACTAAGCACAAGGTGCTGCATTAGTCTATGGAGGGGCCACTACGGCTGCATACACAAGACCGTTTACAGTTCATGACGGGACCGTCACATGGTGCTAGGGAAATATTTACTGAATGAATGGCGCCAAGAAAAACAGCAGGAGCAGGGTTGAGCCATCTGGTCAGCTATGCAGCCGCCTCCCCTGGCTCTCTCCCGCCTCCCTCCAGGTCATTCTCAACACAGCAGGCAAATACGTGTTTTTAAATGTCACCTCCTCAGAGAAGCCTTTCCTGACCATCTGCACAAGTAGACTGCCTTCTCTGTTCTCTTTTAGTGACTTGTTTATTTTTCTTTGTGGCACTGATTCTCTTTTGTAATTGACTTGTCTAGTGGTGTATTGTCTGTTCCCCACTCCATTATTAGGTCCAGAGGCCAGAGACAAGATCGGTTTTCTTTATCAATATACCTCCTAGAGGACCACAAGGCTGCAACAACTGTTTATTATAAATGAGTTTGTGAATTGTCTGGGAATCCTGGATCAGGTGAATGTATTAGAACAGAGGGCTTGTGAAGGACCTCAAATGCCAGGATACTGGGCAATTTAAACGCTCCTCACCTACTCACAGGATTATGTCAACAAGCAGCATAAATTCTATACAGAAAACAACCGAAGCTGTTCAGTCAGGTTTGTAGGATGACTTTGTTGAATCGATCCGATGCCGTCTAGAGAATTCAGAGTGGGAATAATGAAACATAGGAGGCCACGTAGAAGGCTACTGTGATAACCTGGGGACAAGATTTGAACTGGACACCGTGCTTATGAAAAGGATAGTATAAAAATAAGTTTTAAACATCAAGCAGACTGGATACTTGATAACAGAGGAGTGGGGTGTTGGTGACAACACTGTTAGGCTGAAAAGGAGGAAGTCCTCCTCATTTAAAGAAACGTCCTGAAAATTTTTTATTAAATGGTAATGATGTTGATATAATCATGCTGATGTCTCTCAAAGATTAGTTTTCCTGTTTTTGAACTTTCTATCAATGGAATTAAACAGTGACATGTTTGCATGCCACGTATTCCTTTAATGTTCTTTATGCATCCCTAGGGATACTGTATACAAACTGGGAGATGGCTGCTGTTGATATGTTCCTGGAAGTGGAGTTAGTGAATATCTGTGTTAATAGATATCACATAAAACCATATCCCATGATACTTTTTTTTTTGAGTTTTTTTGTTTTGAGGGGAGGTAATTAAGTTTATTTATTTCTTTTAGTGGAGGTACTGGGGATTGAAGCCAGGACCTTGTACATGCTAAGCGTGTGCTCTACCAATGAGCTATACCCTTCCCTCCCATTTTTATTTGCATTTATCTCATTACAAGAGAGGTTGGTCTCTTTTCATATATTTAAAAGTCATTTGATCCTAAGGAATCCACTAAAAACTATTAGAAGCAAAAAGTTCAAGGTTGCAGAATACAAAATCAATACACAAAAATTAATTGCATTTCTATACAGTAGCAGTAAGTTGACCAAAAGTGAAAGTAAGGAAACCGTTCCTTTAATACCAGATTTCAAAAGAATAAAATAGGAATAAATTTAAGAAAAGAAGTACAAAGCTTACACTCTGAAAGTTACCAAACAGTGTGGAAAGAAAGAAAGAAAGTTTGAAAGTGTCCCATGTTCACAAACTGTAAGAAAATATTTATAGATGGCAATCTCTCCAAATGGACCTAAAAATTCACTGCAATCCTTGTCAAAAATGCCAGATGACTTTTTTTTTTGGCAGAAGTTGACAAACTCATCCTAAAATTTGTATACAAATTTAAGGGATCCAGAATAGCTAAAACAGTACTGAAAGAAGCATAAACTTTGAGGAATCACACTTCTCATTTTTAAAACTTACAAATGCTACAGTAATTAAGACAATATGGTACTTAGATAAGAGCAGATATATAGATAGACGGAACAGAATCGAGTCCAGAAATAAGCCCTCACATTTACAATCAACTGATTTTCCACATTCGAAGGTACCAAGACAATTCAATAGAGTGCCAGTCTTTTCAACAAATGGGTCTCAGACAAATGTGTATCCACATATAAAAGAATGAAGTTGGATCTCTATCTCACACCAGGCATAAATATTAACTCAAAAGTATCAAAGACCTAAATATAAGAAAAATAAGATGCTTAGAAGAAAATATAGGTGTAAATCTTTGTGACCTTGAATTAGCTAATGGTTTATAATTCTAACACCAGAAGTACAAGCAACAGCACCCGAACAGGTAAACCGGCGAGCACCAGAATGAACACTCCTGAGCTTCAGAGAACACCTCCAAGAGAGTGCAAAGGCAATTTTCTCCACAGAATGGGAGAGAGCATCTGCAGATCATTTCAGATCACACATCTGAAAAGGGGCTTGTACAAGCGTACATGAAGAACTTACAGAACAAAAGTAAAATAACAAACAGCCCAACTGAAAATGGACCACGGATATGACTAGTTCTCCCAGTAAGATAAACAAATGTCCAAGAAGCACATGGAAAGATGTTCAGTACCATCAACCAGCAGGAGGGCCACGTGTTGCGTGACTCCATTTATGTTAAGTGTCCCAAACTGGCAAGTCTATAGAGACAGAAAGTGGCTTAGTTGTTGCCTGGGACTGGGGGGATAGGAAGATTGAGGGGTGATGGCTAAGGGGTGTGGAGCTTCCTTTGCTGGTGATATGAAAATGTTCTTAAACTGATTATGATGATATGTTCATAACTAGGGGAACATACTAAAAGCAACTGAATTTTACATTTTTAATGGGTGACTTCTCTAGTACATGAAATATAGCTCAAAAAAAGCTGTTCAAAAACAAAACCCAAAAAGTCATTTGATACTTATTTCTTGTCAGTTGTCTATGTCTTTGGTCAATTCTTCTATTTGGATTTTTGTTTTATTTCTCTTCTTTCTTTGTAGGAACTCTTTGCACATTGAATACTAGCCTTTTGTAATATGTGCAGCAAACTTTTTACCCATTTTTTATTTGGGCTTTTATTTTGTTTGTGGTATGTTTTTCCTGCAAAGGTTTTGTTAACCCCAAACAATAAAACAGCTAGGTGCTTCACCAGCAAAGCAAGTTTATGTGGGAGCTGCAAACAGCTGCAATTCAAGACATGCAACCGTGGCAAACACCATGCAAGTCCAGCAAAGCAAAGGAGAGGAAGCTCTCTGTTGAGAAGGGGAAGTTGGGAGGGGTTATTATAAATTAAAAGTTCACTGGAGGAAACTGGGAAATCGAAGTGCACTGGCTTTTCATTGGCTAAGTTGTGACATTCTCTCATTACCTGCACTGTGGCCAGGCAAGAACATCTGTCTTCCTCCTGCTGGTGGTCAGAGTCTCTCCTGCAGGAGACGGAAGGTACTTCTCTTCCTGCTGGGGTCTTCACGACATGAAGTGGTCCACGTGTGAGAGCGCGTCCTTCTGCCCCCCCCCCCAATTTTAGTGAAGTTTCTCTTTATTGATTTTCACAGTTTAAAATTTTTATATAAATGTTTGTCACTGTTTGCTTATGTTGCTTCTTTAGTGTACTATGTTTAGAAAGGTCTTCTCTATACTGAGATAATGCATTTTTCCCTCTCATGTTCAGAAACATTCTTTTCTTCTTTAAAACCTTAAACTTATGGAATATAGCCTTTTAAGCATTGGAAAAGAAAAACTTAAAATTATGAAATATATCCTTAAGCATTGGAAAAGATAAATTTGACTTTGTCTTTAAATATTTTCTCATGTTTTAATGTGGCTTACATTGTCAAATAGTCAAAGTCTTCCATTTTCTTCCTCTAACATGTTTAAAAATTCTATTATCCACAGATGACTTCCCTAGAAATCAAAGACAAGCTTTCCTGGGGGTCACCAGTTCTGGGTGTGTATCTGTGTGTGTGTGTGTGTGTGTGTGTGTGTGTGTGAGACTATCCTCGCTCCCAGGGTGTACACCTTGCTTAGGGGGCTATAGTGAAGAATCCAACTCCTAGTCCCCTAGCCAGACTTGCCTTAAAGGCATTAAGGCATAAAAGCTTGCTCTGATCTGAAAACTAGAAATAATCAGCATGCATGAGAGTGATTAAATCTGTGAAGCCACATACTTGCGAGCAGTGGCCCTGGGTGGTGGTTATTGTCGCAACTTGCCTTCAAGACTGGGTCATCTAGGAATTTCAGTGTGGGTATGTGTGAGAAGTGCTGGGCCTCTCCACGCCTCGTCTGGGTGTGAGGATGATTCAGAGGGCCAAGCAAAGCCCGGGGTACCTGCACGGAGTGCTGGCGTTCTGGCAGGTAACGCACGTCCAGGACAACCCCCCAGGTGCAGCCTGCGGCCAGGTCAGAACCAGCACCGACGGAGAACTCAGCTAAGATGCTAGCTGCCCAGCACTGGCCCCGTAGGGGCAGAAAGGCTCCCCCCACCAGGGATGATCTGTCCCAAGCCCTGACCCCCAGGCATTCCACCTTTTATAGCAACACCAGTTTCCTGGGAGGAGGAGGGCAGGGCGGGGCCGGGATCATCTATTCTGTGGATGTCCCCCAAATCTGTGAGTCCCTAGGGATTTGACATTTGCGTGTCAGCTTGCATGCTGCTCAAGTTTGGTCTCAAGCTAAAATCTCTGCCTGAGACCTCAGAAGCCTAGTTTGTAAATCAAAAGCCAAGAATTTTGTTTTCTTTAGTCTTTTCTGATCGGCTTGTTAGTGGATAGTGAGACCCCTAAATTAGAAGGCTTACCAAAGCGTGGGTCCTTGCCTGCCAGCTGGAAAGAATTTGCAGCTGGGGCAGAGGGACAGAGCGAAAACTGCTTTTATTTCTCAGAAGAGGAAAAGGAAGGGAAGTGCTCTAGCAGGGAAAGGAAACGCTCAATCAGGGAGCCGTCGGCCAAGATGGCTGGTAGAGACAGCTCTGGCCCCGGTCAGACCACCTGGACTTTTACGGGAGGTGTCTACCATCATGTCCTCTTTCTAGGAATGATGGAGCCAGTCAGTCCTTGTACAGGATTTTCAGCCTTTGTACAGGCTTTTCTAGTTGTTGTCATGGCAGTCGTCAACTGTCGTGGCACTGGTGGGTGTGTCATTTAGCATGCTAATATGTTACAATGAGCGTATAATGAGGCTCAAGGTCCCTTGGAAGTCTGGTCCTCCACCATCTTGGTCTCTGTTGGTTCTAACCAGTTTGTTTTTTCTCATTGTAACTGCCTCCTGAGACTTAGATAAAAGTAATTCTATTCGAGGGAGGGGCAGGGGTATGATCCTGGGGGCAACAGCCTTGGTAACAAAAAGTAAAGTTGCTTTAAATCAGAATGCCTGCAATCTGGTGGACCTAGCATCCCCCCCCAAAAAATTCCAAAGATTCTGTTCAGCCATGTAAGTTTTAAAGGGGGTGAAGGAGTAATCTCAGTCAGTCACTGACCTAGGTGGTCAGAGTCACTGCCATTCCCCAATGCCGGCAGGCTTGTCCTAATCAACGGGTTGAGTCGGCTCTTCTGTGACTCGGGGAGGCCTGGGAGCGTTCAGCTTTCCTAAAACAAGAGGCAGGGGTTGGGGGTCGGGGGCCCACAGGGCCCTGCTCAGTATCAAACTCTCCTGTGAGGCAGGAGAGTTGGAATATTCGAAACAGATAAATTCCAAACATACTTGATCTCAAAGCTGAAAACCTTTTGAGCATGCACCCCTATGTGTGAGTGTGTGTCCATTTATACTCCTACTAATCTATACGTGAAAAACTGGTGAAGCACAGCTTTTTCTCTCTGCCTGGGAAGTCAATTAAATGTAATATAAGTTCGCCCAGCTAGAGTGCTTGCAGCGACTCTGCGCTAATGATAATGTGCGAGTGGGCAGTGAAAGCCAAGAGGAAGGATTTTTAATCCAGGAGAGCTGATTTCTAGTTCTCAAGGACAAACGTCATCTGGCCCCTGGAAGCTCTTCTCAGAGCAGTAAAAGGCAAATCGTTCCATAATTGCCCTCGTTCACCTCTTCAGTTCCAGGCGATCAGCGGGCTCCTCAGTGCGCTCCAAAACCCTCCCCCATGACTGCAGAGGAAGAGCTGGACTTCTGAGGATAAAGAAAAAACGTTGCCTGCTATCCTGAAGGAGAACTAATAAAACGGCCGCTCTTAGGCTAACACACGTTTGGCTTTATGCTCACTGCTTGCTGTTAGAACGACCCGCAAACCTGACTGACCGGACTCTGCTCCCAGCCCCAGGCCCATGTTAAAGCTCACGGTGGTGGTACTACTGTTTGGTCTGGCCTTCCTCTGATAATCACAATCATGTTCGGCGTCCGAGTCATTCCCCAGGAAGGCAGCCACGGGACAATAACCTCAGGAGAGTGACCGGCCCCCAGAGTCCTCCGTAGCGCCGGATGGTCTGACCAGACAAGGGAGGGCGCGGGCAGATGGCCTTCCAGCCCCGGGAGGTCCCGGGCTCCCAGACCGACTTACCCAGGCTTAGGAGGAGGTTCACCAGCGACCCGTGTGGATCGCGACCACCTTTTACCCTCCTACCTGTTACCATCTTTCATGCTCTAATCCATTCGTCTATATAATCACCAAGGCCCACCCGCAAGACGAGCGCACAGTTCTGAAGGCACCAGCCTGCCGTGAGCCCCCTTTGCCCGGCAAAGCGATCAAGCTGCTCCAGCACCCGGTCTCTGAGTTATCTGGCTTGTCAGGGACGGGGCCGATCTCTCGGCAACGGTCCCAGTTCTGCAAGGATCAAGCCACCGGCCACAGCAGTTGCCACTGGCAGAGCACCAGGGGGGTGTCCAGGCTGGGGAGGAACAGGAGGCCTGTTCTCTGGATGCCTCGGCAGGTAGGAGACACATCCAAGGGGAATTTTCAGTGACTGCAGATGCTTGACTTTTTCCATGTATAGAAAAGCACTGAAAACATTAATTTGAAATGCCTGTTCTTTCTGATTAACAGTAATCTTTGATGTTCATATATATATATATATTTTTTTTTTTTCCTAGCAAAAAAACTCATATACCCTGCCTCCCCTCTTCAGAACAGTTTCTCAGAGCTATCTGAGAGACTGTCTCCTGGTCTACAGTTCTCAGTAAGACCATAAATAAACTCAATTCACAGCTCTCACATTGTGCGGGTTTTTTTTTTTTTTTTAAGTCGATCAGCGTTACAGGTCACCCTTGGGAAGAAAGGAAAGATGAAGGCTTTTGTTCTGTTAAAACCCTTCCTTATTAGAAAACTGATGCATACCTGCTGTAAAGACACAAGGAATGCCCAAATGTCTAAAATGAGCTCCACCCCTGACTTCACTGCTCAGGGACGGCTCCTACTCCCTGCAGAGTACTTCTTTTATCGGAAAAGTTCCTTCTTTTTGAAGCACATTTTTGGATATCCTTCAGAGTAGTTCTTTGTACCTACTTCAACCACTTTGTGGGGCAGCCTTTGTTTTTTAAATCAATATTTGCTTCATTGAAGTTACAGACTTAAAATGAGTGAATTCTAGGGCCCTCAGGCAAAGGCCATCGTCTCTTTAACCCGACACAGGCATCAGCCAGGTGACAGGTCCGCTAGAAGGTGTTTAGGGTCTCCTGCTTGCCCTGCCTGTCCCAGGTGGTGCAAAGAGCTGCAGGTGAGGGGAACATAAAAATAAGCAAATAAATAAATAAAATTCGTGAATTCTAAACCTGTAAAAGCCTAGTTCTTCTTTAAGTCAAACTTATGATTCTTATTCTATTTATACATCTAGCAAGTCTTTAAGTAACTTTTAAGGAGGGGCTTTTATACAACTTAAGTCTCCTTAAACATTTAACAATATATTTGATTTCCACCGACTATATTTCAATTTAAAACACACACTCTCTCTCTATAGACATAGACATAGATAGATAGATATTATATATATGTGTGTGTGTGTGTATATATATATATATATATATATATATATATATATATATTATGTAATTTCCTTTGTAAGTACTTAATTGTTTGATTAGGGAACAAAAATTTCCCAAGTAGTTGAAACAGGGCGGGACCCAGTGGGGCCCTCCCTGATACAAATCCTTTCTGTGTCCCCCATTTCTTTTGTTGGAAATAGGCTTTACTCAGCCTCTCAGACCTTCCCTGAGTTCCAAATGGCAGAGTCAAGCATTTGCTAATCAGGGAAGAGGGGAAATGCAGAAACCAGGGAGGCACAGTCAGACGACAGTGCAGCCTCGGCAGGGTCTTGGTTCCTCCTCAAGGAACACACGTACCACCTTTGAGTTCTGCTGCAGGAACGCCCCGGTGGAGGATGGCAGATTCTGGCTGAGCCCAGAATTCCTGGAACACTGCCCTGTCACCTCACCGCCAGCCAGTTAGAAGACAGTCACACACGCTGCGGCCCTCACTGCAAATTTTGCTTCTAGAAACTTCTCCCTGAAAGCCAGCAGGCAGGTCTGCTGAGCATGAGCCACCCGTTCTCCTCGCTCGGCCCTGCAGTGAACCTTTCTCTGTCCCAGACTCCGTCATGTCAGCTTGCTTGGCCTCGCTGCGCGGTGGCACAGGGACCTGTGTTTGGTAGCGGTTACACATTACCTAAACCTTCCATCGGACGCTCTGCAGCTTCTCCCTTAAGATGCTACCTAACCTCTTGTATTTAGGATTTTTGTCTTTTTGTGGCTCTTGAGATATTTAAGTGGCATTACTTGGATCCTGTATTTTCAAAGGCTCTGTCTAAATCTACATCCATAGTTCTAAGATCCCTGGAAAGAATTCAGGAGCATCACTTCAACATATGCCTCTTTAGTATATTGGTTATTTTGATCTGAGGGCGCTTGACAAAAAGCAAATTGTAGGAGAGGCTTTCCCTGAACTCTTTATCTGCCTGAAGACAAAGCTTCCAAAAAGAACTCGTCTGTCATCCACCCCCTCCCAGGAGTTTCACCCAGCAGGGAAGGGTGACTCCATCACAGGAGAGAAGACTGGAAGTTGCCACCACACCCAGACAGACTATCCCAAATTACCATACCTTCCATCTGTTCTTTTTTTCTAAAAATAATTTAATCTCCACTAAAATGCTGCCTTTCCCCTATTAAGACAGTATACAAGCTCTCAAATCTCACCACCATTTTGGGTATTATTCACTTTTCCCCCTGTGATCCCCCCATTCATGTAATATTAAGAATTAATGAATCTGTATACTGTGGTGGACACAACGCGGTGGGTGAGCCGCGATGGGCTGGGACTCAGTGACGCAGACTGGTGAAGCAGCTTAGTGGAGAGGAAGGAGAACAGTGAGGGGGTTTACCAGGGGATCAGGGATGCACTGCCGTAGGCAACAGTGGGCCACGCAGGCAAGAGGTGTCTGTGCGTGCTGGGGCCGCTTGTTAGAGTCTTTATAAGGTCGGGCCACGAGGCGCCTGATGGGGTTGCGCACAAGCTCCTGATTGGCTGCAGGCGAGGTAAGGTGTTCAGGGCTCATGAGGGGTGCTGGGGCTTAGTCTCTGACGAGGTGGGCGGAAATGAGCCAGCTGGAGCTACTGTGAGATGAGGTGTTACCCGGGCTACTAGCTTGCTGGGGGACCACACCCGGTAAAGAATGTGCGTTATCTGCTGGGGGACCACAGGCAGGCATCCCAGAGCCCAGGGAGGGGGTCTCTGGACTTGAGAGGACATCGTTTGGCCCCACATATACCTTTTGTTCTGTTACTTTGCTTGTGGTCAGTCTGTTTCATAAATCCAGCCAGGACAGCTCTTTCCTCCTCGACTCCTTCCAGACACAAACCTCTTCAAAGACCCTCGGCAGAGACAGGCACGCAGAGTGAGGGGGGAGGGCCATATCCTTCCTCACCTGCCACATCCGTGAAACAGACCTTGACAATCAGGAGCTCCTCACAGGAGCTGATCTGTGAGCCGGACCAGGAGGAGAAACGGAGGCCGCACAAGCATTCCAGGCAGAGGGCCCTGTGCCCACCGGCCAGTTCTCCCTGCCGTCCCCGTGTCTCTGTCCTGAATGTGCCCTTTGTCTTCCAGAGGCCGCAGAGGTTTCCTTGTCTCTCACTTTAAGCGACCTTCCTATGAGACGCCTCGGAGTGATTCCCCTCATGTCCCTTTCCTTGAGGTTGTTGAGTTTTGTCTTCTGCTCCTGTTTGTTTGAGCTGTGGGTTTGGCGTTTCCATCAAACCCCCGCCCATACTTCTGGGACTCAAGTTACAAAAATGTTAGGCCACTCCTGTGGTCTCACGGCTCACCGAGGCTCCGGTTCATTCTGGATGGTTTCCATGACTGGGCCTTCAAGTTCACTCGTCTTTCCTTGGCTGCTGTCTGACATGCCATCGATTCTCTCCCGTGTAATTTTCATCTCAGATACTGTATTTTTTGTTTCTTGAAGTTCTGCTTGTGTCTTTTTTTCATATGTTCCACAGCTCTTTCTTAAATTGAAGTACAGTCAGATCTTTTACACACCCCTTTCACACGTACGCTCTTCTCTGCCTTCCTGAACATTTGGGGCACACGTGCAACAGCTATTCTAACACCCTTTGTCTGCTAACTCTATCACTGGCGTCATTTCCGGGTCTGTCTCTACAGACTGATTTTTCTGCTAATCATGAGTTATGTTATATTATATCCTAGTTCTTTGCATATCTGGTAGTTTTTTAATCGCATGATAAATGTGGTAAATACGTTCTTGGGTGCGGGAAATTTTTTTCAACTATAAAATTGAATTGTTTCCTTTTCTGTGTATATGTATTTATTGAGGTATAGTCAGTTTACAATGTTGTGTCAATTTCTGGTGCACAGCACAATGCTTCGGTCACACATGAATGTACATATCTCCGTTTTCGTATTCTTTTTCACCATAAGTTTCTAGAAGATATTGAATACTGTGCTGTACAGCATGAACTCGCTGTTTATTTTATATATATTAGTCAGTATCTGCAAACCTCAAGCTCTCAGTTTATCCCTTCCCACCCCCTTCCCCCCGGGAACCACAAGTTTGTTTTGTGCTGTTAGCCTTTATTCTGGAACATACCAAAGGCACTTGGAAACTGTCTGATCCGTCTGAAACTTGAGTTTTACTCTAGGGCTGATTTGCCCTTCTGCTGAGACAACACCCTTTCAGCTACTTTCCTCAACACCCTGTTTCTTGAGACTCTTTCCAGGCTGGCTGGTGGAACATGAGTTATTCCTGGACTATGGGAGCCTGAGGATTGGTCCCCCGACCCGTTCTGACGATCCTTCGCTGGCCTGCCTCCTCGCACATGCATGCTTGTCAGAACCCAGGTGAGTGTCTGCAGACGGACTCCTGGAGCTCCCTGGGGAGACCGCTCCTCAGGGGCACTCTGCCCGGGAAGGGCAGCCTGCCTTGGCCTCCCCCAGCTCTGAGCTGTGTCTCCTTAGCCCTGGGGCCTGCCGCTGCTGGGCTTCATCGGGCACCCCCCTGCTCCGTGGGCAAGCAGCGGTCCTTAGCTGCTTCCTGTGTTTGGTCTGTTTCTCCGTTGGGTGAGGCAGGAGGTAAATTCCTTCCCTTCGCTTCACTCTGACTGGAAGGAGAACCACTCCCTTTGTGATTTCTGAACGGCCCATCCTCTAAGACCGTCACACTTAATGAAAGCGGGGCTCAAGGACCATCACCTACCAGCAGCGCCTGGAAGACCCGCCCATCCTACTGAGTCACACTCTCCCTTTTAGTCGTCTCTCCTGGTCCTTCATACACAAGGTACGTGCGGCCCTGGGAAACAAGCTCAAGAACAATACACTCCACATTCTAGTTTAAATGATGCACTGGAGACCAGTGGAATGTAAGTTGAATAACAGCCCCACCTCTACAAGGCGTGACAAATGCTGTGCTGCTTAGCTTGCCCTTGGGCTGGAACAGTTACTGAAAAACTATCACTACCACATCCTTGATCACATAGTTTTCTTCATTCAATTTGGCAAGAGACTTCCCTCTTAGTCTCAATTTGGTTTTAACATAATACTGTCACTACTTGTCAAGCTTTTTTTTTTAATTGTTTGATTATTTTATTTTGGTGGAGGTGGGGTGGGTAATTAGGTTTATTTACTTTTGGAGGAGGTAGTGGGGATTGAACCCAGGACCTCATGCATGCTAAGCACGCACTCTACCACTTGAGCTATGCTGCCCTCCTCCCACTTGTTAGGGTTTTTTATCCTAGAGTGAACCCAACACTGAGCCTCAGGTGGCTCTTCATTTCCGCTCCAGCAGACAGCGTCTGCAGCCACAGAGCCCACGTCACACTCGGGCAGGAGAACGCGTGACAAATGGGCAAGTTACTCATATGGCATCTTAACTGAGCCAAAGAGCAGTTCATTTTCGGTAGAAAAAAATTTAAATTACCTAGTTTCTCATACCTGGCTGTCAAGCAAACAAAGGCATCAAGTAGGATAGACGATTCATTTGAACATGTTCCAACACCAGGTGTTTTTTTAACATAGGTAAGTGGCTCTTATCTCTCCGAGCATGTTATTAACGTGAGTGCATAAATGCTGGAGGGCTCCATGTATCTGTTTTAATCTTTCATTCATTTCCTAAATGTAGCAATACTTCTGATACAGTTTGACTCATCAGAAATGTGACCCCCCACCCTTCAGGTGATCCGATGCTCTGGACCACATTATACCAAAACAGTGGGGTTTTTCTGTGTTCGTGAGCATTTACACTGTGTTCAACTGTGCTTTAGTCTCATAAATTTTGCACCTTGCACACAGGGGATTCAGAGTCAGAGGCACAGAACGAGTGGTCAGTGACCAAGTCCATCCACCTACAGGAGAAAACTCCCCAGAGTAGTAAGTTTCCAGGCTCAATAACACACTAAATAACGCACCAAAAGGTTCCACGTTACAGTGAGTAACATTATTTCACAACTTTTGTAACGATAACTGTAAAAGGCTCCTTCATAAAGTGTTTTACGTATTTTACGTAACGATACGTATTTGTGTATTGGTAAGCTATTCTGTGTGATTTATGTATCTGCGGTCCCTGTATCTGGAGATGGAGAACAATATTAAACTCAGCTGCAGGAAACATCATGGTGATAGGGACAGCAGTTCACTCTGGCAAATCCCACTCCAAAACCATCGCAGCGTGTAGTAACGCGAAATACCAACATGATTTAAAAAGAAGTAAAAAAAAAAAAAAAGTCCACTAAAATTAAACAATAAATTTCCCTGGCGTGGCCATCCTGACAAGATGCTGCCATTTTTTTTTTTGTAGTCCTTGTGGCATAAGTGTAGAAATAAAAACAGCCTGCAATTTATAGGTACAGATGCCCTGCCCTTAGGCCTCAGTCATTTAACGCATATTTATTGAGTGCCTACTGAGTTTTTAGGTACTGTGACGTGCCAAGGATATCATGCTTAACAAGACACGAATGATGCCTGAAAAAAACGAAACACAAATACAACAAAAAGGAACAACCGGTTTCCACGAATGAAAGCTGTGCAGAGGTTGGACCCTTGGTGCCAGAACGTCCGCCCAGTTGAGAGACAGGATGAGGCCACGTGGTCAGTCATCCGAGCCTCAAAGGAAGGAAAATACATTGTTCCAAGCGCGCGTTCCCAGAAATTAAGAGCATGTGTGATGAAGCATTCTTCTCGTTTGTCTCATGATACTTGTTTAGGTTTAGATAAACTTGATTGGACACTTTTTGGAAAAGATGTTGTTGTGTTTTTGAGTTAGGAGGTCTGGCCTTTCAAGCACGGAATGATGAAGGAGAAATACCCAACGTGACATTTAGAGACACCCTAAGAGTTCTGTACCGCATTCCTTAAAAAATATTTGAGATATAATTCACATAACATGCAGTTTACCCAACTAAAATGTACAGTTAAATGACCTTACTGAATGCACAGAGTGCAAGCTTCACTGCAGTTTAAAATACATTCACAACCCCCAAAGCCCATGTCTTCAGGCGATCACTCTCCATACCCTCTCCCCGGGCAACCACTAATTTATCTCCTGTCTTTGGGAACTTACCTATTCTGGACATTGCATGTAAACGGAATTATATAATTTATGATTTTCTGTGACTGGCTTCTTTTACTTAGCATAATATTTTCACAGTTTATCCATGTTGTAGCATTTATCAGCACCTCCACCCTTTTTATTGCAGAGTAATATTCATATATATATATATCACATGTTACTTACCCATTCATCAGCTGATGGACATTTGGGTTGTTCTGTTTTGGGGCTATTATGAAAATGCTATGAACATTTGATTACAAGTTTTTGTGTGGTCATACTTTTTTTTTGTAGTCAAAATTTTTTATTTTGCCCATCTATCAAACTTTAATTTAAAAACAGGTTTTTGTTTTCTGCATTACAATAAATTATAATCAGCTAATACTTTATTTTAAAAGTTGATGTTTTATTCATGCTAAAGGTTTGTATTAATGTATATTTTTAAAAGCTGCGCTTAGATATCATTAACCATGATGACTGAGATTTTTTGGTGCTCCCTACATTTTTGTACCGGGTCGTACATTTTTATTTCTCCCGGGCAGATGCCTGGGAGTGGAATTATTGTGTCGTACAGTAACATGGCGTTTATCATTTTGAGGACCTGCCAGACTTTTCTAGGGTAAGCGGTTCCATTTTATACTCCCAACAGCACTGTATGAGAATTCCTGTTTACACTTTTATGGGATTTCACCAGCAAAGCATGAGGTTTCCTTTCTACACTTTTCATAATCTGTCTTTTTTATTATGGCCATTTTAGCGAATGTAAAGTGGTATCTTACGTTTTTGGTGTGCATTTCTGTGATGGCTAAAGATGTTGAGCAACTTTTTAGGGGTTGTTGGACATTTGTAGATCTTCTTTGGAGAGACGTCTATTCAAATTGTTTGCCCATTTAAAAATTACATTATATATCTTTCCTAAGTTAAACTTTTTAGCTTGAGACAGTTTTACATTCAAATGTAATTGTAAGAAATAATACAGGGATATCCCATTTCCCCCAAATGTAACATCTTGCAAAACTATAGTGTAATATCAAAATCAAGATGTTGACACTGTGCGCAGTCAGGATTCAGAATATTTCCATCCCCATGAGGATTCCTCTTTGTTACCTTTTTGGAGCCACACCCATTTCCCTCCCAAGACCTGGCAATCCCTAATCTGGTTTCCATTTCTATAATTTTGTCATTTCAGGAGTATGAAGTAAATGGAGTCATGCAGAGCATAGCACTTTGGTCCTGAATGTCTTTTTCGCTCAGCACAACACCCCGGACTTCTATCCAGGTTGCTGAGCGTATCAGTGTTTCATCCCTCCTCACTGCTGAGTGGTGTCCACGTACCAGTTCGTTTAATCACGTGCCCACTGAAGGGCATCGAGGTGGGTTCCAGTTTTCATCTGTTATGAGAAAAATTGCTATAAATATTAATACACAGGTTTCTGAGGGACATGTCTTTACTTCTTTGGGATAAATGTCCAAGAGTACAAATATTGGGTTGCATAATAGTTACACGTTTAATTTTTGAGAAAACTGCCAAACTGTTTTCCGGAGGGCCAAACCATTTTACATTCCGACCAGCAGTAATCCAGTTTCTTGACATTCTCAGCAGCATTAGATGCTGTCATGATTCTTTATTACAGCCATTCTGATAGGTATGGGGTGACGTCTCATTGTGGCTTTAATTTGTATTTCCCTAATGGCTAATGCTATTGAGCATCTGTATTAATCGGGGTTCTCCAGAGAAACAGAACCAATAGAATGTGTGTATATATAAAAAAGGTATCTACCATAAAGCATTGGCTCACACAGTTGTAGGGCTAGCAGGTCCAAAGTCTTCAGGGCAGGATGGAGACCCAGAAAAATGTCCACGTTGCAGCTCAAGTCCCAGAGCTGTCTGGGAGCAGAATTCCCTCCTCCTCAGGGGACCTCAGTCTGTTTCTGTTAAGGCCTTCAACTGATGGAACGAGGCCCACCCAAATAATGGAGGACAATCTGAGTTACTCAGAGTCCGTTGATTTATTTTTGATTTTTTGTTTGTTTTTTTACTTTTTTATTGAAGTACAGTCAGTTTACAATATTGTGTCAATTTCTGGTGTACAGCATAATAGTTCAGTCATACATACACATACATGTATTTGCTTTCATGTTCTTTTCCATCATAAGTTACTACATGACATCGAATATAGTTCCCTGTGCTATACTGTAGAAACTTGCTGTATCTTTATTTTGGTAATTAATTATATTTTTTGCAAAGTTCTTTACCAAGTTGAGGATGTCCCCCTCTAGTCCTAGCTTTGTTGAGATTCTTATCATGAATGGGTGTTGACGTCTATGAAATGTTCTTCTCTATTAATTGAAATGATCACGTAGTTTTCTTCATTTTCAGTGTGATATAGAGAATCACATGAGTTGATTTTGGTACATTAAACCATCCTTGTATGTCTAGGATGAGACGCAGCGGGCCATGAGAAGCCCAGTTCTTTATATATTACTTAAGTAGATTTGCTAATATTTTGCTAAGGATTTTTGTATCTGTCTGCTATTTTCTTTACTGGCAATGTCTTGGTGAAGTTTTGGTATCGAGGCCACACAGGCCGTGTAAGACAAGTTGTGAAATTTTCTGAAAGAGTCTGTGTAGTACTGATATTATTTCTACCTTGAATGTTTGATAGAATTCACATAAAGCTCTCTGGGTCTGGGCATTTCTACAGAGGGAAGACATTTTTTTATTATGAATTCTTTACAGATTTGGGGCTCTTTAGATATTCCTGTGTCATATTTGCTAGATGTATTTTTCGAGGAATTTGTCTAAGCGTATGTAACTCATGAATGTGGATTAGAGACCGAAAGATGAACCGATATTTCTAGCACAGAAAACTGCACTCTCAAAGGAGTGGGGTGCGTGCGCGTGTGTGGACACAGGCAGTTGTTGCTGGAGTGTGAAATAAAGACTAAGAAGTGGTGGAAACAGAGATTGAGACCAAACTCAAACAGGTGCCTTTTCAACTTGGGCCTGCACTTGACCCCTAACACTGGCCTGCCAAGTCCAGCTGGAGGCAAAATCCTGCTCACTCAGTTTGAGAGAATCCCCTACCCGTGGTATTGTGAGGAGAAAAGACTTTACCCGTCATAGATTTGATGGCTGGGTCTGTGAAGTACGCTGACAGCAGCCAGATTAGCGGGAGAAAAGGTAGACAGAATTATCAGTTTTTAATATTACACGCACAGAGGCACCACAGGAGAAAAAGCTGAATACACAAAAAGGCGTATGTACGTAGTGCTTATATACCATCGTCACAGGGGTGGGGGAAGGGATTATGGGCCTCTGAGGAGAGGGTAAATGATTCTTAGGAAAGATGATCGGACCCTTAGAGGAGCAGCTGGGAGGTGTAATGACTGGGACAAAGGCTGTCTGGTCAACTGACTGTGGTGTCAATTTCTAGTCTCTCCCGGTGGATGAAACCCCCGGGGAGGGGACTTAGCACAACCGACTTTCTCTTGGAAGATCCGTCCTTGGGTGGATGAGGGGTGTTCAGAGAGTGCCTCTCCCTGCATTTGCTGTTTAATCAATATACCAAAGTGGTATATTTTGGGGTGGCATGTTACTGGGGTTCAGAACAAGCGTTCCCAAGATGTGCCACTTGTACATGAGGATTGGTTTGGGCTAAAGGCAGTTGAGACCCTGCCGGTTCAAGAGAAGCTATTGCTCCTCCCTTAAGTGCCCAGAAGAATTTAAATTGGGGTTTTTCTCCAGAAAAGTTATTACCGTGGATAAATTTTATCTAAGTGGCCCCATCTACGTAGCAGGGCAAATATCTAATTACCGAACATCTGCCCTACTTCTTGCATCTCGTGAATGAGAAGGCCCAGGGCCCCTCTCGGATTCCTTGGCTCAGGATGACATTTATATCTCATTTTACCTTTCTGTCTCTGAACTGCTCATGTATGTGGGGTCTCTGACTCATGGATGTGGGATTCCTGTACATACAAAATTAACTTTGACTTTCTCCTGTTCATCTGTCTCATGTCAATTTTCTTCTTGGATCAACCAGTAGAAGCTAGAAAGGGCAGAGAAAGTTTTCTTCCTCCCTGACAGTGTCCTGAACGCCTTCAACGTCTGCTCACTGGGTCTGGGTCTGATCAAATTCCTCATCTCTGCACGCGTGATGTCTGACCACCCCAGCCTGCCTTCAACAAAAATCCTATTAAGCTGGTTTAGCAAGAATCCTCCACCCTGGATTTCCACTTCTTAGTGACGCTCCGTCCACTGACCCCTAACGCTGCTTATTGCCTGTAACCCACCCCCCACAGTTGGCTTTGCTGATTTCTTGCCCCATTCCAATAGTCCTGACACCTTTCACCATAGTCCCGAAACGAGTCTTCCTTGTCAAGCGTCAGAATGAGTCTCTTCTTGAGCAGAGCCATGGTCTTGAGAAGTGTGGATTGGACTGTCCAAGCTTTGGAGAGGTTATACAAAAATCTAACTCATGGCTAGATTTCTCAATGTTAAAGGTTAAAGTTTAAATTTAAAATGAAAACAATTTAAATTTAAGTTTAAAGTTTATTGACATAACATTGTGAACTGACTACAACTCAATAAAAAATGTTAAAAAAACGTGTAAAGTTGAAATTCCTTCTAATGAATTTCAGAGCATCTTGGCACCTTGAGTGTTTTAAACTGAAGGAATGTGAGAAATGACAGGTGCTAGAAGCATTCTCTGACCCCCCCCCATCTCCCCAACAGGTCGCAAGATCCTCTTGCAAGAGGAGCCCTCCTTGTACCCAGAGGAAACAGCCTCCTCGTCTCCAGGACGGAGGGACACGGAGAAGATTGAGCTCACAGGCCTTGCTGGCTCCCGTTTACTACACTGACGTCCCGTGTCCTCCAGGACCGTCCGCTCTTCAGCAAATCCAGCATAAAAACACTCAGTTTTAACCATTTCTTTGGGTCTTCATTTTCTTACAGTGGCTTCCATGCCATGCAAAACTTAAATAAATGTGTATGATTTCCTCCTGTCAATCTATCTTTCATCAGTTTAATTTTCAGACCCAGCCAGGGACTCTGAGATGATCAAGGGCAACCTCTTCCCTCGCCTGCACTCCCTGGGACAGCTGCGTTAGGTTCCTCCATTGGGAGCCAACATAAGTGAGATGAAATTAATGGCAACCTATTGCTCCCAAAATTGAAGGAGGGGCTAAAAGCCTAGACTTAAGAAGGACAGGGAGGGGTCAGAGTGTAGCTCAGTGGTAGGATGTGTGCTTAGCATGCATGAAGTCCTGGGTTCAATCCCCAGCGCCTCCATTAAACACTAATAATAATAAATCTAACCCCCCCAAACCCCCAAACAAATCAACCATACAAGCCAATTCCAGCAAGAGTTGGGTTTTGTTTTGTCTCCCAGAGCTGCAAATCCAGGTGCGCCCGCCCGCACACTGGAATCTCCTAGGAAGTTAAAAAAAAATTGTTGATTTCCTAGCCCTACCCCGGAAAGCTGGGTTGCTGATAATTAGGCTGCGCTCCCGCAGGGCCTTGACTTTCCCAGAGCACCCTGGTGCTTTAGGGGTGGCAGGGAGCAGCGCGCTCCCTGGGGCAGGGGCTGAGTCTGCAACCACGTGAAGGTGCCCTGGGGCAGGTGCACGGGGGGCTTCTTCTCAGCCAGTGTCAGGGGATATACAATTGCAGACTCCTTTCCCACCCAGGAAAACTGCTCCACAAACGTAGGGAAAGAAAACAATGCTATTAGCAAATCAAAACATTAAAGCAGAGTGTGATGCACACCACGGGCAACACACTAAAAGGATTACAAAGAGAGAAAGAAATCCCACTCTGGGATAGAGCCACGGGCATCCAACCCGTCACGTGAGGAAGGCCTTGCCACTTGGGGTAGGGTGACAAGTGCGGCCCACCTCATCCCAGGGCACCTTAAACTCTGCTACAGTCCCGGTGTATAAATCCGGCATCCCCACGATTGTCCTTAACCCTGGGTAGTGTGTTTGGCCACCATGTAAGGCTTGGGCTTATTAAGGGCTGCAGTGGGTTAGAACTTGCCACCCCAAAATACGCCTCTTTGACATGAAGATGATTTTGAGCTGAAGACAGCTGAGAAGCAGCAGATACAATACAAAGCTCCCTGGCCTCCCCCTTAAACCCCCGTTTGCGAAGACTTCTCCCCGCCCGGCGCCAGGAGCAGGAGGCGGGTCCCTGCTCAGCCCCAGAAACAGCAGGAGAGGAATCTGCCCGGCAGGCCCCCGGAGACAGCCTCGCCCTCCACGAGCTCTCCCCGCACGCTTCCCGCCGCGTTTGCGGCCTCTGAAGCGGGACGCCTTCCGCCGAATCCTGCCGCCTGCCGGAGTTACTGCTTCCCGAGGGGACGCGTGGCGGCCCGAGCGCTGTCCCCCCGAGCCCCTGCCGCGGAGCCCCCGTGCCTGCGCGCGCCGGCCGGCCCTTCCCCGCCCGCTCCGGCTCGGGGCAGCGCCGCGCGGGGCGGGCGAAGCCTCCCCTGCCCTGCCGGCGCTGCGCTCCAGGCGGCCCGGGCGCCCCGCTGGCGCGAGGCGGACCGCGCGGGGAAGCGAGACGGCGCTGCGCGTGCGAGGCTGCCCTGGCGGCCCAGGGCGAGGCAGGCAACTGAGGACTTCATGCTGCTTGAGCGAAGACGCGGGTGGCGGGTTGGGGCTTCAGAGAGGAGGGTGGCGAGTCGCCTGGAGACGGAAAAGCAAGTGCTCAGTAAACAGACGTTTGCCGGCCCCCCACCTGGCCCTGCTCTTCGTAGGCGTCTCCGCTGATGGCCTCTTCCAGAGTCCGGGCCTGTGTCTCATTCCCTGGGCAGTAAAAGGGAGGCGAAGAGAAAGACTTCCTCAGTCTTCTGTTTCTTAGGGGGGAAGAATCAGCCCAAGATGACCTCCTGCCAAAGGGACACATTCTGGGGTGGCAGCTTTGCTCCCCACAGCCGTGAAGCGGTGCCCTTCTTCTGCCTTCTGAGAGGAAAATGGGGTTTGTTCCATCGCTGAAATCAGCTTTCATTTTGAGCATCTACGTGCCAGCAGCCAGCGCGCCACGAGGGAAGTGCCGGGATGAAATAAAACAGCAACACACAGGTGGAATCCGGGCCATCTCAGAAGGAGAGAGGGAGAGGGGGAGGGGAGGAGAGGGGGAGGGGGGAGGGGGAGGGGAGAAGGGGGGAGGGGGAGGATAGGGACAGAGGGACAGAGAGAGAGAGGGAGAGAGAGAGACACCATGAGGGAGATTGTTGGTTTTTATGCGCTTGGTAATTTCTGTGCTACTGAGTAAGAGGCTTATTCCAACTATGCTGGGGAAGAGGTGGGAATTTCCAGGAATTGGGCCTCACCCATTTTCTGACCTTTCACGGTCTGTCTAGGAACTGTCACGGCGCCTGTGGGTCCACCATGGCTCAAGGTCTCCTGAACGTCGAGTCTTCCCTGTCTTGGTTCTAACGAGCTTGTTCTGCCCTCGGTTGCTGGGTCCCTCGTTCCCCACCACCCCGTCTCACTGGGAGTGTCGGCGTCTTCACCTGCCCTTCCAGACCACAGGCTCGTCAGGAGTGGGGACCAGGCCCTCGGCGCCCCTCAGGGCCCCGCTCAGGAAGGCTGAAGGCAGAGTCCTCACCCTTAGGGCGCAGGACGCAGCCTCCCCAGAGGCGGCGGGGATGAAGCCAGCCAGGCGGCGCCCTGCAGGACTAGCACAGCAGTGCTGTGGGCCTAGCCTCCCGACTCCTGTCTCATTTCTTTTAAATTTCCTTGGGTGGCGTCTCCCTGGGAGCAGATTATAGTTATACCTCCAAAAAACTGATGGAAAAAACTTAGTTGATTCAGATCTCTGCATGGAGGTGGGGACCAAGCTCCAAGCAGCCTGGAGTAGGTAACTGGGCCTAGGGGGTGACTGGTCTCATCATAAAACACACTGGTTTCTCCCTTTTCCATTCCAATAATTACACACATGTACATGCACACACACGTACACGCAAGCTGCCCCCATTTTTTTTCCAGTTTTTACATTTTTAATGGGGGTTAAAGGGGAGGGGCCTCTCCCTGCTAATGCAGGTGCTCACAGTTTCTTCAGCCACTCCAAGCTTGGGCTCTGGGGCCTTGGGGCCGGCTGGACGCGTTAGGTGTGCTCTCACTGCCTAGGAGGAGCACGGGGCAGTTGTAGGGTGTGGTCTGGTCGATCATGATGGTATACTGGTGTAGGGGCTGATTATGGGTATGTAAATGAAAAATACTGCAAACCGTTTCTGTAAACAAAGAATGCTGAAGCCATCAAGTCATCAGCGGCTGCCGCCCCCCCAGTGAAGACCAGCCTGCAGCCCGGCCTCTGCAGCCACTCACCATGGTGCACTCTGACGGGACTCAGAATAAGACAGGACAGGAGACTGGCCCTAGACAGCTAGGTGCTTGTCAAGGGAATGAATTCAATGAGTCCAGAGGTTTGCTCCCTCCCATACATAGAAAAGCGCTAAATTCTTGAACTTGAGATGCCTGGTTTTCTTTAGTTAACAAGTCATCTTTCACTGTTCCAACTACCTGGTCTTTGTTGTAAAGCTCCTGCACATCCTGGCTCCTCCCCTACCTCTTCGGAGCAGCCCCTCAGAGCAAACCGAGAGGCTGTCATCCGGCTCGAGTCCTCCCGCCAAATAAAACACAACTCTCAACTTTTAGGCTGTGCATTTATTTCAGTCGGCAGGTAGAATTACAGCGAGGCTCCTGATGGTGAGGGACACCATGAGCACCAGCTCCTTGGCCCCGGCATCCTTAAGGAAGGCAATGAACCCTACAGTCATCTTGGTCTCCCTGGCTGCCCCAGTTGAAGGCAGCTCTCTCACAAAGACTCTGCTCTGTCAAACTTGAGGCAGGCTTCTCCTCATTCTTGACCTGCTGGAGACAATCTTAGCAAAAAATCCTGCTGAATCAGTTTAGCCAGATTCATCCCTTGATATCTGATCAAACTCCTTATCCCCATCTCATCATCACTGCCTTTAGCAAGAAACCCTGCCAGGCTGGTTTAGCCAGAATCCGCCACCCTGGATGTCTCTTCTTAGTGAGTTTCCGTCCACCAGCCCCTTGGTCTGCTCACTGGCTATAAATCCCATCATTTTTGCTGCATTCAGAGTTGGACCTGATCTCTTACCTCTATGCCAATAGACACTCACAATGGTGCCCTCTGAGCAGACTCAGAACAAGAAAGGACAGGACACTGGCCCTAGACAGCTAGGTGCTTGTCAAAGGAATGAATTCAGTGAGCCCAAATGTTTGCTTCCTCCCATACATAGAAGAGCACTAAATTCTTTAACTTGAGATGCCTGGTTTTCTTTAGATAACAAGTAATCTTTTGTTGTTCCAACTCCCTGGTCTTTGTTGTAAAGCTCCTGTATATCCTAGCTCCTCCCCTACCTCTTCAGAGCCGTCCCTCAGAGCATCTGAGGTGCTGTCATCCCGGCTCCAGTCCTCCCGCCAAATAAAACATAAGTCTCAACTTTTAGGCTGCGCATTTATTTCAGTCGACGATAGCACAGGGATATACATTCAATATCTTGTAGTAGCTTACAGTGAAAAGGAACATGAAAACGAATATATGTATATTCATGTAAGACTGAAGCACTGGGCTGTGCACCAGAAATTGACACAACGTTGTAAACTTGTTACGGAAATGACAGGCCAGTCAAGAAACAAGCACCACTCAGAGGGTTGGAGTACTCAGATGTATTACGCCGGCAGGCTAAGGGGGGCTTTTGCTCCAAATCTCTGAGCACCTTCAAGATGTGCACATGAGGTTTTATAGGGTAAAGTACAAGCTTGGGGTATTCGGCCAATAGGCATGGAACAACTTTAGCAGCATTATCACCACAAAAGTGGAGGCGGGGAGGCAGCAAACCAACATTCCAAAGCCAGATATGTATCTTTGAAAATCCAGCTGGCTAGCAAAAAACATAAACAGCAAACCAACACTAATTAACTTAGATTTACGAGTTAGTCCAGCAGAACTCAGATCAGTATTCCAATACTTAGATTTGTGAGTTATCTTGTTAGACCAGACCAGCCTCTCCTTCACATTCCTAGACTTATGAGTTATCTTGTCAGACCAGCCCGGTTTTTCCTTCACAAACTGACTGCGCCTCAATAAAAAAAAAAAATGTTGCTGGCAATGGAACTAAGTAGATCAAGCAAAACAGGTAGCATTACTGCTACTGATGCAAACACCGACACCGTCTCCACCCTCTGCAAAGCGCAGACAAAACAGGGCAGTGAAGGAAAGCTGACCCCCTGTATAAACCCACGAAAACGTGAAAGGACCAACCTCTGCCAGGGTTTTAGCCCCTTTGTTTAGTGTGTTGAACAACTTCTACGTTTTGAAAGCAGTTTAGTCACCGTTAAAAAGAGCAAGGACCTGTGTTATGTGTTGTTGAAAGCAGGCTGCGGCTTTCAGGGCTTCCAAGGAGCGGATACGTGATCTCCACAACGGAGACGTCTCGGTTCTAGGGAAGGAAAGCTCCTAGATAACAAGTAAGATGGACAGAAAAAAGTAAGTCAGTGTTAACATAATCCAACACAGTTTACATTATGTTTTTTTTTAAGTTCTGTATAAAACCCAAATAGATAACGTACAAAATTTTAAATGAGCATTTTAGGTCATTTCTCTGGGTGATGATTTCTTCTTGACCTGGAGACTTGAGACGAGGGCCCAACCGTCAAGGAAAATCAAGCCGAGAAAGGGAGGTGCTCGTGTGCGGGGGAGGGACAGTGGCTTTGAAACCCGCAGTCTTCACTAGGGGAACGGTCGTAACTATAAATGCCCAAGCAGTTACCAACTCAAGGAAGCAAAACACAGTCAACCACTTAGATCTGGGGGAGGCGGTGATAGTGAATGTGTAGTTATTTGGAAACATCATATTATCCATTTTTCTTCTAGATTAGCAGAACATGCCATTCCAAGACATGCCTCTTTGGCGAAAGGATTATTTGACAAAGGGCTGGGGCAGCGGAAGCTCTGAAAACAGGGTAGAAGGTTACCTTTTCGAAAGGGACATTTACATTGATAAAGGAAACCTCCATTTGTAAGAGTGTCTCCTGTTAAGTCCCAGGAAGTGGAGGGTGGCTCTAAATTACAAAGAAAATCTGTTAAGTGCGGAGAAGGCACCCACCCAAATCTGCATAACCACCTTGCCTTTGTTTACCTGCTTTTCCTTCGACGCCACCCCCACCCCACGACTGGACTCCCTCCCCAGCACCTGCCTTTTGTCTTTGGCTGCTGACGGCACTCCTGGTGGTGGCCTGGGTGACCTGGGGATTTGCTGTTTCGCTGGCTGTCTTTCATGAGGTATGCATGTCACAGTAACCCTCTTTGTTTTTCTCTTGCCAATCTGCCTTCTATTAGAGAGCGGTTTCAGCCAAGAACTCAGAGGGTAAAGGGAAAATTATTTTTCTTTCCCCTACACTGCCAAGCATGAATTTAAGTCCCCAGATTAGTTGCTAAGTTTGTGATAAATATTAGCTTTTCCAGGCCTAATTTTCTGCCCTCAAAAATGAGAGAGGCGGGCTAGCAGTTTGAATATTTGTCCTCTGCCTCTGTGACCCGTGTGGCTTACGGTTTAACACTTTTTCTAACGAGGATGACTAAGAATTCTTTGTCCCCTGTGTCCAGGGAATAAGTGATCCCTGCTGACTGCCAAGAGTAAAGGGAAAACATTTCTCCTTGGGTCTTCCCGATGGCCCATCATGGGAATGGATGGTGAGGGCATTCTGGCTTCAGCTGTAACAAGCAGGGTGTAGTTTGTCACCTGCTCCCTGGCGCTGATGCCCACAAGTTGATTGGCCTCAGACAGCTGACGTCCCAAGGGGCTGAAACACATAAATGCACAATGAGGGCTGTGTCTTATTACGTCGTCTGCTGGGGGATCGTCCATATACCTGCAGAGGAGACCGGTGGACGGTGCCTCGGTGGTGCAGGGCCGTTAGTCCTCACCTCTTCCCTGGGGAAGGCGCCTGTTTTCCCTTGTGAGGTCTTCAGGATAGTGATGGCTTTGGTGATGCTGGGTTTGATATCTTGTAACAGTGGGAGTCTGTTCCTATCATTCCACAAGCATCAGCGAGGAGGCAGCCCTGCTCCCTGCCACGTGCTGCCTGGGCACAGACATGTGTCACTTTGCATAGGAGGCAGGCATGCATCAGTCAGAGATTGCATTTGGCTGCATGTAACCCCAGATAAGGGTGATTGGAATTCCAACAGGAAGGAAGAGGTCAGGGCACAGCCATTCAAGGAATAACACAGCAGTTAACACTAGGATGGCAGAAGATTCAACCCCTAGTAGACCTTGAGGCTCAAGATGGCAGGAGATTTGACTTCTAGAAGACCTTGAGCTTCATTATACACCCGCTGTAATATATTAACATGGTGAATAACATGCCCACAGGCACCATGGCAGTCCCAAGTTGGCCACAAAAGATCAAAGAGTGGGAAATGGCCAACTTCCTGGGAGTCTCAGCCTCTTCCCGAGGGTAGTTAGACTGGTCCTTCCACTCACTAGCATATGAAGCTACCGAGCCCATAAAAACTGGCAACATGGCACCTTGCGGCCACCTTTTCACTCCCTTCTCTTTGGACACAGCCTGCAATCTGTCTATGGAGTGTGTACCTACTTTTACTCTAATCTGAGCATCCAACTCCCATACCTCGTGGCCTTTCTCTTGCCTTTTAAAACATCCTACACTCTATGCAATATGTACATCTCTAAATAAATGTGCCTTTACTGAACTGTGTCTTGCTCTTGAATTCTTCCCTGCGTGAAGCCAAGGACCCACACTTGGCGGGGCATGTCCCAGTGACTCAGCGGAGACCTGAGACACGGCCCTCCTCACGCCCCACACCCGTTTCTCCTGCATCAGAATCACAAGGGCTTATGAGACAGCAGAGTGGGGGCAGGCGGTGGTTGTTGGCAAGCCACAGCTGTACACCATGGTTGAGGTGTTTGTGCCTCCCGTCTGCCTTACCTCTGGTGTCAAGACAGCTGTCGGTCTGCAGCAGACACATCCCAGGTATGTGCCCCTCTCCAGGTGCTTTCTCAGACGTCAAACCCAGTAACTTCAGTTCACATCTCCTTTGGTACCACAGCTGCCACGTAACTGGTCGTCTGCCTCTGGTTGTTCATTCCTCGTTATATACTGGTTTTATTTTTTTTTAAACTATAGTTCAACACAGATAACATAAAACCTACCCTCTTAACCACTTTTTAAGTGTGCAGCTCAGTGGCATTAAGTTTGTTCATGCTGTTGTGTGACCACCACCACCATTCAACCCTGGAACTCTTTCTATCTTCCTGAACTTCAACTCTGTACCCAGTAAACACCAACTCTGCCCTTACCTGGGTTTTATGTTCTGATGAAAATCTTAAATTTCTCCAAGTGTGTTAGAGGCGTTCTAGCTTGTATCTTATTTACAGATTATTGTTTCTTCCCCTGTCCAGCCATTTGTTTATATAAGTATTTCTCTTGCAAACCATTGGTTGTTTCTTTCTGCATGGTGATGGGTGAATGCTTGTTACCGGGGAGCTCAGTGGCCAGTGGAAAGTTGTGCTGTTCTTTGGGATGGAGGTCGTGTCCCCACAGGGATCTCTCCGGTGAGCTTTGACTAGGAGCTCAGGGGACCACTCGCCGACGGCAGACTGCACTCGGTGTGCCTTCGGGGAGCTCTGGGGTGAAGAAGGCATTGCTGTAGTCAGGAGGACTCAGACAGCTGAAAGGTGGTGAAAGTAGCTCTTTCCTGTTTGCCCATTTCTCATTCCCCCTAACCCTAAAAGAACCTGATTATACGAATGGCATCACTAGGCAACTTAACCTAACTCCTGGCTTGTGCCCTCCTGAACGCACACCGTGTCTTGCCTAACCTAGTGATTCTTTTCCTAGATTAAAAGAAGTAAGAATGAAGAATTAAGTAGTTAAAAAATGACTAGCTCTCTACCCCCAACAGTCCCGTTAGCAATCCTGCAGGCAGATCTCATGGGCAATATAGTGTCTGAAGAGAGAGTCAGCCTGTCTGCACACATTGGAGAATGATGCAGAATCCAACCTCCTGCCTTCATGATTCACTGAGATTCTTTCCACCTTTCCCTTTAAAAACTGTCATGGCTGAGCAGAATCCTTGGAGCTGACATGAGTCCAACTTCTCCCCAGATTGCTGGCTTTTTTGATTACAGCATCTTTCCTTTCTACTGACACTGCTTCCTGATTATTGGCTTTTGAGCAGTGAGCAACTGAATGTGAGTTTGGTAGCATTAGCATGTGTCATTTGTCTGCTGTCCTGACCTGGACCTTCTAATACTCGTTTTAACCACTACATAGTTTTCTATAGTAGGATGGTGCCACAGTTTAATTAAATTTCCCTTGGGATGGACATTTGAAGTGTTTCATATTTTATTATGATGAAAAATACTTCTATAAACATCCATTTAATGTGCATGAGTATTTATTTTTTCCAGTTTTTAAAAAAATTGAAGTACAGTTGACTTACAATGTTTCAGGTGATCAGTTATTCCTATATATTCTTTTTTAGATTCTTTTCCATTATCAATTATAAGATACTGAATTCATTTCTCTGTGCTGTACAGTAGGTCCTTGTTGTTTATCTATTTTACATATAGATGCCAGCCTCCAGGAGAGCTCGTGTGATGACGCAATATGTCCATCACTAGTGTCTTTGTCCCTAGGGTGACTTGCAGCCACTCCCTGCCTCCCCAGGAGACTCTCCAAGGCCAGCAGGTGGATCTGGCCCAGGCTCCTATCTAATTCTGTATTTTGCCCTTGGTCCCGGTGTGCATGAGCTTCTGTGTGCACTCTTTAAGAGAGAAGTGTCTATTTTTTCCCAATCCAGCAGAGCACCTGCAATCACACTCCACTAGGTTTCAAAGCCAAATGCTCTGTGGGCTCCTCTTCCTGGCACTGGGCCTGGCTGGGGGTGGGAGGGAGGGGACTGACTTGGGGCTCAGAGCCGTCATGCCTGCGGGAAGAACTTCTGTAATGTAAGTATTCTCAGTTTGTGGGTCGCCCGCTCGGGGGTGTGGGACTTGATCTTATCATGAGTCCGCCCTCCTGCCCATCTCATTGTGGTTCCTTCTTTATGCCCTTAGGTGTGGAAGATCCATTCTGGTGGGTTCCAGTCTTTTCCGTCAGCGACTGTTCTGCAGGTAGCTGTGACTTTGGTGTGCTCGTGAGCGGGGGCGGCCTTGGGACCCTTCTGCTCTGCCATCTTGACCACTGTCTCTGAAAATGGCTCTTGCTCTCAGAAGCTCTCATTCCTTGATGGTCTTCTGTTCTCTAGCTTGCAGATACCAGACATAGCTCAAAAGCAACGCATTTCACCTCAGCCTATCAGGAGAGCAAGAGAAGGGGCCAGGGCACTGAGCAGCTCCTCAGGTCCAGAGCACTGACAAAGGGGCTGGATCTCTAAAACACATCTTTGGTCCAGTCCTTCAGTACCTCAGGAAAAGCCAGTTCTCACTTTTCTAAACTGAATCAGAACTTGAAAACAGCGTGGCAGGAGGCGGCATCAGTCCTTGTCCAGCACAGGCATAAACAGGCAACTGAGGAAGAGCTGAAGGCTCAGGCAGACAGCTGGGAGCCCGTGCGGAGCCCTCCCGGAAGATGTCCCCTCCAGACCTGACGAGGCTGGTGGTCTGTAGAAGCAGCTGGTGCCTCTCACCCTGGAGCTGCATACGCACTTGCAGCAGAACTTCGAGATGCTGAAGGAGGAGATCTGGTTGGAGCTGGAGGAGCCACCATCCCAGTGGCAGCCCCATTTCTAAAAGGTTGAAAATGCGGCAAGGCACGGGAGCTCTTGACAATACTGCAATTTTTAAGATACGTGCACTGGTCTTGGTGAGACGTATCAGGCAGGGCTCAGACGCCCAAAAGATGGGCTTCAGAGCAAACCCAAGCCCAGCGAAAGTGCCGCAGTGACCAGCAGGTTCCACCTGAACCACTGGCCTTCCAAGTGTCCTTCAGAAAACCCAAAGAACACGAGGGCTAAAGGAAGCCACAGAGGGTTGGGGAAAAGGACAAAAACAAGGGTAGGGCTTTGCCGGGAGACCGAGGGCTCACAGAGTCTGGGGCAGGGTGGAGGGAACTCACATAGCATCTGGCAGGCACTGAGGTCTGAGAACAGGCTTGGAAGCAGCAAGGGAGACGCTTCATCGTGAGAGCTGGTGGTCCACCGGGCCCACGCTGCGGACCTCCACGGTAGATTTGCTCCTCTGGCTTGAACGGGGACATAGAAAGAGAGTCGGGCAGAGGAATCATATGCCACATCTCCTTTACCCATTCATCTGTCAGTGGTGCACGAGTGTTTCTATAGGAAATGTAATTTCTATCCTAGAATGTATGTACACTTTAAATTTTGAAGGATGCTTACAAATAGTTCTTCTTAAAGTCCTACACCAATTTCCTACCAAAAATGTGTAAGAATAAGTCTTTCGCATTCCAGATATGCAGAAATTCATTTGCTGACACCAGATATTGTTAATCTTTAATATTTATGCTCCGTTAGCTTAAGTGATGTGTCAGTGTTTTAAGTTTTATTTCTCTGATAACTATTAAGAGAGAGTGTGTCTGCTAACCATTTTTATTTTTCATTATCTAAATTGTCTCCTTATATCATTTGTGCATTTTTCCCCTTACTGGGTTGTTGTACTTTCCTTTTTATGTTAAAAAAAATTTGTGCATTATTTGCTTAATTTTTTATGGCACCTTGCCATATAGAAGTTGAAATTTTAATACAGCCGATCCATCTGTTTCTTTACAGTGTTTGCACCTCACATCCTCATTCGTAAGTACTTTGTCTCAGTTCGTCTGGGCTGCTGTAACAAAATCCCAGAGACTGGGTGGCTTGTAAACAACAGAAATGCATTTCTCACGCTTCTGTGGGCTGAAAGTCTAGGATCAGGTCACCAGCTGATTCAGTGTCTGGAGGGGGCCCACTTCCTGGTTCCTAGAGAGCTGCCTTCTTACTGCGTCCCCACGTGGCAGGAGCTGTGAGGAAGCTCTCTGATGCGCTTTTGTAAGGCCACAAACCCCACTATGGGGCTTCCACCCTCATGACTTAGTTACCTCTCAAAAGACCAGCCTCCAAACACCGTTGCATTGTGGGGTGGGATTTCAGCATATGAAGTTGGGGGAGACGCAAACATTCAGTCCATAACAGTACTTTGCTATCCAATAATCAAAGATATCCTCCCTTCGTTTCTTCCAGTACTTTTATAGTTTTACCTTTTAACATTTATGTCCTTAATCAATGCAAAAAAAAAAAAGTTGAAGGCTGTGTGATTCTTAAACTGATGTTGGGGAGAAGAAATATTCCTCTACCCTTCAAGGTTTTTCTGGCTGATCCAAGAATTAAATGGACATGAGACAGATGAACAGGAGAAAATCAAACAAAAATTTAATAGTGAATACAAGGGAGAGACCGAGGAAGACCAAGTAACTCGCCAAAGTTTACTGAAAGCCTCACCTTAAATACCGTCTTCAAAACGACAAAGGAGGATATTGGGGGTGGTAGTTTGGAACCTCAAAGGAGAGGAAGGTAGTTTAAACGAAGATGAAAAAGCAAATGTTTGGTAAATAAATGTCTGCTGGGCTATGCAGAGATGATGGAATTCTGGTCTCCGGGCACTGCTGAGTTTTTCTCACCACACCTAGCCCATATTTTTTGTAGATCTCTCTGGCGGTAACTGTGTTCCATAAACAAGTCCTATATTGATTTAGGCAGCTAAGGGGGTGATAGAAAGAAAGACTTCCTGAGTCTCCTGTTTCCTAAAAATAATCAGCCTGAATGAATCCTCATGCCAAGGAGACACATTTTGGGGTGGCAAATTTTGCTCCCATACACTGGAAAGGCATCTCTGTTTTTCTGTATGTGTTACCAAGTCCAAACTCATTCTGCTCACTGCACGACAGGACAATAAATCGGGAGATGAAGTGTTGGGGCAAGGAATAGCGGCTTTTTTCAGAAAGCCAGCAGATCAAGAAGATGGCAGATTAATGTCTTGGAGAACCATCCTCCTCAAGTCAGAATTCATGCTCCTTTTATACTAAAAACAGAAGGGGCTGTGGTTGGTTGGTACAAATTTCTTGGTGTAGGAATCCTTTGTTCTTGCAGCTGTCCACGTCCACGTGGGTTGGGTCATGGTGCCCCTGTAAAACCTCTAACAAAACAAATGTTATTTTTTTGTTCTGTAAATTGTTATCTTTATATGAGTGCAAAAGTGTTAATATCCTTAAAGGTCAGAGTCTTGAGAACAGGCTCTCCTGTACATTCCAGGCTAAAGGCAACATTCTTCTACAAAAGGTACAGAGCGAGCAGGACTAAGCCTGAAAAACAGGGCACAGGGTTAAAGCCAAAAACAAACAAACAAACAAACAAACAAAAAACCCAGACCTAATATGGAGTCAGATTTGTTCTTTTCTGTTACATATGGACAGACAGTTGTCTCAATAGCTTTAAAAAAAATAATCCATTCATCTTCTACTTTTTTGAACTTTGACTTTGCCACGTGCTAAATTCCCACTGGTCAGGTTGTCTCCAGCAGTGGAGAGCCACACTGTTTTCACTTCACAGCCACTGGTGTTTCCCACGTGATAGGGCATCTTGCTTTTCATTATTCCTCTTCTTCAAAAAACCTTGGCAGATATTATTTCTTTTATCTTTAAAACAATTTTAGAATTCACTTTTCAAGTTCCATTAGGCTTAGGATTGGTTGAGTTTACTCATTAAGTTTGGTAAATTTTTTGTAATTTTTATTGAGATTATTCTGCGTTATATTTTCTAGCTGGGTGTTCCTTGTGCATAGAAAAGCTATTACCAAACCAAGCTTGCATTTGCTCACCTGACATTCAGCAAAGCCAATATATTGACACTAGGTTGTGGTGAAGGAAAAGTACAGTGTTTATCTGCAGGGTACGAAGCAAGGAGAATGGGTAGTCAATGCTCAAAAGACCCAAACTCTGGTGGCTTTCAGGGAAGTGTTTTTTGTTAGAGCAGACAGATATGAGCAGAGAAAGGGGGACACAGACCACATGGCGGGAATTGGGCAGAAAGGAGGGGCACAGGCCAAATGCAGGAAACCACACATCATGTGAGCACCAGGGGTCCCTGCACAGAGAAATAAAAGCAGGAACCTTTGGGCTGATGAGAGGCCACAACTTTCGGCCTGAGACCAACAAAGAAACATCAGAAAAGGCAGGAATTTCCAGTGTCCAAATGTAACCTTTTGCTCGTTATGCCCTCATTTCAATAAAATTAGCCTTGCAGATCAGAAGTACCCATCATGCACCGACGCCATGACACTTCTGATCCAGACTAAATAAGGACAAAAACCCCTCCTCCCTTCAGGAAGGTGGAGTTGGGGTGAAAATCAGGAAATACAACCCCAAACCCATTCCTCCCCAGTGAATATTCCACGCGTTCACTTTTACACCCTGTGTAACTAACTTGCCAAAGAAGCTCAGGGCAGCTGCTCAGCTGAGCCTGCTGCTCTCCCCTTGAGGGTACTACCCATCCTTTAATAAATCCTCACTTTACTTTGTTAACCACTTTGTCTTGTCTTTGAATTTGTTCTGGGATGGGACGAGAACCTGGGACACCGGTTGGATCCACTGGCAACATCTTTAAAGGGGTGAGGGTCACAGGGTGTGTTATCAGCTCATGGACATTTTTCTGGCTGGTTAGTGGCACGGCAACAAGGTGATATTTTAAGAATCTCAATCATCAACCTTCTGGTTCCAACCAGTCTGGGGTCTCTGTGCTTGTGGGAGCAGTTTCTATCCAGGGGGTCCTGGCTTCTGTAGAACAACTCAAGGATATGTGTCTGTTGTTATCTCTATCCCTTCAAGAGGAACTGAGGGTCCAGTGACTATTGTTCAAGCTATTAATACTTCTTCTGTTTGGCTGCTTTTCTTTTGTTTCTGCATCTTCTCATTTCTCTAATCATTAATGGCTTCAGCCTGCTCTTTGGAACTTGAGGAAAACCCAGGAGACTAAAGTTATAAACAAGAAGCTCGGACACAGAGGGGCTTGTACGCAGGAGGGCCCCACAGAGTCCTGCTTGGTTTCATGGCTAGTGGTTATTGTTTGCTGGAAACCTACCTGCTCACCTGATGGAATTTTCCTACTATTTCTACTAGTTTTTACATTGATCATTTTGAATTTTGTCAGACAATTATTATTCCATTATTCGACTTCCTAGTTTTTCTCTCCTTATTACATCCGCTGGGACGTCAAACACTGTGTATCTTTATTTTCTTTGAAAATTCCGCATTATAAATTAAATCAGGCAACTTTATTTTTTATAAAATCTTCAAAACAAGACTTGCGATTTGAACTCTGAAATAGTTACTGCAAACAGCAGAAAAGAAAGAAAAAGAAAAAAGAGATAAAGAATGCATCACTAATGAAATTACACATTCAAATACAGACCATCATGAAATTTCTACTTGGCAGTTAAAGGCTTCTAACTGCACCCCTACCCCCACCATGTTTAAAACTCTAAGTTCTGGAAAAAGAATCCAAAGCATCCCAGAGGCAAAAATATTTTTATAAGATACAAAAATCAGTCATTTGGGATAGAGGACATTTATCTTGTATGAAGCTACATAGCTGTACAAAAGCTGTTGAATATTGCATTTTTTTTTGCAGTTGCAAAACGAATTTTAGATGGAACATAGTAGAATATGTTTCTACTTCAGAATAATAGAACTGTGGAATCTACCAGATTGCTTACTGTGAAGATGAAACTCAATCAATATCTTATTCCCAGGACCCTATAAACAAATCCCTTCAATGCATAGAAATAGCATTGGTGATTCTTGAGTGACAATGTCAGTGTTTGTAATCACAGATTTCTCATTTCAGTCAATAACTTCTCAACTGGCTCCATGCTTGAGCCGCCTTCACCTGGAACGTCCTTTTTGTCTTCTTTACCTTGTCAGCTCCTTCGGTCCTGCAGCTGAGTCTCGGCTTACCCATCACTTTATCACGGCAGGTCTTCCTGACACCTAGGCTGGTCACATCTCCCCTGGGGCACCCACAGCTCTCTCTGCTTTACCTACCAGTTGCTGGTGTAAAAGAAAAATAAAAAAGGAATCAGAATTGCTAAGAGAACTCTCTAAAGTGGAGCCGGGAGGCCAATGAGGAAGTGAGACTTATTCATGTCTCAGCCTGGATGGAATCCAAACTTTTTGTTACCAAACACAAGTATGTGTGCCTGATACACAGCGAGGCCAAGCAAACTGAAAGGTCAGAGTTTGGAGCAGAGAAAGGTTTGTTGCAGGAGCAAACAAGGACAATGGGTAGCTGGTGCTGAAAACCGCTGGACTCCCCAGTGCTTTCTGGGGAGGTTTTTATAGGCAAAATTCAGGTGAGGGCTGCGCATGTGTGTCTGTCTTGATTGGCTGGTGGTGAGGCAACAGGAATCTCAGGGATGCGGTGCTCAGGAACCTCAGCCTGAAGTTACCAGCCTCCGCCTGGGTGGGGCCTTAGATACTGCAGGACTCAGAGGTATAGTGTTACGTGTATCCCTTGAGGCGGAACCAGGACCCTGCCCCACCCCTGCACTGCTGTTTCTCCACTGCCCCTCCTTTGTTTCTGCATCCCCCCCACCCCACCACCACTTCCTTAATTAGAAACTGTTTGAACCTGCCCTTTGGAACTCAGTGAAGGTTGAGCTGAAGCCTAGGATTTGCACCTAGGAGGGCCCCACGGGCTCCGGCTCTGTTGCATTTTCACCGCTTGTCTTCATGCAGGCGTCCAGAACACCTGCACAGTGTTCCAGAAACTCGAGATACTTAGGGGCCCTGTACCCAAAATAACTCATGCCAGCCTATCTCTTAGGAGCAAGTATTTCCTTTTTGCATCATAGTTAGTAATTCTGTCAAGACAACTTTAACAAACTTGTGGCTTTTGCCTACATAAGCCCCTGCCTGTTTCTCTTCCCCAGGGCACTCTTGGTTTTACATGGGTCTGTGTCACCTGAGTTGTAATTTCTAAGACTTCAGGTAAAGCTCTCCGTTCTTTTCAGCCTCAATACTGCTTATTATTTGACACTAGTCATAACTCTATCTGGCCCCTCTACTGGAATAGAATCTCTGTGGTGTGGGGCCAACTCACATTTTTCAAAGTCCGATGGCCCCCCTCCCTGGGCTCTCAGGTGTCGCCTGTGGTCCCTCAGCAGATGAAGTACGCTCTTTGCTGGATGAGTTTGCCCTAACAGACTAGTAGCCAGGTAACGCCTAGTCTCACAGTAGCTCAGGCTGGCTTGTTTCTGCCCACCTCATCAGAGTCATAAACCCCACTGCCCTTCACAGACCCTAAGCCTCTTACCTCACCCGCAACCAACCAGAGCCGTGTGCACAAGCCGATCGGGCATCTCATGACCCGACCTTATAAAGACCCCGACAACCGGCCCTCGGCGCTCTCACAGGCGCCTCTGGTCCGTGTGGCCCGCTGTTGCCTCTGGCAGTGTGACCTAATACACTCCTTTTCTAGTCTCCTCCTTCATCTCTGCTAAATTCTTTTGCCAGTGTGTGTCATTGGCTCACCAGCTCATTGATCAACCCTTGTGCCCCACAACATGTGGGGCGTGGACCACGTGTACTCCCAGCTCCTCAGTCCACGTTCGCCCAGATTTCTGGAGTGAATGAACGGATAGTTTCATTGTTGAGTTTCCTAAGAACCTTTGGTTTGATAGCATCCTGTTCTACTTGTTTATTTATACATAATTTGCCAATTACCTCATTTACTTTCAGCAGGATGCATTTTTTTCCCTATATCTAAGATGCCTATAATTTTGGCAATAAATTTTGGCCTTGAAGACATAAAACAACAAAGACTCCCATCCCCGGGTGGTGGAGTAGGGTACCACCAGACATCACAGCAAAGACACCATCTCAAGTCATTTTTTTAATTAAAAAAATAACTTTCTTGGAGGAGCATAACTAGGTGTATTTATTTATTTAATGGAGGCACTGGAAATTGAATCTAGGACTCTGTGCATGCTAAGCATTCACCCAACCATTGAGCTGTAACTTCCCTCCACCTTAAGTCTTATTGGTAATTAAAAAAATAATAAACTACAGTCCAGAAAACTTTTTAAAAAGTTCTCTTCAAGTTTAATAATCATATTTTGTGTGTATAAAATTACAGTGGTGTTTTTATTAGATCTTAAAAAGTTTAATCAAAAGGAAGAAAATATGAAAATATTTTGTGTTAAGTAAGAATATTGAAATATGAATAACCTAATCAGATACTAAAGTTATATAAGTCACAATAATTGAAATCGTGATACTGATTCAGTCATAGAGGCCAATATTTTTTGCTGCATTCTGGCCTTGTGACCCATCATATTCTTCCCTTGTTTTATTCTGCTTCTTTTTTATTTCTCTGCTTTGTAACTATTTCTGCCCCCCCTTTATGTTTATTCTATCATTGTATATTTTATCTCATATTTTATAGTCACTTTTTTTCTTGAAGGGACATATCAAATGCTGTTTGCTTGTGAATCGTAAATCTTTAAAGGTGTTTTTTCCTTTCATCTCAGTGCAACGTTCGAACTTTTTGATAGCACGGATTCTTTTCATAGATTCCATTTTCACAAAATTTATTTTTATGCATACAGCCCACTGCTTTAAAAAATTTTTACACAAATGTTACTACAGACATCATATAAATGATTTTCAACTTGTCTTTTCATTCGGCATTTGTTTTCAGACTTCACCCATGATGGTATGTGTAGCCCAGTGCAAGCTTTTATTTTGTGTAATGTTCACTGTATGATCGACACATTACTTTCTAATCCGTTTTCCCATTAGTAGATATTTAGGTGATTCCCATCTGTTTTGCCCCCACAGACATTGCCATGTAAGCAGCTTGTGTGTCCTGTGCTGAGACAAATGCTCCCAGCCTCCCCACACGTTGTACACCACACATGGCACTACTGACGTGGCAGACTGGGGTCAGTGCCGGACGGCGCTGCTCCCACAGGAGGTGCTGATCCTGGCAGGCCTGGCTGCCCCCGGCCCCGCTCAGCCACCAGGGGATACCTGAGGACAGAAATACAAACTCCACACCAACTGGAGGCACTTCAGGGGCTGGAGTCTAGAGGCTCTGCCCCACAGGACAGATCCGACAGGGAAATGGAAATTACCTGATGTGTGGACAATCAGCTCCCGGAATTACTGTCAAGTCACTCTTCAAAGTGGTGTATCAACGGAAACTCTCAACATCTCTTTCAATCTCAAGATTGTGTCTTTCTGTATTTATCTGATAATTTTCTACTCTTCATTTTATGTTCTCCTTCTTTCCTTCCCTCCTCCTCCTCTTCCTCCTTCTCCTCCATCATCTCTCCCCTTTCTGTCTCTCTTCTCTCTGTCTGTCTGTCTGTCTGTCTTTCTCTGGATTTCCTACTAGTTAGGCATTGTATCTGGATCAGTCCTGGTTCAATCATCTGTATCTCTTATTGTTTCTATCATGTTTTCTATTTCCTCTCTCTGTATTCTCTGAAATGTCCTAAACATTATTGTCCATCGATATTTGTTAATTTGTATTTTGTGAATTATAATTGTCATCTCCAAAGGCTTTTTTGGTGGATATTTTCACATGGTCCATTTTTCATAGTGCCATGCTCTTATTCTCTGGATGCAATATTTTATAAAATCTCTCTGAGGATACCAATCAAAGAGGTTTTATTCTTTTATGTTCTTTGTTTATACTTGCTTGCTCTCTGGATTGCCTCTGTTTCCTCCAAGATAATTTCTATCTCCGTGTTTCTCTCTGTCTTTAGAATCCTGGTTGCTTTATTTTGTGCTGAAGGTTTTCTCTAATCTCTAATGAGCACCTAAAGGTCAATGGAAACTCTGGGATGGGAGCAGGGACTGCTGACTTGGACTGTCCTCAGAAGGAGTGGGCAAAGAAGCCCCTGAGACTACGTCAGGGCTTTGCCATCTCCTTGTAACAGCTGCGTTCCAGCAGGAGGTGGCTTTCACTCTGGGTCTACACACCAGCTGCCCAAGTCTTCCCTGACTGGCACATTCCTCTGTGCCCAGGGAAGTACCTGGTCGATGGTCCCAGCAGCTCTGTGCACGGGCTGGGGTGGGATGGGCGGGGACGTTAACCACCCTGCACACGGATCTTTTGACAGGGCTTGCTTGGTTCTTAGGCCTTTTCTCCTCTCCCACCCCCAACCGTGAAGCCTGGGACCGTCCCTAATCCTGTGGGCAGGGCAGTCTCCTCCACGCTCCCTCCTACCCCCACCCCAGCTCCTAGTCTAGCTGTGGTTTCCTCTGGGCTGTGGTTTCTTTCGCTATGTCCTCCATCCCTGCTCTGCTGTCTTCAGTCAGTGCTCCAGAAACGGGCTGTGCCCGCTCCTCTGCACGTGCGCATCCTTCAGCACGGCTCTTCCTGTCAGTGTCTGCTGTTGGGGGTTTATTTACACCTTTCTTTTCACTTTCACTTCTATACTCTGTGCCTGGAAGCGACTCCCAGCCCACATCAGAGCAGACACAAAGGTCCAAGGACACCCGTGAGCCCAGGGGGATGCCCGGAGGCTCTGACGCAAGCGCTAGCTCCAAATGCACACATTTAACACATCAAATCGTCTGGGGCATCTGAATGTTGATGGGTGGGTGTAAGTTTAAGGCAAGGAGAGAAAGGGTTTGGCCTGAACACCTGGTGTGTGATGTGGTCATTTACAGAGATGCAGGAAGGACTGTCATATTTGAGAAGCTTCTAATCGTTGGAAGGGTTTGGAATATATCAACCCAAGATACACCGCTTTGGAATATTGATCATTTTTAGTTGAAGGTACGTGAGAAACAGCTGGTGCAAGGACACTCTGAACTTCCTTTGTCCCCCTGAAAGTGGGAGATACCTCTCCCCTGTGAAAGGTAACTTCCCCATACCAGGAGGTAGCAGGTACCCATATCACCAGAGAGAAGGCGTTGATGCCTAAGAAGGCTGCATAAACAAACCTGCTACTTCCGCACTCTATTACTACCTCAACCCCAACCTTCTTCGTCTTGTCCGTCCTTCACATACTTATTGTTTCTTTGTCTAAAAGGTATAAAGTCTGCCTGCTTTGGTCACTTCTTGAGTCCCGTATCTTTAGGGACTCCCGTACACACACAATTAAATTTGTTTTTCTCCTGTTACTCTGTCTTACGTCAATTTAATTATTAGACCAGCCTAAGAACTTAGGGGAAAGAAGGGAAAAGTTTTCCTTACCTACAGCACAAACAATTGTTCGGCATCCCCTTTAAGCTCCTTCTTGGTTTATCACGGCTCAGAGCACGTTTTAGCTGAGAACCAGAACTCTTTGAACAAGGCCAAGTTTTACACTTCACGCAAGTGGTGTTTATCCACCAGCAAACTTTTAAAATCACTTTTAATACTTGTAAACCTTGATTTCATTGATCATGGAATGAAGAGAATGTTTGTTCAGAGATAAATAGGTTAAAGGTTATGATTTTCCTCAGAATAGGGAATACAGGATAAGATGTTATCTGTTTAACGAGCTTCTTTGGGCAAGTTTGTTTTTTAAATCCTTTTAATAACCATCTGAGGTTTTTTTTGTCTAGTCTAATCATTCTCTGAAGTGCAAGGGAAGACAGAGATTCCTCATGGTAGGCATCCAGTGTTTTATGTTCGGTCAGAGTCGGTGATTAGCTCAGCATGGTGGGAATAATGAGGGATGACAAGCCAAGGCGAGCTTCAGAACAAGCCCTTTGTTTGGCACGAGAAGTTTAACAGACTTTAAAGACTGGAGCCCAAGCTAGAGTGAGTCACGTATGAAGAGCTGAGTTAGTGTCACCAGCCTCTCCGTTTAGTGGGGGTGTGCTGCGCCAGGGGTTCCAGGAGAACTGGTGCCTGGCCTTGGATGGCTGGAGTGCCAGGCAGGGGCACGTGGCTCCCCTAGTCCAGAGAGGCACCCCGGGCCCTGAATGCGTCATCATCCTGGTCTGGCCTGTGCTGCGTTGTCCGTGGGACCTCAGGTTGGCATTCCCACGCTGGCAGGTGGGGCTCTGGGGTTGAAGGCATTTGAGTTACTTGTCATGACTGTATATCAGGGAGTTTTTAATAGAAGCGAGGATTTCTTGCATCTAAAAGGGGAGGCCTCCAAAAAAATAAATAAAAGGGGAGGCATCACCATGCAACTGCACGTATGACTCCCCTGTCGGTGTGACTCCGGGTCAGTGCAGAAGTAAGCGCCATTTAAGGTTTAGATCTCCATAACCCTTTCAAGGTGCAGAACTTGGCTGCAATCAAACGAGTATCGCCAACTTTGCAGGTGAAAAGTAGATGCTTGCAGCAGACTGCTGCTAGCTAAATGCTTACCTGGGAACAAAGGTGACTTAAGGATGTCCTTGGGAGGAATCTGAAATCTTGATCTTCAGGAGTGGCTTAGATTACTTAAAATTTCTAGGAGTGATAAAATTACTGTTCTGGACAGCCCGTAAATGTGCATATAAAAGGGCGGGGCCGTAAATAAAGAAACGTAATGCGCTTCTTGGAAAAAAAGAGTTAATACCTATAAGATCAAAGATGAAAATCATTGTCCTCCTGAGGTGTTTTATTTAAAAATCATGTTTTTGTTTTTTAAATTAGTTACCAACCCTTAAAATTTGGGCAACTTCTTTTAAGCATCCAAATTTAAAAGACCAGGCAACATTGGGTACGTGCAGGCCCCGGAGTGGCTATGCATTAGGTAAGAGGTACTCCACATTGTCATGGGGCCTGTCACCTCACCTGAAACACATACTCTCTTACTCATTTTATCCTGGTTTAGATTGCAGAGAAAAGGGGATTGACTGTTAAAGGCTTCTAAGGGAAGAGAGAGAAAACAAGCAGGTTTTAGGCTTCAAGTGAACCAATGAGAGAAATTCACTCAGCAAAAGAGACTGAATATTAACATCAAGAAAATGCAATAAAAGCAGACAGTGTGACCTCAAGCCCTGACTATTAGATGGAATGCAAGATCTTCCACGTATTTCCCTAAGTAACAAGAGGAGGAGTTCCATTCAGAAATCCTGTATAGACTCGATTCAGTAAATATTTTTTAGCCTCCTTTTTATGCCTAACATCAGGCTAGGCCCCGAGGATGCCAAAGTTGGGAATACAGTTTCTGCCCCAAGGAAGTTACAAAGTAAGGGGGAGGCTAGCATATATAAATGCATAAAAATAAATGGACTTACCACTCTATAACAGAAAGAAAAATAACCCAGTTAAACATAGGCAAAGGGCTCTTTGCCTGTTTTTATAACACATAGAAATTTATACCAGATAGAATCTTAAACTGCATAGGAACTTATACCCGCAGAAAATTAACTCAAAGTGGATTGGAGATCTAAACATAAGAGCTAAAACTATAAAACTCTTGGAAGAAAACAGCAGAAATGTTTCATGATTTTGGTTTCTTTGATGTGACACCACGAATACAGCCTATAAAAGAAAAAAATAAATAAACTGACACCATCAAAGTTTAAAACTTTTGTGCATCAAAGAACACTATCAACAGAGTGCAAAGACATCCCACAACATGTGGGAAGATAGTTGCAAATCACACGTCTGATTAGGAATTAATACCCAGAATGTGTAAAGAACTCCTATGAGTCAACAACAACCAAAAGCCCCGATTAAGAAATGAATAGACATCTCTCCGGAGAAGTCATATAGATGGCCAATCACACATAACAAGACGTTCAGTGTCCCTGGCTATCAGGGAAATGTGATCAAACCCACAACGAGATACCACTTTGTATCCATGACGATAGCGACAGTAGAAAGACAGATAATAGGTGTTGACAAGGATGCGGAGAAACTGGAGCCCTCGTAAACTGCTGGCAGCGCTGGAAAAGGATAACAGCTGCTGTGGAAAACAGTCTTGAAGCCCCTCCAGCAGAGTGACTGCACCAGCACCCCACTCCCAGGTATACACCCAAGAGAGACGAAAGTGTATGTTTACACAAAAACTTGCACACAAATGTTCCTAGTGGCAGTCAGAAAGTGGAAGCGACCCAGGTGCCCATCAACTGACGAATGAAGAAACAAATGTGGGAGATTATTACAATCGAACACTATTCATCCATAGAGAGGAGTGGCGTTCTGATACATGCTACAACATGGGCGGACCTCGAAGACATTATACTAGGAGAAATAATTCTGTCTCAAGAGACCACACGTTATATGACTTCATTTATACACAATGTCCTGAAGAGGCAAATCTAGGGACACGCAGAGATTGGAGATTGCCTGGGGCTGAGGGGACCGGGAGATTGAGGAGTGATGGGTAAGACATGTGGAGTACGCCTTGAGATAATGAACGGGTTCTAAAGTTGACTGCGGTGATGGACATACAATTCTGCGAATAAATTAAAGACAATCCATTTCCACACTTTAACTGGGTGAATTGTACAGTATGGGAATACTCTTGATAAAGCTGTTACAAAACAAGTGAATCAACACGTTTGGTTGTGGCAGGTGCCCTGACGGAGGCTGGTTCCAAGTACAGTGGGACAAGGGAAGGAGCGGTTTCATAGACGTGATCCCCAGACACACCTAGAAGCATGAGAAAACTTTCTGGGCTTCTGTCTTTTCTAAGCAAACACAAAGGCCTGGAACATGGCAAAGCCCAGAACATTCACAGGCATTTAGCACGGCTGAAGGATATGGGACAAGAGGGACACAGTAAGGGATAAAAGTCCAGGTTATGGGGGCTTGGCTGGGAGGGGTTAGGGAGCTTAGCCTTTATCCTGTAGGAGACGGGATCTAGAAAGATCCTCTGGCACTGGGAAGGAGGATGAATTTGAGAGGCTTGGGCATTCACTGCTTCCTACCTTGTCCCACTGCACTTGGCAGGAGCCATCATAAAATGCATTTATTTTTGTAAGTGCTTATATGCCAAGTCCTTCCATCAGTTTGTGTCGTCCTCAGGGAAAAAGAGTCCTACCAATGGTGGTATTTCCAGGGTCCAGCCAGGTGCAAGGCATAAAGTCGGTGCTGAGAGAATACTTCCTGAATTGCATTTACGTGAGTATTCTAGAAAGCACTGCTCAGAGTCTTACTTTAAAAACTACATAAGAGATTTTGCATGCCTCTTATATTTTATTCATATAATATATTAGGTGTATAAAACACCCTCAGATACCAGTTAAGAGATTTCTCAATAGGTGAGACAATGGAGGTCTGAATTAGACCAATGGCTGCAGGACTGAAGAAAATGGACTGACTTGAGAGAGTTACGAAGCAGGACTGATAACACCCAGGGAACACATAGAAAGAGCAAGAGAAAGAGGCTTGTTGGCTCCCTCCCAGAAGCTTGCTGGGAATAGGTTAGATGGCACAGGCAGGATGTGTCGGGGAAAGAAAGCACACAGGAAGGAGTCGGTGTGGGGAGGGGGCATTTGCAGGGGGCGGGGGGGAGAAAAGTCAGACTTGGACACGTGGAGCTCTAGGTGTCTGAGGAGCAAACAGAATTTGAGCCCATGAGAAAAGAGTGGATGAAGTCATGCTGGGGGAACACCAAGTGGATGAATAATATTCTATTGCCCCCTGTGTGTGGATATAGGTTTTATCTCCTCAGCTCCTGTGAGGACAGCTGTGCCTCATCCATTCATTCATTCACTCAGTAAATATTAACTGGGCTCTAATATGTACCAGGTACCATTCTAGATGCTGGGAAACATAGTGCTTAGAAGTGGTGGGGGGTGTGTGTGAACACTTTACCAATAAACAAATAAACAAATGACAGCACCTTGTGTGGAGAAAAGAGCCCTGGAGAAGACAAAGCAGGGTAAACAATCAATTCATACTCAGAGAACGCTGGCTACTCAACCAACACTCAACCAACACTCAACCAACCAACTCCTTGATTTACCTGAGGGTCAAATTCTGAAGCCCACATAGGACATCAGCCTTTGGAACATCAAAACATGCTTGATGAGCTTGACTTATGACAAGTTGGTGACTCCTTTTTCCCCTGAGGTCCAGTGTTACACTGCTGCCTGCCACAGCCGCACGAAGACCTCCAGCCTGGCTCTGGAAGCCAGTGCATTACTGTGTAAGTTGCATTAGCCGTATACGTTGCATTGCCTCTTACCAAGCACTGGGTGCTAAAGGGGCAAGGGGTTGGTTTCTGCCTCCCTGTGACCCGACTGCAAGGTGGGCAGGGAGCCCCACCGAGCAGAGGGATGCAGGCCTCACCCAACACATCTCAGGCAGCCCCCAGGGTTCAGCAAGCAGGGACAAGCAATTATTTGAGCATCGCTTTCCACGGCCCCCTGCCCGCACCACCACATGGATGAATTATAACGGCAGCAGGAAAACATATGGGGAAAGTGCGAAAACCATACCAAGAGGGCACTTTAAGACAGTTTTCCTCTTACACAGAACTCCCCAAATTCTATAATGAAATTCCTCATTTTCACATTTTTCCTTCAATCAACCCTTTGCAAGGTGAACTAATGTGAGAAATTTTGATTTCTATTTCACTTCACATTCAAAGAAAATGCCTTTGTCGAACCACCACCACAGTTAGGCACAAGGAGGGGCGTCGCTGGCAAACATTAGAAGGTGGGTACACACAGGACGTCTGGGACTGGGGCGGCTACATCAGAGGGAGCTCTCCTCAAACCCAGTCAGCCCTCCCGCTTTGCTGCTTCTGTGAGCTGGTAACACTGTCCTGACAGTCGCTGCGAACCCAGCTGAGTAGAAGGTGCTACTTCTCCTTTTTAATTTCTGCAGTCTGGTAGCTTGAGTGTGTTCTGAAACAGCAGACCCCTGACATTACCTGGCAACATATCTACAACAAAATGAACTCATTAAATGATGCAACATGATTCTACACAAACTGACAAGCATCCTTTCTAACACTGAAATAGAGTACTAGGGGGCAAGGAAGGATAAAATTCATGGCCAGAGGCAGAAAAGGGAAGGATAAGATGGGTGTCTGATTTCAGAAATATTTTTCCTTTCACCAGGATTGAAGAGAAAGCCTGGTGCTCTAGGGCAGTGGTCTTATCCAGTCCGAGAAAAATTTAGGCATATACCCCTGTATATGAACAAATTTTGTCCATGTGTTTTATGTATGTTATAAAATTCACCCAAAACATCCACTTAAAAGAATGAGAGGAGAAATGAATATAAATAGAAATTCTAACACTGTCTTTCTTAGAGGTCACCTCGTACGGTGGCAGGACAGTTTCCTGGGAGCAGAAACAGTGACTCAGAGGCAGGAGCAGACCAGACCCGGTCCCTCACCGCGGGCTCTGCCTCTCTCACTGGTCCCTGGAAGCAGGGGCAGCGCCAGACGCTGCTGCATGTGGAGGAACAGAGAACGAGCGCTGCCTTCTGGCCACAGGGGACGGATCCAACCCAGCTGAACCAATACTAATTCCGGTCAACCCTCCTTTTTATGACAACGACTATTCCAAGTTTTCAAGAGGGCTAATGAGTGACAACCAGAGACTGTCCTTTGTTCCACAAAGATAACACCACTGGCCCAGTTAAAGTGTCAGCAAGAACTCACACAGTGTGTGCAAGCCTGGACCGCATATTCGTCCACGTGAAGGGAGCAACCTGTCTGTACCCACCAAGGTAGCCCTCTGGCCCTGCGGGTACATCCCCAGAGGTGGCAGAGGAGTTAAAACAGATTTCTTTGAACTTCTTATTTAAGTGAGAAGCCAGGGAGGAAAGTTGGCCAGCTTGCATTTCTAGACCTACCCGACTGAAAAAACCCTAAAAGCTTGGTAGCGCAGCACGCTTAGAAGCGTCCGATGTACTTATACTTACACACGGCTTAAACACTTTTTTTTAATTTAACTTAAAAACTTTCTATTTGTTTAAGGGGGAGGTAATTAGGTTTGTTTGTTGTTTGTTTGTTTAAATGGAGGTACTGGAGATTGAGCCCAGGACCTCGTGCATGCTAGGCATGCGCTCTACCATTGAGCTGTTCCCTCCCCGCTATGTATTGCTTTTTATAACTTAATTTCTTTCAGTTAAAGGGAGGAGCTTTTCGACACTCAATGCATCACACTGTAGTCACTGGGAATCCCTATAAGCTAGTCCTTCATCCCTTTAGCCTCCTACTGACGCCCTTAAAGCATCTTAGCTTCCTGGCAACAACAGATATTCCAGACCTACTGTGAGTTTGTTTGAGATGGCCTGGGTTGTTTCAGGGGAGAATAGAATTGGGAACCAAAGGATGAGTGTTCTCACCATGAGAAACGATGGCAGGCAGAAATGCTATAGCGGATGCTGAGCTGTCACCAAGTCCAAACTTGTTCCGCTCGCTGCACAACAGGCCAATATATCAGCAGAGGAGGTGCTGGGGCGAGGAGCAGCGACTTTATTCAGGAATCCAGCAGACTGAGAAGATGGACGGCTAATGTCTTGGAAAACCATCTTCCCCACGTCAGAATTCAGGCTCCTTTTATACTAAAAAGGGGAGGAGGTGTGGTTGGTTGTTGCAAACTTCTTGCTGTAGGAATTCTCTGTTCTTACAGCCGTCCACGTGGGTCAGGCCATGGTGCCCCTGTAAAACCTCTAACAAGACAAACGTTATTTTCTATTCTGCAACTTGCTATCTTTATAGGAGGGCAAAGTGTTAATATCTTTAAGATCAGAGCCTTGAGAACAGGCTCTCCTGTATATCCCAGGCTAAAGGCAACAAAAGGTTTTACAACAGGTGCAGAGCGAGCAGGACTAAGCCTGGAAAACAGGGCGCAGGGTTAGAGCCAAAGGAGCAGATCAATATGGAGTCAGAGCTGTTCTTTGCTGTTACAGAGCCAACTCATTAAACAGGGGAGATGTTTCTGTGGGTTTGCCCTGACCGTTCCAGTTTGCGCATGTTCTCCCCGGCCACGCATTTACTAAAACCCTAACCCTCAGGCAAACACGTCTTACCTGTCGTCACTGGGCGGCCAACTTACTGAAACACGTAATAGGTAAAACACTTAACTAAAAACATACTATTAAACATTTAACGTAAATCCTTCATTTCTCTGACTACGCTAAAGTCATCTTTTAGGCCCAGTGTTTTGTCTGCTATTTGTACCAGGTAACTGACATCTGTCACCACTGCAGTGTGATGCTGGCCCCTGTAACCAGGAGGCAGGGGGAGACTGAATTGATGCCAGTTCCCAGCTTCCGGCAGCTCCTCTCCCCTAGATGGGCCTTGCTGATTGTCTGGTTTTGCAACAGCTTTACTGAGATACTTGGGCCATCACAAAATACGCCTCGGCGGCATTTGATTATTTTGAATTAAAGTTGCTTAAGAAACAGCCTCCGCAAGAGGGACACTCTGCCCCTCCTCTCTGTCTCCCTGAAGGCAGGAAATTAATCTCTCATATGAAAGATGCACTCCCTGCATCTGGAGACAGAAGGACACCCTTATCATCGGAGGCTGGGAATTCAGGCCGAGAAGCCTGTATAAACAAACCTTATTTAATTTACTACCCCAAGCCCAAGCTCCAGATTCTTCGCTAATTAAGCCCTCAAAGCCTGAATGTCTTTGCCCTGACAATTCCTCACAAATTCATTGGTTTTCTTTTTTTTTTTTTTTGTCTAAAAAGCACAAAAGCTGCCTGCATTGGCCACGTCTTCAATTCCTCTTCTATGAGAACTCTGGGTGCATGAATTAAAACTTGTTTCTTTTCCTCCTGTTAATCTGTTTTGTGTCAATTTTATTATGAGTCCAGGCACAAGCTTTAAGAGGGGTCGAGGGGAAATCCCCCCCCCCCCGACAATACGCTTCACGTACCTTTGAGGAGAGGAAATGCTGACTTTTCCCTGTGCATCTTAGATTCATTGGCTGGGACTCTGTAAATGAGACTAATGAACGACGTTAACGAGAGACAAATGGAGGCTCACACCGGCAGGAGCGCTTGGGAATGGGGGACTCCAAGGGCAACCTGGGCGTACACAGCGCCTCTTCCAAACAATAACACATTTTTAAAGAAGTGATGAGACAAAGAAAAAGACTTTGAGACTCTAGGGGAGACAAATTGTGGGAAGATTGATGGGCGATAAGAGCTTCGTGCAACGCAGGGTCCTCTGCTGTGTCTCAGGGCTGCTCAGGGTCTAGTGCTGTCCAGTGATGAACTTCTGTCCTCCTCTTGGTAGAGAGGGGAGGACGGGGGACACCTTTACACATTTATGCCCTTTAGGCAATGGGGGAGCAGAGCGCTTTTCTTGCATTCGTTGCTTCTCATCATCCTCACTTTAAAATCATCCTTACGCCAAAATGGGTGGCATGTTCTGCTAGTCTTTGCTATACAATTCATCCATCTGAAGCATACAATTCAGTGTTTCTCAGTGTATTCATGGAGTTGTGCAACCATGCCTGCAGTCTAATTTTAGAATCTTTTTTGTCCCCTGACCCCCCCAAAAGAAACTTCATACCTAACAGGGTTCAGTCTCTACGCTCGCACCTAACCCTGGAGTCCAGCCTTAGATGCGCTTTTACATGTCTACCAGCACCGCACGAGAGCTCTGGTTTCTCCAGATTCTTGCTAGCATTTGTTCTGTCTGTCCTTTTGATTGTACGCATTCCAGTGACTGTGAGTGAAGTGGTCTCACTGTGGTTTTGACCGACAGTTCCCCAACTGTTGCCAAAACTCAGCCTCCATACCCCGATGGCCTGACTGAGACTCGAGGACAGAGTTTTGGATGAAGCAGAAAAGGTAGTTTCTTTCTCTGCCAGGCAAAGCAGGTCACAGTGAGCCAATGCCTCCAAGACCGTGAGCCTGCAGGGAGAGCAGGTAAGGGGTTTCACAGCGAAAGTTCGAGAGTCCAGGGCGCACGCTGTTTTGCCCGGAGATCACATACAGGGTAGCAGCGCGTTGCAACGTTGGTCTTCATTTTGCAGATGCAGAGGTGCTCCTCTTTCCGCTGAGTACACTGCTTTTCTCTGGCTTTGAGCATCGCCTACTATTCTTGTGCCTAGAACCAAGGGTGCTTAGGAAAGGCATCTGTGGGAAAATGCTCTGGAGAAAAACTGTACAGTTGAAAATCAGGTTGGTGTATGCCGCCAGCATTTTGGGCAGGCTGAGGCCTGGGACCTCTGGCTGCAGTTTTGCACAGGCTATGACCTGCACCTCAGACAACAAAATCCAAAGAAACCACAAGGGACTAAAAATAACTGCCTGCAGACACAACTGGGGATGAGTTAGGAACAACAAGGTGCGGAAAACAGAAACCCAGCTGCCGTTTCTGAGGCATCAGTGGCAAAGACAGGGCACGGGGCATAAAAGCAGGGTACCGAGCGCGATCCCGGCACGCAGCACCACTCGGGGCTCGGACAGGCCACTCAGGCCTCCCTCCTCCCCAGCCTAAGGTGGTCAGCGAGGACATGGAAAAGGCCGTGTAAACTATTATACAATCAAGCTGTTACAAATATCACATGGTCGCTGATGACAATAGACTTCTCCTTGGTTACACAATAACTAATGATGTTGAACATCTTTTCGTAAGATTGTTGACTACTTCTTTGGAGAAGTGCCTATTCAAATCCTGTATTAATTTTTAAATTGCGTTATTTGTCTTTTTTTTTTTTAAATTGAGTTGTAGGAGTTTGTTATCTGTTCTAGATACAAGTCTTTCATCAGATATATGATTGGATAAAATTCTCTCCCATTCTCTGAGTTGTCTTTTCCCTTGCTTAATAATATCATGTGTAGCATAAAAGTTTTAATTCTGATGTGTCTAAATCATCTATTTCTCTCTTGTTTTTTGGTGTCATATCTGAGAAACCATTGCCTAAAACAAAGCCATGAAGACATCTTCCTATGTTTTCTTCTAAGGGTTTAATAGTTTCAGCTCTTATATTTAGCTCTATGAGTCATTTTGGGTTAGTTTTTGCATACAGTGTTTGGTAAGGGTCCAATTTCATTTTACTGTGTGGATGTCCAGTTGTCCAAGCAACATTTGTTAAAGAAGCCGTTCTTTTCCCATTGAATCCTCTTGGAATCCTTATCAAGCTCATTTGACTATAGCTTGAGAGTTTATTTCCAGCCCCTCAATGTATTTCATTGCTCTGTAGGAGCTGGGCCTTCTTTGCACACAGACCCAAGGCCCAGTTGCTAACACACTTTCTGATTCTGTGTAGGGTCTCACAGGTTCTTTTCCTCCAACCCTGTGTGGTTGAATCTGTGTCTGCTGGCACCTCTGACCTTAGGCCTGCCTTCTGTTCCCTGCATCTCCACCTAGTTTAGAAGCCAGACTCTGTGGCTGAGGCCCTAGAACTCCTGTCTGCCCTCTTTGCAGTGCCTGCTTCCCCACCCCTCTGGGATGTAAGCCTGTGACAGTGAAAGATGCACTTGGCCAGGCTGCTCATGCTTCACCTCCTGCTGTGCTTGGATTTCCCCTGACACCATTCACTGCCTGGCTGCTGGGACCTCAGCTCCATCAGGTCACTCAGCCATTTCACTGGATGGCAAACCTCCCAGAGACGTGGTGGCTTCAGATAACCACCATCATTTTATTTGTGTTAAACCCTGTCTGTCAGGAGCCGGTGCAGGGTTCAGTTGTAGTCCTGCTCCACGTGGTGCTGGTGGCAAACTGGCAAGGGGCTGGGACCCCTGGGGCTGGGACTCAGGATCCTGGCCCCGCCACGGCGGCTGTAGCCTGGGAGCCGGCTGGATCTCCTCTCTTCACGCGCCTCTTCATGTGGTGCTCAGAAAGGGAGGAAGGGAAACCTAGCTTTCCCATGGCTCTGTCTTGGCAGTTACTTCTGAATTCTCATGGTCCAAGTCTGTCCAGGGCCAGCCCACATGCAGAGGGAAGGACTCAGCTTTACCCCTTTACTGAGGAGAGGCACGGTCACACTGCAGAAGATCACGGGTGATGCGAAATGTCATTGCAGCCTCCTTTGGAAACAGTCCACCACCAGCACCGCACGCTGACTTTCCCCGCAGGTGGCCTCCAACTTACTAAACGTCCAGGATACAAAATACAGCAATGCCTCACCAAGTCCTGAGTAGAGAAGTGCCTTCGGAATCATTAGATAAATGTTTAGACAATGTTGTGTTTGTCTAACTTTTCTTTCCTCATAAAGAAAAATGATTATTGTGCAGATTTTTTGTCTTGGTAAGCATTTTTGCCTAGGATTGTGCTCCAAAATTCACTGGCAATTTTACTGTTGTTTACTTCCCCCTAATAGGAGTGCAGTGAAATCTCCATGGGACATGTTCAAATGTTATGGGAAATTAAAAAATTATGCAATTAAGCATCTGTTCTCCCAGACTGGAGGTTTCAGGGGACTTTAAGACAGAGATGGGCATACAAGAGATAAAGTTACTTGTTATGACTAATAACTTTAACAATCATCCCCTTACCCCCTCAAAAATACTCAAGGATGTAGAGAAATGAAGTCTTTTATTTTCTATATAAAGTGACGAGAGGCAAGTATGATAGCCGGGTGAGCCAGCAGGGTGGGGGAAAGATTCTCCATCAGTGAGGTGGGAAGGCCTTGGAGAAGAGGGCCTGCCCCTTTGAATGGGGTTCTAGACAAACACACCCACGTCCCTGCTCCACAGACTTAGCTGTCGACAGAATACAGCTTTCTTTACCAAAGAGGGAACACAGCAGATAGCAAACCCCTCAGAAAATGGTTTAGGTGGGTTTTCTTCATAGAAAGATAATTCTCTTGCAGTGTCCATCTGAGTAAAAGACCTGGAGGATTACTGGCAGCTGGGAACATTCAGCTTTACAGAAAAGGTAGAAAATTTAAAGATAACTTACAACCTGATGTATTTCTGTTACAGAAACCTGAATCCCACTGAGAGACCAAGTGACACCCGGAGGGTTGGAGAACTCGGGTTATTCATGCCGGCGGGCCCAGAGGAGTTAACACTCCAAGCTCTGGACCCTGTCTGTAGGTTTACACAGGCTTTTATAGGGTTTTAGATTTCGATTAAGTTCGTGCCATATGCAAATGAGGTGCTAGAAATGGACCAATCAAAAGTGAACTTTTGGGAACCAATGAAATTTTAGGGGTAAATGCAAATGAGGTGTTAGAAATGGACCAATCAGGAGTGAGCCTTTTGGAACCAACAGAATTTTAGGGGTAAGTTTCATTTTCCTAGAAGCAAGCCGTTTTACAGAAGCCCAAAAGCAGGAAGGCAGTGGCCCTGCCTGGGAGGTCTTGCTGGTCCCTTTGTGGGTTTTGCCCCTTCATTTCCTCTTGTACCAATGAATTGAGCTTAAGTAATGACAAACCAAAAATACTGTAGACATTGAATTCTCTGTGGCCAGACCTAGAGGCAGTGGGAAGGGCTTTACATCTTAGGTTTACCAGTGTAGCTGGATGGACACTGACTGGTAGGCTGGGGGCAGGTCATCCAGAGACTTGGGTACAAACCCAAGCCCACCATAATTCAAGGAGAGTCTGGCACAGTCACAATGAGTCAGGCCAATTAGATTCACTGCAGACACCCCCAGAGTCTGCTGGTCATTTTTCCTGGGCTAGCAGAAAGTGCTGACTCCTCTGTGAGAAGAGTTTAGGTGGGAGTCTGTGGGTCCGTGGCCTGTCTTCCAGCAAACACATTTGACTCCGCATGACAAATCTTCCAGCACATTCTTGTCAAATAACAGTTACCATTAAAAAAAAATCCTGAAGTAGTAATTGAAAAAAAAATGTTCAGATTAGGTTAGATTCCTGTATATAACTTTCTTCTGCATAAAAATTTGCACTTTGAGTGCCAACATAGTGGCTTTCAGTCTCTCTCCTTCTCTAGATCCTTCTTTCTCTGTTGTCTCTGTTTGGTGAAAATGGGCCACAGATGCATGTTAATGGGAAAGGACAGATAGAGGGGAAGCAGAAGGGGAGAGTTTTTCTGAGGGTCACTCAGAGCCGAGCTCCGCACCCACAGACGGCAGGGAGGCAGACGTGCAGAGAAAGTCCACACTCAAGGCCGCCAGAGCCAGCACACAGAAGGGGAGACTCGGACTTGTCCATTATCTTGGTCACCCGTCGCTCAGAAAGTGCTGGAGCTCTGTTCTGGACCCGGGGACCTGGTTTTCTCCCCTTGCACCTGTCCCTGCTCCCTCCTTCACTTCACGGACACAGCGTTTATTCATCTGAAATTGCAGAAGTCCTGTCCAGAGACAGACAGACATAGTTCTTATTCCCCTAAGGGCATGGGGGGAAAGAAGAATCTTCGATAAGCTTTAAAAAACCTCTGTCATCTCTGACCCCACCTGCCACCCCATTTATATCAGGGAGCAGAGCATCTTCTGGACTAGAAATCTCTCTTTCCCTCCAAAGAAGAAAGATTGCTGGACTCATAGGCCTGATTTTCCTCGGTTGGACACAGAACCGTGACTCCCAGCTAGTGCTTTTCAGTAATAAATGGAGACAGCCATCAACGGAGGGGGGAAAAGGCAAGCAAGAAAAAGATAAACGAGAAGTGAAGACCAGCACTTTACACGGGAGAAGACAGTCCCTAGTGGGAATATCGAGATGCATTAAGACCCCAAAACAACACCGGGGGCACAGACAAGTCGCTCCCTTTCCTTCCCCACGTGCTCCTCTACCCACCCATCCCACTACCCCGAAGTGGGTGTGAGCCCCCGGCTCGTCCCGGTTACCAGCCCAGACCCAGGCTCTGAGGCTGACGACAGCAATCCTGCCTGCACGCCTGGAGAAGAAAAGCTCCAAACTCTCTCCTCAAATGTCCATGGAGGTTTTAAAAGGATGACTTGGAAAGCAAAGACAAAACCCTAAGCTGTGAAACTCTGAGGCTAACCTTTACATTTCACCCTCTTCCTCTCCTTCTCAACAAATACAATTTCTTGTAGGTTTAGTTTCTTAGAGTTGCCTTAAGGAAGCCCCACCAAACAGGTAATGTGAAAACACAGAAATGTGTGCACTCAGTTCTGGGGGCCAAGGCGTGGGCAGTGCTCACTCGCTCCGGAGGCTCCGGGGGAGGGTCCTTCCTGCCTCTTGCAGCTCCTGGTGTTTCCAGGCGTCTCTGTTTGTGGCTGCACCACTTCAGTCCCTGCCTCCGTTTCCTCTCGGTCTTCTCTGTTTCTCTCTTCTGTCTCTTATGAGGATACAGGTCCATGGAGTTAGTCCTGCCCTAATCCAGGATGATCTCATTAAGATCCTTAATTTAATTACACCTGGAAAGATCCTTTTCTCAAATAACTCACATTCACACATTCTAGGGGGTAGGATCTGGGCATATGTTTTGGGGGACCATCATTCAGCCTACCACTTACATCTATGAAATATACCGTAAAAATTTGGTCAGGTTAAATACAGAGTGGATTTTTTTGAGAGAAATACAGAAAAATGTATTTTAAGAGTAATTTCCAAATGCTACTGATTGGCTGAGGTTTTGTATCTTAAACTTTCATTTCCTGATCTGTTTGGCTTAAAGCTAGAATCACATTTTCTACTCAGACCATAAAGTCCAGGGGGCAGGGCTGGGCTGAGAGTCCAAGTCAGAGTGGGTGTCCCATTCCTCTAATCAGGACTCCTCCTGGAAAGTCTGCAGAACCCCACCTTGCAACTCAATTCTTGTCTCGCCAATTGGCCACATGCCAAGTCGGGCTGACCTTCCCTGCTGGACCAACCATCAGCCCCCATTGTAGCGAGAGCGCCCATCCTTCAGGCTCCAGAGCTGCACAGCAGCCTTAGCCATGCCGGCTCGTGGCGGCACGGACAAGCTGCTGCTCTGAGGTGCAGCCTGGAAGGAGCAAATCTGGGGGAAGCGACCCTTTCAGAGATCGAGGCCAATGTTCCCTTGGAGAAGATGCTCCTTTCCCCAGGTAACTGCAGCGTAAAATGTTTTATTGTTTTTGCAGCATAAAATGTTTTGTTTGTAGTTTTTCCAGATAGTGATTCTCAGAGCACATCTTATTAGGGGCTTGTTAAAGTTGTACTTCTTGATTAAGCCAACCCACGAACTCATTTTTCACCTCCGTTGTGAGCAGTGACCTATGTTTCTCCAACTGCAGCTTGGGGTGCATGGGGTGCCAGGTACTAGCTGGAGGCTTGGAACACAGAAATAAACTTCATTGCTGTGGATGCCTGATGTGTGGAGGGGAAATTCTGGTTTAGTTTTTCCTGTTAAAATCTGAAGTAAGAAATAAACCCGGCTCTACAGGCCTGCTGTTTGGAGGAAAAGATTTGCTTTAGCTCCACCTTTGAAAATCTGGTACTGGTGAGTTATCCATCACCACTCTTTATTAAAGATCCGTTTTGCACCAGGCATTGTGGTAGGTCTGTGATGCTGCCCTCAGGCATCTACATGTAATTAAGGAGAGGAGGCCTTGGAAGATGTGATGATGACATCTGGAAGGTAAATCCCGTGCCAGGTGGCGTAGAGCAGTGTAAGTGAGACCCCCAAAAGGGTGATGGACAGAGGCGTCACACTCTCAGTTGTGCAGTGATGGCATTTTGATGGCTTAAAGCCAATATCCAAGGGTTAGAACACCTCTAGCTGCAATGTTGAAACTGCCTCCTTATACAAGATCTGGTGGTAGCTCACAGTGAAAAAAAATGTGACAATGAATATATGTATGTTCATGTATAACTGAAAAATTGTGCTCCGCACTGGAATTTGACACAACATTGTAAAATGACTATAAATCAATAAAAAATGTTAAAAAAATAAAATTGCCTCCTGAAGCCAGATCAGAAGCAAGATAAGGGGCCAAGTTCATGGCCTCGGTTGGGTGGCAATGAAATTGGACTCAGAAACAAGTGGAGAAGCAAGGACGATGATTATACGGATACTTAGTCAAGTTTTGTTTGTTTCACTCTTTCCGTATGCGTAGACCTCACAGGACCTGTCAGCTAGCTGATGTTTACTGAGGATGGAAGGCGGGACAAAGGGATGCCTGCTTTAACCCAAGTAAGTGCATTGCTGAGCTGATGAGTCCCGCACCCAGTGGAGCTGGAGGACTTCTCAGGAAGGCTTTAATTAAGGGTAAATAAGCCCGAGGCATTTGGAAGAGCTGGGTCAGGGGAGGCAGGGAAAGCAGGCGTTAAGGCCAAGAGAAAAAAGTGAACTAAGAAAATTCTCAGAGGCTGTCGAGGACTCATCTGGTGGAGGACTTTATTCTGAGCTGATGTTTCCTGAGTGTGTACCTTGAATCTTTGAAATGCTAGTGCTCAGAGGTGTCCTGAAAAGGGAAAAGGAAAAAAAAAAAAAAAGAAAGAAAGAAAAAGGAAAAAGGATCTGGGTCCAATAAGGAAGCTTGCAGAGTCATAAGGAATTTCAACTGCTAGATGCAGAGCTAATAAGACCAAAGGCTGACTTTCCCCAAGAAATCCAAAGACTCAATAAAACCCAGCTAAAATGTAAAACTGAAACCATCTCCAGGCTGCAGTTGAAATGTCCACTCTACAGAGACATGAAACTACCCACTCTGTAAGGCTGAGCTGCTCAGAGGCGTCTGCTGGGCCGTGGCTCGGGCAGAGGTGGTGGTACCCAGAGATGCCCTTCCCCACCCAGCGGCTTGAGCCTGCTGCCTTCCCCTGTGGCCGCCGGACCACCAACCAGCCAGCGCTGCTCCAGGGGTGCAGAGCCCCGTCCACAGACACACGCTGATGAACAACCTATTACAAGACTCCTGGGCCTGGGAGAGTCAGGTGCTTTGCGGATGGGGCTCCAGCTTGATGGTCAGGGAAGCGGCACCTTTGATTTGCTTATCCTCCTCCGTGCATGTGACAGTTCCGTGGTATCCAGGCACCATTTCTTTTCTCTTGGATCCAAGAACCATCTCTCCATGTTCTGAGTGTCAAAAACACTCTTCCCAGCTAAGCTCGAGTCTCCCACCATGAGATAAGACAGCAAATACACCTTCACAGTCTCTGAGAACATTACTGAGTGAGAACAAAATTGCTGTTCAGGAGGGTAACCTGGAGATGCAGGAAAAAGCTTAGGTTATATTTAATATTCACTTACTTTGTGAATGTATCTGTGCCAAACTCACAAGGTGTTTTCATCTTCTTCCATTCTCTGCTCAGAACATACACGCTTTCAACAAAAGATGTTGTTAAAGTTTCTGAATGGGCATGTTTCAGGTATCTGAGCAATTTAATATTTTCAAGTACTTTTTAGTATTGTTACTGAGTCCAAACTCATTCTGCTTGCCACATAAGGTTTTTGGGCAAGGAAAAAGGACTTTTTTTTCAGAAAGCCAGCAGACCCAGAAGATGGTAGACTAATGTCATCGAGAACCATCTTCCCCAAGTCAGAACTAAGGCTCCTTTTATACTAAAAAGGGAGAGGGGGTGTGGTTGGTTGTTGCAAACTTCTTGCTGTAGGAATTCTTTGTTCTTGCAGCTGTCCACATGGGTCAGGTCATGGTGTTCCTGCAAAGCCTCCAGCAAGATAAATATTATTCTTTGTTCTGCAACTTTTTATCTCTATATGAATGGAAAAGTGTTACACCCTTAAAGGCCAGAGACTTGAGAATGGGCCCTCCTGTCTATTTCATGCTCTAGGCAACATCCTTTTACAAAAGGTGCAGAGCCGGCAGGACTGAGCCCAGGAGACAGAGTCCAGGGTCAGAGCCAAAGGAACAGAGCTAATATGGAGTCAGGTTTGTTTTTCTCCATTACGTGGTGACCTCAGTTCTAAAACCACAAGGAACTAAGTTCTGCCATAACCAGGTGAGTCTGGAAGGAGACCCTGAGCTCCAGGTGAGAGTGCAGCTGGCCGACACACTCCTGTTAGCCTTGTGGGACACTGATCTAATGCGGAGTCAGACTCGTTCTACCCTGCTACAGTGTCCCCCACATTGATGACTATATTAGCAGTACTACAACGTGCTTTGAATATGATGTCTCGTCTCAGTAAGTGCCTGTTACTACAGATTAGCCGATCTGTGTGAGTCCGTTTTAATTAGGCCCCCTCCTGTCTGGGGAAGAGAACATACAGAGAAACAAGTAAGCAGCTGAAGGCTGTGCATTTAAGTGTGCATATCCTGGTTGCTTTTTAGCTCACCGTTAAAGCCATTGAGACATGATAATGAAATTGGTTCTGGAAGTTGGGAAGTGTTGAAACCATGGAGATGAAAGATGTAATGAGAAACACAGGTGTACTGCCTAGAGACTGCCTAACACATCTAGTCGCCAACCTAAGGCGCTAAATTTAGATGCAGGAACGAAACACACGTATTTAAGGAAGCTTGTTCCTTCTCTTGATCTGTGGGATAAATTGGGCCACCTGGATAGAAAATAACCAGAATGTCATGTGGAGCTGAGTTAGGAGCATGTTCTGATCCTCTATCCTATCTTGGGACCTCCCCTTTCCGGGCTTCAGCTGACTCACCTGTAAGTGGACGGGTGTCAGCAGATGCAGAAAGACGCCTTGCCAGAGCTTGCCTTACTGACTAAAAGCAGAAACTTCCGAGAAATGAGAGTGCCACGAATCCCCTCTCCTGGGAAAGCTTTATGACCATGAAGAAGATGGACAGTTGGGGCCGAGGTGTCCTGGACAGCCACCCCCACTCCCCAGTGTCCCTCATGTGTTTGCCTCCCCGCCGTTCGGCCCCTTTCCCTTTGTCTTGTCACTTCGCTACAAATCTGTGGCTCTTCTGTTGAGATGCTGTATAAGCCCCCATGTTGTAGCCGCCACCTTGAGCTACTCATCACTGAGCTCCTCCCACATGCATGCGTGATGCACACATTAATAAACTGTTTGCTTCCGTCTTGCTCTGTTTTTTGTCCATCTAATTTGCAGGACTCCAGGAAAGGAAGCTAAGATGGGTGGGGAAAGAATGTTTTTCTTCCCTGTGGAAGGCCTTGGGAAGAGTTTTTCTTTCCCACATGAACAATGAAGATTTATTTATTCATTAAGAGATTAGAAGGGAGATGGCAGCATGGGTCACAGGGAGGAGTAGGAGCCACCACTTAGTGGGGTTGAACCATGCAGAGGGGAGATTACCTACTGCCATGTGCCCATCAAGACTCAGGAAACTGGAATCACAGAGGTCTTGAAGGAAGGGTAGTGATGTGGGGGGTAGTTTGGGTATGGATGAAGGGGTCTGAATAGAAAGCCTGCCAGTCCAGCTGGGTTTGGATGTGGCCCGGACTGTGGCTCTCAGCTCGCTACCCCGCCCACGGCTGTGCCTGCAGAACCAGCACGCGCTCCAGGGATGCTCTTGCACAAACGAAGAGTAGATTCCTCCAGAAATGTTTGCTTGGTGAAGACTGAAGCAGGGGGAGAAAGATCTGCCCTTAGAGTGACATTTAGCTGGAATCTCATGTGTATTCATAAGCACATTTGAATTCTGGAAACCATGAAATTGGATGCAGATCTCAGCTTCCAGTGTGTGGATGCTGGGAATCCTTGCTTTGTTCTTCTATTGTTTTATTACTGCTGCAAGATTTTGAAAATGAAAAGGTCGCATTCTACCATACTTCAAAGTCTCATTCAAAGGACAGTCACTTGCAGCCAGCCAAGAAAAACAGTGGAGCTCTGAGTGGCATTCTTTGAGAAGCAATTTAACTGACGGTCGTCACTGATTTAGGTGACCTCTGGGCTACCTGCAAGGTAACGCAGACATGTCCTCATGTAGCAGTCCAGAGATGATGAGGTCTCAAGGGCAGCCTGAGTGTGAGGTCAAGTTTCGGCTGCTCCTGTGGGGCTGGGATGGAGGGACGTTCCATCAGGACCACAACGAGGCAGTCCAGAGCGGGAGACGCTCACGCTCACACTTCATTGATTTCCTTCCGGTCTCAGTGACAGATTCTGCTTCCGCACGCTGGCCCCGTGTGCTCCGTGGAAGATTTGTCACTGCCCACCAAGAGGCTGCGTCTCTGTCCTCTCCCCGGGGACCTCGGAGACTTTGCATCCACGGCAGGAGTGATGTTCATGGCTGATGAGGCTGCATTATGAAAGGGGACAAGGCTTCTACCTGAGCCTCTCGCAGGACCCCTGCCACGGGCCACTGCTGGGGGATCTGGTTCTGCTGCTGCAGCTGTCCCCCATGCCCACGTGGAGCAGAGATGCTCAGTCCCCTGTGAGCCTGCCCGCCCTGCAGATTTGCAAGTGAAATAAATGGTGGTTGTTCTTCTAAATCTCTGAGTTTTGGGGAGGTTTGATATGTAGCTTGGGGAACTGGAAGCAGCTCTAGGTGCCTTCTCAGAGACTCTCATTTCAGGATATTTTAGCGCCAGGAATGGGAGAGTGCAAGGAGGCTCCCTTACCCCATTCATCCCCATCAAATGCCTCAGTGTGTCTGGTGTCCACAACCTGCCAGAATTCCCTAGCAAGTCTCGAGGGCTTCAGCCACTTTGCTGTTAGATTTTTAAGGCTTTCTCTGTGTTTGTTTGTTTTTAATTTATGAATACAAGTGACATCCAGGAATCAAAAGAGAGGGAGACCAGTCAAGTGTCCTCATCTATCTGTATCCATCAGGGTCCCGGCAGGACACACACAAGATCACTTATTTTAAAAGAAGAGACAACATGATCTCTGAGATGAAGAGACTCTGCAGACACGGATAACGAAACCAACAAGGGCTGGGGGCACCAGGGACTTGTGGGAGTTGGCCCCCAGCCCCGAAGGGCAGAAAGAATGTGCAGCTGGTGTCAGAGCCTGGTGAGGGCTTGGAACCGTGTCAAGGGACCGCACAGAGCACACCTGGGGTCCGATGGGGGCCACGAGAGCAGGGCGAGGACAAGAACCCGGCTGCTCTCTCCTCCCATCCCCAGGCCTCTCGTTGGCTGTGCTCAGCTGGACGCCAGCGGGGGGGCGGCGGAGCCCAGCTGCTGCTGTGCAGGGGGCGGCTTCCCCGGGAGCAAGGCTGCGGGCGAGCCGGTGGCATACCACGGACGCCGCCTGCCTGGCTCCGCTCTGCTGCTGGCCCAGGGCTCGGACAGGGAAGCGCTCCTGAGGTTCGGGTTTAGGTTTCTTCAGGCTTCGAATAAAAGGGGGTTGTTGAGGTAGCACGACCAAGATGAGTCTCGTAACAATAAGGTCTCTGAGTAACGAGTGACGTCTAGTTCAAGTGAAAAGTACTTCAAAAGAATACCGGATAAAGAATGTCTTGTAGTTAAATTCTTCAAGGGGCTGGCAGAGCGGGGAGCAAGGGAGCGCTGGGGGGGAAGGGGTGGGGGTGGTAGGGGGAGGGCAGGTGAGTGCGAGGAGTTGTGGGGGCCCAGGGAGGGAGGCCAAGCGGCTATCGGTTTTTAGTCACAGGATACTCAACCCGACCCCCTCCATCCCCCCTCAGCCAGCAGATTGGAGGGGCTGAGCGGGGAGGGAGGGAGCGCTGAGCAGGGAGGTGGGAGGTGGGAGGCCGAGGAGGAGGGGGGGAGGAGGAGGAGGGAGGGGGAGGCAGTGAAGAAAAACACTTGGACTGAAGAGTCGAGAACTGTTTCCACGAAGGCCTAGAACCGCCTACCGTACAAAGAATCCTGATCAGAAAGTATACGAATGGCCCACGGAAGCCACCAAATTGACTTTCAGGTTTTTACACGACCTCTGACAAAAGTTCCCCGAAGGGCCTGAAGCTGTATCCAGGTGCGTGTTACAGGAGAAGAATAACCTGGATGCCTGCTGTGCGGTTCTCTCCCTCCCTCCCTCTCTATCTCTCTTGTTCGAGGTATCTTCGCCGTGAAGGAGACATGAATTTTCCCGATGATTCTGGAATTTCTGGTCTACGCAATCACATGACTTCTCTCAGCTTGGACTTGCAGTCACAGAATGTTTACCGCCATCGAAGAGAAGGAAATAGAATGAATGGAAGTAGGACTCTAAGGCACAGCATTAGTGACGGACAACTTCAAGGTGGTCAGTCCAGTAATGAACTATTCCAGCCAGAGCCACAGATGGCACCAGCGCAAGTTCCTCGAGGCCTCAGTGTCTCTGGAACGTCCAGTCCATCTGGTGCTTCAAATTCAGCAGCACATCTTGGATTTCACTTAGGCAGCGAAGGAACATCTAACCTTTCTCAACAAACTCCAAGATTTAATCCCATGATGGTAACTTTAGCCCCAAATATCCAGACTGGTGGTAATACGCCTACATCTTTGCATGCACATGGTATACGTAACAGTCCACAGGGCAATTTTATCTCCATCAGGCCCTACATTACAACTCCTAGTGGTACAACTCGAGAGACACAACAGCATCTGGCTGGGTACTGCAGTTTAATCCTATGAACGCTCAGTGAGTTTATCAACCCTCACAGCCTGGTCCCTGGACTACATACCCTGCATCTGCTCCTCTGCCACACACCTCAGCCCAGCAGCCCAATCGGCAAGGCCACCGGACCTCTCATGTCTACATGCCCAGCAGTTCACCTGCTGCTCCACAGCCACCAAGTCACTCATCTGGTAGCTCGCTGTCTTCTGCCCATAGCCAATAGAACATTCAGAATACTTCAACAGGACCTTGAAAAATCCAGGTTGAAATCAAACTTGAACCCCCACAAAGAAACGTTCTGCAAAATTATGTTCTTCTGGACCTCGAACCTCCAGCAGTTCCTCTTTGGTCAACAGCCAGATCTTAAATAGAAACCAGCCCACTGTTTACAGAGCTGCTACTCCCCCAGATACTGATGAGGCAAAGTCCCGTAGTCAACCTAAGGCCTATATTTCAGCTAATGCCACCACAGGCCATGCGGAATCGGCCCACCTGAAGGGGCAAAACCCACAGAGGGACCAGCAAGACCTCCCAGGCAGGGCCATTGCCTTCCTGCTTTTGTGCTTCTGTAAAATGGCTTGCTTCTAGGAAAATGAAACTTACCCCTAAAATTCCATTGGTTCCCAAAAGTTCACTCCTGATTGGTCCATTTCTAACACCTCATTTGCATATGATGCAAACTTAATTGAAACCTAAAACCCTACAAAAGCCTGTGTAAACCTACAGACGGGGTCCAGAGCTTGGAGTGTTAACTCCTCTGGGCCCGCTGGCATAATAAACCTGAGTTCTCCAATCCTCCGAGTGTTGCTTGGTCTCTTGATGGGATTCAGGTTGCTGTAACACACCCTCTTTACATCCACAAACTCTGGAGATCTGCTACTGCCAGGAATATGTCTGGCAAGTGAGCGTGGGTCCTGCCTTTATTCACCAACACCTTCGCAAAAGTTGAGCATAGGCAATAACTCTGTAACTTCTCCTTGAGTGGTGGTCATTCAGCCTAATACAAATATACATTCAAAATAACAGTTTCTCCCACAAAACCCCCTGCAGTGTCACCAGGGGTGGTGTCCCCCACCTTTGAACTTACAGATCTTCTAAACCATCCTGATGATTGTGTAGAGACAAAATATTGAGCACCTCACAGACCCTACTTCAGCACACGTGGATAGAATAAGTGAAGCGCGGAAGCTGCGTGTGAGATCCGAGTCTGCTGCCTACACACACGCTCTACTGGTGCATCAGGAGGCCAGAAGGGAGCGACTTCAAGGAGAACTTGAGGTTCAAAGTGAAAAACTGGATGAACTAAAATCAGAGGTCAGTGAAATGGAAAATAATCTAGCTCAAAGGCGTCTGAAAAGATCAAATTCCGTATCCCAAACACCTTCACTTGAAGGAACGCAGCAGTTGAGAAGTTATAACAGAAAACTCCAGATTGACATTGACTGCTTAACTGAAGAAATTGATCTTTTTCAAGCCTGAGGACCACATTTTAATCCCAGCATCATTCATAACTTTTATGGCAATATTGGATTTGTAGGTCCTGTGCCACCAAAACCCAGAGATCAAAGGTCCACCATCAAAACACCAAAGCCTCAAGACACAGAAGATGATGAGGAGCTCAGTGGAACTGCACTGCAGGTACTTCTTTGAACCATCCAGCCTTGACCCGTTGTGAGCAGTGTGAGATGCCAAGGCATTTCTGAGCCAAGAGGCCCTGAATCTTCTCTGAAACCACATTGAAGTTCAAGAAACTAGTCTGTCATCAGGGGAAAGTTTCACTGCCACATAGGATTTTGTCAGATTGAAGGTGTGACAAGATGGTGTTGTGCTAATGTTAAATGTCAGCCCACAGAGCTAACAAAACCTCAGTCTAATGTTATGGGCAGTTGAAATTCATCACATGAAAGGTAATCTGCTGAAAGACTTGGCTGCCGGCTGCCTAACCATGTACAGTGTTACCATCAGCCCGTTATGGATGATTCTCAATATGTTAATGCCTAGGTGTTCCCAGTTCCTTTTCCCCGCATGTCACTACTGAATTTTGACAGGAGGAAAGAGTAAAACGATGGCTCTTTTTTTTTTTAAAGCTTTAGTGAAACACTACAAACATGAAGGAAAGGAACAAGGAACAAGGTTTGCTGCTGCTTGGTGCCAATGGACAGGGGAGGAACGTCACGGATCTGTGGTGCTCTCGGCCTTGTCTTTGTCTTCCCTGAAAACAGCTCCACCCCGCGAAGCCGGGCTCTAGGGTCTAGGGATGAAGAGCAAGCAGCACGCGCCGTCCGTACAGGCTCGGAGTGAGGTTCCCACAGCCTCTCCTGCTGTGCAGCTATCTCAAGTCTGCTTCAAGTGGTTTCTTTTCTTCCTTATTATTTCCTTTTATTTCTGTGTGTGTAGTGTCATAGTCTTCTGTTAACTAATCCTCTTTTTTCCTTTTAGTGATTAAGCACGATCATGTCCCTTTTTAAGCCTTACCTGAAGGAAGCAATGCCTTAAAGTAAAAAGGCATCAATGAAACGAAGCTTTGCACAGCACAGCTTTCCTCTGCTTACCCGTACTTTGCCCTCATGAGTGCCGGTGTTCTAGGAAGACACGCAGGTGCTGCACGGTGAACTGCAGAAAATACTGCAAGACTTACGTCTGTAGGTCACACTACATGCTGACTTCAGTGGTGGGTGACACAACACAGGGTTTTATCTTCCACAGGGAAGCTTAAAACAAAAGGTATTTTTAACCCACTGACAGCAGCAAGGTCAAGCTTGCTTTATCTGCCTGGTGTCCCACAGGCCTTTCACAAGAGATTTCTGTTGGGGAAGTACAGTTTCAAAACCAGCAACACAGCAGAACCCACAGCCCTTTTTTGGAGAGAAGTTTGACTGCTTTACTGTAGGGGCAGTCTGTTTCTAAACCTGACTTGGTGGCAGTATCGTGGGTATTTATAAAACAAGGCTAGTCATATTTAGGACAACTGAAGAAAAGCTGGAAAAAAAGAAAACAAGCAAACTTGAACACTGAAGCAGCCTCAAGCATCTCTTTATTTTGATGATAAATTTTTATAAGGAAAATAAATATTCAGATGATCAGGAATGTGTATCACTAAATGAAATCAAGAAAAAGAAATAACAGCATGCATTTAAAACAGAATTTTGAAATTATTTATCAGTGCTTAGAAAGGGGCTAAGGAAGTGCTGAAATGTAGCAAAAGACAGGAGATAATGTGGACTGTCACCCACTGTAAATGTTTGCAAATGAATGTTTTTTAAATAAACAGGATTATTACGGGCGATTCTATATGAATGTCAAAGCCTTAACTTTGCATCTTGTATATGGGAAGAAATATGACAATCCTTATTAATTAGACAATAAACCCAAAGACCTTACATTTGATACATTTTGTTTTTAAAGTAGGCCTTGTTTTTCAGCTTCATCTGCAGTTCTATGTGAAGACTGGTAAATCAGTTTTTACTTGTTTTATTAATAAAACGTAATTTGGAAAAAAAATTCTTCAAAGCCTGATCTAATGAGCTCCAATTTTTACCAAATTTTTAAAAATCAATTTTTGCCCTATTTGACTTTGAGGTAGGTAGAACTGAGATGGACTTGGGATTCCTGGCCCCTGGTGGACACACACTTCCAGTCAGTTATTCAGTTAAACGCTAACCTATGTCCCTGTGAGAAGGAATTTTGCAGATGTAATTAAGGTCCCAATCAGTTGACCTTAAGTTAGAGATTACCCTTGGTGGGCCTGACCTAAACAGGCAAGCCCTTGAAAGGGACAGGACTCTTCTAGGAGAATGAGATTCAAATTGTGAGAGGATTTAGTATGAGAAAGATTTTCCACTGCTGGTTTTGAAGATGGAAGGGACCAAGTGACAGGGAATGTGAGTGACCTTTGGAGCTGAGTGGCCCTGTGACAACCAGTGAGGAAATGGTTGTCACCAAGTCCAAGTTTGTACTGCCCACCACACGACAAGACAGTAAGTTAAGGGACAGATTGTTGGGGCAAGGATTGACAACTTTACTCAGAAAGCCAGCAGACTGAGAAGATGGGGAGCTAGTGTCCCAAAGAACCATCTTACTCAAGACAGAATTTAGGCTCCTTTTATATTAAAAAGGGGAAGGAGTGTGGTTGGTGGTTGCAAACTTCCTGGTGTTGGAATCCTTTGTTCTTTAAGCTGTCCATGTAGGTCAGGTCACGGTGTTTCTGTGAGCCTCCAACAAAACAAGTGTTATTATCTGTTCTGCAACTTTTTATTTCTCTATGAATGGAAAACTGTTTTACCTTTAAAGGTCAGAGCCTTGAGAACGGGCTGTCCTATACATTTCATGCTCTAGGCAACATTCTTTTACAAAAGGTGCAGAGCCAGCAGGACTGAGCCCAGGAGACAGAGCCCAGGGTCAGAGCCAAAGGAACAGAGCTAATATGGAGTCAGGTTTGTTTTTCCCCATTAGGTGGTGACCTCAGTTCTAAAACCACAAGGAACTAAGTTCTGCCATAACTAGGTGAGTCTGGAAGGAGACCCTGAGCTCCAGGTGAGAGTGCAGCTGGCCAACACACTCCTGTTAGCCTTGTGGGATGCTGAGCAGAGATGCTCCAGTCATGTTGTGCCAGACCGTGACCTCCAGAACTGTGAGCTGATAAACGAGAGTTAAGTCACAAATTTGTGATTTGTTACGCAGCAATAGACAACTAATACAAACCCCATGAATGTGACCCCCCTTCCAATAGACATTATTCCAGCTTCCCAAATGTTTCCTCTCTGTCCCCTCACATACAGGTGCATTAGACCCAGGATGAGCCGCTTGCATCTTGTCCCAGCATCTTGTCTGGTTGGCACTCCTTCCCTCCCAGAGTACTAAGCTCGGATGATGATTTATATGGTCACCTCAATCAGAGGTCACCTCCCTCACGGTCTCCTGGACAGGATTTCCCAAAATTTTGCCCAACCAACAAGTGAATGCCAGATTGTGGTCAAACTGAGGTATCTTGGGAAAAAAATCAAGAAAAAGTATAAAATTGCTTATTGCTCTTATTAATCTCACAGGTTTAGACTATGTGGTCAGAACTGGCTGTGGATTAAGCTACTTGAGCCAAATAGAGAAGCTATATTTCTCAAAAATAAATGTGCCATGGCAGAATTTTTGAGACTTTTTTGTGACTTGAAAGATGTGTGCTAACAGTTGCCTTGAAAGTGATACTGATCACAACGACTGACACTTATGTGGTACTTACTAGGTTTTGGCCACTATTCTGAGTACTTTTACCTACATTAGCTTATTAAATGTCACAGCAACCCCATGAGTGGTACTGTTGACATCTTCAGGTGACATAAAGAGACTGAGTTACTGAAATATTAATTAACAAGCCCAGGGTAACACAGTTAGCAGCTGGAGAAAAGAACACCCAAAGCCAGGCTGTGTGCCTCCACCCAACACTCAGCACCTCCAAGTCTTGGGGGTCAAGAATATTTAAGCCACATATTCCATATGGTAGCCAATGTGCAAACTCTAATGTGTGGTGGTCATCATCATATGTGTGAAAAGCAGATTCTCAGAACCCTTTGGACACAACAGGTTTGTGGTGATGCTCAGTAGCCTATTTTAAAAAATTTTTAAAAATTATGCAATTTTTAAAGGTTGCTTTCCATTTACAGTTATTACAACATATTGACTACATACATGTTGTACAATATACCCTTGAGCCTGTCTTATACCCAATGGTCTGTACCTCCCACTTCTCTCTCCACTGCTAATTACTAGCTTATTCTCTGTCTGTGAGTCTGCTTCTTTTTTGTTTCATTCACTAGTTTGTTTTATTTTTTAGATTCCACATGTTAGTGATATCATACTGTATTTGTCTTTCTCTGTCTGGCTTATTTCACTTAGCATAATTCCCTCCAAGTCTGTCCATGTTGCTGCAAATAGCAAAATTTCATTCTTTTTTATGGCTGAGTACTATTCCATTGTGTATGCGTATGTATATCTATATAAATATCTATATATATACACATATAGATATCACATCTTCTTTATGCATTTATCTGTTGATGGACATTTAGGTTGTTTCCGTGTCTTGGTAATTGTAAACAATACCACTGTGAACATTGGGATACGTGTATCTTTTCAAATTGTGTTTTTGTTTTTTTTCAGATACAGTATTGCTGGGTCATACGGCAGTTCTATTTTTAGGTTTTTGAGAAACTTCCACACTGTTTTCCACAGTGGTTGCACCAATTTACATTCCTACCAGCAGTGTATGAGAGTTTCCTTTTCCCCCTAGACTCTCCAACATCTGTTATTTGTGCTCTTTTTGATGATAGCTGTTCTGGCAGGTGTGAGGTGCTATCTCACTGTGGTTTCGATTTGCATTTTCCTGATGATCAGCGATGTTGGGCATCTTTTCATGTGCCTGTTGACCATTTGCATTTCCTCTTCGGAAAAATGCCTGTTCAGTTCTCCCGCCCATTTTTAAATTGGGTTGTTTGTGTTTTTGCTGTTCAGTTGCATGAGCTGTTTGTCTAGACTGGATGTTAGTCCCTTATGGGTCAGACGTTTGCCAGTGTCTTTTCCCATTCAGGGGCTGTCTTTTCACTTTGCTGCGGTTTCCTCTGCTGTGCAAAAGCATAGCCCGCTTTCTGAGTCAGCTGATTCTTTTTGGGGAGTTCGTGGGATACAATATGAAACAAAGCTACTTACTCTGTACTGTGACCCTGCTGACTTGAAGGCTGGATCTTTGTTCTTCAGAGATCAAAAGATGAACAAGGAAATGCCTGATGAAGACCAGAGTCTGGGTAGGTAGCTTAGGGCTAAGGAAATGACTGCAGGAAGGTGGGACAGTTTTTATTGGAACATTCCTGGGGTGACTTCAATAAATGAATCCTTGGTCAATAACCAATCTCCACTTCCTGTGCCTACCCAGTTCTTGTTGAAAGTGCACAAGAGACGCAGAATGTGTGGGAAAATGTGTATCAAAAATATAGTTTGATAGATTTATTGTTGGAATAGGAGGAATTCTTATTAAAGGGACATCACTGGACCGTTTGAATTTTGTTCCCCCATCCTCCTACGCAGAGTTGTATGTCCTGTTGTCACAATTTTACTTCTATGACAGGATGCTGGAAGACAGAGTTGTGTGGAACTCCAGTTCCTCTCACATTGTCAGGACATTATTTATTACAGGGTTTCTCAAATTCGGGAAAGCCTCAGAATCACTGGAGGACTTAAAAACAGATTGCTGGACCCCACAGCAATTTCCAGTTCAGTAAATGGGAGGTGAATTTGCCGTTCTAAGAAGTTCCCAGGTGATGCTAATGCTGTTGGTCAGGGGATCTCAAGCCAGATGCTGCAGAAATTAGAGTTGAAAAGCTTTGCTGCCTTCTCAGGGCTGGCATGCTTCCTCCTTATTAATAATGGGAACTATGCAACTGTGTTTGTCTTTTCACTTTTATTGCCAGGAGCTAAATTTCTGGTTCCACTTTCCTACCTATGAAGGCTTCTGCAGTGACCCCTCAAAATTCACGTTCACTCAGAATCTAAGAATGGGATGATACTGCAAATAGTCTTTGCAGATATAATTGGTTAAGTATCTTAAGGGGAAACCATCCTGTGGGGGGAGGGTATAGCTCAGTGGCAGAGTGCATGCTTAGCATGCATGAGGTCCTGGGTTCAATTCCCAGTACCTCCTCTAAAAACAAACAAACAACAAACAAACAAACACACAAAAAACAAACAAACAAAACTAATTACCTCCCCACACCCCCCAAAAAAGCAAAAAACAAATTCAAAAAAGGAAAAAAAAAATGAAATCACCCTAGATTTAGGGTGGGCCCTAAGCCCAATGAGTGGCGGCCTTGTAAGAAGAGGAGAGGACACACACAGAAGAGATGGCCACGTCGAGGCAGAGGTGTCAGTGACTCAGCCACAATCCAGGGAACTCCTGGAGCCACAGGAAGGCAGAAGAGGAGAGAAAGTGCTCTTCTGTGGAGATTTTGGAGGAAGCATGGCCCTTCTGATACCACGTTTCAGACTTCTGGCCTCCAGGATTTTGAGAGAATTAATTTCTGTTGTTTTAAGCCACCTGGTTTGTAATTTCTTTCTCTCTCTCTCTCTCTCTCTCTCGGTCTTTATCTCTATTTACATATATGTATGCATTTGTGTTTGTGTACATGTACTTTCAATATATTTATTTGACACTGTCAACAAACACTTAATCAATAGTCCATCTAAAAGATATGGGGTGTTTTATTCAAGCCAACCTGAGCACTGTGACCCGGTGACGGTTCTTCAGAAACTCTGAAGGTTGCTCTGCTTGTTAGAAGTTGAAGGCACAGTCATACACATTTTTTTAAACATATTTTTTATTGAGTTATAGTCATTTTACAATGTTGTGCAAATTCCAGTGTAGAGCACGATTTTTCAGTTATACATGAACATACATACATTCATTGTCACATTCTCTTTCGCTGTGAGCTACCTCAAGATCCTGTATAGATAAACAATCTTGTTTATCTATTCTACATTGTGAAATCCCAGTACCTTCCCACCCCCCCATCCCCCTTGGCAACCACAAGTTTGTATTCTATGTCTGTGAGTCTGTTTCTGTTTTGTATTTATGGTTTTTTTTTTTTTAGATTCCACATAGGAGCGATCTCATATGGTATTTTTCTTTCTCTTTCTGGCTGACTTCACTTAGAATGACATTCTCCAGGGACATCCATGTTGCTGCAAACAGCGTTATGCTGTCGGTTTTTATGGCTGAATAGTATTCCATTGTATAAATATACTACATCTTCTTTATCCAGTCATCTGTTGATGGACATTTAGGCTGTTTCCATGTCTTGACTGTTGTAAATAGTGCTGCTATGAACACTGGGGTGCAGGTGTCATTTTGAAGCAGGGTTCCTTCTGGATATATGCCCAGGAGTGAGATTCCTGGGAATCACACACATTTTTGAGACAAAAGATCGTACATCAAACTGACACGTGGACACACTGACATTTTACCCAAAGTTCACCAAAGGTACTTAGTCCAGATCCGCACATACAAAGGGAGCAGCAGGTCACCATGCGCCCTTACAGAACCGAGGAAGGAAAAAGCAGTCTTCTAAGGAGTGATGCTGCTGGCGTCAGAAGAGCGAAACAACAGAAGACCGGATCGTTGCCGTCCTGCCGCACCCCCGCCCTCGAGGGGCTGGTTAATGTGCCGTGTACCTTGCGCGCTAGGGGGAGTCCAGTACGGGCAGGGGGTATGTTATGCTTCCATGCTCTTGTCTTGCCTTAAAGCACAGATTCTGTTCCATGAGAGCCACTTCAGAGAGGCTGAAGACAGCATGCTGCCTCACTCCTGAACACTCCGTGTTTTCAGAGAACAATGGAGACGTATCTAAAAAAGCAGCAACAGCACATCTGTCTGGAATGACTGAGCGTCAGAATAGTTAACAACAAAGACGGATTACCACTTACGGCCGCAGTGGGACGCCTACTAGGAAAGGAATACCAGTTTGGAGAGAAAAATTCTGGTAGAATCTACCTTAACCAAGTGACCAAGGGTAACGTCACCTGAACTGGGAGAAACTGACTCCGTGTGCCTCTTGACATGAGCCACCTGTAGCAGACAAGACACCGCTGTGATAGCATTCCTTCTAAACCTTAACTGTGAGACAACGTAAGACAAACCAGCGTTGAGGGACACTCTACAAAATAATTGTAATTTCAAAGAACTGTAATTTAAGTATGACAAGGTCCTGAGAGACAAAGGCTGAAGAATGGCTCCAGATTAATAGAAACTAAAGGGACGAGAAACAATGTGTTTATTGTTCTGGATTTGATCAAAGCAGGAAAACAAGAGTCACAAGAAGGACACTATTGGGACAACTGACAGCAGTGGACGATGTTCTGTGGACGAGGTAATAGCATTGTGCTGAGATTAAATTTTCTGGTTTTGATGATTATATTGTGGTTATGTAAGAGAATGCTTTTATTCTTAGGAAATTCTTACCACTTTAAAACGTTAATTGTAATGTATATTTTCTTTTTCACCTATTAAAATTTTTATTGCTTTCCATTTTGTCCTTTCACACTTTTCATATAAAAATGGAAAATTGTGACACTGTTGTGGGCTGAACTATGTCCCTCCAAATTCTATACGCCCCCAGGACCGCAGAAGAAGACTGTACTTGGAGGTAGGGTGTTCAAAAGGCAATTAAGTTAGGCTGAGGTCACTAGGGTGGCCCTACTCCGATATAATTGGTATCTTTACAGGAAAAAGATGACGACACAGATCAGCAGATTGGGAGGCCCACGTGAGAGAAGATGAAAAGGGAAGGGTGGCTGTCTGCAAGCCAAGGAGAGACCTCAGGAGATCGAGTCCTGCCCACACCTGGACTCAGACTACCAGCCGCCAGGAATGTGAGGGATGAATCTGTGCTGCTGAAATGCCCGGTATGCGATATTTTGCTGTGGCCCCCTAGTCAGCTAATACAGACTTATGCAGTAGGATTTACGAAGGTATGTGCAGAGTTTAAGTAATCGTCATCATCATCATCATCAACAACCACGTTCCTGTGTTGACTGCTGAAATTAAGAATTAGGATATTGCCAGTGGTCGAGAAGCCCTTTTGCCCCTCCTTACTGGAACCCCCTGCAGAAGTAGCAGTGACACCGACCTTGTTCTGCCATCTGTGTATGTAGCAAAAAAAAAATTGCTTTGACATCTGAACAGCAAGCATAAAGCTAACTTCCAAGGGAAAGTCAGTGTTGCCAGTGTTACGTAAACGCTCTCGGGGAAGACCAGCCGTAGAGAATGGAAGTAACTTGGTTTTAGTTTTAGGCCAGGAAGACTCTTGGGAGATGGGGGTCTCGGGGCATTTTCAGCCCTGAGATGTGGGCCGGGCCTGGGTGTCTGGCAAGAGCATGGGCAGAGGAAGCGAGTGTCTCTGAAATTGCTTCTCTAAGCTTCCCGTGGTTGATGTCCGACTCTCAGGCACACATCGAACAGAACTCTGTGGGTGAAACGAACGTGCCCGGGTGGACGCGGCAGGGGCGTCAGAACTGTCGTGCGCCCTGGTCAGACAAACCAAGCGTCGGCAAGAGTCTGTGCCACGTTCGCCTGGCGGAGCTCCCCGGTTAAGAAGATGACCGCGGCGGGGATTGTGGCGATGGGAGCTCTTTCCTCTAGGCCGTGCTGCTCCGGTGTGGCTTGGCTGCTGCCTGTCTGGGGCTCTGCTGCTGTCCGCGGGCGTCCCCTCCCGTCACGTGGGGGTCCCCTTGTCCATTGTTGCACCTCTTCCTTCCCGCACCCCGTGTCTTTTTTCCTGGTTGAGACTCTCATTTTGGTTGAGCATAGTCTTCGGTAGGTTCTGGGAGAAGTGTGCACGGCACTTGTGTGTCTGAAAATACCACTGCTCTTCCCTTCTATTTGGGCGGTGGTTTGGCTGGACACAGCAGTCAGGGTGCCGTCTTCACGCGGCTTTGGAGGCACGGCCCCTTTGCCTTCCAAGTGCTGACAAGCCTGGCCCGTTCGGACTCACATCTCGTGGACGTGACCTGTCTTTTCTCCTTGAAAGCTTCGTGGAATCTTCTCTTTGGCCTGGGTGGTGAAATTCCAAATGCAATGCCTTCATGTGGGACTATTTCCATCCACGGTGCTTGGCACCCTTTCAATCTGGAAACTCAGGTCCCTGAGTAGGAGAAATTTTCTTAAATTATGTATTTGGTTTTTTCCCTTTCAGAACCTTGTTACGCAGATCGTGGCCTCATCCTGTGTTTTTCTCTTATTTTCATTCATCTGTTTTCCGTTTGTTTTTTTGTTTTACTTTCTAGGTGACTTCCTCAATTTTTTTCAGCAAAGCAACATGCTGAGTTTTTCATTTCTACAAGTATTTAAAACTCTCTGAACATTTGTTCTCAATAGCATTTTGTTATTGATTCTCTCATCTTTTGAGGATATCAGTCAGCACTTCCGCTTCTTGAAGTTTTCTTCTTGTGTAGTTTGTGCCTACTTCAGGTTGCTTTTATATGCCCGTTCTCCTGTTGCTTCTCGTCTCATCATTTAGGGGAGAGGCTCTAGCCGCCCCCCATCGTTGTTGACGGAGGACAACGGCACAGACCCTCTAATTCCAGGCGCGCACAGCCGGCCCGGAAGGAGGACTGCATCTCCCAGATGCCCTTGCAGCTGCTTGGGTCACGCGACGTTGTTCTGCACCATGGGCTGCGCGCGAGCGTTAGCCCCTCCCCGAGGGCTGAGGTGTGGCCCCTTCACCCGCCTGCTACCTGGAGCACAGGTGAGATGGTGGCCACCTTCAACTACGCAGATGGGGCAGACCCTGAGGATGGGAATTTCAGGATCAGCAGGTTTTAGAGGCGGGGGGGCGGTGGCCCAGTTCTCCACACCCTCTGTCTGTCTCGGGAAAGCTCCTTACCTATTTATTGCATTCATCATGCTTTTTCACTCTCTAGATTTTCGGTGTTTTCACATCTGGGTTTTACTGCTCCTGGAGAGACTGTTCCTCCCCGCATTCTTTTCATATGCAAACCAGCCCATCAGAGCCCACACCCCAGTCACCCCCTTCATCCATACCCTGAGGCACTGTCCCCCTGGCTTCATCACTTCGGGTCAGGTTCCAGGCAACCAGGGAGAGCCCCCGTGCCCCAGAGCTTGCTGAAATTGTCCAAATAGATCATCTTAAACACACTTAGCCCGTCTCACTTGTTCCTTCCAGCAGAAGCCACAGTAAAGGCTCTTGTCCACCCCCCCCCCCCGCCTCCTGGCTGACCCAGGTGCTTCCCTGAGCGGCCCTGGGTGGCTTGACCCCTCCTCGTGGGACCTGTGAGTGAACTGTCTTTTCGATGGCAAACATCTGACTTGTTGTCCTCACCATACCTGGATAATAATAAAACCTACTTTTTGCAATAGTCTTGGGTTGGCTGCCCTTATCACATGAGAAGAATAACTTCTGTGTTGTTTAAGACCCTGTTGTTTTGAGGATAACTGGTATTTTATTTTTGTGTCTTGTTCCCTGTTTACCTGTGGGTAGTGTTGTTGCTGTCTTACAGCTATTTTTCAGCTTTCAGAAATAATGCCTGCTGGTTATGAACATTCAAACGTACAGTAGCAGCCTGTTAAGTTACAAGTTTTGTTTTTCTTTTGACTGCAGTGTTTTCCTGATCCCACCCCGACACTGAGCAAATGGCTCTTCTGGCGCCCAGCTCAGACCCCTGTGCCTCAGCCCTGAATGCGCGAGAAGAACGAGATGAAACACACCCTCGGCGTCAGGCTCCGCCTGCGCGGTGTCCTGTAGGAGTTGGGACACAGGGCAGGTGCGTGGTGAGCGAGAGCCCCTTGTGAGCTGGCTGGTTTGTCGTGCTCCTCACAGGCGCTGGCCCACGCTGACGCCTGGAGCCTCCGACGGTCCGGAGTCCCACGAGCAGCTCCAGTGAGGACAAGGACAGGTCTGTAGAGCTCACCGACTGCTCGCATAATGAGGCTCACTCTTCATCCTTCCCTGTGCGTCCCAGCACGAGCTGGGGATGAGGCAGTGCTTGGCTGAGAATTAGTCACCTCCGAACACACAGTCGTTTTAAAGCTTCCGCTAGAGCCGTGCCACCAGCGGAGGTGGCGAGGTGGACGTTTACTCGATACTTTTTTTTCTCTTAAGGGTAAATATCTGTCTTCAGTGTGTGTGTGGCTGTGTGGACATGTGTGTGCACTGTTTAGACGTGGCCCCCTGGACAATCAGGTGGATAAAGTGAGTGTCTTTTGCAAGTGACCTGAGTCTGGAGATTGTAAAGAGCACCCCTCTGGGAGTGTTCTGTGTGGCTGGAGTCCCCCAGGCCAGCTCCTCCCTGCTGCTCCTCCTCTGGCCTGGGGGGGAAGGGGGTCCAGAGGGTAGGAACTCCGGTGAGTGCAGGTGGGGTTTTCTGAAATGTGGGTAGAAGGGTGGGAGCAGGAGGTTCTTTTGTGAACATGCACAGACTGAGGGCGTGTGTTAAATTCCCTGGGCGTGTTTCACTAAACTATGGGGGAGATCACCTTTGACCCATCATTTAGACTCTTCCGTCTTCTGTGGTAAACGTTCTTCCAGAGAACTTGCTGAGCGCATCCTCCAGCTTGACTAGGTTCTTACAGAAAGAGGGAGTGCCCCCCAGGGGAGCCGGGGGTGGGGTGTGGGTAGCTACCCCAGCTCTGGGCTGGACCCTCCAGTGAGGGTCTCAGGTGCTTTGCAGAGGAGTGAGGTGAACAGGCCCCTGGAAGTCACTGATGAGCACAAGGTTCTCACTGGGTGGGGGGCTACTAGCCATTCTGGCAGCTACCTTGTTTGTGCTCTACTAGAACTGTCTGCATTCTGTTGGTATTATCCATGTTCCACTGCTTCTTGTGCTGCGACCATTTCACGCGGGGTGTCGGCGGAACAGAGAGTCACCTTCTCAAGCCCACGCAGCGTGTCAGTGTGGTCAGGCTGTGCAGCCTTGGGCTCTCCGGGGTGTGCAGAATAAACGGAGGGCACCGGCTGCTGCAGGGCTGATGCGCGTGGGCCGACTTGCAGCCTGCTCTGCTGGCCCAGCTGTGGGCTCTGGGATGTGAGCCAGGGCAAGGCATGCCTCTGACCAGCATGTCTTCCTAACTCATGCAAAGGTCCAGTGCCGACCAGCTGAGGCCCTGGGGACACAGGGCCGGGAGCCGTGGAGGGAAAGGCGGCCCACACTGCGCTGGGCCTGTGCTGTGTGGGTGGCCGACAGTGCTGTGCTCCGGGCCACAGTGCAACAACAAAATACCTGGCCTTCGTCCCCAGGTCCCGGCACAGAGCTGCTGAAATCCTTGGGGTTCCTGAACAGCTGGAGTAGCTTGCTATTCATAAGGAGCCCTTTTCCACCAGTCCTGAGTTCATGATCCAGAGGCGGCTCGGCTGGGGCGCCCAGGCAGCCTCTGGATGGGGCTGGCTCGCCCGGTGGCCCCGGGGACCTGCGGCTGGCGCCTGGAGTGGGGATCTGACTCCAGCTCGGGGTGGTTGGTGTCAGAAGTGAACTAAATTGTTGAACACCCAGCTGGTGCTAGAGAACCAGAGGGCCATGCCCGGGGTAGGGCAGAGGAGAGGGGCCCCCACATGGGGCCAGAAGCACGGTGTGGGCGGGGCCAGCACCAGGCAGGCAGTGGCCGTCGGGCAGCCAACAGTGAACGAAGGTACAGGGCGCTCTGGCCCAACATGGGCAGAGCAGTAGCCCTCTCTGGAATCTGTGGGCGTTGGAAGCATCTCCCTGACGGGTCGTTTTCAAATCTGAGAAGGGTGCTAGGAGGCACGCTCCGTACCGTGATTCACCTTTGGCAGGGACAGGGCAGCACCCACAAATCGAACACACGAATATTTTGTGCAGTGAAGCATATGATTAATCAATGTGCGATAAACAGAAGAAATCTTAGGTTGGGCTTCGGTGCCTCAAACTCAGGCAAAGATCTGGCTTTGGAAATGCCTGGATTTTGGAATTGCTAGTGAGGAAGGTGGACCTCTGTCAGCTGAGGAAGCCCCTCCTAGGGAGGCGGAGGCTGGTGTCTCGCCCAGGACAAGGCTGACCAGCTGAGGCGGGAAGGAGGGGGTGTCTGCAGAGCACAGCGGGGCACTTGCCAGACCTGCCACTGATGAAGGGCGTGCCCAGCAGTTAGCATCTTGTCTGTTTCTGTGAATTGCGTAGACACAGTGACTCAGCAATTCTACTTCACATGGTTGAAATGTGCTTTGTTTTGTTTTGTTTTATCCTTCCATCTCTCCACAAAACAAGCATGCTTGAGCCCAAAGATAAATCACATTGGACCTCTGGCTCTTCAGGGAGCAGTTTCTGTGTTGTGTAATATTTCAGAGCATTTATTAGCAACATTCTTCCTCAATGTATGACTGCCACTGTTTTTAAGTGTTGTTTAACTTTGCCATCAAAGACGTTCATAATGTAAAGCAATCATCAGAAAGTGTGGATTTGCATAATCAGAGTATCTTGCACTGGGATGACGTGGATCCACGTTGGTTAGGAGAAGCCAGTTTCAACTAGTTAATGCACATTATGTTCCTGCTGTATTGGGGATGCCTAGCATCCCACTGGGCAGTGAGAGCCGAGCTGACTGGATGGGCATGGCCTGGGGTAAACAGCAGGACTCAGACAGAAGGATGCTGAAAGGACTGGGTTTGAACGTGGCCAGTAACAACTGTTTGTGATGCTAAAACATTGACACTTCATTTGTAACCTGCAGAGTTACCAAGAATTGCAAACATTTAGAGAAGGCAGGTGCTCAGTGTTTCTTTCTGGTTGTTTATACATTTTTCTCTTTCTTTTTAGTGCATTTTCATGTATGTCTATGTGTTGGTATAATCTCCTTTACATTATGTCATAGGAATCTTCTCATGCCATTACACAGGTTTTATAAACATTTTAATGGCTACATTGTAGTCTTTCACATAAATGAGCCACATATTAACCGCTACTTTAATAATAACATCTTAAATTGATTCTAGGAAAAATTCCTAAATTAATTAACACAGAGAGAAAATTTTGTGCATAAATCTTTTCTACCCTTCCTGGTTATTTCTTTAAGGATAAATTCAGAGAAGTGAGACTCCTGGGTTAGTGGTTATAAACTCATTTTAACATATTTTTTAAATCTCAAAATCATACCAAATAATTTTCCTATCAGCAGTTTCATTACAGGTTTGCCACTGAATATGAATGCACGTATTCATATATATGACAGGTTTTGCTAATTTGAGAGGCAAAAATGAATATCTAGAGGTTTTAATTTGCATTTTTGATTTCTAGCAAGGTGAAATACACTTTCTCTTCTATTAATCCCCTTTAATCGTTTGCTTATGTTCTTGGCCTTGTTAAGCCGTAGGGGTCGTGTCTTCTCTACTCGGCACGTACAAATCACCAACGTTGAGGCGCTAACCTCTGGCCATGTTTGTTACATACTGTTTCCCTGCTTGCTGTCCATAATTTTCAAGGTAAACATTGTTTTATGTTTTCAATACAATCTATGATACCACCTTTATACTTTATAATTCCTTCCATTTATATTAGGTGCATACATTGCTTCCCAACCAGAATGTGGATGAATGTTCACCTTTACTTTCTTCTGCTCTTTGTAAATTTATATTCAGACACTTTATTTTTAAATTCACACACCCTGAGCTGATGGTCGGCAGACCCTGTTTCAAGGCATGTGATTCACTAGTTCATCTGTGCACTCAGTCACCTGTCATCACACAGATACTATTGGTGTGTGTGTATAATTGTGAGGCTCTGTGCTGGGAACTGGAAAAATAGCATTTCCTCTCATGAAAGCATATGGGGCTGAAAAGCAGGACGCCAGGTTCAAGAAGTTCCGCTGTGGCAGAGTGCAGAAAGTTGGCAAGTTGCAGAAGATATTTGCAGGAAGAAATAAAACAACTAACAGTTGGGTAAACAGGATAACTTGAGTTTTGATACCTGCTTGAAGCTTTAGATGGATGGTCAGGGAAGGCCTCTTGGAGGACAGGGCATGGAGGCTGGGTTTTAAGGATGCTAAGATCTGAGGAGAAGGAAGCAGCCCGTGCAAATGCCTTCAGGTAGGTTGGGCTGAATGTGATTAAAGCACAGATGGAGCCCAGAGAGAGAAAGAGAGAGAGAGAGAGGGAGACAGAGAGAGAAAACAGTGGAAGAGGCAGGCAGACTCCTGAAAGCAAGGATGGATTTTGTTCCAGTGGGCAGAGCTGAAGCAGGGGAGAGTGTTGCGTCTTTGTAATACAGACACTTCATCCGCCTCCTGGGCTGAACTCTGCCGGGCGGGAAAACGTGGAGACAGGGAGCCTGTGGCCTCCAGGTGAGCAGTGATGGTGGCTGGATGGTTGGTGGGCGCTGCATGGAAAAGGGGAGTCTGGTTACTGGAGGGGAAGTGGGTAGGAAGGGATAGATTTAGGAGTTTGAGATTTGCAAATGTTAACCACTATATATAAAATTAGATAAACACAAATTTCTACTGTAGAGCACAGGGAATCATATTCAATATTTTGTAATAACCTTTAATGAAAAAGAATGTGAAAACAAATATATGTATAGATGTGCATGACTGGGACATTGTGCTATACACTAGAAATGTAACTAGTAACATTGTAACTGACTTTACTTAAATTTAAAAAAAAAGAAAGGAAGAGGGGAGTCAGTTGCTATTTAGAAACACCTTGAAGGGCGAGCCGTGACTTGGCTGTGGCAGGTGAAGGGAAGGAGGAGGCAAGGATGCGTTTTAGGGTTTTGGCTTGAAACTGGGTACAGGTACTGCTTATTGGGATGGAGGGAAAGCACAAGTGAAGAATCCGGTTTCAGTTTAAGCTTTGAGATACCGAAGTAGTAACTAAGGAGTAGAAATCTGAGCCTGCAGTCTGGGGGAGGATGCTGGGCTGACTATGAATTTGGGAGCATCTGGATGTTATTTAAAGATGCACATAAAAGGGACTGAATGAAGTTAGCAAAGGAGTGACCATAACTAGAAAAGAGGAGTCAGTGGGCTGTTATGGCTCCTGGAAAACTGGAGAGACCCCCACCCAAAGTTAGGTTCTCAAATTGAGAGATATTCTACAAAATAAAGGATTTTTTTTTTTTGCTTCAAAAATACAAGACATAACGAATTGCTCTGGATGAAAGAAGATTAAAAAGACATGACAACAAAATACAACATGTGATTCTGGAGTGATCTGAAGTGGCGAATTTTCTTTCTTATTGTTATGAAAAACATCAGTGGAGTAACTGGTGACATTTTTAAAATATCTGTAGGTTAGAGAATGACACTATCAATGCCATTCTTTGGATTTTGATCTTTTTTTCTGTGTTTATGGAAGGCAGTGTCTTTGTTTTAGGAAGTACAAACTGGAGTATTTTGGAATAAAGGGGTGTCATGTCTATAGCTTAAACTCAAGGAGCTCAGAAAAGTTTATATATACACGCATACATGTAGCAAAGGTATTAAAATGCTAATATTTTGTAACATGGATATAGTATACACGAGAATTCCTTGTACTATTTTGCAATCTTTCTTCAAGTTTGAATTTAATAAAACTTTAAAAATAAAAATAATTTTTTTAAAGTTAGGTTCTGATGTCAAGACTGATGATGCCACACACACAGCAAGAGGATGTGAAAAGGTTTGTTATTTATGACACAGAGGAAAACTTTTCCTCTAGCCTCTTATATGCGGTCAAGAGGGGCTGTGAATTAAGCCAACAGAAGACAGATTACCAGGAGAAAGGGCACACAGTTTTTATGAATATTTATGTGTGTAAGAGTTCATAGAAAAGAAAACTGAAAGAAGTGGTTAGACTCAGAAGCTTATAAACTGTTTTAACAAAGAAAAGGGGAGTTGGGCTTCAAGGGACAGCAAATTGTGGGGAGTATATGGCAGAACTGATGGGCGACGAGGGCTATTTCAGCAAGAGCTGTTCATGCAAGTGCATTTCTCGTCCTCCCTGTCTCAGGCGGTGAGTGGTCTTTCCCTGATGATGATGGGGGGGAGCACCTTTCGCAAGGCGAAACTTACTCCCTGCTTCTAGGTAGATTAGGGAAGGACAGAGGACGCTTTCTGCATCCGCTGTGTCGCAGCTGCCCTCAGCTATGCCAAAGCAGCGTGACTGGGCGGCATGTCTTCATCCCCTGCACTTGCCTGCTTGGGTTCTCTAGGCGACAGGGCAGGCTTCCACAGCAGGTCCCACAGGCTTGGGAAGGACATGGAGGGAGACGGGCTCAGGGCTTATCCTGGTCAGGGGGTGGGACGGCAGGGGCTTGTGTGGTTTGAGTCTCCTGATGGTGTCAAGGGGGGGCTGCCTCAGGCTCTGTCCTGGGAGTTGGGAGACCAAGAAGCTCCCGCTACAAAGGTGCCTCCATTGTGGAGAGGAGACGGGAAGAGATCAGCAAATACATTTTAAAATGATAACTGTTACGGATAAAATAACCTAACATCAAAAAGCTGGCGGTTTTTGATACATATAAAAATGTAGTGGGGAGAAGGACAGGGCAGGGGACGAAGAGGTGCAAACTACTGTGTATAAAATAAAAAGCCACAAGCGTATACTTACAGCACAGGGAGTACAGCCAATGTTTTACAGTAACTATAAGTCGAGCATAAACTTTAGAAATTGTGGATCCCTGCACGGGACACCTGAAACGTACATTGTGAATCAACTGTACCGCTATTAAAAAAGAAAAAAAAGTAGTGTCAAAGTTTCCCTCTTCTCCACAATGTGAAGCAGGAAAATCAGGGCCTGTCAGGGCTTCCTGTGCTGGGAAGGTGAGAACTAGACGGTCCTCCTGGTCTCTCATCTCTGGCTCCGTTCCAAACACATTTTCTTACCCACATTCCGAGCCCATGAGGATGGATTCCTCAGTTCTGTCTGTCCCCAGTCGACACAAGTCTTTTTCCCATATTTAAAAACGGTCATTCCTTACCTCATGATGGGGTGCGCCCTGACTCAAACCTGCTTTTCAAATGGACAGAGTGTAAGAGGGAACCCCAAACACTTGTTTATCACAGTTACAGATGGACAAGGAAAGGAGACCTTCCTGCTACTGTAACCCGGGGCTTCTCGAACTCGAGCGAGCGTCAGAGCCACCGGCAGGCCTGGGGAGACGGGCTTCTGATTCTGCAGGTCTGAGGATTTTGCACCCTAGCCAGTTCCAGGGCTGCTGAGGCTGCTGGTCTGGCCACGGCACTCCGAGCCCCTGGAGTAAACCACGCTTGGCCTATCCACAGTGTTTGAAGGTTTAATGGAAGTTTCACAGTGTAGTAAATTCATACTGAATCCAAACATTCAGAAATAGAGAAGATGAGAGCGGAATTACGTTTGCTAGAGCCCCTGATGGGCAGTTTGGGGGCACATGAAACCTCACTATTCATTAATAATAATTGTGATGGTGATAAAAGCAAAACGTCTGAGGCAAACTGGTCACTTGTCATGGTGCACTAAGCAGATCTTCCTCTGGGAGCCAGCAAGGGGACGGAGAGGTGGCCTGCGGCTGAGTGGTTTGCACATCACGGGGATCTGTCCTCGGGAAACCAAGGTTGCAGATTCTGATCTGTAAACAGCCAACCAGGTAATGATTCCAGCTTTGCTCCCCGAAGTCATGAACAGGTGCTGCCCTCACTGTTGACAGAGGAAACCCCGCGCTGGGCAGCGGGAGGCACCAGCACAGTGATCGCCGGCCGGAAGACACCAAATCTCAGAAGCGAGGGACTGACAGGGGGCCGAGGCCCTAGGCTGGGCTCGCGAAGAAGCCGCAGGGAAAGTCAGACGGAGGCTGGGACCCCGCCACCCGGTCTCTCCCAACTAGACGCGCTGTGAATTACCCAGGCCAGCGAGGAAGACTCCGAATACACGGTTTCTCTGTTCGCAGTGGGGGACGCTTTTCCCTTTCACAGTGGTCATGCTGACGAGCGTCTGTAGCTTGCTTTGCAGGTTGTGAGAAGCCCTCTGTGCATGAGCTCACTTGCTCCTCACAGTTGCTCTGAAGGGCAGGCGCTGTGATCCTTTATGACAAATGAGAAAACCAGACTCCACAGTTTTGGTAACTTAACCGGTACCAGAGTGGAGCCCGGAGCACGACTCAGGTGAAGCTGGGGTGTGGCTACAGCGAGCTCAGACGATGCTAATGCACAGCCAGGTAGACTATACACCCCTTAGGGACGAGGCTGTCATTGTCCCGTCACAATTCAGAAATTCAGATAATTACATTTCAGGATAATTGCTTTCCTGCGTAATCCTGCAATTTTATACACTTACCAACATTACTTAGGGCCATCTGCACCTTTTACTAGACTGTCTCATGGGTCATGGGCACAGAGAAGGTTAAGAACTCTTGGAAGCCAAGATGTGGAAACAACCTAAATGTCCATAAATGGGTGAACGGGTAAATAAAATGTGATGTATACACACAGTTGTCCCTCACTACCTGCAGGTGGTTGGCTCCAGGACCTCCTTGAATACAAAATCCGAGGATGCTGAAGTCTTTTATATAAAATGGTGTATTATTTGCATGTGAATTATGCACATCCTCCTGTGTACTTTAAACCATCCAGATTACTTATAATACCTAACACTATGCGAATGCTATGTAAATAATTGTAAATTCAACGTAAATGACATGTAAATAGTTGCTGGAGAGCCGCAAATTCAAGCCTTTTTTTTTTTTCCAGCAAAAGGTCTCACGTATTTATTGCTGAGCAAAAGCAACAGAGCAGAGGCACCGACACAAAGAGAAACACCATATTCCACAGCATAGCCAGCCGTCCAGGCAACAGCACCGTCTTCAGAGTGGCACGGTAGGAGCGTGCGTGTGCGTGCCGCCTCGCGAGCCCCGGCCTGGCTCTTCTCCGGTGTCTTCTCTTGGAGCTGCACCCGATTCTATTACCAGCTCTCTCTTGAACCCCTTGGGGTGGGGCCGTTCTGCCTTTGTTTGGCCAGGAATTGCTTGGTCCTGAGCGTCTTGTGAGAAGACGTGGCGAGGACCAAACTCAGTCGCGTACGGGACGGCGGGAAAGAGAAGACAGCTCCAGCTTCCTTTTTGGAACTTTCTGGAGTCTTTTCCCCTGCATATTTTTGATCGTGGTTGCTATAAAACTGTGCACAGGTAAACAACGTTCATCCAAAGGGCAAGCGATTCCAAGGGACTAACGTGAAGTCAGCTGATCTGGCTTCACAGTCCGCATTTCAGCTCGCCTGTAAGAAGCTACCACCTGCCTAGCTTTGGTGTAGCATCAAAGACACATATAAAAACCCCAAAATAAAACGTGTTTTTGATAGCACCAAAATAGTGTCTACAGTTATTTGAGAAGGCTTTTCCAGCTGCACATGTGTGCAAGGCCAGGCTTTCTCCATACGCTTTAACCAAGCAACGTATCACAGCAGGCTGAATTATCAGAGCAGGCTGAGCGCAGAGGCAGACAGAAGCAGCGCCCTCTGCGAAGAAGGCATCGGAGAGGCCACGCCTCTCGCTGGTGGGGTCGCTTCCAGACCAGCCCTTTGCCGCGGGCGTGAGGGAGCGGAGGCCTAAGGAGTCTAAAGCCAGGACTTGCTCTTCAAGCAGGAAATAGGAACCTTGTGGATTCCTCAACTCCGTCCACACCTGACCGCCTCACCCTCTTCTGCTACGAGAACTGAAAAGCAAACCGCTCAGTCTGCCAGAGGGGATCCTGGGACCACGTTCCACCCCAGGAGAAGAAGGCAGGAGCCCATGAAAGGCTACCCTGCTTTCTGGCGGGCAGGGCTGGCCACCCTGTCCCTCTCTTCCTTGCTCTCCCGGCTCCAGCCTTGCCTGCTTCCTTCAGTTTCCTTCTTCCCCCGACCCTCAGCTGTCACTTCTGCCTACCTTTTCTCCCTTCATCTTTCAGCTGGATTATTTTCACTCATCTTTCAGGCGTCAACCCTGATTAGACCACAGTCCAGGGAAGGTCTGTGTTTCCTAACAATGGCAACGGACAGATTACCCACGTGGGGCTCTTCAGAGGACAAAGGCATGCTTGCTATTGGAGTGAAGTTAGATGATCTGGGGTAAGAGATCCTGCCGCCCCCACCTCCTTGCTTCTCCTGCTCACCGTCCGGCGCCTTCCCTGATCCCCGATCAGAGAGGCAGTTCGCCCCTCCTTTTTGTGGTCAGTGACTGTCTTCCCAGCTGATGGGCATTGAGAACAATGAACCCATGCAGGCATGTGTTGAGGGTTTATTGACTTCCGCCTCTCCTTCTTCTAACCATGGAGCTGAGCCCTGAGTGAGTGTGACAGGAGACTAGTCCTGGAGTGCCTGTCGGGAGGAAGGCTGCGCGGACACGTTCGAAGTCACTGTCGCTGCCTCAGCGTCCTGTGGCAAAGCCCCCAGGAGACTGTCAGCGGACGAGGCTGTGATCGCGAACGCACTGTGCCGAGGAGCCGGCACATGGGTGAACAGTGCAGGTCGCCTCCAACAAGAGGAGACCGCTGGGGGAGGCTGCAGTTCGGGGTGAAATCTAAAGGAGGTGGTGCTGTGTCAGGCCCACAACCCCGAGGTGAGGTTAGGGGAGGCCTGGCCGGAGAAGCAGACTCCTGGTCGTGTCTCTTTGGAAACTACCAAGTTAAGCTGAGACGCTGTGTTACCAAACCCACCTGGGGTCCGCTGGCAGAGGAGCAGCCAAGCCAACGTACTGCCACCGGGCTGTGGGGAGAGAAAGCACAGCATTCACCGCAGGGCGTCAGGCAAAGGAGCGGGAGGGGAGGCAAGCCTCGGGTAACTGCAACTTGGCCTTTGAGTCAGATTTTGTTTAAAGGGGAACAATAAAAATAATGGAATTAATTCTCATCTTGTGACATTCCTGCGACATTTCTTAATCGTCTTTCGAGGAGTCGGGATGTCTCCGGTTCCTGGTTCTCTGTCCACGGGTGGTCCATGGCTCGGGGGCCTGTTAGCTCATCTTCCCCTGCAGAAACAACTTGAGTCTGTATGTTAATGAGGATGTTTACAATAGCAGTTTTAGCACAGTAATGATGTTACTGACAGCAGCAATTTTAGTCATCTGACTGGTTGCTCAGTGTTCAGTTAGCACAGGCTGCGGTCAGGAGGGATGAGAAAGGAAGTAAAGTTTTGGATAGAGAGATGAATCTAATCCAAAACCAGTAGGTGAATTCGTTTTTAGACGGGGAACTCAACTTCAGCTGTACCTGGAACTCTGCACTGGGGGCTGGAAACTGAGGCCGCCCCGTGTCCCCGTGACCCCTGCCGGGCTGAGCCCGGGAGAGGAGACGTTTCACTCTTGCTTCAGGACTGTGCGCAGCCACGCCTCCCTCGGCCTGTGTGAGGACATGTTCCTCAGTGCAGGGTCCCGTGCTGATGGCACCTGTGTAGGACCACGCCAGTGGCCTCACCTGTAGGGGAAGGGCCGATTCTGAACCAGAATGGAGCACAATCTAATCATCCATTCTTCTTCTCCTTGATATTAACACAGAATAAGTTGTTTCTTGCTTTCAATACTGAGATTTTTTCAGAATTCGCGGCTTTTAAATTTCTGCCCCGTTTCACTCTCTTCAATATAGCAAGTATTAATTAAGTACTTAGTATATACAGTGCACCTCCTCTCTTGAACAAAATGGAAATTAAACACACACGCACACACACACACACACATAGACCAAGGGTTTCTTTTTTTTATTGTGTCAAAAGCACATAATATGAAATCTACGTTCTTAACACATTTTTAAGTTCACAACACAGTATTGCTAATTACTGGCACCATGCTTTACAACGGCTCTCCAGCCTTATTCATCCTGCACAACTGAAACTTACAACTGGAAGTTGAACAACTCCCTGCTTCCTGCTCCCCCCGGCCCCTGGCGGCCGCTGTTCTGTTCTCTGAGTCCGACTCCTCCAGGTGTGGTACGAAAGTCAGACCACGCAGAACCTGTCCGCCCGTGTGGAGCTTTTCTACCTAGCGCAGTGTTCTCCCAGCTCATCTGCACTGCTGTATGAGGCCGGATCTCCTTCTCTCTGAACACTGGATAAAACTGCATCCTCGTACAGTTGGAAAACTGGGGTTTGTGGAGGTAAGCAGACCTTCCAAAAGTTGACACATTTCATTATGCTACATGAAAAACACCGCATTGATTAATATCACTGACCATCTCATTAGAAAAATCTTTAGAAATACTACTATTTAAAAAAATTTTTTTAATTGAGGTATAGTCAGTTTACAATGTTTTGTCAATTTCTGGTGAACAGCACAATTCTCCCGTCATGCATGAATATACATATATTCATTTTCATATTCTTTCTTACCATGAGCTACTACAAGATACTGAATGAATTTCCCTGTGCTGTACAGTATGAACTTGTTTATCTATTTTGTATGTGCTGGTCAGTATCTGCAAATCTCGAACTCCCAGTTTATCATGGTTTTGAGGCACACTGGTCAGGCATTTTTCAGAATGTCCCTCAATTTGGGTTCTATTCACATTTAACGTTTTTAGTAATGTAGTTGAATTTATGTCTGCCATTTGATCTTCTGTTCTCCATGTGTTTCACCTTATTTAGATAAAAACCCTAATTCCAAAGGATACACGCCCCCCAATGTTCACAGCTGCGGTATTTACAAGAACCAGGACATGGAAGCAAACTGAATGTCTGTCAACAGGTGACTGGGTAAAGAAGTTATGACATATGTATGCTTAACTCTATGTATAACTCAGCCACAGAAAAGAATGAAATAATGTCATTTGCAGCAACATGGGTGGACCTAGAGATTATTATATTAAGTGAAGTAAGTCAGAGAAAGATACATATAATATGATATCACTTACATGTAGAATCTAAAAAATGATAAAAATGAACCTATTTACAAAACAGAAATAGACTCACAGACATTGAAAACAAATTTGTGGTTCACAGAGGGAAAGAGTGGGGAGGAATAAATTAGAAGTTTGGGCTTGACAGATACACACCACTACATACAAAACAGGGAAACAAGGGCCTGCTGTAGAGCCCAGGGAACTATATTCAGTATCTTGTAATAATCTGAAGAATCTGAAAAAGACTAGATATATGTGTATGTGTGTGTGTATCTTTTATATATATACGACACACATATGCAATTGAATCGCTGTGCTATACACCTGAAACTAACACAACAGTGTCAATCAAGTACATTCCATTAAAAAAATCTGATCCTCTCAAAGGCAGTTCCTGTTGCCTGCTTCTCTGCCTGTGTTTAGGTCACATTTTCCTATTTCGTTGCACGTCCCCTAATTTTTTGTTGAAAACTGGACGTTTTAGGTAACACAGCCCAGCAGCTCTTTACACTGACCCCCACTCCGCACACACAAGCTTGTTGTTTGCCTGTTGGTCTGTTTGTTTAGTTCAGAGCAGCGCCTTCCTTACGGGGGGCCTTCCACGATGCCACCCCCCGGAGGGGGCAGCCTTGGGCACGCTCACAGGCAGCCCCCCGACCCACCCAGGTGGCAGTGGCTTTAGTCAGGCTCTCTTCGACTTTTAAGCTTCTGGCTCGTCTGCCTCTATTGGTGTCAGTAGGTTCCAGCTGGTAGCCTTCGCTAATTAGCTGCCTGCTGTATTGTTCTCAGCAACACCCTGGGGCATAAAATGCTCCCCAGTCTGATCTAATTAAAGTTGAGCTTCTTAATGGTAAGAGTCGTTGGGGCCGTCTTTAAAGCTTGCTCAGACCCTGGGTAGCTCCTAGCTGCCTTCGTCCTTGGTTCGCTTTGCTAAACTTCCCGTTTGTGTATCCCTTCACTCATTGCTATTGTAGAAGTCCCAGTCTCCTCTTAACTGCTCACCACCACCGTCTCCTTTTTGTTTGTTTGTTTTTGGAGTGCCCTTATGCTTGAACTTCGTCATGCACTTTTCTAAACAAAATCTGTTCCACCAGGGACAGTTACAGACATGCCCCTGCCCCAGGAAGACCTTCTGGGTCGCCGTTCTGGAGCTCGTGGCTGAGAAGCAGTTGCTTCTCTCAGACCGACACCTGCTGCTCGCTCACGCCAGGGTAGGGGCAGCAGCCTTTGGTCTTCTTGGGTGTCTTCTCCTGGCGTAGAACCTCTGCCCTAGCAGGGACTGGGTGAGGGTGACTGGGGCCTAGAGTTCTCAGCCAGCCCCACCTGGAGCGGAGCTTCTGCCCTGGACTAGGGACTGAGGACAGCGGGGGAGACTCCGGCTTCTTGGCTGTGCTCGCCTGGAATGGAGTTTCTGCAACACAGAACTGAGGGATGCAAATGCTGGTGATCTCTGCTGCCAGGAAGGCAGAGGGGAGTGAGGCCCACCTTCCTGGCCACACTTGCCCAGACTCCAGCTTCAGTCGCAGGGAAGTAGGGGTGGGAGTGGCCATGGCTCAAAACGCACAGACTTGGTGTTACTACTGAGATTTAGTAGATTTTCTCAAATTAATATTTCTCCATTTGCTGTATGCTCGTAGGAGAAATTATTGAGACTTTAAATAATTGAATTTTCAAAAAATATATTTTTACTATATTACTCTTTTGCTGCGGAGAGGGTCCAAGGTGCTCCTCACACAGCCAGTCCAGAAATGCTTGTCTACCTCATTTATTTAAACTTCGTAGATGTTAGTTAAAGGTTTTTTTTTTTTTTTGACTCCACTTTCCCTTGTCAGAAGCAAATCTTTCATTATTCAGTGAGTAAACTTTCAAACCTCTATTCTGTGCATATGCATAGCTCCATGTAGACATACAAACATTTCTCGTTGTAATGTTTTATTTACTTATTTTATAAAAGGAATCACATTGTGTATTATTATTCAGGAGTTAGGCTTGTTAAGGCAGCAGTTCTAACCCATTCATTTTCCTTGCCGCATGGTCTTACGTAGTGTAGACTGACATTGTTTTCACTCTTCCTTTTTGATGGGAAGTTAAATTGCTTCCAATTTTTCAAGAATACATACAGTGCTGCACTGGAAATCCTGCTATGTGCTTCTCTGTGCCCCTCCTGACTGTGAACATTTTCTAGCACATACACCTGTAGGAGGAACAACTGGGTCAGAGGGTATTTGTAGCAGTCAGGTTTGCTACAGTAACAAACACGTCCACAATGCCAGTGATGCATGCTTTTCCCACACAAAGGCTTCATAGCCCGGGCGCCTCTGCTCCTGGGTGAGGCTGAGCTCTACATTCTTTTTATCCTAGGCTCCTGTTGCTAAAGGAGGGATTCCCACTCCGAGTGGTATGAAGTGGCCAAACACACAATGACCAATGAGATGGACAGCACTTTATTGTCACATGTGTCCCCCGCTGGGGGAGGGAGGACTCCACATGCTGTGCAGGGTCACGTGGGGGTGTGCTGGGAGCAGAGTGAACCAGCAGGGCTATGGGAGGAGACTAGGAGTGACAAGGGGGTCTCTCTCATTCCCAGAGGGGGATGTGATTAGTTTGTTTAAGTCATTCCATGGGCTGGCAGGGAGGTGAAGCCCCTGGGTTGAGGCCTGGGTGGGATGCAGCTGGTCTGGCTGATGGTCCCCTTTCCTGCCGGTTGGGTGACACATCTACTGAGAGCAGGGGAATGCATTTAGAACTCTGGGGCCCTGTGAAGCTCAAAGGTGTCACGGCAGCACTTGAACAGTAAGGTCTTACAACACAGGATGTACTCTTGGCCTAAGGGAAGGCCCTGGAGTCTCGCAGCAGTGGACAGACATGAAACTCCTCTTACAGCAAAGCTGGGGGTGAATGCTGACGAGCCCCATGCATTCTGCTCCAAGTATGCATGTTAAAGGGCAACAGACACTGGCCAGAATGCCCTGCAAAAAAGGCTGTACCAATTTATTCCCTTTTCTGTGGTGTATTATCAAAGAGAGAATGTCATTCTGAGAAAGGTAACATGTTACATCATAGATGTTTTAACTAATTTCCACAATCATTAGTAAAGGTGAAAATATTTTTATATGTTTATCAGCCATTTGCATGACTGTCTATATCCTTGTCTAATCACCTGTTAGGTTGTTTCTCTATTTTTAAAAATCGATTTATAGGCACTAAAGTAAATATATACTCTGAATATAAACCTTTTATGGGCATAGTACGTATATTTGTTCTCCCATGTTTTTACTTTATTTATAATCTTTTGTTGTATAGAAGTCTTAAATTATATATATATACATATTTATTGAAGTACAGTTTACAATGTTGTGTCAGTTTCTGTTGTACAGCACAGTGCTTCAGTCATACATGAACATGCATGTATTCATTCTCATTTTCTTTTTCACCATAAGTTACTACAAAATATTGAATATAGTTCCCTATGCTACACAGTATAAACTTGTTGCTTATTTTATATATATTAGTTAGTATCTTCAAATCTCAAACTTCCAGTTTGTCCTTTCTCACCCCCTCCCTACCTCATAACCATAAGTTTGTTTTCTATGTCCATGAGTCTCTTTCTGTTTTGTAAATAAGTTTGTCTTTTTTTTTTTTTTAAAGAATCCACATATAAGTGATATCGTATGGTATTTTTCTTTCTCTTTCTGGCTTACTTCACTTAGAATGACATTCTCCAGGGCTATCCATGTTGCAGCAAATGGCATTATTTTATTCCTTTTTATGTCTGAGTAATATTCCATTGTATAAATATACCACAACTACTGTATCTAGTCATCTGTCAGTGGACATTTAGGTTGTTTCCATGTCTTGGTTATTGTAAATGATGCTGCTATGAACACTGGGGTGCATGCATTTTTTGAATTAGAGTTCCCTCTGGATATATGCCCAGGAGTGGGATTGCTGGATCATAGGGTAAGTCTATTTTCAGTCTTTTGAGGAATCTCCATCCTGTTTTCTATAATGATGGCACCAAACTGCATTCCCACCAGCAGTGTAGGAGGGTTCCCTTTCTCCACAGCCTCTCCAACATTTATCTTTTGTGGACTTTTTAATTGATGGCCATTCTGACTGGTGTGAGGTGGTACCTCATTGTAGTTTTGATTTGGATTTCTCTTATAATTGGCGAAGCTGAGCATTTTTCATTTGCCTATCGGCCATTTGTATCTCTTCATTGGAGAATTGCTTATTTAGGTCTTCTGCCCATTTTTGGATTGGATTGCTTGTTTTTTTATTGTTAAGTTGTACAAGTCTGTTTATATATTCTGGAAATTAAGCCTTTGTCAGTCTCATCTTTTGCAAATATTTTCTGTCATTTCATAGATCATCTTTTTGTTTTGCTTATGGTTTCCTTTGCTGTGCAAAAGCTTATAAGTTTAGTTAGGTCCCATTTGTTTATTTTTGTTATTTCTATCACCTGGGTGAAGTCTTAAGTTTTTATGGAATTAAGTTATCATACTGCTGTCATTTCTGTGCTGTGTGTCTTTCTTAAGAAGGCCTTTTCTACCACAGTTTTGTAAATTGTTCTCCTATACTTTTAAAGTATTTCTTGTATGTTTATGCCTTTGTGAGGAATTTATTCTTGTATGATGTGAGATAAAGATCTAACTTTCCGTTGTAACTGTCCCAGGAATCTCTATTTCACTCCATTGCTTCATGTGTCCAACTCTGTGCCAATATTTGAATGACTAGAACGTGTGTAATGTATCCTGCAATATACGTATGCTTATTCATGCTTTTATATCTGGCAGGAACATTTTCTCCTTGATGTCTTCTTTTGAAAAATTTTTTGGCTTCTTCCTCACATTTTCTTTTCCTAATGAAATTTAGAATTGTCTTGGCAAGTTTTGTAAAATATCCTTGTGAGTTTGTATTAAATTTATAGAGTAAGTTAACAAAGATTTGAAGTTGCTCAAGAACAAAATTTTTTATTGTATTTTTTAAAAATCGGGAGAGAGATAATATCTAGATGTACTTTTCCTAATTATCAAGACAATTTATAGTGTTTGTGTATTGGCAGAGTTAATGTTAATAAGATCAGAGAGGTCTGAGTTGGTGGGTAGGTTATAATAATGTAGGTGAATATGTTCAAAAGTTTATGACATTCTTTTAAAATTTCAATGAATAAATACAATTTCCTGTAACAAGCATTCTAACGTTCCAACAGATGCAATTATAGGTCATACTGGAGTTTACAGATTAGCAGCCTTTGTAGTTAAACCGAGTATCACGGGGCATTCTACTCTACTTATTAAACACTTAAGAAGAAATATAGCTGCGTGTAAGTTTGAGTTGAAGAGTGTTGTCTCACTGGTCTATGATTATTGTCAACGTTTCGAGACCACCAAATAAAAGCATTCCTTAGTCTTTTCATCTTAGTGAATTGCTAAATATTCTCCTTCAGCTAGATGTGCAGAATGACAATGATCTTTCTCTCAGTGTTTCCCACTATGTACCCCTTGTGCTTATGACATGGTTTCAATTACTTTAAACAAAAATGAGTCTAAATTTGGGGGGTTCTGTTTGTATAACATTGTCTTACAACATGGGATTATTTATTCATTTACATAGGACTTTTGTCTTATGACTGAAAACAACACACATTTATTATCTCACTGTCTCTGTGGGTCAGGAGTCCGACATGGCTCAGCTGGGCCCTCGGCAGGGCTGCACTCACCTTGCTGGCTGGGGCTGGGGTCATCACAGGGCTTGGCTGGGGCCTGCTCACGCTCGCTCACGTGGCTGTCAGCCTCAGGTCCTCTCCTCCAGACTCAAGAGATGGAAGCCATTGGTCTCTTCCAAGGGCAGCTCAAACATGGCCACAGGCTTCCTGCAGAGAGGGAGGCAGAAAGCCAGGAGGACACCAAGAGGGAAGCCAGAGTCTTTCTGTAGCTTCCCAGCAGAGATGACAACCATCACTTCTGCCTGTTTGTTCCTTAGGAGCAGGAGTCCTGGGTTCAGTCCCCGTGGTGTCGGGAGGAATTTCACAAGGGTGTGAATACAGACCAGGGAGATCCTTGGGGCATCTTGAAGGCTGCCTGCCACAAACTGACTAAATTCTGATTGTAAGACCAGTAAATCAAATTTATGTTACAGTTAAAAATACAGTCCAACATAATCAAACAGAATTCATGCCAGGAGTGGCATAAAATGAAGGAATCTCTTCACACGGCACTCTGCTTCATTAAGTCAAACCAGACATGCATGATGAGATTCAGCGCACGTCATTACTGTCAAAAATCTCCCCTGAGAGGTTAAGGGCCATCTGCGGTGCCAGGTGGCCTCTCCAGGACGGACGCCTGTCTGACACGGGGGGTTGATAAGCCCTGCATCATCACGGGGCTGTGTAGGGGCTAGGCTTCCTGCTGGAAGGGACATGCAGGCTGGTGACACACAGGGCCCCCTGGTCTCCACCAGGCCACCGAGAGGCCACCGGGGCGTCTGCTGGACGTGGGTGGTTGTTCTAGAGCATGGCCCCTCCCCTGTGGGGTTTCCTTCTCATAGGGCAAGTGCAAAGTGGGCTGACAGATGCTTATAGGAGTTGCTTAGATATCCTGGGGTCAATAGTGATGAGAAAAATATAGAGTCTGACAAAAGACGAGGTCCTGGTTGGGCAGGAAAAAAACAGACTGAGGGATTAGACCCCTGTGGGGTGGGCCTCGGATGGTCTGCGAGGAAATAACCAAGAGACAAGTAGGTTAAAGCACTGAGGATTCACCAGTGCATGTGTATTAGTCAGCTTAGGATGCCGTAACAAATACCACAGTCTGCGCAGCATAAACAACAGAAATGATCTGTCTCTCAGTTCTGGAGACGAGAAGTCTGAGATCCAGGTGTCGGCACGTTGTGTCTTCTGAGACCGCTCCTTGGCTTGTTGGTGGCCGCCTTCTCCCTGTGTCCTCACATAGTCTCCCCTCTGTGTGTGTCTGTGTCCTTATCTCCTCTTCTTATAAAGACACCAGTCATACTGGATTAGGACCCGCCCTGGTGACTGCATTTAACTTTACTTCTGTAAAGACCTTATCTCCTTATCTCCCAATAGAGTCACATTCTGAGGTTCTGGGGGTTAGGACTCAAACATAAGAATTTGTGTGCGTGTGATGGGGGACCCAATTCAACTCATAACAGCACAAGAGGGCAGCTCCTAAAAGATCTGCTTTTAGGCCAGTAAAACCCAAGTAGAAAGTTTTATTCTTTAACACGATACAATGTTTATCTACTGTGGAAATAAACTAAGACCAACCAGATGAGAACAAGCAAAGGCTATTCATTCAGAATTTGCTGTAGCAAGGGAGTCAGCCACCATCACTTGCGCTTGGAAGAACCTTGAAGGAATGGGAAGGAAAAGAGTGGAGTATTGGTGGGAAAAGGGAAGGTTCAGGTGTGACCTGGTGGGGGCTGAGGGTCCAAGGATGCTGAGGCACCTAGATAGACAGGGGTGTCTTCTGTGATTGGTTAGGGGAGCATATTTGGTTTTCTCTGGTTGGTCCTGAGTTGACAAAAAGTTAGGGAAGCTACCAGTTACTGATCAAGCCTCGGCCACCTGGGGCTGCTTGTTAGGGGGTTGTTGTTTGGCTTCCTGGACTGGTGGTTAGAGATCTCAGGCTGGCTTCCGGCACTAAACAAGAAAGTGAACTCAGTGTGACCTCTTTATTAAATATTGTCCTGGAGGCTCATCTGATTAAACAGGATGAAGTGGAAGATGTGAAACCTGGTCTGGAACAGGCTAAGTTACTGCCGTTTGCAGGTAACACGTGGTGGGTGTGAGAAAACAAACTGCAAACAAGTTTGTATAAGAAAGTCGACACACAGTTATCATACGGAAAAATAATATCTAGTTAGAAACTACACTGGAAGAGAAAAGTCTCATGTACAATAGCCACACAAGCAACACTTGGAAATAACATGAATAAGAAGTGTATAAAAGTATTCACGAAGAAACACGCGAGGGACAGAAGTTCTGAATACGTGGGATAGTGTGTTCTGTTCTGGAGTCAAAATGCAGAAATTAAAAAATGCTAATTCTCCTTATATTAATCTATACCTGCAATACAATCCCAATAAAAGTTTTACAAACAAAAGGAAATGCAATTGTGACTACAAGCCACAAGCTCTGGGCTTAGCTGCACCTGTGAATTCACCAACAGAGAGTCACAGGTCTGCGCAGATCACAGTCCTGGTGGATTTCTCAGAGTGTCACTCCAGCTCATCACAGCCTTGACACTGGTAGTTAGGGGCAATTAGGCCCATCATTAGATCTTGTTTCCAACGTGTTAATAAAGAAGCACATATGTTACTATTCCACAATCATGTTTTCAAATTGTATTCCAAATATAATTGGTTTCCTTTGTAATTAGAGGTATTTTATTTAGTCATTTAATATGTTATTCTGAGATGAGACTGTGGCAGATTGTAGATTTCAAGGATGCCCACAGCAATATCTTCTCCCCACCAGCTTTTCTGCAGGTGACAGTGTCAAGACCTCTCAGGGTGGCATCAGGGTGGCATTTAACTCCTTCCATGTGAATCTGGGCCAGCCCTAGTGACCCCCCATCACCAGCAGAATGTGGATGCTTGACGTGGGAGGGGAGGACAGGAAACCCACAGAGTGTCTCCTGGTTCTCCTGGAACGCTCACTCTTCCTCGGGACCCAGCCGAGAGCTCTGAGAAGCACAAGCCACACAGTCAGGGCACACGCTGGCCCTTTGTTAACAGTCCCAAGCGAGCCCACCTCGAGCACCAGGCGTGTGTGGAAAAGCCTCCAGTCCAGCCTCCAGCTTTCTGAGTTCTCCCAGCCAAGTGTCTGTCCAAACTACTGGCCCACAGACCTCGTGAGCATAATTAAATGATGGTTGGTGTCCACCAGCATCTCTGTGATGCAGAGTGGGCTCCTGAAACAGGGTCTGTGGGCCACACCGAAGTGGTCCAAGGAAAGAGCACTTCCTAACTTCAGTGTTTCTTGGCTGGGACTGGAGGTGCTGCTGCTACCATCTTAACTTTGCAGCCCTATGGCTCCAGCGAGGCCGAGGGACAGCTGCAGATCTGGGTGTGCACGGAGCTTGGGCTGTGGTGGGCAGCGGGAGCTCTCCAGTGGTGCTGATAGACGGGGCTTCTGGTTGCCTCACAGTTCTGGCCAAAGTCCCACAGTGTGGGACTTTCTGGTGTCGTTTCTGGACACAGAGAGTCAGAGCCCTTCCTTCCTGGAGAGGAAGGGCCGGTGACCCCTGCTGGAGGTTAGTATGTCAGCAATCGCAGGCCTTGACCTCACCCTCGCTGTTGCCCCACTGCAGAGAAAGAGCAGGGGCCGAGAGACTTGCTCGAGGTCGCAGAGCTCAGTGCCACGGCCACAGGCTCAGTTACTGCAGACTCTGCTGCTTGTCAACAGGAGATTCCTGTTTTTAAAGAAATTGACAAAAATTTTCCGATTTCTTGAAAAATTAAAGTGAGAATCCAGCAGAGTTACATCTCCTAAGAACTGTGTCTAAAGTGGGTATGGACAGTTATTAGAACATATGTAGGATAAAATTCCCACCCGAAACCCCTCACAGCAGACTACACTCACCAAGGCCACGGTCCCTGCAGCATGAAAGCTGGGAGTGATAAGGCAAGGTGTCCCCCACCACTGACCTGACTTGATCCTCAGCTCACACGATCAGATTTTTGTCGGTGACGTGTGCATGCGATGGAATTCCTCTGTAGTCAGGGAACTGTGACGGGGAGGCGGCGTGAAGGCCTGCATCACCCCGGCAAGCCTCAGCCCTGCCCTGGCCGCTCAGCCGTGGGGAAGCGGCCCCAGCCTCAGTGCTCTGCCCTAAGAACGGGGCTGTCCCACACTTCTAGCCGCAATGTTCCGTGATTCCCAAGGGCGATTTCCAGGGTTCTGGTGCTCCTGTTTTCCGTGCCCTTCACTGCTTAATTGATTGATCAATCACAGGAACAGTTATTCTGTTTCATGAAGGAATGGTATCACAGGATTTAAATAGTGCTTTTGACAGGGAAAAAAGCTTTTAAAACATTTCCTTTTGTGGTGAAGGAAGGAATGAACAAGAAAATGAGGGACAGCAATCATACTAAAATTAGTAAAATTTCAGAGAAAACATGGAAAAATTCCAACTTCTCCTGAAAACAAAATAATATAAATTTACAACTACATAAAGAAAAATAAAACAAATTTAAAAATTTAATACATACATAAAGATACTATTCCACACTGTTTCAATTAGCTTATAATACCCATTTTGACATGATAGATTTGATAAAAATATGTACTGCTTTGGAAAGCAATTTGGATGCAATGAGACGTGTACCCTTATCTCTCATTTTACAGACAATGCTCAGTGAGGTTGACGTCTAAGCCATGAGCCCGCGACCGCATGGCGAGGAAGGGTGGAGCAGGGACGGAACCCAGGCAGGAAGAATTCGGAGACTCTCAGTCTTTCACTCTACTTACTCTATTTTCTCTATATTCAGAGTAAATGGAACAGACAAACAGAAAAATTGAAGTAGTTTGACCATTTGGCCAGTTTAGAAAACCAGCAAATGTTACTTGTATCAAAGGGAAATAAAACATAAAGGGATGGAAAAGAGAGAGAGGGTTTCCTAGGGGTGGTTTAAAGCAATTTAGTTCCACTTGGAAATGGAAGAGGAAGACAACAACGATACACAATAAATAAAGGACACATTTAAAAAATTAATTTATTTAATTTTGGGGGGGAGTAATCAGGCTTATTTACTTATTTTTAGAGGAGGTCCTGGGGATGGAACCCAGGGCCTCCTGCATGCTAAGCATGCACACTATGACCTGACCTATACCCCGCCCCCAAAAGGACCACATTTTATGAATCTCACAATTAAAGAAATATTAAATGCAGTCAATAGTGTCTCCACTGGGCACTGTTGCTCTCATTCTCTGGGAAAAATTTAAATTACCTTGCGTAATGGGCTGAATTGTGTCCCCTCAAAATTCATATATTGAAGTCTTAACCCCCAGTACCTCAGAATGTGACTGTATTTGGAGATAAGGCCTTTGAAAAAGTAATTAATGTAAAATGAGGTCGTTAGAGTGGAACTTAATCCAGTCTGACTTGTGTCCTCATAAAAGGAGGCTATTAGGGCGCAGACGCACCCAGAGGGAAGACCATGTGAGGACACAGGGAGAAGACGGCCAGCTACACACCAAGGAGAGAGGCCTCAGGAGAAACCAGCCCTGCCTACACCTTGATCTTGGATGTCCAGCCTCCAGAACTGTGAAGGATAAATTCCTATTGTTTAAGCCACCCAGTCAGTGGTGTTTGTTATGCAGTCTGAGCTGACTGATACACTTTGTATCCACATATTCCTAGTGATGTGCAGAGGCACCTGAGGGTAAATTGTTTAGTCTCCTTGTTCTCTTTACAGCCCTAACCTGCCTGGGTCTGACCCACCAGTTCTGGCCAGCACTGTTGAGATGGAACCTTCTGCCTCAGTTTTCTGTACTGCTGTACAAATCCTAAAGTTCCAGTGTTTCAGAGACAGCAAGGAGGAGTGACAGCTGTGATGCTCATTGTTTAGCTGAGTAATCAGAACATGCATACACTCCCAGATTGGGGTGGGGGTGGTTACCTGTGCTGCAGCCTGCCTCTCCTCCGCCCTTGTTTTCCTGTTTTCTGGCTCGTTTCATTTGTACAAGCAGTATACTGCCTAACTGCACCTGTCACCCACTCAGCTGCAGTATCTCTAAAGTAACGTCATGCTGCTGCGAGGTACGTAAGCATGCCTAGTCATCAGCCCGGTTATTCAAGATGTTGTCATCAAACGGGGTGCCTGTTTCCTTCTTGCCAGTAAAAGTGGTCCACTGCCCATTACTGGTCATTGAGGGGGCCTCACGCTGCAGCTCCCAGTACACCACGTGGAGTGCGTCCTGACAAGCCAGTTGTCGGAGCCTGAGTCATACGAAGAAGCTGAGGAGAGACACAGCAGACCCTCCCTCGATCCCTCTTGCCCTTCGAGCCGTGCAGTTGGAGAAAACACTTGCGTTTTGGAGATGCTGACGATCACGGAGCATCGTGAAAACCCAGAATAGTAATCTCATTTGTTTACATGCCTTTGGGATCTGAATAAGAGTGAGGACCCGCTCATGCATCAGGCACGTGCTTTGAAGGCTTTATCAGAACTGGCTTCTCAGCACACTCTCCCAGGGCCCCCGCTTCTTACAGCTCTGCAGTGGCCGTCTTGAAATTCTTAATAATTCTGAATGAAAGGGTCCTGCATTTCCACCTTGCACTGGGCCACACAAATTCTATAGCTGGTCCTGCTTCTCCATCAGGAGATAGGAAAATGGTCTCAGAAAAGCAACACACCTACTTCCAGGTAAAAAGAGCCCATCCAAAAAGACTGTATACACCATATGTTGCCAACTATATGACGTCTGGAAAAGGCAAAACTATGGGGCCAGCAAGACCGGTGGTTGTCAGAGATTAGTGGGGAGAGAGGGATGGGCAGGTGGAAGGCACAAGATTTTCAGGGCAGGGGAACTGCTGTGTGTGATATTGCAATGATGGATACATGTCCAAACCCATAGAATGTACCACACTAAGAGTGACCCTACAGTAAACTACGGACTCTGGCTGATGATGAGGTGACAATGCAGGTTCATCGATGGTAACAAATGTGCCACTCCGGCGAGGGTGTTGATAATGGGGGAGGCTGTGTATGTATGGGGGCAGAGGTTCTACGGGAAATCTCTGTACCACCCGCTCCATTTTGCTGTGACTCTAAAAGATAAGATCTATTAAAAAGCAAACCAGTGAGAGTCTGGGGACAGCAGCACGAGGGTCATTGGGACGACGTGTAAATGCTCACACCCGACACCTGTCTGATGGGAACTGGGGGGCCGGGGTGGGGCGGTCACTGTGTCGCGGCGCCCCTCCCCCACCTCTGTAGCCTCGGGACGTAAGTTGTCCCTTTCGTCAGGGCAGACCCTGCCACCTGTGGGCTGTGCACAGGTGAGGGGGCTGGGTGGCACCAGCCAAGGGGGTATTCTGGGGGCCAAAGGCGTGCCCCCCTTGTGCAGAGGGCTGAGCGGTTGTAGAGAATTGTTGAGGTGGCTTTTTTTTTTACTGCGTGTTTTCCAAAGATAAACATAAAATGTTTTATTTATTTACTTACTTATTTTTACTTTTTGTGGTAACTCTGACTGAGATTAGGTTTGCTTTCCCTGTCATGCTGGCATTTTAGGGTAGTCTCATTTCACAAGCCCAACATGTTTTAAGTTTTCAAACAAATGTAGACGGGCTGCCATTGGAATTCACCAGTCTTTAAAAATCTATGATTTATTAACATTAAATAAATCACCAGCAGTAGTTGATTAAAACCTGGCTTCCAGAATGTTTTCTTGTGAGACGCACGCTTCGTCTCGGTTTCTGGATGGCTGAGCTCTGCGCCGCTAACCTGTGTGTGATGACCTCACCTTTCATCTGCTGGGGAAGGAAGCAGACTCCGGCGTCTGCAGCCTAGCGCAGCCTTGTCTGACTCTGGTTTCCTGAGTCGCAGGAATCTGCTGGCAGACTCCGGTTTCAGTGGGACCGCTCAATAGCTGAGAGCTCGTATTTTGGCAGGAAATGAAGAATCAGCATTAAGAAAGCAAATGTTTCCTGAATCCCAACCTAGGAGTGAGTTGCAAAAGCGTACCGTTAAAGCAGTAGCCTTTGGATGGAAGTTAGGCAGCAGAAAAGCCCATCCTCCAGTCTGAGTGGTTTGTGTTGCCAAAAGCAGAAGAGATACAAGGTGATTCTGGTCGCTAGGAAACAAAAGTAAACGACCCAAGATGTCCAGTGGTGCGGGCTGAAGGTGGTGTGTGCAGAGCCCCTCTGAGACACGACTGATTGTTAATACAATCAGTGGACATTTGGGTTAAAACATCCAATCTGACTTCTCACTGTCTCAAACTATGATCCTTTGCACACTGACGGGAGAACATAAGTACACAGAAACTTGCAGGGACCTGGGTCACTGAGTCTGTACAGCAGTCAGCCACCGTGCCTAGAGCTTGGGGTGTGGGAATCTGGTCAAAGAAGTTTCCACCTACTGAGATGTAAGGAGGCCATTCTGGCTTGCACATGAGTTAACCTGAGTTGTGTGCTAACTAAAGCAGCCCGTGTGTGGCTATCAAACTCACACTGCGCATCTGCTTTAATGATTAAGGAAAAGGGCTCACGGACCAGAAGTAAAGAACGTCCGTGTTCAAAACCAAGATAAAACGCCCCTCTTCCTGGGACAGCGGTGCTGGTCCGCCTTTGGTGGTGGGACTCCCGTCCCAGAACCAAGGCCGTGCTGTACGTGCTGTGTTGTATGTGCTGGTGTTTTGTGTGTGTGTGTGTGTGAAACCTTGACGAAACGTATCCCTGACTTGTTTAATGTTCTTTGTTCTGAAGAGAAATGAAACCGCGCTGGAAGCCCCGCTTCTCCAGAGCAGTGCCTCAGAGTGATCTGGGAAGCTGCTTCCCACTGGTCCTCAGTTTGTCTCTTTTCTATTCTTATTATGGATTGTTTGTTGGTTATTTTGGTCAGCAGATCCCCTCCCTGTCCACATTCCTCTCCTTATTTGGCTAGAGTCCCCCTGGGGAGACCAGGCTGCCCCCTCCACCCCTACACGTACTGCTCTCTCTGGGCCCCGTCACCTCCTGGCCTTGCTCCCTCCCCTGGCCAGTTCCAGGCAATACTGTGATGGCTCCCACAGCCAACTGGTTGCATGGCCAGGAGAAGACAGCGAACCTCTGGACTCATTTTCCCACCTGCCTAGTGAGAAGGGATGTCTTCCTAACTCTAAGGCATCAAGATGCTTCAGGAATCTTCAGGTTAGAATCACCACGGTTCCTGGAGGACCCACTGGAGTCCCAAGTGCTCCACCATATTGGAGGAGTAAGAGAGGTGTTCTGGTTGGAACTGAACGCCCAGGGTGGCCCCAGAGGCCCCCGTGCCCCTCAGGGACAGCAGCATTTCCTCTTGTCTTTGTGCTTTCTCCTCTTAGCAGCCCGCACTGCTCTGACCAGATATAAATGGGATGTTTGTCCAGTACGTTAAATCATGTGTGGTGTTTCCAGGTTGGTCATTATTCTCAAGTGACAGCAGTTTGAGACTGGCAAGCTCGCAGATTCTCACTGAATGGAGAGGATTCAGGTTAGGAGTCAAGGAAAATTCAGCTCTGTAACCATGCAGTAGGTTTTGTTTCTTTCTGCCTCATTTTCCTCTCCTGCAAAATAGGAACCCTGCATACGTCCGTTGTGAGGTGTGGCAGACAGGACCTGTGACAGTGGGTAGGAGATGGTCTCCTCGTAGAGTGCAAGCCTACAGGAGACCGTGGCGTGGTCAAAGGGACAGGGACAGCCTGTCAACCTGCCTTTACTCATTTTTAAATATTGTACAGTATAATGCGTACACAGTAAAGCGCACAAGTCTTAGATGTAAAGTTTGATGAATGTCTACGTATGTGTATGTTGGTTTAACCACCATCCAGATCAAGATACAAGACATAACCGTTATCCCTGCAAAGGAGGAACAAAAATCACTTTTTCTTCTAACCTCTTACGTGCAGGGATAAAGCATGTAAATTAAATTGACAAAAGACCGATTAACAAGATGGAAAACAATAGAAGTCATTTATATGTGCAGCGTTGCACACACGTGGGACAACTTGACTCAGAGAGGTGGTTAGAATTGAGGGCTGGGTGACAAATCATGGAGAAGTGACCAGACAAAGGAAAAGGGTGGTGGGCTCCTGGGGCGGTAAGTTGCAGTTGTGGGGAGGCAAACATATGGGGAAATGAATGGAAATGAGGGTTCTTCAGGAAGGCGTGTTTTGCAGGCCCACCTCTGTGCCAGCTTTCTGACTCCAGTGGTGACTGGTTTCTTCCTCTGGGCCCAGGAGCAGGATGGGGATGGGGTGAGGGAGCCGCTGCTTGGAGGGGAATTCGTGCCCTGGTTCTAGGCAGGTGGGGATGGAGGAGATCTCTTCCTGCATCTGTTGTTTCTCAACTGCCTTCAGCTCAGAATAATCCTCATGCTACAGTAGCACATGTTGGGATGGCGCGTTCCGGTCCCTTTCACCCCAGATGTGCCTCCCCCTCTGCCCCCTCCCCCTAGGAAGCCACTCTTATTTCATTTATTTTCTGGGATGATTTTTCTCAGGTAGGTATCCTCTACCACTGGCTTTCCTTCCAGCCCTCTCCACCCTCTGTGAGGAGGTGACGGGAGTTCTGTGTCTGGGGCACAGCTGGCCTCTTGACCTGTCCACTCTGTGATGAAGGGTGGTGACTGGGGTCAAACTCAGAACTGGGCTGCACTGGCCTCGGTCGACCCACTCCTCCATTTCCTCCATTTCCCACTTTCTAAGGGGAGAATTCTTGTTGCTTCCTGCAGGTGAAATGCTGGGCTATGGACGGGCAGCTGGGGGCCACTGCCGGAGTTATTCATAAGACACGCTTCCAAAGACGCTCCTTGCTCCCTACTTACTCCTTCCCTCCAGGCCCCGCCTACATACTCCGAAAAGTGCCACGTCTGCCACCAACTGGCTTCCACCCCCCAGAATTGTCCTGACATTTATGTTCACAACGGTCCCCTTCTCATCCCTTTTACTTGAATGACCTGATCCCTGCAGTGCCCTTGTCCTGGGGTCTTGGAGGCAGGAAAGGCGAAGGATGACATGGGGGGAGGGGGAGGCTATAGCTCAGTGGTACAGCGCATGCTTAGCATGCAAGAGGCCCAAGGTTCAATCCCCAGTACCTCCATTAAAATAACTAACTTACTAAATAAATAAACCTAATTACCTCCTCCCCCAAAAAAACCTAAAAATTAATAAACATATTTGGGGCCGGGAGAGAACTGCAGTCATTCACGGAAAAATAAAGAGTCCCCCTCCCCACCCCCCCAAGTCGGATGACTCAGTCTGCCCCCTGATGTGGGAACCCTATCCAGGTATTCAGGGTTGTGGTTTATTGTTTGTCTGCTTGCTCTTCATGGAAGAGCAAATATTTGATTTCCTGCAGGCGGCACTCAGGAAAACTTCCCCCGTCACCTGCAAAGCCGTCCTGCTAAGTGCAGATGCAGGAGGTCCTGGAAGGCAGAGAGGAAGGTGGAGTTCCCGTGGGTCCACTGTTTTCACCGTGAGCACCTTTGCAGTAGACCTCATCGTCACAAGCATTTTTGTGGCAAACATTTTCACCGCGTAACTAATTGGCTGTAAGACAATTTTGCCATAAAAGATTAACTTGTTGACAGTTTGGGGTTAGACAGTTTGGTCTGAACTGGTTGAGATGAATTAGTGTTTCTTCCAACTAGTGATGTTGCTGATGGCTTTATTGCACTGAAAGATGGCGATGATTTGTCCCAAGAGCTGATTTCTTACTTTGAAACACACTGCATTGGTGGGGAAAGAAGCTGAGGGCTTCGAAGGCTCAGGGTTGAACCATTTCTTACAGGACTTTGGAACATCTTTCAATGTACACGTGACAATATGCCAAGAACGAACGGCAGTGTGGAGACATTCACAAAGCAGCACGGAGCTTAGACACAAATATGCCTCCTAATGTTTGGAAACTGACACGTCTCTTAAGGAAGAAACTTTAGCAAGAAAAGGGAAAAAGTGTGATGCTGAGCGAGGAGGCACATCAACAAGCAAAAATAGATTTAACACTGTGAACGGAAGGCTTGGAAGACAAGAGCTTTGGTACATCTCACAAAATGAAACCACTTCTTTGCACAGTAATGCGATGAATCTAGCCATGTTTTAAATGCATTCAAGTACTTTGTTTTTTGCATTGAAGTCTTTTAATTTTGCTCTTCATCTCATGTTTCATTATTTCCTTTTTAATATCCTCCTTTTATGTTTTTCTTATTTTATCTTGTATGGCAAAATTGTCTACAGCAATGAGTTAGGCAGTGAAAATGCTTCTGGCAAAAGTGCCTGCGGCAAAGATGCTCTAGCGGTGATGCTGAGGGTGACCACGCCCACAGCCCCCGGGTGCCTGGCGGGCAGCGCAGGGAAGAAATGAGAGTCGTCAAGTCCCCGAGACACCCTCCCACCTGCAAGTCTAAGTTCCCTGTTTTCCCACTGGTGGATCGGGAGCTATTCCCCTCAGAAGGATGCTGCGCAGGTTCCCACAGCTAAGGCTCAACCAGTGCCCAGTTCAGGGTCAGACTTATAGGAAACGCTCCAACGAAGGCACTTTTTAAAATCCTTGCCAAGACATGCTCTGAGTTGTCCACACTGTACAACTACCTGTAGCTAGTTTATTCAGGTGTGTAGCAGACATTCCATGGCCCACAGGGAAAGGCAACCAAGAGGAAGAAGATAAAATAGAGTGAAGAGAAAGCCAAGACAAGGAACTTTCCATGTATTTCTATAGTCTTCTTTTCCTATTTCCTTACAGCATAATTCTTCTATTCTTTTGGAGACTTGTTTTCCTTTATTTTCTAACCACAAGTATTTTCTTTTTAACTTATATATATATTAAACTATTTATTAAACAATTTATTAACAATTATTTATTAATAACTATTTATTAATTAATAATTATTTAATATATATTAAACATAAGTATAGTCAGATTACAATATTGTGTCAACGTCTGGTGTACTGTACAAAACTTCAGCCATATGTGAACGTGCATATATTCATTTTCATATTCTTTTTCATCATAAGTTACTGCAAGACATTGACTATAGTTTCTTGTGCTGTGCAGCATGAACTTGTTGCTTACCTATTTTGTGTATAATAGTATCTGAAAATCTCAAACTCCCAATTTATCTCTTCCCACCCCCTTCCCACCCCACCAGGTAACCATAAGTTTGCTTTCTATGTCCATGAGTCTCTTTCTGTTTTGTAAATAAGTTGATTTGTCTTTTTTTTAAATTCCACATATGAGCGATCTCATATGGTATTTTTCTTTCTCTTTCTGGCTTACTTCACTTAGAATGACATTCTCCAGGGCCACCCATGTTGCTGCATGGCTGAGTAGTATTCAATTACATAAATATATCACAACAGCTGTATCTAGTCACCTGTCAATGGACATTTATGATTTACCATGTCTTGGCTATTGTGAATAGTGCTGCTATGAACATTGGGGTGTGTGTATATTTTTGAATTAAGATTCCCTCTGGATATGTCCCCATGAATGGGACTGCTGGATCATAGGGTAAGTCTACTTCAAGTTTTTTGAGAACTCTCCATACTGTTTTCCATAATGACTGCACCAAACTACATCCCCATCAACAGTGTAGGAGGGTTCCCTTTTCTCCACACCCTCTCCAGCGTTTATCGTTTGTGGACTTTTGAATGATGGCCATTCTGACTGGTGTGAGGTGGTACCTCATTGTAGTATTGATTTGCTTTTCTCTGGTAATTAGTGATATTGAACATTTTTTCATGTGCCTATTGGCCATTTGTATGTCTTCATTGGAGAATTGCTTGTTTAGGTCTTGTGCCCATTTTTGGATTGGGTTGTTTGTTTTGTTCTTATTAAGTTGTATGAGCTGTTTGTATATTCTGGAAATTAAGCCCTTGTCAGTCTCATCTTTTGCAAATATTTTCTCCCATTCCGTAGGTTGTCTTTTTGTTTTGCTTATGGTTTCCTTTGCTGTGAAAAAGCTTATAAGTTTAATTAGGCCCCACTGGGTAGATTGTCATAGGAGAATATTGCTGAGATTTATGTTGGATAATGTTTTGCCTATATTTTCTTCTAAGAGGTTTATAGTGTCTTGATTATGTGTAAGTCTTTAAGCCATTTTGAGTTTACTTTTGTGTATAGTGTTCTAACTTCATCGATTTACATGCAGCTGTCCAGTTTTCTCAACACCACTTGCTGAAGAGATTGTCTTTACTCCATTGTGTGTTCTTGCCTCCTTTGTCAAAGATTAATGGACCAAAAGTTTGTGGGCTTATTTCTGAGCTCTCTATTCTGTTCCATGGATCCATGTCTGTTTTGTACCAATACCATGCTGTTTTGATTATTGTAGCTCTGTAGTATTGTCTGAAGTCTAGGAGGGTTATTCCTTCAGCTTCATTCTTTTTCTTCAGTAACGCTTTGGCAATTCTGGGTCTTTTGTGATTCCATGTAAATTTTAGGATTATTTGCTCTAATTCTGTGAAAAATGTCTGGGTAATTTGATAGGGATCTCATGAAATCTGTAGATTGCTGTGGATAGTATGGCTGTTTTACCAATATTAATTCTTCCAATCCAATAACATGGGATATCTTTCCGTTTCTTTAAGTCATCTTTAATTTCCTTAGTGTTTTATAGTTCTCTGTGTATAAGTCTTTCACTTCCTTGGTCAGATTCATTCCTAAGTATTTTATTTCTTTGGATTCAATTTTAAAAGGGATTGTTCCTTTACTTTCCTTTTCTGATATTTCATTGTTAGTGTAAAGAAATGCCAGTGATTTCTGTATGTTAATCTTGTATCCTCCTACCTTGCTGAATTCTTTTATCAGCTCTATTAGTTTTTGTGTGGAGCCTTTCAGGTTTTTCTGTATATAGCATCATGTCATCCACATATATTGACAATTTTATCTCTTCTCTTCCAGTTTGGATCCCTTTTATTTCTTTTTTTGTCTAATCGCTACGGCTAGAACTTCCAATACTATATTGAACAAAAGAGGTGAGAGTGGGCATTCTTGTCTTGTTCCAGATTTTAGTGGGAAGACTTTCAGCTTTTCACCATTGAGTATTATGCTGGCTGTAGGTTTGTCATAAATAGCTTTTATTATGTGGAGATATGTTCCCTGCTTTGGTAAGAGTTTTTATGAATGGATGCTCAGTTTTATCAAATGCTTTTTCTGCATCTATTGAGATGAGCATGTGATTTTTGTCCTTTCTCTTGTTGATGTGGTGTATCATGTTGATTGATTTGTGTATGTTGAACTATCCTTGTGTTCCTGGGATGAATCCAACTTGATCATGGTGTATAATCTTTTTTATGTGCTGTTGCATTCTATTTGCTAATACTTTGTTGAGGATTTTTGCATCTATGTTCATCAATCATGTTGGTCTACACCTTTCTTTTTTGGTAGTGTCTTTGTCTGGCTTTGGTATCAGGGTGATGTTGGCTTATAGAATGAGTTTTGGAGTGTTCTCTCCTCTTCAATATTTTGAAGAGTTTGAGAAGGATTAATTGAGCTCTTCTTGGTATGTTTGGTAGAATTTCCCAGTGAAGCCATCTGGTCCTGGACTTTTGTTTGCAGGGAGGTTTTTATTGCTCATTCTTGTTCACTTCTAGTGATTGGTCTGTTCAGATGATCTTTTTCTTCTTGGTTCAGTTTTGGTTGACTTCATGTTTTTAGAAACTTGTCCACATCTTCTAAATTGTCCCATTTATTGCCATATGTAAGTTCATAGTATTCTCTTATGATTTTTTGTATCTTTATGGTGTTGGTTGCAATCTCTCCATTCTTCTTAGTTTGTTTATTTGTGCACTCTCTCTTTTCTTCTTGGTGAGCCTGGACAGAGGTTTGTCAATTTTGTTTACTGTTTCAAAAAACAGCTCTTGGTTTGATTGAATTTTTCAATTTTTTTAATCTATATTTTATTTATTTCCTCCCTGATCTTTATTATTTCTTTCCTTCTGCTCACTTTAGGTTTTGTTTGTTCTTCTTTTTCTAAGTCTTTCACATGGTAGGTTAGGTTGTTTATTTGAGATTGTTCTTTTCTGAGGAAGGCCTGTATCACTATGACCTTCCCTCTTAGGACTGCTTTTGCTGTGTTCCGTTAGATTTTGTGTGGTTGTGTTTTCATTGTCAATTGTCTCAAGATATTTTTAAATTTCTTTTTTGATTTCATCATTGATAGATTGGTTTTTTAGCAGCATGTTGTTTAGTCTCCATGCTGTCATTTTTTCTCATTTGTTTTCCTGTGATTGATTTCTACTTTCATGCCATTGTGGTCAGGGAAGATGCTTGAAATAATTTCTATCCTCTTAAATTTATTGAGGTTTAGTTTGTGCCCAAGTATGTGATCTATCCTAGAGAATGTTCCATGAGCACTTGAAAAGAATGTATATTCTGTTTTCTGGGGATATAATAACCTAAAAATGTCAACCAAGTCTGACTGTTCTGTTGTGTTGTTTAGTTAGTTGCCTTATTGATTTTTTTTTTTTTTTGGTCTGGAAGACCTGTCCAGTGATGTTAGTGGGGTGTTAAAGTCTCCTACTATTATTGTATTCCCATCAGTTTCTCCCTTTATGTCTGTTAGTATTTGTTTTATATAGTTAGATGCTCCTATATTGGGTGCATATATGTTAATGAGCATAACATCTTCATCTTATAGTACACCTTTGATCATTACATAGTGTGCTTCTTTATCTCTCTTCATGGCCTTTGTTTTAAAGTCTAGTTTGTCTGATATGAGTATTGCTACTTCCACTTTCTTGTCATTTCCATTTCCATGAAATATCTTTTTCCATCCTCTCACTTTCAATCTATATGTGTCCTTCACTCTAAATTAGGTCTCTTATAGGCAACATTTTGTTTTATTATCCAGTCTGCCACTCTGTGTCTTTTGATTGGAGCATTTAGTCCATTGACATTTATAGTAATTATTGATAGATGTGTGTTTATTGCCATTTTGAACTTTTTTTTCCAGTTGATTTGGTATTTCTTCTTTGCCCCTTTCTTTTCCTTTTTGTTTTTCTTTTTGTCATTTGATAATTTTATTTTGTATTAGCTTGGTTTCTGTGACTCTATTGTATGTTTCTGATTTGTGATTACTCTGTTTTTCAAGTATGTTAACCTCTTACTATATCTGTTTGCTTTAGACTGATAGTCATGTAAGTTCCAACATATCCCCAAAGGGAACAGAGAAAACAAAAAGAGAGAAAAAAATCTATATTTTCTTGTTCCCCTCACCCACCTTTAATGATTTTGTTATTTTTTCTTTTCTTTTCTTTTTTTTTTACATCTTCATGTTTATTCTCTTGCACATCACTGTAGTTATCACAATTCCAATTACGGTTTTCTCATTTCTATAGCTTCTTGTTTCTTTTCTATTTACAGTATGCGTTTCAATATTTCTTTTGGTATAGGTTTAAAATTACTGAATTCTTTTCATTTTTGCTTGTCTGTGAAATTTTTGATCTCTCCTTCTAAAGGACAGTCTTGCTGCTTAGAATATCTTAGGTTGCAGCCTTTTCTGATTCAGGACTTTGAATATATTTTGCCACTCCCTTCTGGCCAGTGGTGTTTGTGTAGAGAAATCAGCTGAAAGCCTTGTGGGGGTTCCCTTGTTAGTAACTCTTGTTTTTCTCTTGCTGCCTTCAGAATCCTTTCTTTATCTTTAACTTTGGCCATCTTAATCATAATATGTCTTGGTGTAGGTCAATTTGGCTTCTTGTTTGAGACACTCTGTGTCTCCTGTACTTAGATATCTATTCTCTTCGGTAGGTTTGGAAAGTTTTCAATCATGATTTCTTCAAACACCTTTTCAACCCCCTTTTCTCTTTCTTCTCCTTCTGGAACCCCTATGTATATGTTGCCATGCTTTGTATTATCCCATAGATCCCTTATATTGCTTTCATTGGGTTTTATTTGCTTTTCTGCCTGCTGTTCTGGTTGGCTGACTTCTGTTATCCTGTCTTCTAAGTCACTTGTTCATTCCTTTGCATTGTCTAGTCTGCTTTTGACTGCCTTTAGGTGGACTCTTATCTCAGTGACTGAGTTTCCTGTTTTTAATTGGCTTTTCTTTATAGTTTCAATTTCTTTTGTAAAGTATTGGTTGTCTCTTTTAGTTTCTTCAGTGCATTGATCATTCCCCTTTTAAAGTCATGATCTAGTAAACGATCAAGGTCCATTTCATTGATTGTTCTTTCAGGGAATTTCTCTTGTTTTTTTAATTGGGAGTAGTTCTTCTGCTTCTTCATTTTACTTACATCTCTCTGGCTCTATGGATTGAGGAGTATCAGTTATCTAGTATGGTCTTGAAGGGCTGTTTTATTTTTTGTTTGTTTGTTTTTCTTTGAAGTGAGAGTGTTCCTGTGTGCATCTAATAGTTTTACTGCGATGGCTGCTCTTAGTATGGATGATTGCGATGGCTCTTTCCTCCATGAATGTTGGCTGTTACCCTTTGATTGGGGGCTGGTTGATTCGTGGTGATCAGAGCCTGTCCTGATTGCTGTTGTTGAGCTGGGCCTCCTTTTTTGTTCTGTGGTTGTCACAGCCTTGACAGGGGTCGAGTCTACTCCCCTGTTGCTGGAATAGAGGCTTCTAGACCCGTTTCTGAGCTGTGGTGTGTAGTACACCGGGGTGGAGCCCCTCGGCTGGGAGAAGAGTAGGGAGGAGATGTCCTCTGGGAAATGCCCTCTGCAGTGTTGTCTGTCACTTGTTATGCAGGCTTACAAAGTACTCTTTGTTGACGCTGCCTCTGTCCCTGCCTTAGCTGTGGGAATGTCAGCTACCTGCCCTGGTGTCCCCCAGGTTCTGGGCCCCAGGAACCATCAGTGCAGATCTGCCAATGTCAAGTGCTAGGACCTGCCATAGCAAGCATGCAGTCACACACCTGAATCTGTGGTGCACCATGGGGTCAGCGCAGACCCCAGCCCTACTTGGCATATGGTTCAGTATGCTGGCCTGTTGTAAATACCCATACTTGCTCCCATCATGAGCCAGAACTCTGCTCACTGCCTGTTCATCCCAGAAGCGCAGGTCTGCAAAGGGTCAGGAGAGAGCAAATCCTCCCTCTCAGCCTGGGACTGTAAACAAATCTCAGGTCCCGCTGTGAAGCTTCAGGGCCTTGGAGTATGGATTCAGCCCTCAGCCGTGCCTCCATGCAGTAGTGATGGCTGTGACTAAGCCCCACCTCTTTTCTCATGAGAATTTACCAACAATGGAGCCAACAGGAGATGGTGCAGCTGCGTTGTGTCTCCCACCTCTGCACACCAATAGTGGTGCTTTTTTATGGGGGTCCCAGGCTGTTCTCTTCTGCACACACCCCCAGCCAGAGCTCAAACCACCCCCTCCCCCCAGTCCCCTGAGGCTGCCTCTGTGCAGTGGCCCCAGCTCTCTGCCTTGGCTCCTCACCCACCTCCAGCAGCCAGTCCCAGCTCATCCCTGCTGGCTCGTGTCTAGGGCTGGGGATCACAGGGACCCTCCGTGGCAGTTTCCCTTAGTTCTGTCTGCCAAGAAGTTGCCACTCTCCCCTGAGCCTCGGAAGCTCCGCTTCTGTCCCTGCTGGCCTCCCGGCTGGAGAAGGGGTGTCCCAGCATGAGGGTGCCTCTCTTCCTATGCCGCTTCCTCCTGCAGGACCAGTCCTGCACCAACTTTTTCTCTTCCCTTTTTTCTCTTATCAGATTTTGTGAGAAGCTTCCTGTATTTCAAAACAAGAGACTCTCTGGCTGAGTTCAGTAGGTGTTCTGTGCAATTCAGTGGGTTGTAGGTGTAATTCTTGGCATATTTGTGGGAGAGGGCGAGCTGTGAGTCTGTCTACTCTGCCATCTTGGCTCTAACTTCTACAGTTTAATTCTTAAAATCATGATGATCCCAAAGAGGTTTTGTTGATATGCATTACATTATTGACGTTTACCATACTAGAATTAAGACCAAGAAATGTTATTTATTAATTCATTGAAAAATAGCAAAAACAGTCTTATTCAATATTTTTCCATTCATTGCTACCATAAAACACATATTTATTTAAAATAATGTATTTTATAAAGCATGTAACAATTTAATTGACAAGTGTGGCACTGTTTTGAATTTTTTTGTAATTCTCATTAATGTCTGGCTTAATACAAGACAACTGGATTGTTACATATGTCTCCACATTCAGACTATTGTGGTATCACATGTCCAGAAGCTTCTGGAAGGGTCTCCTGTACATTTGTGAGAAAATGAGTGTGAAAAAGGCAGTACTGTCTTAGAGCAAGGGCAGGAAAACTATGGCCCAGGGGCCAAATCTGACCCACTGCCCATTTTGCCAATAGCGTTGTGTTGGAACACAGAGGAGCCCGCTGTTTACCCGTGACCTATGCCTGCCCTTACCCTTCAGAAACAAAGTTGAGTAGCTGGGACAGAGGCAAAGGGACCAGGAAGCTGCAAAGCCTAGAATATTTATCTGGCCTTTTTCAGAAAAGGTTGGCTGGCCCCTGTCTTAGACTATTAGGCAAAGAGTCTTGGCTTCCTGGATCTGTGAAAGGCGCTCAGAAACCTCCAAGCAAAATGAGGTGTTGCTTCCTAGAATGTTGAGATAAGCTGAGCTGCGTAGCAGAAGGCCCTGTAATATGTTAAAACCCAGCTTTCGCGGGGTGTGTGGCCAACAAGGTAACTGCCTGCCCGGCAGGGCCCTCAGTGGATGCGTGTGGACAGAGTCGGTGGGTTTTGTGCACGATCTTTGCAGTCACCCACACGAAGATCCAGCGATGGTCTCTGATAGCTGTGGGTCCGCTGACACTGGCCTTTGCTCTGCTAGGGAAAAGTATGGTGGTTTAATGAGCAACTAAGAAAGGACATAGCTCCTGTGATGATATGACAATCACTTATTTTTGTTGCACACTTGTTTCAAAGATTTTGCCTACCAAATCGAAGGCTGTTCCATCCACTCTTTCAGAAACAAAAATAATCAGAAGGTATTAGAATAAACATAGCCTCAGACCGGAAACTACCCAAACGCCCCTCAGCAGTAGAATGAATAAACGAGCAGTGACAGCTCCATGCAGTGGCGTGCTAACTAGCGATGAAAAGGAGCCGTCTGTGACAGGACCAGCAACACGAGTATGCTTCCCCCCTCCCTCCCCCCACGCTTCCTTCTCCTTCCCTCCTTCCTTCTTCTTCTTTTTTCCTTGCGACGCAGGAAAAATGGGGCACGGGAGGATGGCTAAGTCCCAGGTCTTGGACGAGTCCCTGAAATGCGTCCTACTAAGTGACAGTCCTTGGCTTCGAGCAGGAAACAATTCCAGAGCGAGCCGCAGCTGAGCGAATACACACAGAGAGATACACACTCCATAGACAGAGGCCAGGCCTTCCTACAGGGCAAGAGAAAGGCCAGGAGAGGGAGAGGAACTGAGGGTCCTGGATGTGACGAGGGGGATGTTAGCCTTTACGGGCTCAGTAACTTCATGTGCTGACACCTGGGAGGGTTATTCCAACTGCTTTGGGGAAGGGGTGGGGGTTCCCAGGAGCTGGGCCCCTGCCCACTTTTTGGCCTCACATGGTCGGCCTGGGAGCTGTCATGGTGCCTGTGGGGGCCGTTACCACGGTGATACATTACAACGAGCGTAGAATGGAGCTCAGGGTCCACTGGGAGTCAAACCTCCCACCATCTTGGGCCTCAAGGTCAACTGCGAGATGAATCTTCTGCCACCCTGGTGCTAACTGCTGTGCCATTCTTTTAATGGTGGTGCCTGGCCCCCTTGCCTCCTGTCTCACTCGCCTTTCATGTTTTATTCATAAACTTAAAATTCTAATCTGACAAAAATTAAGATGTTGCTATACATGTATTAAAAACATTTCTTTATTCACTTTTCTGATTTATTTTAATTTGCTTTTTGATAAATACAAATACTTCACTAGGATCCACTTGTTTGGTGGCTTCACAGCTCTCTAATGTCATCCTAATGGGCCCAAGCAATTCATCCTCTAGCACCCCCTCCCTAGGACTAGGTACCATCTCCTTCATTCGCAGAGAAATTACTGAGCGACTGCCGCAGCTGGAAGGTGGATCTGTGCCGGCAAAGCTTCAGGCTCAAGAATAGGAGGAGCTGGAGCTGGAGCTGCCAAGAGCGATGCAGGTGCTTGACTGCGTGAGACAGGGACATCCCAGGTGTGGACCGAGTGCTTGGAGGCACCAGAACAGGGAGCCATGCTGAGCCCACTGCTGTCCCCACCCTGGATGCAGGGCTCAGGACTCACTGCTAAAGGGGAGATAACAGAGTGTTAGTGGCTGTGTTCTGTCTTGAGGTTTGGAAAAGCCGGACATCCAGATGCCAAAGACGGATGGAGAAGCCCTGCAGAGGAAAACAGCTCCGGGGCTCCCTTGGGGCCCCTGTCTGAGGTCTCTGCTCCGTGCTCCAGTGGATGGTCCACTTCTCCTGCATCCTCACAGTGACTCGGCCCTTTCCTTTGGCCATGTCTATTTTCCCCGTACAACCAAGAGTTCTAAGCAATACTTTCATAATGTGAAATATCCCGTCCATCGGATACACCTAATCCCGCAGTAGAGAACGGACATCAGGGTGCAAGGACTGGCGTTCAAGTCCATCCAGTATAGGGGGTCTCAAACTTTCACCTTTTAACACAAGTCACAGAAAAGAAAAAATGCAGTTACCCTGAGACCGGCTTTGTACACATACACAGCATGGTGTGCACACGTGTGTGAACACTTAGACCGTGCCATGAGAGCCTGATAAGACGCTATTTACCTTTGCTGCATTTGATAAATCTCGTCTCATCTGCCTTCCCTTCTCTTCGGTTTTTTCTCTCCTATAAGACTCCTTTAGAAAAGGTGGTTGTTAACCTACTGCATTAATTTCAGGATCCGTGAATGATTGTGCCCTGAAGATGGGAAATTAGTACTTTGATCATCTCCTTTCTGATGTCCTGCTTACAGTCCAATCCGCTGAGTGAAACACTGCATTTCATGAAATTTATGTAGTCAGGAGAGAATGAACCAACAACCAGTGTGGGTATTTGTGCTTGTTTGAGATCTGTTTCCATCGCAGAAACTCTGCCTGGCTCTGAGCTCACAGCCCCTGCAAGTTTAGCTGAACAAAGCTCCTCTAGCAGAATGGGCATTTACAAAACCGAATTTCTGACTCTGCAAAGCTGAGGGTCCAGCCCTAGACTTGGCATCTTCGCTCGGTCTGGGTACATGCAATCACTGGTGCTGCCAATGTTCCATCTTAACGTCACCGTCTCTGGGATCCTTCTTTTAGGGGCTGAATTACGTCCCGCAGAATTCATATGTTGAAGTCCTAACCTCTGCCCCCAGTGCCCAGAACATTACTGTATTTGGAGGTAACGCTTGTCTGTGCTCACAGGCACGTGGCCTTTCCTGGTCCACAAGATGCTTGGGGGTGAGGCTGGGACGGTGAGGTCCAGGAACTCAAGGTGGGGCAGGCCGACGGCGGCCGATCAGGGCCCTGCCTCAGCATAGTGCTTCAGACAAGCACTCAGCATCATGAAGAAACTCCGTTTTGTTGAAAATCCTGGCTGGAGTGTAAAAAGTAAGCTTACAGCGTACCATGGATGCTTCTGTATTAACACAGTAAATAAGCCCCAGAAGCGGGCCTAACGGTCACTGCAGTTTCAACAGTGACGAGCAAGACAGGAGCGCAGGGCCGGGCAAGACCACCGAGATTTCTGTCACTGACCAGGCTGTGCTGATGCTGCTGCGGCTGGTCACCCACACTCACAGGAGGAGGAAGCGCTAAATTTTGGTTAGAAGTTACTGTGAGTGAGTGAGCGAGTGAGCGAGTTTGCTAGTGAGCTCGTTAGGGACTTTTTTCCCATCCGCATTCTTGGGCCCTGAATTCACGGCAGAGCCCCAGCCCAGACGAAGTGACCACACAATGCAAGACACAGCTTACACATGGCACCTTCCCAACACACTTCGCTCGGGACGCAGGTGCATCCGCGATGTCTTCCCTACAGAGGCAGCAGCCTCCTGAGGTCCTGCTGGCACTCTCACCATCTGACCCCTGGACCAGGGTCTCCCCTGCGTTTCCTGCCTGTCCCCAGCCTTGACCAAACACGCCAATGCCGGGTCCCAGAGAGCACAGGCCGCGCCACGTACTGCCGGACAGGGGGACTAGCTCGCCTGGCAGAAACCCGGATCGACTGGAAACAGCTGGACGGAACGGCGTGACAAGCACCAGGGCGCCGTGGCGGGCCTCACAGGCACAGATGCATGCATAATCAAGAATCCCAGGGTGGTGGGAAACGCTCCCTTTCCAGGGAGCAGCAGAGGCCCATGCGGCCTGGGGGCAGAGGGCCGGCTGGAAGCCCAGTTGCATAGACAGGGCCCCCGCTGGGCGGAGGCGTGTGGGGAGGAGGAGGACCTCGGATCCATCCTGAAAAACGATGGGAAATTATTCGGTGGAGTTCAGAAGAACACACTGACCGCTGGTTGACTGGGGCTCAACGCAGGGCTCACATTTCTAGCAAAGTCTGCAAAGGCATGTGAAGTGAAGTAATGGAGAACAGACTGAAGATCGGGCTGAGACGAGGGGGAGCGCCAGGGGTCAGAGTTCAGGCCGCGTTTCTGGAAGGAGAATAAAGAGCGGGTTTCTCGGCTCTGGTTCCACATGCCTGAGCTGTGCAAGCAGACAAATGTTTGTGGCTCTCCTCCAGCGCTGCAGAGCTGTCCGGGGAGCCCAGGGGGGAATGCTCCTGCGTTCCTGTCTCCCCGCGGGCCCCAGACTGGCCTGGGGTTCACCCCAGCTCTCAGGAACCCCGGATTTCCCAAGGGGACCTGCAGTGGACCCCAGGCTGTCTGCTTCTCCGGGTAGGGCTGCTCTCACCTCCCACCACTTCTGAGCCTCAGTCTGTGCTCGGAGCTGGGGCCCCCTAGGCCTTGGCGGAGGGGACGTGGGGGGCACATCCGGTGATCCCTGGGTGCTGGTGGGCCCGAGAGCATTGTCGCAGCCAGGCAGACAGCCCAGTCCCCTGCCCTGCGAGGTCTGCAGCTGCGTAAACCTGGGAACATGGGAATTCCACTGACTTGACTTCGGCCAAAAGGGCAGGAGCCCAACGTGACGCATCCGTCTATGACTCTGTTCAAGAATCTGCTTAATGAAGACCCGGGAAGGCTGCCAGGGACGTCTGTCAGCCTGTTCCTGCCACACTCCTCTGGCTACCTACCACTTGTACTATATTGTCCACTCTAAGACACAGGTTTCACAATCTGACATTTCTGAAACCCAAACACTGCCGCCAGCTGGGAGGTGAACTGTGGCATCATTGCAGGAGCAATAGCTCTGTCACTGGCATCGGTGATGACACTAACAGGTAAAAGTTTAAATTAAATTTGGGTGTCTCCAAATGAACTTATTTACCAAACAGACACAGACTTACAGACATAGAGAGCAAACTTATGGTTACCAGGGGTCAAGGGGGTGGGAAGATTTGCAGATACTGACTGCTGTATGTAAAATAGATAACAACAGTTCTCTGCTGCGTAGCCCTGGGGGCTGTATTCAGTCTTGTAGTAACCTGTAATGGAAAAGAAGACAGGAAGGAACGTATGTGTGTCTGAGTATGACTGAAACATTCTGCTGTACACCAGAGACTGACACAACTCTGCAAACTGACATACGTCAATAAAAAAAGTGCAAAAACATTTTGGGCGTCTGACTTACTGAGAAGTCGCAGCACGAAGCACATTGAAAAGGACAGCTGTTCGGGGTGCATAAGGCTGTCCGAGGAGTGCCCGTCCCCACAATGCGACTGAGGTGGAGGACAGAGGCTCGTCCCCTCTGCCTGTCTCTCGCGCTCTGCCGAAGCACAGAAACTCCCGCACTAGAATCCCCAGGTGATTCCAGCAGTGGGTGATTCAGATAAAAACATAGAAGGGCTTTGGACTCAGTGAATCAGAGTTAGTTTTCACTGCCCCAAACCAAAATCTTCAATAAAAAAATGCTGAATTATGAAATAATGCACATTTAATGTGCTTGCTTTTCCCCAAACGGCTGTTACTACATTGAGGACGCACTGGACTTGGAGGCAAGGAAACGTCGCCGTTCTGGACCGCACGTTTTGAGACGCATTCAGCGCTTCCTGACGGTTTCTGCTGTTTTCCCTCCAGAGACCCGCCCCCCACTCCACCTCCTGGACCGTGGTTCTGAAGTGAGCATCCGATCACCTCAGTCCGCTGTGAATTCCAGCAGTGAGTCTGTGGGGGTTCAAGTCAGGTGTTCTCGTCTTCCCACCCTGGTGCCATGCAGACCCTCTGAAGTTAGAGACACAGTAGAATTTGTGAGCATCATTCAAAGAACATGGCCATCGCTTTGTTCAGATTCTCAGAGAGGGTTATTCCCAGACCCCAAATGAGGTGTACTGCCTTCAGAAAAGAATCCACGTTCCTTCACGTGTATGTGTGCCCATCTACAATTTGGACCTTCTGTTGCCTGACTTTCTCCTCGTAGCCCATAAATCCAACAACTGTGAAGGGCTTACAATTCTTCGAATGTGCTACAGTCTCCAACGGTTTCGTACTACAGGGCCTGCAGCACCTTCTGGAGTGTTCTGTCCAGATAGCCTGCTTGCCTTGCCAGCTGGCACCAATCTTCCACCCTTCACGCCTCCCTCCGGTGTGATTCCCTCCGCAGAGCTTTGATCAGCCGCCTGGAGAGAGTCCCCTTCTCCCTGACTCGGCCTCATCCGCAGGGCTTGTTTCTGTGCGGGGCGCAGTCGCTCCGGTGTGAACGTGCTCTCGGTTCTTCTAAGTCCAGGTCCTGTCCACCTGACTTCAGCTCTCCACTCTGCGTCCCAGCTCACTGCTAGCTATGCAGCAGGTTTCAGTAAGCATGCAGGATGAAGGAATCTTCCCAAAACGTATCCATACTCCTTCCTCTGGAATTCTCAGGTTACTTTATCTTGACTTCTCCAAGCCTGGGTGATAGTTCTTTGTACGCCAAATTTCTACCTGCCTCTGCAGAGTGCAGGCTGTTTGAGGGCAGGCAGCACACATGGTTCAGGCTGTAGCCCACAGAGGGCCGCACGTGGGATCTGATGCAGCAGGTCTGGTCGGCACAAGATCAGGATGGGTTCTGAATGCAACTCTCACACATGCCTGCACAACACTTTCCTCGTGGTGTTGGAGACATGCAGCCTACCTGGCTTGATTTTTCCACTGCCCTAATTTTCTCATATTAGAATTTTTAAAGAAAACATCAAAGTAGTACATCATTTGTTCTCCTCTAAAGTATTCGTTACAGCGTCTTCTCTAAGACTTTGGCCATTTCAAAATCAAGGATTTTCTGAAACCTCAAACAGTTGAATATTAGCGCCTATCCTATAGTAGAAAATCCTTGTTTTATTTTATTTTTTTCTTGATTTTTTTTTTTGATGGAGGTACTGGGATTTGAACCCAGGACCTCATGTATGCTAAGCATGCGCTCTACCACTGAGCTATATCCATCCCCCAGATATTCTTGTTTCAAATCTTCATTTTAAAAAAGATCAACAGAAAAACCAAGGGTGGGAATGGGCGTATTTTAGGTTCAAAGACAGTCTTCCGTGCTGCAGAGCTAACACTTCACTAATTGTCCCCTCAATTAGTAAATTAGATGTTGCCATTCGATGTCCCTTCCTTTGCAACAGGACCAGAAACCCTTGATGCATATGACCTCAATGTTGCTTTTAAGTCTCTTGTGTTAAGTGGCCCAAGACCTTTCCCTCCACCCTTTGCAGCATACCTGCACAGCAAGGCAGAAAAAGATGCGATTCAGGCCACACGACACCGGAGTTTGCTCTCAGCAGTCATCACCAGGTCGGTCTGAAGTCTCACTCCTGTGGTCAGAGTCCTGGTTTCCAGATTCCCTTTCCTGGAGATGCCCACTCTCCAGCACTCACTGGGGTGGGGGGCAGGCAAAGCTACAGGTGGGCTGAATGAAAGGCTCTGGGAACCCTTGGAATTCTTCAGGCCAGAGAATGCCAGTGTCTCCACCATCTCCACACCCCCAGGAGCACGACTCTGGTAACAACTGGCGACTTCTCCAGGCTGGGCGGGCAGCAGGCCATCACAGAGACCTGGGGCTGCTGCTGAAGGAGTTTCTGGGTGAAGTGTGACTGATGTCTGGTTTGCAAAGGGAGCTAAATCTGATTTTCCTTTCACAGTGGTCAGTATACTCTACCTGTCCCTCCCAACTGAGCATTTCTATGCTGCTTCTGGTAGCCAGCTCCCACGATGGCTGTCAGTGAATCCCACCTCCTGGTTTTCATACCCTCGTAAGATCTTCTCCAACATGGCACCAGGTGGGTCTATGTGACCCTTGCGTATAATATAAGTGACGGTATGTCACTTCCATGATTAAGCCAGAGGAGAAGCTATGACTTCTGTCTTGGGGCTAGCAGTCCCTCTCTCTCATGCCTTGCACTGGGGGAAGCCAGCATTCATTTTGTGAGCAGCTGTATAGATTGGCTTGTGTGGGGAGGAACTGAGGCTTCAGGCTAACAGTCAGTGAGGAGCAGATACATGGTGACAAAAGTCAAAATTCAAATCCTCCAGCCCGAGTCATGCCCTCAGATGAGACTGAGGCCTGGCTGACAGCTGGACTGCAGCATGTTGGAGGGCCTGAGCCAGAAACACCCAGGTTAAGTCTCTCCTGGATTCCTGACCTCAGAGACTGGGTGAGTCTTGGGGCAGCTTGTTACGCAGCCAGAGTTAACTAAGACAATCCTCATGAAAAATTTCAGAAGTTTGCATAATTATTTACATTTATGAAGTATTGAAACTACACAGATTATTATTATGACCCTTTTCAGGGAGTGAAAATTAGGTTCAAGGAGATTAACTTAACAAAGTTCACATTGATCTGTGAGCCAGCTGCCATTAGAAATGAAAGCTTCAAGGTTTAGTGCCTATGGAACCTCTTTTGTGAATTCCTGTTCATTTTTGTTTGAAACAGATGAGAAGAAAATGTCTTTCTTAAAGTCTCATGGCAATCCAGGTGTGTGTGGCTGGCTGCTGTTGCTCATTAACTATATTCCAACCAGTTCGTAAATTAAGCCATGAATGGGGGTGAGTGGAAAAAAATATGGAGCAGGAAGTTATCTGTGATGTGGAGACCAGCGAGTGCACTGTCTCCTGCAGTCACTGAGGCTAAAAGACCATGTGTGCACTTGGACGCTGGTTAATGGTCTTGCGTCAACTCAAAGCATAGCTCATCAAGTGCTGTAATTTGTTGATCTCGACGAACCACAAGGAGTTCAGGTTAGTGCTTTAATTTTCCTGCAGTGATAAGCTCTGCAGTTCTGACTGTACCGCACGTGAAGGTCTTGAGCATTTCTGTTCCAATGTTCATATTCATGGTTTCATAGTGAGATGGGAAACACCACTGCAGCTGAAACTCATAAAACACAGTCTTAGCTTGGGAATGAAATTTAAAACAAAACAAAATAGCTCAATGCCTTGTCCCCCTCCCTCACCCACCAGGACTATATATTCTCAGAGAGACTTGATCTCTGGCTTGAATTACATGAAAGCACAAAAAAGGGGGATTTTTAGTGTACAGAAAATATGGACCATTGTCCCAAATGAGTGTTTCTCATGTGTTTTGTTTCCATGGTACTGAAGTTGGGATGACACACTACTATATATAAAATAGACAAACAACAAGGACCTCCTGTACAGCACAGGGAACTATTCAATTTCTTTTAATAACATATAATGGAAAAGAATCTGAAAAGAGAAAAATATATATGTATGTATATGTATAACTGAATCACTTTGCTCTATACCTGAAACTAACATTGTAAATCAACTACACTTTGATAAAAAAATTTTTTTTAAAAGACAGTGTAATTGGGTGTTTACTGGGTGGAATGCACTATTCTGTATTTTCTGAATATCAACACCTTCAACCTCCCCTGTGCTCTTGTTTGGAACCCCCATGGAGCACACTGCAAGATATCAGTGAAGGAAATTACAAAATATTTGAGAGAAAATATAGTATCTATTAAGAATGTGCCAGGCGTTATTTTAACCATGGATAAATGTTTTTTGTTTAATTTTCACAACTGTCCTGTGAAATGACAACTCTTTTTTGTTTGTTTTATTTTATTGAGTTATAGTCAGTTTACAGTGTTGTGTCAATTTCTGGTGCACAGCATAATTTTTCAGTCATACGTGGATATACATACACTCATTTTCACATTCTTTTTCACCATGAGCTACCACAAGATCTTGTATATATGAAATGACGACCCTTATTATCCACAGTTCATATATGTGAAAGCTGAGGCCTAGAGAGGTTTGATATCTCACTTGAAGTCATATAGTAAGAAACTTTCTAAGCTGGAATTTGAACTCAGGCCTTGCCGCTGAGAAGTCCATACTCTGAGCCGTTATTTTTTTTTCACTGAAATGGAAATTCATGCCTTCTTTTTGGATGTGAAGCCTAATTACTGTTTTGTAAATTAAAAAAAAATTCAAATCAACGTTTCCTTAGGGGAAAGTTGACAAATGTTTAAAGTTCATTCAGAAAAAATAGCTTGGAAATTCTAAAAGAGAAAAACAATTGAGGGTAAGTTTTCCTAGCAAATTACTAATAGATACTATAAAAATTGTAATAATGAATATGGTGCTTCTAATTTGGGCCAAATAATTAGTGTAAAAAATAAGGAAGTCCAGAATCACATAGAATTATATGTAACTTTATTAAATTTTCTTAAACAATCAAGGAGAATTTCACATCAGTGGGAAAGGAGTTACCCAGCTGTGATTGTTAGAATCAGCCAAACTTTAGAGAGAAAAAAAAGTTAGATCCTTCCCTCATGTATTATGTCAAAATGAATCCCAAATGGTTTAAATTCTTAAATGGAGAATATAAAAATACAAAACCATGAGAATACCATATACATCACCATCCATGCAGTATTTTAGGGTGCTGAAGGACTTGCTGGGCCTGACAACAAAGGGAAACTCACACAGAAAGACTCACTACATTTGCCCTCATAAAGACGTCGGCCTGTGGTAATGTAACTGAGCAGGACCCTGCAGGGCTTCCAGGGTCAGACCCCTCCCCGTGTCCTCAGCTGGAGCTCCTCCTGAAGCGCCAGGTAATAGTATCTCATGTATTATTTCCTGAGTGCTTCAGATGCTTAAAACCACCACCAAAGGGAAGAAATTAACTACTTGACGATCCAGAGCACGTGGCCCCCAGACCTTCTGATGACCGAGGGTTGATAGTGTTGACAGCCTTGTTCCCTTGACATCAACCAATCAGAGAACTGTGCACGAACTGACCACGTAACCTGCCACCTTCTTCCCTTACTTGACCTTTAAATATGCTTTGCTGACGTCCTTCAGGGAGTCTGGGGTTGTCTTGGGCAGGAGCCACCCCGTCCTCCTTGCTCGGCCCTGCGATAAGCCTTCCTCTGCTCCAGACTCTGACATTTCAGTTTGTTTGGCCTCGTGGTGCAGCGGGCACTTGAACTTGCCTTCGGTAACAATGAAATAGTAAACAAAGGTACAACAAAGACACACTGAACAAAGGATTAAAAACATTTACACACAAGTAGGTCTTAGAGAGAGAGACAACCCAAGGGAGAAGATGGTGTAACCCAGGAGCAGTGAAGTCATAAAAGAAGAAAGGCTAAGAGGTAATGACCGCGTGCAAAAGCAATCAGCCTTACTGGCTGGCAGAGACATGCAGCTTCGGAGCGGCTGTCTCTCTGTCTCTCTCTAACTCTCTGCCTCTTTCTTCTTTCTCTCTGTCTCTGTCCCTCTGTCTCTGTCTCTCTCGGCCCACTGGATGAACAAAGCTTAAAAAGAATGATAATACTCAGTTTTTGGAAGACGGGTAGGAAAGGATCCTCAACTGCCTTTCATGATCTTAAAAGTGATATTCACTCACTATGAAATACTCACGAAAATATGGAAAACTCTAAGTTCCTCACCGTCCCCCACCTGGAGCTGATCTCGTCACCACGTGTGGAATGCTGCAGGGGGCATCCTCAGCATGCCCCATCTTGCACATGGTCCAGAGTGCGCTGATCACCGGATCTCGGCCCCCCACCCCACCCCCGCAGATGGCAGTCCTCAGCAGCAAGAAGCGCACTGACCTGCCATGATGTTCCTGGCACCCTGTGGGACAATTCGTACGCAACTGAGAGCGTTTATGGAGGGAGGCATAACGTCCATGCCTTTGTAAATCTCTGAAGTCTCCCCAGGAAGTCTTGGGAGCTCCAGGGCTCATGTCATGTGTACTCCGTATTAGAGCTGTTCCTTTAGCTCTGACCCTGGGCTCTGTTTCCTGTGCTCAGTCAAGCTGGTTCTGCACCTTTTGTAAAAGACTGTTCTCTACAGCCTGAACTATACAGGCTAGCCCATTCTCAAGGCTCTGACGTTTAAGGGTGTAACCCTTTTGTATGCATATAGAGATAAAAGGTTGCAGAACAGAGAATAACATTTGTCTTGGTGGAGGTTTACAGGAAAGTTGTGACCTGACCTACCTGGACAGCTGCAAGAACAAAGGATTCCTACACCAAGAAGTTTACAAGCAACCACACCCCCTCACCTTTTAGCATAAAAGGAGCCTGAATTCCAACTTGGGTAAAATAGTTCTCTGGACACTAGTCCACTATCTTCTCAGTCTGCTGGCTTTCTGAATAAGTAGCTATTCCTTGCCCCAGCACCTCATCTTTTAATTCATTGGCCTGTTGTGCAGCGAGCAGCATGAGCTTGGACTCGGTAACAGTATTTCCCACAAACAGGGATCCCCGCACCTGCCCCTCAGCGCCTCCCACTCCAGGCAACCTGGCAGACTTCAGGGAGGGGAGTCAAGGACCAAGGGCTTCAGGGAAAGTCTGAAACACTGATGGCAGGTGAAGTCCCTGCTTCATGGGTCTGTCCTGCTGAGTTTGAGTGGATGGTGGCAGCATCGCCACATAACAGCCGACTGTGGTTATCGCAAGCACTGAGGGATAACCCAGCACGTCGCTGGATGTAACTGTCTTTGGTGAACCCGGGCACAGCCTCTGCGTATCCAGCGTCCCTTTTTCTGATGACAGCAGTGCCTGCTTCACGGTGCCATGGTGGGGAGAAAAGTAGCAGAAGCTAGCAGGAGGCAGGAGGCAGGAGGCAGCCGACCAGGCCAGCGCGGGCTCAGGCTGTCATGGTCACCGTTACTGTGACTGTGGACTTCCCTTCTTGAGGAGCCCCGAGAATGTTGAGGGAGGGTCACAGTGATGGGGGGATGGCTCTCACCTGTTCTCTGGAGAGCGAGCAGTCAAGCGGCAAAGGATGCCAGGTTCAAGGGTCGTGCACACCTTGTGTGTACAGAGCATGATGCTCTTCAGCTGTGCGAACTGGGCCAAGTCTTTCATCCTCTGAGACTGTTTCCTCACCTGTAGAAGACGGTGATTAATGGTCGTAAGAATCAAACTATGTAATAAATGCCTGCCATGAGTCTGCTCTTACGCGGAACAGGAGTATGAGCTGAGGCTGCGTAGCAGTCAGGGGTCAGCAGGGAAACACAACCAATAGGGTACCTGTTCCTACACCTATACCCATACGTCTGTACCTACATAGATCGAATCTACCTACCTATCAAAAGAGAAAGAGATTTATTTTAAGGAACTGGCTTATGCAGTCGTGGAGTCTAGCAAGTCTGAAATCGGTAGGGCAGGCTGGCAGGCTCGAAACTCAGGGAAAAGTTGACGTTGCAGTCTTCAGTCCAAATTCATCTGAGCAGCAGGCTGGAAACTCAAGCAAGGTTCCTATGTTACAGTATGAGGTATAATTCCTTATTTTTGGTGGAAAACCTCAGTCTTTGCTCTTAAGATTGTCTACTGATTAGATGAGGTCCACCTATAATTTGAAGGGTAATCTGCTTTACTTAAAGTCTACTTATATCAATGTTAAAATATCTTTAAAATAACTTCTCAATGGCTTCTTGACAGGTGTTTGACCAAACTGCTGGGCACCTGTAGCCTAGCCAAGCTGGCACACAAAATTAACCATCACAGACAGTCTTGTGACTTCTCCAAGCCTCGATTTCCCAAGCATCACATGATGTTCAGAATACCTAAGTCATAACATTGGTTTTTGAACAAAACTTTTTTGTTCAATATTCTCCATGTTCCAGGAAGTTCTAGGTGCTTGAGGTTCAGCAATGAGCCAAACAGAGTCCCCACCATCACGGAGCTCACATCTGGAGGCGATGAGGAGGGGACTTCGTATGACTGCTGTGTGAACTGTCAGATGTTGATCCATGCTGGGAAGAAAACACTCTGTTGAGACGATTAAATGGGATAATGTAGACGAGGACCAGAGCCTAGGACTGAGCAGACTGTAGGTGCTCAGTTGACATTGGCTTCCTTCCTTCCCTTCCCATACCGTAGTGTAACATGATCAGCCAGTTCTTTTATCTTCCCAGAAATTACATGTTTTCCCTTCTTGGCGTCGGCCATCTTTGAGCCGATCTTGATCATGCCTGTGGGCTGCAGTCAAACGCTGCCCCAGGAAAAAAGGTAAAAAAAGGACTTGCTTCCCTAGGTGACTAAGCAACATTGTTTTATCCCTGGGCGCAGAGATCTGGGATTTAGAAGGGCTAAACAAGTTGTAAAGACCCTCAAAGGCTTTGAAAAGGGAAAGGATCAAATCTCTAACCAGTGGCTCCCAATTCTGCCAGACCCAGCACTATCCTCTCCTTAAAACAGACATCTTGAAACACCCTATTCACTATCCTGCAAAGGAAAGCAATGGATAGTATAATTGATTTGCACACCTAAGTCCAAAATAATCAACACAATTCCCTAACTGGAAATAAGGGAGAAGTGAAAACCTCTGGCAGAAGGCGGCATGCATCTCAGCATGCGAGTGCTCAGGCACAACTGCACAGGGTGACAAAATGCCCCCCGAGCCGCCAGCGCTCCTCCACGCCAGTGAGGATCCTGGGGGCAGGCAACGCTCTCTCCAGGGACGGTTATGGGATGGCTCACGTAGGATGGGGCAATGTTCAGGGAGGCCCTGAGGGGGCTGCAGCCCCTGAGCACGGGGAGCAGAGTGAGGGGTTGGGGAAGCTGTTTCCACCTGGGGCTAGAAGGGTCTGGGGAGAAAGCCTCCTGCGTGGAGACACACTACACCATCAGTGTGAGCGTCCAGGATGCAGGGAGCTTGACCCCACTCTCCTCCACCTCCGAGCTCCTGCAGGGTCAGCCACTGGCCTAGCCCGACTGCCGTGGGCAGGAGTCTCGGGTCAGTCCTGGGACCCACACTTTTCTGTAATTTTCTCCCTTGAGCGTGGATGGGGCCTGTGAATGTTCTGGGATCTCACCCCAGTGATGAAGACACATTACCAAAGGTGGGGGGATTTTGCATAGGTAATTAAGTAGTCTGCTCAGTTGACTTTTTTAAAAACTTGAAATATAGTTGATTTACACCGTTGTGTTAGTTGTAGGTGTATAGCAAAGTGATTCAGCTTTCAGATTCTTTTCCATGATAGGTTATTACAAGATACTCAGTTGGCTTTGAATTAATCCACAGGTGGAACGGACATAATCAGGCAAGCCTGGTTAAAAGAACTGGGCCCTCCCTGACATCAGAGAGTTTCCCTGGCTGCCACATTGTGAGGCGGCCACTGGAGGGGACCACAGGGCCAAGGACTGGAGCTCAGGGTCCTGAGAATGGTCTCTACCCAACAGCGAGCGAGGAAGCGGGGACCTTGGTCCTACAGCTGGAAGGAGCTGAATTCCGGCAACAAGAAGTGAGCCTGGAAAAGGGCTCCAGACTCCAGAAAGGCACACGGCCTGGCTGATGCTGAGGCTGTAGGCCTGAGAGTAAGAGGGCCCGGTCACGCTGTGCCCAGACTCCCGGCCCAGGGAACCTGAGAGATAGTGAGTGCGTGTTGTTTTAAACTGCTAAATTTGTGGTGACTTGTTACACAGCCATAGAAAACGAATAAGCCAGCCAAGCCAACGTGCAAGGAAACCAGATGAACTGCTGACAGGCAGCGCGAGATGCGGAAAGGTGGAGAGACACCCGGAGAACATATGGGGCAGCACCTTGGGGGACGTCACTACCCGAAAGGCAGCCCCGCCTACCCGCTTTCCAAAGACTCCCAGCTGGGAAACCTGGTAGGTTCTATGCCAGTTTGGCCCTGGGCCTCAGTCCCCACCTGGCCAAGGCCAGTGCCCCTCCTGATACTCCAGCATCTTCTATCCAGCCCTGTTTGGATAAAGCCTTGGGAGCTGAGCGGTCCAATCCCAGAGCGGTGCAAGGCTCTGCAGCATCTTGCCCCCACAGAGGACTGCTGACCTGCGGAGCACCCCTGCCCTCTCCCACCTGGACCCAGTGCCTTCCTCACGCACATACACCAGCAATCAGAAGAGCTTCTCTTCATCAGAGCGCTTGTTGGCACCAACACCATGCCAAGGGCCCCATCTCCGCTGCCTTCCACTGGAGGCTTGGGGAGTGCGCTTCAGGGCATCCCAGTGAAGGGAAGACCTCGGTTCCATCTTTTCCTCTCGACTTCATGCCATCAGGATTACTCCCATCTTTCAACTCGCCTGCCTCTGGGCAGTCCTTGGCCACACCTCATGGGCCCACCAATGCTGGGTGCTTGTACGCTCAGCGGTCCCACCTCAGTGATGCTTTCCTGTCTTTGTCACAGCCTCTATACGGTCTTCCTCTGATTGGAGATCCTGCAATTCCTGCGGCTCATTCCGCTAGCTTCTTGGCACTGAATATGTGCCAAGTGGCCAGGGGTGACGTAGATTCACTTACATTGTTACAGTGCCAGGTGGAGTGGTTTAGAAGAACACTGGTGGAGCACAGCATCCACTTGTGGACCTGAATAGCTAAGGTGAGTGGGGGTCCAGGAGACTCTCTCCAACGAGGTTCCCCCGAAGGGCAGAAATCCAGCAAAGCTGCTAATTCAGAACATGGTTTATTTCAAGTTTAAAATAATGAACTGTATCCATCTGTACACAATCAGCAGTAAGTGTTTTCAAGTACCATTTATGCAAAAGCTTTGCACCTGCCGCACAAGCAAAGACAAACAGTGCTGGTCGGCTGGGGCTTTGCCTGCCTGGTAAGTCACTCTCACCTGGAAGATGGGTTCCCCATCTGAGGAGTAAATGTCCCAGGGCCGAGGCTCCGGCCCCACAGTTCTGGGGGCTCTGTAAAGTACACCCAAGGAGCGTGGTGGGTAGTCTGTGAGGACTGCCCACACAACGGGGCACTGAAGCAATAGAGGTTTGTTTTCTCAGTTTCGAGGCTGGAAGTCTGAGATCAAGATGTCCATCAGGTTGATTCCTTCCCAGGCTTCTCTCCTTGGTTCTTGGAAGCTACCTAGTCATCATGGACCAGTGCTTGGGAACCACTGTCCAACACACCACTTGGCTGACCCACACCTTGTTACTTAAATGATTCAGGGCAATACCAATGATTGAAAAAAATGATGCTGCAGGAAAAAAAATCCACCGAAAGAGAATGGGAGGGAACGTAACAGTAGATCTGGAAGTTTCCATTTATTTTCAGAAGCTGGAAAATGAATCACAGGTGTTGTTGGCGGAGAAGTACCTGACAGCTACAGACTCAAATGCAAGTCCAGGGGCTGCATGGGGGGAATCCACCTGATGGAATCCTGAGACTGCAGTGTGGAGGGAGGTGGCAGTGAAGGCAGGGAGAGAGCATAACATCTGCACCCCCATGCCACCTCACAGCTCTGCATCTGTGAGTACACGAGACCTGCAAGGGACCCCAAAAATGGCCAGTAAAAAGAGAGCTGTCTGTGATAGAAACAGCAGCCAAGATATGATCCCCTTTTTGTAAAATGAAGTATGTGTGCACACATGTGTAGACATTTCCAAACAAAGATGAAAACCAACAGGTGATTATTTCAGGTTGGTGGGGTTTCAGGGTTTTTGTCATATGCTTTGAAAAGTTGTTTGAAAATGTTTAATAAGCATATATGAGTTGTATAGTCAGAAAAAAGATAAAAACGTGACACTTCATGAATACATCATAACATGTGCAGGCAGCCTCCTGGCTGCCTGGTCCGTCTACCTGGCGTGACCTTGTGTGAGCAGCATCCTTAAAACCCTGCAGCCAGCACTGTGAGGGAGCCGTCTGCCTCCCCCTCTGTGCTGCTCATCCTGGGGTGCTCCCACCGGAGGCAGAAGTGCACGAAACCCCAGGGCTGCCTGGGGCACAGGTGAGCCTGGGCCCCTGAGACTCCGAGTCTGTGCAGTGGCAACCTCTTTAAACATTGCTTTTCCTATAAAACAGATGCCTGTATTGTTGTGGAAAACAAGTGTCCCATGAATTTTCAGGCGCTTCTCTCACTTCCGGCTTCCGGCTTCCTCCCACGCCCCTGTCCACAGGTGGGCCTGCCGTCGGCAGGAGCTTCTTGGCAGAAGTGTTTGAGAAGTACTGAGTAGAATAAGCTCGGTTGGCCATTTGGGGTCTTCATATTAGTGTCTGCCCAGCTTTGCTTTTTAAAAAATGCGCCATATGGCAAACGCAGAGCGGCCGTACTTAAACGCTCCCCCATGGAGAGGTGGCTTCGCGTCCTGCGGCCCGGGCTGGTCTGTGTGCGCTTCGACGACAGAGGGTGAGGGAGTCGACCCCGTGCCAGGGGAGAGCGCTGGCAGGGCTGCCCTGCGCTCCAGGCGCCCCGGGCTGCGCCGTGGGGGCCACACCGCCCTGCCGGGCCCGCGGGACCTCAGCGAGGAGGATCCAGGCGCGCCCGGCCTTCTAGCAGGAGGCGCGCCGAGCATGAGCCCTGCCATTTGAGCCACACGCTCCCCGCCACGCTATGTGTTTACCAACGCATTTCTGCAGCGAATCGAGTCCTGAGCCTCCGCGTGTCTGATTTCGCCAGGGTCGGAACTGAGAAGACGAACGCGGCATCACTCTGGCTCAAGGGGCCTCGGTCCACCGGCAGAGATAAACCAGGCAGGAGGGCTGGAAGCCTTCGTGGGCAGGGACGGAGGGCCTAGGCGATACAAGAAGCGACTTCCTGGCTTGTGGAGCCCAACCTCCAGGGGGGTCACAGCAGGCGCGGCCCGACTCAGCGCCCCGGCGGACGTCTGTGTTCACCGCTTTGCTGGCTGTGTGACGGCTTTCCTCCAGGACGTGCGTGGCTGGGCCGGAGGGGCGCCCCCTGGCGTTGCGGCGGACACCACACACGGTCCCCTAGAGCGCGGCGCCCTTCCAGGTTATCGTCCTTGTGTGTCCCTGCTGCGCGTTCCCCATTTATCGTTCCCCTTTAATTTCGTCTGTCTTACACTTACTGACCTGGACAAGGTATTTTTATACTGTCACTCTTTTTTTTTTCAGCTGCTGTTGAAAACACTTTCTTCCAAGCTGTTGCATGGCTTTAAAATTTACCTTTAACTTTTTATTTTGAAATAATTGGAGAGTCACAGGAATTTGCAAAAATAATCCAGGGAGACCCCAATTGCACCTTTACCCGGTTTTCCCCAAGGTGACATTTAACAAAACTCTAGTACAACGACCACCACCAGGGAATTGCGGTTTAGGGTGAGTGTACATGGCTCTGTGCTGCTTTCACCGCGTACGCCGGCTCCTGTCCCACCACCACAGCCAAGGCGCGGAGCTGTGGGGTCGCCCGGAACCCCCCCCCCCCCCGCGGCTGTTCTGCAGTCCACGCGTACCCCTCGCCTCACGAGCCCGGGCCCTGGCCAGAGGGCTTCCCGGCGCTGTCGTTCGTCGTGGCGAGGATGTCCTGCAGCGGATCGCACAGCTCGCGACCCCCTGAGGCCGGCGTCTTCCCGCCGCCCGACACCCTTGGGCTCCGCCGGGCTGTTCCGCGCACCGTCACTCACGCCTTTCTATGGCCGCGCTGTCTCGGGGCGGGGACCGCGGTTTGTCCGGCCGTTCAGCCCTTGAGGGACGTTTTGTTTTTTCTACTTTTCAGCTGTTACAAGCAAAGCTGCTATGACATTCGTGTACAGGTTGTGTGCAGACAGAAGTTTTCATTTCTCCGGGACAAATGTCTGGGACTGCAACTGCGGGGCGTGTGGTAAACACATGCTTAGGTTTTTAAGAATGTCGTGTTATTTTTCTTTGTTTAACACCATTTTGTAACTTCTTTCAACTCTGTATAATTTTATTTATTTTTATTTATTTAAAAATTTTTATTTACTTATTTCTCTTACATAGTTACATTCAGCTTTAAAAAATAAAAAATATTAATAGTTTATAGTCAAAAGTTATTCTGTTCCTTCTGCCCTCCCTCCTTCATCTAATCCCCTCTTTCTGTATAGATAACGCTGTTGCTGCTCTTTTTGTATTTTCTCAGGCTTTTTTTCATTTTACAGATTTATCTGTACAAAGGCAAGAACGACTCTGAGAAACGCAGCGAGGCGGCGGCCACCCTCGAGCCTCCGGCGGCGGAGCGCCCGGCCCGCAGGCGCCGGCTACGGGGGCCCGACTGCTCTGCGGCCTGGCGGCGCCGTCGCGCGGCCTCCCGCTGCGTGTCGCGCACCCGCCCCCACCCTCGCCGGCCCGTGGCCGGTCTTACCTCTTCACGTTGGCTGTTCCGAGCGGTGTCCTGCGCTCTCCCCTCGTGAGGCTCACTTCCCCGACGGCTGGAGACGCTGGACAGCGTCTCCTGCGCGTAGCCTGCCCGCTGTCTGTCACCGTCAGTGACCGTTTCTTCATGTCTGTTGCTTATTTTCTAATTCGATTGTCTTTATTTTTACTGCTGAGTTTTGAGAGCTCTTTACATATTCTAGACACGAATCCTTTGTCACGTACAAACTGCTTTGCAAATACAGCCGCTCTTCACTATTCACGTGTTCTCTACTCGCAAATTTACCTACTTACTAAAATTTATTTTTAAGACCTCAAATAACATACACGGGGCTTTTGAGGCCATTTGTGAACATGCACAAAACAATGAAAAATGCCAGTTGCTTGGTGAACACACTCCCAGTGAGGCTGAACCCACACTGCTCTGCCTTCGTACAAACAAGTGTCCTTTCCACGCTCTGTGTAGTGCCACACTTCTCACATTTTTGTGCTTTTTATTGGTTGTTTCCCTGTTTAAAATGGCCCCAAATGTAGTGCTGAAGTGCTGTCTAGTGTTCCTAAGCACAAGAGTGCTGTAATGTGCCTTAGAAGAAAACGTGTACAAGGTAAGTTTTGTTTGGGTATGAGTTATGGTACCGTCGGCCATGAGCTTAATGTCAGTGAAAGAGCAATATGGTACCTCCAGAAAAAAGGAAGAGGAAATTTGCCAAACTGTAGTTGAGGCCGCTCTGGAAAGTGCTAAAGTATCATCTCTAGCACATGAAAATCTATGGAAAAGCAGCTAAATTTGCAGATTCATGAGATGACAACTGATAAAGGAATGCATAGTGACAGCATGGTTGTGAGGAAAGCCAGAGCAGCTGATGGCCCTGCTGCCCCATGTCAGGAAAACCTAGCCTCTTCTCAGCTGTGCAGGCTGGAGCGCACATTTCAAAAAGCAAGACCCTGTGAAAATGTTAAACCTGCAGGTCGGGCAGTTTCTGCAGATGAATTCTTCTAGGGGAGAAGTTTTAAAATACCTACTAATTACTATACAGGAAAAGGGTTATGTGAAAGAGCATGTTTTCAGTGCTGATGAGGCAGGTTTGATTGACAAGGACATTGGCAAAAACAAACCTGTATAATGCAAGTGGTGCTTGGGTTCATGAAAACGGAGTCACCAGAGGCTCCCAGGAGCCTAACCCTTTATTTCCCCTCTGAGCAATGTTTCAGTATTTGCTAACTCGGTGCTCATGGCAACTATATAGAACATAACTCCTGCAAATAACAAAAGTCAACTGTAACTGTACGCCATCTATTTCCCTTTTGCTCCGGCTGGAACTTGCAGTGCTACATAGAATAGTAGTGGTGAGAGTGGACACCCTTGTCTTGTTCCCAGTGGTGGGAACATTTCATCTTCACCACTGTGTGGATATTAGCTGGAAGCTTTTTGCAGGTGTTCTTACCACGTTGAGGAAGTTCCTCTATGTTCCTAGTTTTCAGAGAATATTTTTTTTTATCATAAATAGATGCTGTTTTCCTGTGTCAGCTGATGTGATCATGTAAAATTTCTTCTTCATCCTGTTAATGTCTGCTCTGGATAATATTTACTGATTTAAAAATATTTTTTCATTCTTATTAAATTAAATTTATTCCATTTCATGACTGATTTTTGAATGTTGAACTAGCTTTTTGTCCCCAGACTAAACCTCTCTTGGTCGTGGTGTGTCATCCCTTTTCTGTGTTGCTGAGTTCTACTTGCTAATGCTGTTAGAAGATTTTTATGTTTCTGTTCATGAGGGATGTTGGTCTGTAGTTTCCCTTTTTTGCGCTATCTTTGTCTGGTCTTCGTGTCAGTGTAGTGCTGGCCTAATAAAACAAGAAGGGAAAGTGTTCTCTTCCCTTATGTTTTCAGGAAAAGATGGTGTGTTTTTGGTTCTTTAAACATTTAGTAGAATTCTTAAGGGAAAACATTGTCTTAGAGATTTCTTTTTTTAAAATTTTAGTTAGTAAAATAATTTTGCCACAATAATTTATATTTGAATACAGTCAAATCATTCTTTTAGATGAAGACAATCACTCTGTTCAAAATTATACCTCTATTTCACATCTTGTTGGATGGCTATAATTAAAAAAAACAAAAACAAATGTTGACAAAGATGTAGAGAAATTGGAACCCTCATATACTGCTGGTGAAATGTAAAATAGTGCAGCCGAAGCGGTATGGAAAATGTCTCGGTGGTTTCTCTAAAAGTGCTGAACGTTAAATTACCACATCACTCAGCAAATCCACTCCAAGGTGTATACTCAAAAGAACCGAAACCAGTGACTCAAACAGGTACTTACAGGCTAATGTTCACTGCAGCCTTATTCAGAATAACCAAAAGGTGGAAACAACACAAGTGTCCCTCAAAAGATGTTTAGATGAACAAAATGTGACACATCACATGATACATAATAGAATATTATTTAGCTTTAAAAAGAAATGAGATTCGGATACTTGCTACCTGGAGATTTCTCTTTTGAAGAAAATGTAATTTTAATTTGTAAAATGAAAATATTATATTAAATATGTATCTGTATATACCACATCTTCTTTATCCATTTATCCATTGAAGGACAGTTAGGTTATTTCTATATCTTGGCTATTGTGAATAATGCTGCGGTGAACACAGGGGTGCATATTTTTTTCAAATTAGTGTCTTCATATTCTTTGGATGAATATCCAGAAATGGAATACCTTGATTATATGGTAGTTCCATTCTTAATTTTCTGAAGAATCTCCATCCTGCACCAACTTACATTCCCAACAGTGTACGAGGGTTCCCTCTTCTCCACATCCTCTCCAACACTAGTCATTTCTTATCTTTTTGAGAACGGCCACTCTAACAGGTGTGAGGTGCTGTCTCGTTGAGGGTTTTATTTGCATTCCCCTAATAATTACTGATGTTGAACATCTTTCTATGTGCCTGTTGGCCATCTGAATGTCTTCTTTGGAAAAATGTTTATTCAGATCCTCTGCCCATTGGGTTGTGTGTTTTTGTGTTGTTGAGTTGTGTGAGCTATTTATATATTTTGGATATTAACCCTTCATCAGATGTACAGTTTGCAAATACCTTTTCCCTTTCAGTAGGTTGCCTTTTCATTTTGATGATGGTTTCCTATGCTATATGGAAACTTTTCAGCCCTTGCCCCCAGCCACCTGTCCACCTCACCTGTTGCTATGTCCTGCCCCTCTTCTCAGTCCAGGTGAACTGTCTACTGAAAGGACCTGCCCAGAGCATAGGAAGTTGGGCCTGGGGCTACCACACATGGTTGCTCACATCTCATGGTGTTAGGTGAATGATTAACTCCAACTGCAGCTGGCACCTCCTGAAACTAGCTTCTGGGTGTTTATCACCTTTGACAGGTCAAATCTTTGTATGGTGATTCATTTTAGTTAGTTAGTTATTGACCCAATTAAAAAACTACCAGTGGGTACAAAATGAAACCAATTGCCCCGCTGCTCCAGTCCCCCTTTCCAGTGACAACCACTCTGTGAAGATCTTCTAGAAGTATCCCAAGTGCGTGTGCTTGTATCTCTGTGTTTCTAATCTATTTCTCCATCTAACACACACATACATATAAAATGCAGATATATATTCACATAATTGAGAACATACCACAAATAGAATTTTATACCTATTTTTTCCAACTTAACACATTTTGAAGAACATTCCATATCTGCCCACCCACGTCTATGCTACTTTCCTTCTGTATGCATTCCACTTTATGGAGGTAATACAATTTATTTATCTTATTTACATATTAATATATGTTTGGGATATTTCCAGTTTTTTATTATACTTAAGATATTCCCATTTTCATTGTAATTTCCATTTTTTATTTTAATTTATGCTATGACCATCCTGAATGCATGTAATATATAAAATATGTTTATTCTAATTATTTCCCATTTTTTACTATAATTATGCCATTAGGATACTTAAAGAGTTTTTATTATAGTTATGCCAATAATAGGATATTTCCAATTTTTTATTATAATGATGCCATGATCTTCCTGTATCCATATAATAAATAAAATTAAAATTGCAGTGAGATAATTTACACTTTATTAGAATTAGCAAAGAGTTGTGTTTTTTTTAAGTTGATGCTAGATGATATAGATGAAGAAGATTTGGAAAAACAGGTATTCTCCTCCACTGCTATGTCCTTGGAAAGCACATGACAATGTCTATCAAAATTCATACTGCATATAATCATTCATGTAGAAACTTCACTGACACACATATCACACACAGTCTTTCTAGTCAAAGACTTGTTAGAATTTTGGCTGGGATTTAAATTAAATTTCACATTTAATTTAGGGGCAGTTAATTATCACATTAGTGACTTTCTACCCAGAAAGACACACAGTATAATTTCCCATCTTTTTAAGTTCTTTTTTGGGTAGTTTTCAGTAAAGATGATTTATGACTTTCACTTTTCTTAAGTTTATTTTTAGATATTGCATAACTTCCCTGCCATTGTAAGTGGAAACATTATTACTCTGCAATTTTTAGTTGGCTGAGCTCTTAACCCACATTTGCTTCTCTGTTCTGGTTCTTCATAACCTCCTGCCATACTGAGACCCAACGCAATTTTGGTTGCAGATTATCATTCATTCATTCGTTTAAACACCTGGCGATTATTTGCCCTTCACTCTGTCTTAACTATAATTTTGCAGGTTTTCCTATTTACTGCTCTTTCTTGCGTTATAGAATTTCTCTTGGATTCATTTTTATTTTGCTGACTTACAGTCTCTAATTTTTTATGCAAGTTTGTAGGGGAAAATTTTTCTGAGTCCTTGCAGGTCTAAAAATGTCCCTCATACTCGGGTTAATGTTGGCCAGAAATAAAATTCTACTTTCAAAGCCCTTTACTTTCAAAACTTCGGAGTTACTTTTGTGTGGGTTCCCTACCTAATTCTCATGTTTTTATAGGTAAGCTGTTGTTTTTCTCTCAGAAAGCTTTGGGAACTCTTTTCCCCCCTCAATCGTGGAGTTTTGGACATCTCACCATGAAGTCTTTGCTAAGGGGACGGCTGGTCTGAAGACCTGCGTCGTTTTCCTGTCCTTAATTCACGGATTATTTTGCACCTTAATTCGTGATTCTTACTCTAGAATTCTCCTCCATGGATTTGGGAAGGCTGCAACATTGTAGATTGATATTTGGCCATTACATTTCCATCTCCTGATTTTCAGTTGAAGTGTAGGGTCTCAGACACTTTTAACGACTCAATGACTATCTCCCCATCAATTTGTAGATCTCTGAGAGCGGTGATAACTTAAACTGATTTTGGTCATTTGTACTCTAGTATGAATGAATTAGTGATAATAAAGTATTTCAGCATCTGCAAATCTACAAAATGGAGATTTGGCCAAGTACACAGACTCCTGCAAAATTACCAACTTCAGATATTTTCAGTAGAACTTATAGGAAGATTATATGTTGTGTGGGCAACATGGGAAATTTCTCTTAAAAAAGCAAAATGTATATGTCCTTATTTGTAGATTTCCAAGCCAACTTCAGAAGCTGGAGTTTGAGGAAAACGAAGGTGGCCACGTGCGAGGTGAGTTCCAGGCCCCAGGGCGGGACGGCCGCCTGGGCTGAGAGGGGCTCGGCCGGGCTCCTGGTCTCTCTGAAGGGAAAAGGTGCCTCTGTCTTTCAGGTAACACGGCTTATTATTACCTCCAAAATGAAAGAACGTTTGCTACAGGGGCTATCAGACTTCTTCCTCAAACTGGCTTTCAGTTTTCTTATTTCAGATAAAGAATTCAATTCTTTAAAGTAACAGTAAAACCCTAGGTTTTTAAACTTTGATTCTTATTATAACCAGATGGGAGTTACAGATCTCTCTGACGTATCAGAGCCTGAAGAGAGGATGTCTGGTTAATCTCCGAGTAGATTTCTTAGCTCTCCTGGCTTTTCCCATGAGCAAAAGTAATAAAATAGATTAGAGCCAGTTACATGTTGCTGTGTTACATTTTTTTTTACCTTAAGCTTTAAAATGTATGGGTGTTTTTAATAGGCAAAATTAACATCTTGAGAAATTGAAACTTCAGAATCAGAAAACTACTAGAGACAAGAAAAAAAAAAACCCTCTGTATGTGGCTTCAGCAAATGATTTTACCTTGAGTAGTCCTCTGAGAGACTGACTGTGGCCACAAAGATGAGTATGTGCAGCCTTCTCAGATTCCAGCTCTTGGTGCATCCCATCATGTGGCTGCCATGTTGGGCAAACTCCCTTTCACTGGCATTGATCAGAATATTTTGATTTTGTTCAAGCACCATAAAATTACTTTGTCAAAAGTTCATTAGTAGGAGTGGAAACATTTCAAAATAAACCAATTATTTTTAATAGGCACTGGAGTCTATGAAGAATTACAACATGATTCGTTAAAGAAAAGTTTTATTATTTTTTTTTACCATTTCTTATATTGCAGTGACCTCACAAGCACCCTCTAAGTGCATCGGGATGGAATGAAGGTTTCCACGTAGCTTGCCTGGATTTCTAAGAAACATACCAAATTTGCCACAATTTCCCCAAAATTGATTGATAATATCAGGTTGGAGTTCTGATTATGTGCAAGTAAATGCTTCTCAAGAAACTGGTTAGCATCCAGGCTAGGTCTGAAATAGCCATGTCAGAATACTGGAATCGTCACTTTTTAGGAGCTGCCTGAATGGTGATAACACTGGTCTAAGAAACTAGCCCAGACTGGAGCAGCCACATCAGGAGACGAGGGGGCACCTGGAGGGACCCCTAATTTCCATCCTCTGGCCATGCATGTGTGGGTGACCGCAGAGCTGCCAGCCTTCCTCTCCTATGGCCAGTGCTAGCATGTCCTCCACAAGCGTCTGAGGCTGGACTGGTCATTCCTCGTTTTCTCAAGTACCTTAATAATGTCAGATCTAATTTTAGATAAGAAAACTTTAAATATTTATATAACAGAACAGCAAAATTAATGTGTCTCATCATCAACTTTAGTTTCCTCTTTCTTTCCCCCAGAGGAGGAAACTGAGACCCAGAGGTCTGCAGAGGTTTTCTGCCTGAGGATCTTCCCCGAGATGTCCCGTCTTGTCCCCTGGAGTAGATCAATAAAGACATCTTCCCCTGATCGTGGGATGGCTGGTCCATCCTTTCTCCCTGATTCCAAGGAGTCTCTTCTTAGTGTCCCATCACCTCTTGATGAGTTTATTGCAACATCCTTCTTTCCTTACATTTTAACTCCCTGAAACATCATTGGAAATCATTACGCTAAATCGTATGTGCTTTTGCTTATCAGCCCTCTGGCTAAGATCAAATGTAGTATCTGCTGTTTGCATCACTTTAAATCTGAATTTTTTTTTCTATTGCTTTATAGGGTATGGCAATCAATACATTAAAGTAAAGACGGTGCCAAGAAGAAACTTAAAACTGCACTTACTTTCAGTTTTTAAAAATATATATATTTTGCATCGACACTGATGTTTTTAATCTCATAAGAACATAGTTCTTTAAAATGCTATAAATATTTATGACTTTGTAATGAGGGAGGAATAACAATGATAATATTTGCTACCACAGAGAAGTTCATATTATTTCTTTTTTTAAAGAATATTTTTTGATAACTTTCATTTCCGTGTAATAAGACTGCTGATAATATCATTCTCTCTCAAATTTGCATGAGTCAATTGAGGGTTCATGGTGACAAGTGATTCTACTAAACTAAAAGATGTTTCTGGATACTTAATCACAAAGACTGTATTAGAGATTAAAATAACCACGGTCATGCCCATATTTGGGATGTGCCAATCCCACTGCTAAAAAGAATGTAGCTCTTCACACCAATGAGAATGGCCAAAATCTAGAACACTGACACCACCAAATGCTGATGAGGATGCTGAGCCATTGGAACTCTCATTCGTTGCTGGTGGGAAAGCAAAACACGACAGCCACTTTGGAAGATAATTTTTGACAGTTTCTTAAAAAACTAAACATACTCTTACCATAAAATCCAACAATCATGATCTTTAGTATTTACCCACAGGAGTTAAAACTATGTCCACACCAAAACCTGCACATGGATGTTTACAGCAGCTTTATTTATATAAATTCCCCAAAGTGGAGGCAACCTCGATGTGCTTCAGTAGGTGAGTGGATACACAAACTTGGGTACATCCAGATAATGGAATGTTACTCAGTGCTAAAATGAAATGAGCTGTTTGTTGAGCCATGAAAACACATGCAAGAAGCTTAAATGTAAATTACAAAGTGGAAGAAGCCAATCTGAGAAGGCTACAGACTGTTTGATTCCAACTCTGATTTTCTGGAAAAAGCAAAACTATGGAGCTAATAAAAAGATCAGAGGTTTTCAGGGGTCTGAAGGGGAGAGGGAGGAATGAGTAAGCAGAGCACAGAGGACTTTCAGGGCAGTGGAATACTCTATGTGAAACTGTAATGCTGGATACATGTCAACGTGCGTTTGTCTAAACCCGTGGAAGGCACGCCAAGCGTAAATCCGGGGACCACTAACCTGATGTAAACGATGGACGTGGGCGACCACGATGAGTTACGCATCAGCTGTAACAGACGTACCGCTCCGTGAGGGGTGCTGATAATGGGGGAAGCTGTGCGTGGGGGGGGGGTACGCAGGAAATCTTTGTGCCTACCCCTCGATTTTGCTGTGAACCTAAACCTAAAACTCTGAAAAATAAAGTCTACTTTTAAGCTAATAATAATCTAGTTATTTATCCCGACTGATAATATTTAAGCATCATAATACATAGAAATTCCCCCTTTCTCGTAAAAAAATGATTCCTCCATCTGCTTTTGTTTTTCTCATTCTTCCTCAGTTCTGGTCTTTTCCTTCTAATTGTACATTTATTTGTTTACTGAACTTGAAAAATTCCTGGTAAAATTCTAAGTGGGCATAGTTTTACTTGGCTGCATATTTAATTTAGGTCTCAACAAAACTTGCAAAGGAATGGAGGCACATTAAATGTAAATGTGATAAGGAATAAGCAAACAAATTGTCAAAGTTCTGTTGAAAACAATTGAAGAGAACAGGGAGGTTATAGCTCAAGTGGTAGAGTGCATGCTTAGCATACGCGAGGTCCTGGATTCAATCCCCAGTACCTCCTCTAAAAATATATAAATACACTTAATGACCTCTTGACCCCAACACACACACTAAATACATAATTTAAAAAAACAACAGTTCAAGAGACACCAGGCTGTGTAAGTGGCTCTCAAGGCACCCCAAGCCCCAGGATACTCAATGTGGACGTCCGTTTAGTGCCTGTCCCCTCAAGGGCAGTCCCTGAGTCCTCTCCAGCCCACACACCCTCATCCAGCCTGTCCTAAGTTCCATTGCCTCTCCTTCAGGGTTTCTTGGAGTGCCCCTTCCATGTGAGGCAACCACTCCTATCCCGGCCGCCTCCTCTCTCCCGGGAGGCCAGGAGCCCCCCCAGTGGGGTGCCCACAGTCTGGTCTCCAGGCTGCAATCTGAGTGGTCCTTCTAATGCTTGAATCAGTGTTTCATTCCTTCCAGGTCCCACTCTCTTACTGCCTCTGGGGTCCCCACAATCTGACCACCTGCTCCCCAGCTGGTGGTCCAAGCAGACTAGAAATCCCTAAGGCCCTCTCCAGCTCTGAGAATGGAATGAATCCAAGCACTCATGCGTCTTTCCCTCTCTGTATCCAGCCAGCCCAGCCAGCTGAGGAAGGGCTGGAGAGTGGAGAGCCTGCGGCTGGTGGTGTAGACATCCCCTGGGGAGCTGGCAGCTCCACTGTCGTGTTAAAATAATGCAGTGGACACTTCTGTTTTGGTTTTGCCTCCGCGGTGGCCTTCTCTGCCTCTCAGCATCCTGGTTTCCATTTGGGGAATTCCTTTCCTTCTCTGGATAAGCCTTGGTAGGACTGGAAATGAACACGCTCTGGTCTCCCTCTTCAGAAGCCAGGGGGCCCTTCTAGCAAAGCAGGCAAATGGAGGCACGTGCCTTAAGCTGGCCCATCAGACCCTCCTTCTCCTGGGATTTTGCCTCCAGTGGACTAATGACAACATAGGAAGAGGGGCTGATGTCCATCCATCCCAAAAAGGAGTCGCTCTTGGTGCCCTGGTTCCCACCAGTTTTCTGACTCTGGCTTTCCAGCTTCTGTGGAGTGTCGAGCATGCCCCAAATCCGTCCTTTATTCCTAATTCAGCTGGTGGTGGTTCCCGTGCTTGTACAGGGGCTACACACACTGTGCCCACAGTGTGTGGGTTGTGGGCACAGCCTGTGTGCTCCCGGGCGCCTGGCCATCACCCAGGTAGACCTTCTATTCCTTATCCATCCCGGAAGCCCGCTCAGCACAGTGCCAACCTCATGCTAACTCTTAAGAAATAGAGGAAAGACCAAAGAGAAGTCAAATGTCGTTTCCACGGGTCACATTTAATGAAATCTGGTGAACGTGTCCAGAGACCTCTGTTACAAATAGCAGATGTGCGGGGGGGGGGGGGCTCAAGGCCCACTCCAGGAACGAGTCCCCAGTGCATTCCTCCCTGGTAGAAATCTTCACTAACTGGGCCCGTGGCTGTCAGCACGTGGAGGGAGGAAGGAGGCCACGTGTGGCACCCGACAGGCCTTTGTGTGTCCTCCAGCCTGAGCTTGTCACCAGGGAGGCTTGATGGATGCCGTGGTGCCTCTGAGTCCGAGGGCCCCGTGAAGTTGCTGCCTTCCAATCTGATGGGCGTGGGCTGCCCCTCAGACAGGCCCTGGCCGGGGCGTCCAGGACGGAACAGGAGACAGACTGGGGAAACACTGCCCTGAAGAAAATGGTTTAGCGGAAACCTGACTTTCCTCTCGGTTCGGTCCTCCTAGGGCCTGCTCTGACAAAGCGGGCCAGTGTCCTGCTGCTGTCACTAGCAGTCAGAGCATCACTATTGCGGTCGGTAGAAAGTTTGGGTTATGGAGCTGTGTCTGGGCAGAGAAAGCTCTGTTTCCTCTCCACCCCCCAGCCCACCGCCATTCCCAGCTGAGCGTATCCGATGCACCTTCCTCTCTTCCCAGCTCTGGGCTTCAGTACTTGAAGCTATTCTGTAATGGGAACAAACCCACCTTGATTTCAACTCAGGAAGTACCCAGTGTGAACCAAGAGGGGCCCTGAGCTCACCCCTCGCAGCTGCCCTGAGACGCCCTCCTGTGCCTCCCTCCGATCAGCACAGTCAGTCCTGTGTCTGGAGCCCGGGTGCGGGTCACACCTCTGCTCCTTGGCAACTCTTTGACTCGGTAAGTCGGGTCACCTCTCCAGACCTGAGCTGCTTACCTGTAACTGAGGAAACTGACTTCTCTTTCTTCCAAGGAGCAGGTTTGCTAGGATGGAATGGCCACCGGCCGTGCCAGTTACTTACCCCTTGTCGTTCTCCTGGTGTAAGTCGCCCACCCTCATGCCCAGCCCACCCTGGCTGTTCTGTTAGTTGAATGAGTCCATTGGTTCACTGCAGACAATTTCTCCTCCCAGACTCTGTGAGTGTGTCGTCAGCAGGTCAGGTGAGGGCCGCTGCATATCTCCCGGTTCTGAATGGCTCCTGCCCACCATTTCTCAGGGACATGGCAGCTCTCCCTGGAGCTGAGCTGGATGCTGTGGGACAGCAGGTGATAGGCAGGAACAGACTGCCTCTCGTAAAGAAACAGACTTCATTTTCTAAATCAGACAGACACAGCAGCTCAATGATTCTATGTAATAAACGTATTGACCCCAAACAAGGGGAGACTAGGGATTATTCAGTTACAGGCTTGGGAGCTTGGCTCCAGACCAGCCCCATCCATCCCAGGGCATGAAGCCAGGGAAGAAAAGGCACTGCCGACCTTCGTTTTACAAGGCCCTGGGCCCTAGTCTGCTCGTGGAGAGCGGTCAGCAATAAATGCCTTCAGCGTGGCCTTTGTTATTTACAAAAAAAAAAAAAAAAAGGGAGCGTACAGCTCAAGTGGTGGAGCGCATGCTTAGCGTGCATGAGGTCCTAGGTTGAGTCCCTAGTGCCTCCACTGAAAAATAGATAAACCGAATTACCTCCCCCTCCAAAAAAAACCAGAAACAAAACATATGAATAAAAGATACTATCTTATAAACATCGGTCAGTTTGACAAAATTTCGTTAACGCTTTCCAAATAGAAGCTGTAACAGTAATGCCGTGAACCGCATTAATACAGTTTGTCCTGAAATATTATGCAAATTTAGTCTTTCCTCAGATGCAATTTCAGGCACAAGAATACATCTTTCAAACCCTTGGTTTTCATGTTTAAAGGTATTTCCCTGGTTTTTAATGTGCTTACGTGTATCTCCATTTCATGTAACTGAATCTTCCTGGATGACATCGTTTTGAGAAAGTTGCTGGGGATGTTATCATTTCCTTGTTGTCGTGTAATAACAACTTTTAATCAAAAAAAGTCACCTCCAGTTGCCACATCTGCTTGGGAGCTTTAGAGAACACAAGAAATATTTCTCTGTCGAGCATGTATTTAGTGTGGGGATAATTTAAGGATATAATTTCCAGAAGGCTCCGCCCACTCCTGCTTGGGCCGATGCTTTGGACTTGACTGGCCATCAGTTCATCTGTGACTTTGAGGTCATTAAGGAATAAAAGCCGATCAATTACTGACTTCAAGTCTCATCATGCAGTCCTGTCTGTTCATTACCACACACACTCGAGATGCGTCCATTTTTTAAATTAATTAAATTTTTAATGGACCTATTGATCTCTTTTTGGTCTGTAGTTCTCTGACTTTTAACTCAGGCATAGATTCGTGTGAGCACCACGGTCAGGACGCAGGACATAGAACATCTCCATCCTCTAAGGAACCGACTCCCAGGTGTTTGCCCTTTGCAGTCATACCCGTCCCCCACCCCCAGACCCCCAGCTACACTGCTCACTTCTCCATTCCCTGTGGTTTTGCTTTTCCAGAATGTCACATAAAACGGACCCCACAGAATGTAACCTTCTGACGCTGGGTTCTTTCACACGGCAAAACCCCTCGGAGAGTCATTAGTGGCGTCACGTGCATGCTTGTTGACTGCTGAAAAGTAGTCCACCCGACGGATATAAGACAGCTTGTCTCTCCCCAGTTGAAGGGTGTTTAGGTTGGCTGCAGTTCTTGCTGGCTATGAACAAAGCTCCCGTGATCATCTGGGTAAACCGTTTTTGTGTTAACGTACATTTTCACTTTTCTTGGGTAATTGCCAAGGACTGGGATTGATGGTAACCGTACGGTAAACTTCCTAAGAAACTGCCAAACTGGTTTTCAGATGGCTGTACCATTTTGCATTCTGTCGCTGCGTATTAGTTTGCATTTCCCCCATCCCATTCCCCTAGGCAACAAACGACCTGCTTTTTTCCATTTATGTGTGACTTGCCCCTTCACCCGATATCTTTCAAGATTCTTCTTCGTCTTTAAAGTTCTGGGGTTTTACTACCATGGGTCTGGTTAGGATTTACTGATACTATTTATTCAACATTGGGTAGAATTTTCAATGTAAGGACTCATGTCCTTCAATTTGGGAAATCTCAGCTTTCGTCTCTTCAGCTACCACCTCTCTAACGTTCACTTCTGTGATAGTTAATTGTGTGTCAATCTAACTGGCTCTGGGGAGCCCAGATTAGACGTAATTTCTGGGTATGTCCATGAGGGTGTTTCTGGGGGAGATCTGTAACTGAATCTGTGGACGCAGTAAAGCACATGGTCCTGCGTAGTGTGAGGGCAGCAACCTATCCGCTGAGGGCCTGAATAGAACCAAAGGTGGAGGAAGGAGAAGTTTGCTCTTCTTCCTGTCTCACTGTTGAGCTGGGACATCTTACCTCATCTTTTCCTTCCCTTAGACTGGGGTTTACACCACCGGCCCCCCAGGTCCTCAGGCCCTCAGACTCTAACTGAATGACACCTGCGTTTTTCTCGAGTTTCCAGTTTGCAGACAGCAAATCTTTGTACTTCTCAGCCTCCAGTCACATGAGCCAATTTTGCATAATAAACCTCCTATATACCTATATCTATATCTATCTTTCTTCCTTCCTTTCTTTCTTTCTTTCTTTCTTTCTTTCTTTGTTTCTTTCTTTCTTTCTTTCTTTCTTTCTTTCTTTCTTCTTTCTTTCCTTCCTTCCTTCCTTCCTTCCTTCCTTCTTTCCTTCCTTCCCTTCCTTCCTTCCTTTGTTTCTTTCTCTTTCTGATTCTGTTTCTCTGGAGAACTCTAATAAAACTTTATTCTCTCATTCAGACATTTCTTTAAAATATAAATATATATATTTCTAATTTCCATTTCCATGTTTCTGCTCTGCTAGGGAGATTTTCATAGTTTTTTTTTTTAAAGAAAACTTTAATATCTAAATCTTCAAACGTGGGCAAAAGTACAAAGAATTGCATAATGAAACTCCCACGTACCCATCATCCAGCTTCAACAATTATCAACTACTGATCAGTCTTACTTTATCTGTACTCTCATTTACTTTCCAACTCCAACTGGGCTATTTTGAAATAAATTCAAATATCATATTAGTTCATTTATTTGTTTTTCAGTATGTCTCTCTCAATTAGGATATGTCATAGGTATCACTTCTAAAACACAACAACCATATCATGTCGCAATAGTAACAATAATTCCTTCAGTCAATGCCAAGGCCAGTTTTAATTTCCCCCACGGTGTCACAGTTATGTTTTACAGTTGAGTTATTTGAATCAGGACCCACTGGGTTGATAAATCTCTTAATCTCTTTTAATTAGAGATTCTTCCCTTCTGCTGGGAAACAAGCTGCTGGAAAACAAGCCGCTGGAAAACGAACAGCTGGGAAACGAGCCGCACCTCAATTTCCATGAGCTTAAAACATTATACTCACATCTGCTTGCTTCAAACGCACACGCTTGCTTTGTTTTAATGCTTTAGGCAGCAGGTGACATCTGTAGCACGTATTAGGCTAAAGAAAATGTGTGGCGGGCAAGCCTGAGACTGGCCATGAGGGCACGAAGGAGGGCAGATAGTTCCTTAGTGTGGAGCAACGGACGGGCCTGGAAAGCCAGGTCGTCCACTAGCAGGACTGGGTTCTGGCATGAGAGCACGCGGTTAAGCCCGGGGGGGTATGTGCTACCTCGGGGTGTCCCGGAGGCAACAACAGGATAGACTGAGAAACTCTGCACACCCGGGGTGGCTGTTCCTGGAAGGGATGGGCCTGAAACTGATCAGTTAGCCAGCAAGCAGAACGCAGTGCTTATCGCATGGAGTAGCTGAAGCCCCCCCTCTTGATAGCGTTTTTCTGAGCTGTTTACTCCTAATAAACGTGATGTTGACCAGGCTTTTGGGGCTCTGGATCCACGAGATCTTGAGGCCCCTGGTCCCATCTTTGCTCTTTACTTTGTCTCTTTGTTTCTTGAGTCCTGCGTCACCTGTCCTCAGACACGGTCCTGAGCTGCGCTGGATGCAGCACCCTTCACCTTTTTTGTTTTTTATTTTTGCAATTTATTTGTTGAACAGACAAGGTCTTCTTCCTCTACAGTTTCTCACATTTTGGATTCTGCTGGTAACATCCCAGCAGTGTCATTTAACGTAGTTCCCTGTCCCCACTATTTCTTGTAAATGGGTACTTAGATACAGAAACTTGATCAGATTCAGGTTTGAATTTATGTCAAGAAAATTTCTTAGTTGGTATTTCGTATTTCCTGTTACATCACATCAGGAGGTACATATGTCTGTCTGTCTGTGCATTTGTTTTTAATGTTGAAACGGAACTGTGGGCTTTGGAAGGTGTCAGCCTGGTTATGAATTTCCCATAACCTTTTCACCTACTTGTTTTAGGAGCCACTGATGATCATCAGTTAGGTCTGTTATTTCATAGCAAATTACAGAATGGTGATTCTTAATTCTACAAATCCTTCTTTATTTAATTTTTTTCCATAAAGTAAAGTTTTTCCTTATCAACTGTACGGTGACTCTGAAGTGTAGTTGTTTCCCTTTATTTAGTTTGCAGGATGATGAACTGGTTACTGTAGTGAGAGAGTGTGTATAGGAGGGTGTTGGTGTAATCTTGAACGCATGAGTTATTTAAAAACATAGTTTATATGCTGCGATTCACTACGATTATTACCTTGCTGATGCTCAAAATGCTCCATCTTCGTCTAGTATATCATTTTCCTGTGGCTGCTGTAACAAATTATTACAAACTCGCTGGCTTACAGCAACTCCAGTTTCTTGTTTCATTGTTCTGGAGGCCACAAGCCCAACACGAGTGTCACTAGAACAAAACCAAGGTGTTGGCAGGGCCATGCTCCCTCTGGACCAGTTTTCCTTTCTCATTTACTAACCCTTTTGCTTGCTGGATATGTCTTCTCTTAACTCCATATTCTGAGACTTAACTATCAAAGTATCTGATTTTTTTTGTAATCACCTGTTCCTTTGCCATAATGGCATTTTTTGGGGGGTGGGGGAAGGTAACCAGGTTTATTGATTAATTGATCCTTTTATTTATTTATTTATTTTTAATGGCGGTACCAGAGATTGAACCCAGGACCCCTGTACGTGCTAGGTACAGACTGTACCACTGAGCTATACCCTCCCCCAAACCCATAATGGCATGTTTTTATTTTGAATGTTCTTGTTTCATGGTTGCAATTCCCTTCTTGTTCAGTCTGAGGATTTACTATTTAATGTCTTTCTCAGATTGTCCTAGAATACTTTTCCTAAAGTTTTGCATTGTGTGTGTGTGTGTGTGTGTGTGTATGGGTTTGTGGTCAATGTGAATGACACACCTTCGATTGTGCAGACTGTATGCAGCAGACCCGGGTCTTCTGGCTATTTTTCATAACACTGGACTTTCTCATATGTTTTGTAATTCTTGTGCGTGAGCATATCTTCTGTGGGAACTTTACTTTTTGGTGCCCCAAGTCATGGCTGGCTTCCCACGAAGCAATTTCACACTGACTCACAGGTGTGTGGCTCCCAATCAGACCATGGATCAATGACCTGGCTCTGTGCTCCAACTGGTGAAGCTGAGTCAACCTTGTTCACGTGCATGCTGATGATTTCCACCCAGGGCCCTGGTGCAGAGGGATTCCAGCTCCTTCTGATAGGCCAGGTCCCCATTCGGGACCCTGAATACATGACCCTCCTCATCTGAACTGCTGCTCCTGTGTGACGTTGGGCCCTACCTTTTCTCCTGCTTCAGCTTCCAAAGGGGAATTTTTTTAAGGTATAGAAAAAATAAGGGGAGAAACAAATGATTGAATTCAGGTGAATTTAAACATGTATCCCATTTTAAAAATATGTATACACGCCTAAATCAAAAAGAATGTGCTACTCTCCCAGACATACTAACTTCCCAGCAAATAAATCTTGGAAGATTGGTAAGTTTTGAAGGTTAACAGGGAATGTTCGTCATGGAAGACGACAAGCACGGACACTGAAGATGTCCGTTTCCAAACAAATGCCTAAATTGTTTGAGAAGATTACTGACTTCTTTGTGTATTTAGTTTAGGATTCTCGCAATTTAAGAAATGTTAAAATCTTTAAAAAAAAAAAAGTCTTGCTTTAATTTCTGTTTATGAGAAAAAGATGAACCAGCAAGGACTGGAGCTAGGCTGAGCTGATAAAAATGGACAAAGGTCATGAGATAAAACTTTTACAACATACAAATTGCATCAGTAAAGTCTGGGGCCTCTCGCTTGAGAGTAACAGATTTGTATCTGAAGTTCTGAGAATCTGGCTTTCATGAGCTGCTTTGATTCAATAAACCTGCGTTGAGCCGGACTCCGCGTGAGTTGCTGTGCTGGTCAGGGGACAGAAACACCTGCCATGCACTCCTGATCCCCCACACCCATTCTTTAACTGGCTCCTCCTACTTTAAGGTCCAGCTCAGATCAGTTTCTCCTGCCCGGTTCAGGGAGAGGCAGCTGAGGTGTGCGGACATGTATGTGCAGGTTAGAGGCAGGATCAGAGCTCGCTTGCCACCTATTAGCCGTGACCATGAGCAAATAATTTCATGTTTTTCAATTCCTCGCTTTAGGATAGAATTCCACCCCCGGGGCTGTGGTGCTGAGGGGAATTAAGTGAAGGAAGGGTGCGGGTGGGGCACATTAGTGAATCTGCAAAGTGAGCTGATCCTGCTCGGTCTTTTCCACGTTCCCCCGAACGAGCAGCACAGACCCACCTGCCGACAGCGGGGGCCACTCCCAGTGAGCCGCAGACAGCCGACTGCACCTTCATCCTCCAGGAGATTCGGGAGTAATGCCGTGGTCAGTACTCCAAAACAGCTTTCCAAAATAACGAATTAATATTTTCTAAGAGAAGTTGGCAGTGCTTATAATTAAGTGCCAGCCATTCTATTTATTAAGTAACAGAGTTAGTAACATACATCATTAGCAACTTAATTACTAGTCAAGGATTATGCACTTTAAAATGTAACTGGTCATGCCAACACGAATCCCCTTTTCCTGGACATGAGACCTTAGGCTCATTGTGAACAGTCTCATGATACGATGAAACACAGCTGTCAGGAGGGGAAATAAACCTCAGGGGAGGTTTTAAGAAGCAAGAGTATAAATTGGCTTTTTACCGAGATGATAGTCTCTAAAGACAACTCAGGTCGAGTCTGAGAAAAGTGAAGAAGCTCAGAGAAAAGTGAGGGAACCTGGAAAAGATGCAGTCATCCTTTCCACTTTCACACCACCCCTGGGTCCCAGTCAAAAGGAAGGAGTTATGTACCTACGAGCAGCAGTTTAAATCGACACAGCCAACGTATTCTGTATAAAACCTCCTTGAAGCATAAAGCCGCTAAAAATATCTTTCCACCAGTTCTTACCTAAAACCCTGGATGCCAATGACTGTCCATTGGTGAACATCCTTAGTGGTGAGACTCCTCCGGGAACACGGCTTCTGAGTTTCAGCTTCAGAGCAACCTCACAGTCAGGTGAGTACATTTACCTAAACTCTCTTTAAACTAATTCCTCTTGATTTGGGTCATTGTCATTGTCGTTCAGACTCTTCTTAAATACTTTCCACATACTTCGCTGAGTTTTCATCACTATGGCTTCTTGCCATTCAGTCAACGAACTTTTCTTTCATCATAGATTTTCACTTTTAATAGTAATACTGACTTGTTATTTGAATTATTCACATAGATAAATATACATAGAAAAATATATACATGTGCTTGTGTACACACACACAGAGACTAATGAAGATCAAATAAATAATTATGTAAAATTCCTTAGAGACTGAGATTTCCAGAGTAAGAAGAGGAATATATCTTTATAGTCAGACTTAAGAAAAAAATCCTATAAACTCACATTTGACTTGGAAAGCTTAGTATAAGCTCATAATGTTTAAATAATAATGCTTCAAAACAACAACACAGAAGAAGCCTAGATTCAAGGACAAGGCAGCCTCAGTGAGCACTGCCTCACTCTCCCCACTCGCAGTTCCCAGACTATGGTCTCCCAATGCCATTTTCACTAAAGGGAACCAGGGTTCCTGGAGAAACGGCTGTTCTGGGGCAGGTGACCTGACATCATATTGTGGCCAAAAATAGGGATGTTGCCAAAGACCAAGATGCGGAATCCAGGAGCTGACCTGGAGGAGCCCGTGCAGGCGACAGATGGGACAACTGATGCACCTCTGACAATAAATGATTGAAATGTACTGAAATAAAGCAGACACATTAAATTCTATGCATTTATAATGACAATAGGAAAGAAGAAAGTCTTACTGTTTTCCTTGTAGGTTCTCAGTCTGACCGCACCGTGTACTTACTCTGTCTTTGCTCTACAAACTGTATTTCAGGTTAACCAAATAGTTATAGAAGAAGTCTAGCTAATAAATGCAGAAGAAAAAATCAAAGTAGAAAACCACCAGTTTGCAATTACTAATGAAAAAATAGATCTGGGCAATAAATGAATGTTAAGTGTTAAAGCCACGAGGCTGATGAGGCATATTTGATAGGTAGTTCAGGATGACAGCAGAGCAACTTACTTCCGATCAGAGTTCAGATCCACTAAACCTGGGGTAATAAGACAGCAGGGGACAAAAGGAACCACCAGCGCCACTCATGGAATATTCCTGGTGAAAAGTCCAGACCCCCGTCTAAGCAAGCTGCCCAACCCCAGAGCTGGCTTACAAGAACTGTGGGTGCCAAGGAATGTGTTAGCTACATCTTGCTAAAATCAAACACACACAGAGACCAGAACTGAAAATTCCCCAAGCAGACAAGCCCAGTTTAGTTATGCCAGCAAAGCTTACTTTAGCTTATTTTGCAGGACAAGCAAGGCTAACTTGACCTGGGTCACTTGTTGCTTATGCCTACGAAAGTCATAAGCGAAACGTAAATTGTTCCCCAAAATTGCTGTGAGGTACCCACTATCCAATTCTCTTTCATTTAAGGAAATTCTACAGTTCTAATCAGTTGCTATGAAAAATAAACAGTCACTGCCTTCACACTGCGTAGGCTGCTTCACAGCAAGACACCCCGAGTCTCATTCCATGTTTTGGTTAGAGTGCCCCCAGTTTGCAAACTGTCTTTTTGGTGTGTGAACAATAAACTTTTACTAATGACCACTTTAGTGATCCATTGGTTTTACTGTTTCTTTTTTCTCAACTTTTGACAACCATGGGGATGCAATCCAGCAAGATCTAGACTGTGGGGAACTGAGCAGGCCAGACATGAGGCATGAAGGCAGAAGGACGGGAAATGCCACACACGAAAGGGCCTGAGTTGCTTCTCAGCCAGACGCACTGGGTGGACTTTGACTGGCGCCCATTTCAACAACAGGGCCATCAACATAACTTATGAGAAATTTAAAAACAAACTAGGCATTAGGTGATCTCAAGGAATTATTGCTCATTTTGAAAAGTATGATAATGTATTTCGGTTAGGTTTTTTTAAAGCGCTTTTCTTTTAGAGAGACAGCATGACCTATTGAAGAGTGACATTTTGGGCTTTGCTTTTAAATGCTGCAGGAAAACACTGGGCAGCAGGGGGACGTGGGATGGAGAATTGGGAGAGCAAGGCTGGCACAAAGTTGACGTACCAGAAGCAGGTGATGGCTTATCTGGGGGTCCACTCCTTGTTCTTTGTTACTTTTGTGTATATTTGGAAATTTCTAGAACAGAAAGTCTGAAGAAAGAATGCTCGAATTGGATTTGACCCTCTCAGCTGAAAGAAAGAAAGAGAGAAAGAGAGAGAGAAAGAGAGGAAGAGAGAAAGAAAGAGAGAAAGAGAGAGAGAAAGAAAGAAAGAGAGAAAAGAACAGAACAGAACAGAGAATAGAGCATGGTGTATGGAGCTTCTGGAGATTCTTGTGGAGGCCGGCTGCCTCCATGTCTGTGACCAAGTCGATGGAAATAACCATGCCGATGTGAGAGGCAGCGGACGGCTAGCCGTCTGCCATGTGGCCTTTTTCCTTTCTGCTGCCTTCGTCCAATCTTTGCATCTGGGACGGGCTCCTCGCCTGTGGGTGTGTTATTGAGGTATGTTTCTCACTGCGGAAGTCCAGCTGGATAAATACCATCTCTGAGTGATTCTCAACACTTTATGAGCCCCTGACTGGTGAGTGCCTCCCTTCGCTGCAGTAAGAAGCAAAAGCAAAGACGTACAGTAAATTCCAGGGCTCTCAGTGGAAACATTAGCATGTTATAGGAGGAAGAACGTTGCTGAGAGATTACCCCTTGTGTTTGTGGGGTTTCCGCTGGTTTATCCTATTTATATTCTCTAGCCACCACCCTAAAACTTCACTGCCAGGATGTAGACTCTCCTGGGCTCCAGTGAAGGTCATTACCATGAAATTCCTTCCATTCCACAACAAGCGATCCACATCACGCCTGAAAAAGCTGATGAAGATGTTATTTCACCTATTTTCACTCTCTCTCCTTTCCTGGAGATGCAGGATGTTTGGGGGGAAAATAGTTAAAGGGGCTGGGGATACACAGATATGAACATCAGACAACTTGGGGTGTCCAGAACCTTTCTTTCTACACAGTACTCTGCCTGTGGCTTCTATAAGCCCTAGAGCTGCTTGGAGAATCACAAAATCTTTGGAAAGTCTTTTATTCGCACTAGTGGCCTGAGTATCTTGCACTTCTGTTCTAAATTTCAGTTGGAAAAATGTGGTCACTGAGGGTATAGACTGATCTGAGAAGACTCCATAATAGTTTATTTTTTTAGCTGCTATTTCTGTAATGAAAATTTTGAAGATCTACTGTCTTAGATATACAAAACACTATTATTAACTACAGTCACCATGTTGTACATGACACCCCTAGGACTGACTTATTTTATAACTGGAAATTTGAACTTTTTGACTGCTTCACTACTTCACCCACCCCCATTTCTCTGTGTCTATGAATTTTGTTTTGTTTTGTTTTGTTGTTTTTGTTTTAGACTCCATATATAGATGAGATCACACAGTATTTGAGTTACTTCATTCAGCAAAATGCCCTCAAGGTCAATCTGTGCTGTTGCAATGGCAGGATTTCCTTGCTTTTTATGGCTCAATAATATTCCATTGTATACAGATAGATTTTCTTTATTCATTTATCCATTGAGCTCATTTAGATTATCTCTATGTCTCAGCTGTTGTAACTAATGCTGTGATGAACATGGGGGTACAGGTATCCCTTTGAGGTGCTTTTTTCATTTTCTTCAAATAAGTACCCAGAATTGGAATTGCTGGATTATATCTCAGTTCTATTTTTAATTTTTTAATGAATCTCCATACTGTCTTCCATAGTGGCTGCACCAATTTTACATTTCTCTACTAGTGTTTTATTTTGTTTTGCTTTATAACAAACACTTACTGTGTGCCAGTGCTGTTTTGAGGACATGACTCTCGAAAGCAGACGTGATTATTTTGGCATCCATTCTGCAGAGGAAGAAACTGAGCACCCAAGTCCATGTGGGCATCAAGCTGGAATTCAGGGCTAGGCAGCCGCTTTCCCACTGCCCTTCTGATGGCTGTCTGTGTTTGTTGTTTTAACTTCTGCATCTGACATTTTTTAGCTAGACATTAATTCTATTGCTTTTCCCAGTAGCAATTAATAAAATACTCATGCCAAAGTGATTAATCACTAGAAATATGCTATGGTACCCAATCCAAAAATGGGCAAAAGACCTAAACAAGCCATTCTCCAAGGAAGAAATACAAATAATCAATAGGCACATGAAAGAATGCCCAATATCACTAATTAGCAGAGAAATACAAATCAAAACTACTGTGAGGTATCACTTCACTCCAGTCAGAAAGGCCATCATTCAAAAGTCCACACATGAAAAATGCTGGAGAGGCTGTGGAGAAAAGGGAGCCCTCCTGCACTGATGGTGGGAATGCAGTGTGGTGCAGCCACTGTGGAAAACAGTATGGAGATTCCTCAAAAGACTAGGAATAGACTTACCATATGACCCAGGAATCCCGCTCCTGGGCTTGTATCCAGAAGGAGCCCTACTTCAGGATGACACCTGCACCCCAAGGTTCATAGCAGCACTATTTACAATAGCCAAAACATGGAAACATTCTAAATGTCCATCAACAGGTGACTGGATAAAGAAGATGTGGTATATTTATACAATGAAATACTACTGAGCCATAAAAACCGACAACATAACGCCATTTGCAACAACATGGATGCTCCTGGAGAATGTCATTCTAAGTGAAGTAAGCCAGAAGAAGAAAAATACCATATGAGATCGCTCATATGTGCAATCTAAAAAACAAAAACAGAAACAAAAACAAAAACAAACAAACAAAAAACAAAGTGTAAATACAGGACAGAAATAGACTCATGGACAGAGAATACAGACTTGTGGTTGCCAGGGGGGTGGAGGGTGGGAAGGGATAGACTGGGATTTCAAAATTGTGGAATAGATAAACAAGATTATACTGTATAGCACAGAGAATCACAGAGGAAAAAATGTGATAATGAGTGTGTATATGTCTATGTATGACTGAAAAATTGTGCTGAACACTAGAATTTGACACAACATTGTAAAATGATTATAAATCAATAAAAAATGTTTTAAAAAAAGACCTTGAAAAATCTGTTTCTCTATAAAAAAATAAAACAATGGGGGCACTGGTAAAAACTGTCAAAATCAACCTTTCTCATAACTTTTGGAACTAACCAAAGGCTTTCAACAATTTGAAGAGCTTTTATTCAAGAAAAGAAAATGGAATCTCAGTAGGAGATATCTTACTTCCAACAATGGGCAGAACAGATACACAGAAGATCAACCAGAAAGTGGAAGACTTAAACAACACCATAAACCAACAAGACCTAGCAGATTTCTGCAGAATACTTCACCCAATAACAGAACAATATATATTCTTTCTCATGTGACATGGAAGATTTCCAGAACATGTTAGGCTATAAAACCAGTCTCAAGAAATTTGAAGGATTGAAATCACACAAAGTGTGGTCTGTGACCACAATAAAGTGAAATTAGAAGACAATACAGAAGAAAATCTGAACTATTTACAGCACTCTCTTAAATAACCAGTGGATTGAATAAGTAATCACAAGGAAAATTTGAAAATACTTGGAGATAAATTTAAAAACCATAACATGTGAGAACTTATGAAAAGCAGCTAAAGCAGTTCTGAGAGTTAAATTTATAGCCATAAAAGCCTATACTAGACATGAAGAAAGACTTCAGATCTTTCTTAAGATCCCTGATTTTATTACCTCCACTATTATTCCATTAGCCAAAGCGAGTCACATGGCAAAGCCTGGTATCAGTGGGGCAGTGATGCACACGCTTCCTGTACCACAGGGTCACAAGCAGAGGAAGGGGTTAAAGAATTGGGAACCAATGTCCACCTGCTGCCTCACTCTGTCACAGAGGCAGGTCTTCACAGTTCCCAGAGGGAAGTGAGTTTACCATGGGCCGTCTCTTATAGGAAGAAAAGTAAGAGAGGCTCAAGTTAGTTTCGAGGGAATGACTCCAAAGACGTTCTGGGGTTTGTCTGTTTATTTGTACGTATTTGGGGGGTTGCTTGCTTGCTTGCTTTGCTCTTTTTATAGACAAATGAGGTTCCACCTCCGTGCATCCAGTACTCTGTGTAAAGATGCTCTGTGCTGCCTGCAGTACTTTCTTTGGGCAGGTGTACTTTAGATAGTTTGCTGTTTACTTAATTTCCAGAGTCACAATGCATCAGACCTTAATGGAAGATTCCCCCATCTATTTTTAGATATAATATTTTGGTCCTGAGTATATTGTCAATCTGTGTGTGCTTGTCTTCAGGAATTTTGCTGGGGACAGTTTTTTAAACGTTCAACATCAGCAGACTCTGTAATGGGTCCACTGTGTCTTTTTTTTAAAATTGAAGTATAGCTGATTTAAAATATGTGTTAGTTTCAGGTATACAGCAAAGTGACTCCATTATTTTTTTAGATTATATTCCGTTATAGATCATTACAAGATACGGAACATATTCCCTGGGCTGTACAGTAAATCCTTGTTGCTCGTTGGGTCCACCGTGTCTTGGCTCACCGAAGTCCTCTCTATCTATTGGCTTTCTATTACGGGAGATAAGGATGTAAGTATCCAGTTTCCTTCCCCCACTCTTTTCCTCTCCCTCATTCTCCCAATAAGTTAGACATCTTTTTGGTTAAATTGCTCTGTGATGCTTTCATATTTGTGGCCATGTAAATGCTATTCTCCATCAGTCAAGTTATATATCATGCATTCAGTTCCTTTATTACAAAATTTTTGTGGTTAATAATTTCCACATCTTTTTCATTTCTTTGCTTTTCTTTATCCTTATCTCTATCTCACCTCCAATCTCTACAATGCAATTGTCTACCCTACATATACTCTGATAGTTTGATCAGATTATATGCCAGCTCCATTTCTCCCTCTCTCTCCTCATGCTCTTACTCTTCAAGTCTTCTGCTGTCCTCTCAGCTGCTGCCCGTCTGTGGTCCCAGGACTTCCCTTTAGGACCACTTTCGGGATGCTCTTCACCCACCTTCTGGGTTGGAGTCCCTGGCTTTCAATCCCATCTCTGTCTCTTTCTTGGCATTCTCTCTCATTTGTATAGAAGACCTCTTCTAGTATTTCTCTGAAAAATCATGCCTGGGTGATAAATTTTTAAGTCATTTCCTCTTTAACAGTGACTTTATTTTACTTTCACACTTGATTAGTAGTTTGATGTAATGCAGAAATGGAAGTTGAACACAATTTCCCTTCCGAATTTTGATAGCATGTCCCAGTTTTTATTCTGTGTTTAGTAATGTTGAGATGTCTGATGACGTTTTATCCCCCACTCCTTGTACAGCGATCTCTCCAGAATGTTCTGTGACCGCCCTTATCACCCTGTTTATGGGGTGTGCCTTGGTTTCCTTCACTTGGTGAGAGGACTTGGTGGCCCTCTCGCTTTGGAAAGTCAAGCCCTTCCCTTCAGGGGAAATCCACGTGTTTGAGTGTTTGGTAAGTTCCTCCTACTGCCTTCTCTGGTCTCATTTTCTCAAACGCCCATTAGTCAAATATCCATCACTTAAGCCCAGCTTGATCCACTTATTTTATCTTCTTTCCATGAATCCATCAGTTTTTATTTTATCTTCTCAGAGACTGATTTGATATCATTGTCCACTTCTTCTTTTGAAATTTAAATTTTCACTATTGCATTTTAATTTCTTAGCATTTTTCCTGCTCTTTAACTTTTCTTTTCACAACGTCTGGTTCCTGTTTTATACGTTCAGCATTGTCTCCTGTGCCTGGACATAGTAACTGCAGGCTCTTCTGAAGCTGTCTTTTACTGTCCACATTGCTAATGTTTATTCTGTGTTCCTTTCTTTTTTCTAAATGACAGTTTTATTTTTGCTTTTTATTTGTAGATTCTTTTCAAATATCTGATTATCCCTGTGATTTGAAAAAGGAGAAACCAGTAAAAATTTAGTACTAAAAGGTAGAGAGTTAGAAAAGGAAAGAAACGAAATGAAAAACTTTCTAATGTGGGTCAGTTAATACAGAGTAAAACGAAAAAGAAAAGAAAAGAGAGGAGTTGAGAGGGTGGGAAATGGAAGGGGATAGAAGAGGAAGAAAGAGAAAGGGAAAAATGAAAAAACAAATAAGTACATTTGTTCTATTAGCACTGAATGGCAAACATTTTCGGTCTCAGCTCTGTCATTTTATTTTATGCACAACTTTGTTGTGTACTGCTTCTTTTAAAAAATTATCTCTCTTATAGGTCCTATATTTTCTTTGTCTTCTATGTATTTGTTTTATTTAAAATGTTTTTGATAATGTAGAAAGTTTGTGATTTCTTTTTAATTAAAGATTTACCTTTATAACAATTACTTTGTATAAAAGATTCATTTGCATAAACAATAAGGTAATTGATAAATTCATTGCCTCTCATGTCCATTTATGAGTCTTCCTCCTTTCTACCACCCATTTTTCTTGATTATTTTATAATCCCTAGTTTTTATATTGTTTATTTTTATGCCTATAGATAAAATTTTACCTCTATTATTGCTTGAGTTATCAGTTTTGAAAATATCTTTCTGTCATCTGCTATAAAAAGTAATAATGTAGTGAATCAAAACAACTTCACAGCTTCTCTAAGCTCTACTTCCAAAGTGTGGTTATTTATGTTATTATTTCTACAGTTATTTTTATAACATTGACATTTGGTTGTAAACCTTTAATTCTGCATTTACAATTTCTGTTAGAGTTTAATGGCTTGAAATTCCTTTCCCAGTAGGCTACTTTTAAAGGCTCATGGAGAACCATATTCCTTGAGTTTTTGTATGATTGAGAATGTTTGTTGCCTATACACTTGGACAACTGCTCGCTGACTATAAAATTCTTGGGTCATGCTTTCTTCCCTGAAGGGGCAAAACCCACATAGGGACCAGCAAGACCTCCCAAGCAGGGCCACTGCCTTCCTGCTTTTGCGCTTCTGTAAAAGGGCTTGCTTCTAGGAAAATGAAACTTACCCCTAAAATTCCATTGGTTCCCAAAAGCTCACTCCTGACTGATCCATTTCTAACACATCATTTGCATACGGTGCAAACTTTATTGAAACCTAAGACCCTATAAAAGCCTGTGTAAACCGACAGACAGGATCCAGAGCATGGAGTGCTAACTCCTCTGGGCCCGCTGGCATAATAAACCTGAATTCTCCAACCCTCCAAGTGTTGCTTGGTCTCTCAACAGGATTCAGGCTGCTGTCACACCCTATTTCTTCATAGCTTCACTGTCTTCTAGTGCTGAACACTGAAGTACTAGTGATGCCCTCACCTATAGAAATGAACCCCCAAAGATTTTATGGTACACATACAATAAAACTGTATTTCTCACATAATACTATGAAGAGGGTGCTTCTGGTTGGCAATAAAACATTCTTCCATGTGGAAGTGCAGGGACTTGGGATTCCTTCGCAACGTGGATGTGCTGGTCTGTCCTGAGGGTCTAGTTGTCCAGCTAGCGGAGAGAATGGAGGGCGCAAAGCTTGTCCTTTAAGAGCCTGGGCCCCAGATGGCACACGTCACTCCCACTGCCTTCCTGTCGGCCGAGCTGGTCAATGGCTCACCTATACGAAGCGGGTTTTGGGAAATGTAGAAATGCTGTGTTCCCAGGAAGAAGAGAAAATGAAGTTTTCTTGAACATCTGGTAGGCTCTGCCATGGTGGGTGAGAAGTCTGAACCAAGTCTTTTTTATTTTTTTTTAACTCTTTTTAAGACACTTGATCTTTTTAAGTAGGTGCCCAAATTATCATTTTATTTGAAGTCTATTTTACCAGGGAACAGCTCAGTGATGTTTTTCTGTATCATTTTCCCCCCATAAAATGATAATTTTCTTTTAATATGCAGATTTTTTTCTTCTTTTATTTCAGGAAAAATTAAATCATAGTTTTAAATACAATGCTACATTACATTTATTTAGTTCTCTTCTTTAGGCACATATTTTCAACTTTCTATAACAAATGTACTGGAGAGACTTCTTGTTATCACATTCCTGCACAATCAAAATTCATTTGTACCTTTCATCTCACTGTCTGTTTTTCAAATTGCAGGTTGCAACCCATGAATGTGCCGTGAAGTCTACTCAGTGGGCTGTGACCTGCTGAATTAGTTTTCCATTGTTGCAAACAAATCACCACAAAATTAGCAACTTAAAACAACACATATTGGTTATCTCACAGTTTCTGCGAATTGGGTCAAGAGTCTGAGAACAGCTTATCTGGGTCCTCTGCTCAGGGTCTTCTGAGCCTGCAGCCAGGTATTGACCAGGGCTGCAGTCTCACCTGGAGGCTCAGTGGGAAGGAACCACTTCCAGGCTTATTCAGGTTGCTGGTGGAGTTCATCTCCTTGTGGCTACATGGCTGAGGGCTCTGGATTCTTCTTGGCTCTCGATTGAAGGCTGCTGTCAAGTCCTAAAGACTATGCAGTTATTCATCACACAGACTTCCTCAGTATGTCCATTTACTTCACTGATGCAGCAAGGAGAACCTCTCACTCCAGTCTGCAAATACAGAAGTCATATATAGTGTGATATAATTGTAAGAGCGGCATATGATCACTTTTGCCTTATTCTATTGGCTAGAAATGAGTTGCACAGGCACATGAAAAGATGCTCAAGATCACTAATCATCAGAGAAATGCAATGAAATGACTGGGCTTCAAGACAGTGGAAAAGAAGGATGCAAGCTCACCTCCTCCCACAAATACATCAAAAATATATCTACATGTGGAACAGTTCTCACAGAATACCTGCTGAACTCTGGCAGAAGTTCTCATACAATCAAAGCTACAAGAAAAATCTCCAACTGTGTAGGATAAAAAAATTAAGGAGAAGAATCAGGACAGGGCCCCCCCAGGAGGGGGTTGTGGAAGGAGAAAACTTCCCTCGCCCTGGGAAGCCCCTTCGCCAGTGGGACAGAAGGGGATCCTCAGAGGCTCAGAGGAGAGTACAGCAGCACTGCAGCAGGCAGAACAGAGGGGGACTGGCACAGAGCCTCCGTGCTGCCTCCTCGCACTCCCTGGCCCAAGATGTGCATCTGACTGTGCACGAAACTTGGAGTTCAGAGGATAGACCCTGGAGAGAGGACTGGGGTTGGCTGCGTGGAGACCGTCTGAAGGGGCTGGAGTGTGGTATGGCCTGCAACTGGGAGTACATGCAACAGAGCTCTGGTCCACCATGAAAAGCTCCAGTGTTAACATGTGCAAAGGGAGGGGCAGGACCCTGACACGGCAGCCTCTTTCTCAGCATGCTTGCGGTGGATGGCTCCTCCAGAGGGACCCCGCCACAGCAGTCTCCTTCACAGTGAACTCACAGCCGGTGCAGCTCTGCCTCTAAGTGCCCTGGGAACACAAGGGCTGGCAGGTCGCCTCCAAGCAGAGGCGGGGCGGAAATCTGAGCCCATTCCAAGGGTCTGTGTGACTTCAGAAGTGGGACTGAAATCTGAGCCATCTCCCAGGCAGCTCTGGCAGATTTATGCCTCCAGTGCCTTTGTAAGCTCAGCACCTGTGAGACATCTGAGCAGATTACTGGTGTGTGGCTGGGGCAGGTCAGGCGTTAGGAGTGGGTGCAAGCATGCGGAGGCAGGGCTGGGGTCTGGGCTGACTCCATAGTTCCCAGGGAGAGTCCAGGTATGCGACTATGTGCAACTATGGTGGGTCCTGGTGACTAACTTCAGTGGATCTGCCCTGGTGACTTTGTGAGCACAGTGTATGAGGGACACCTAGGCAGACCGCCTGGACTCCCATGGCTGAGGTGGGGCTGAGAGCAGCATGAACAGTGGTGTACTTTGTAAGACCACATGATGGGAGACAGGTGACATCACAGAGTGCACATCCCAGTGGACAACTCATTTGGAGGAGTATTTAGTGGCTCCTCTCCGAGCAGAAGCACTCCAGTCCCATCTACCTCATACCATCACGTACACAGAGACGCACGTCAGCTATCTCTCAGTAAAACTAGGAAGAAAGGAAGAAAGGAAGGAAGGGAAGGAAGGAAGGAAGAAAGAAAAAAGAAAAGAAAAGAAAAGAAAGAAGAAAGGAAGGAAGGGAAGGAAGGAAGGAAGGAAGGAAGGAAGAAAGAAAGAAAGAAAGAAAGAAAGAAAGAAAGAAAGAAAGAAAGAAAAAAGAAAAGAAAAGAAAGAGAAGAAAGGAAGGAAGGGAAGATAGGAAGGAAGGAAAGGAAGAAAGAAAGAAAAAGAAAGGAAGAAAGAAAGAAAGAAAGACGAAAAGAAAGAAAGGAGTTGTAGGTCGTGCCCAGAGTAGAGAGGAGGGGATAATACAAATGTGTGACTACCAGGAAGTAGAGATCATCGGGGATCATCTTGGGGTTTTGTCACCACAGCTGCATTTAAAAAATTAAAATAGAATAGAATTCTATATCAACACCAGAATGCGTCACATGCAGCAGGAGTATGCACTTTGAAATGAAACTTTTGCTAGTAATTCGAACACATACGTATGTGTAATAGAAAGCATATTTCTCACTGATGGTCCAGAACAAAACAGGCTGAAAGCCACTAGCCTGGGAGATCTTGCAAACATGGAAGATGAGGTGTAATTAAACTGCTTGAGCCCAGGCCCTCCTTGGCTTGTTCGCTGTCCCTTTGTTCCCATGGCAACCGGAAAGAAAACATTCTCCCAGCCGCTCTTCTTCATTTCCACTGTCGGTCCCTAGTAGACATCGCAGTACCTAGGTTCTCAAAGAACTTTTCCAGGAAGGTGTTCTCATCAAATTCTTCTGTGAAATGGGATGCCTTGCTGGTTGACACACAGCAGGGAGCACCAGCTTGTTTTAACCCATTTTTCCCCCTGCTTTCCCAGCTGCATGTGAGGCTGCTCATACCGTGTTCTCAAGGTTTCTGAATTCCCCCTGCCTGCAGCTGCCCTGTGTCTGGTGTACTGAGGTCTGGCAATACAGGTGTCCTCTAACTTTATTTAAGCTGGAATTTCCGTTTCTGTTATTAATTTCCTTGTTGTTTTCTTAAGGTTTAAGAGAAAAGAGAGGTCTGCGAAGTGTTTACCTCGCCATCTGAAAGTCTGGCTTCCTTGTGGCAGCTCTAATTTCTGAGATGGGTCCCGTGGCCCCCTGTCCTGAAAGCCACCTGCACCCACTCCCAGTGGACACTGGGCTGGACACAGTCACCCCCGCGTCCTCCGCCTTCCTGGGGACTGGCCGCTTCAGGATGGTGCAGCTTAGCTGGCTGTGCCTCCCCAGGCTTCGGCAAGTTGGCTGAACTGCAGGCCAGAGCCATCCGTCTCTGTGGACGGATCCTCAGGTTTGAGTGCAGCCTCCTTTCCCCGCCTGGGGAGCCTTCACCTCTGTCTTGGTTGGCTCCTGTGGGTCACTCCCTCCTGGGCTGGTCCTGACACAGCGCTCCTCGTCTCTCTTCCTCCCCTACCATCTCCCCTTCCTCAGGGAGTGGATGGGTTTTGTTCCTTTCATCTCTTCTCTTCCCTTAGGTGTTTATTTATTCATGAGAATTATTAGCTCCATGCAAGTCTAATAATTTTGCCTTTTCTCTGCTTTTCTCCCAGCTTGAAGAAACATACGCAGTGAGCGTGGAGGCCCCTGCGGCCGGCCCGTCCTGCGCCTGCAGTCAGCCTGAGGGGCTTCTCTGCATCCGTCCCGTTTGCCTGCTTTACTCAGCAGCATGTGGTAGGAAGACGGGCATCTGGGAGGGCCCTCGGGACTTGTCCCTACTTCGCTTTTATTTAGGGGAGTGCTCTGAGGTTAGAGATGTCAGTGAAAGTACTCAGTAAACAATCAGTGATAAGAATGGGAAAGAGTTGCATTTGAGACCAGCTGAGGACGGGTCTGGAAGCCAGCTTCCAGAATCACTCTGAGAAACTGCTCCAGAGAAGCAGGGTTTCCAGCAGTTTCACTTCTTGTCAGAACGAAGAATATGAAACAAGTCAGGGGTACATTTCTTCAAGGTTTAAAAAAAAAAATCCAACAGACCAGCACGTACAGCACGGCCTTGGCTCCTGAGACGGAGTCTTATCATCAAAGGAGGACCAGCACCGGTGGTGTCCCAAGAAGAGGGGCGTTTAACCTTTATTTTTAACGTGCACGTTCTTTACTTCTGGTCAATGTGCCCTTTTCCTTGATCATTAAAGCAGATGCGCAGTGTGAGTTTGATAGCCACACATGGGCTGCTTTAGTTAGCACACAACTCAATTAACTCATGTGCAAGCCAGCATGGCCTCCCTGTATCTCAACAGGTGAAAACTCCTTTTATCAGAAACGCCTCCCAAGCAAGTCCAGAAGTTTCTGCAAACCAGGCTGGCTGCTGTTTCTTTCCCTGATCGTTACTTTTTACTTTTCAGAGAAGGTGGCTTTCAGTTGCCCGTTCTCACTGGCTGCCTGACGGTCAGCTGTGGTTGTTTTGCACATCCTTGTCACTGGCTGTTGGTAGAGGTGACCCAGCCCTCTTATCCTGCAAGTTCTAAATATTATTTTCTAGATAACATTTCCAAAGGGTTATTTATTGCTTTTTCCAAAAGTGCCATGGTCTCAGCCTAGCCTGTGGAAGGGGTTCATGGTACCACCCGCACAGTGGGTACATGAGTTAAAAGTTGCTGGGTCCTGGGAAGGACCCCTTTTCATGCCCAGGTTGAGAAAGATGCAACTCTTGGTGTGATTTCTTCTCTTTCCTCCATTCTTCCAACTTCCTTACCCCTTTCCTCAAAGGAAAATGGAGAAGCTCAGTTATGCAGTATATGCAACCTAGAATGAGGTTATAGCCAAATTCAATTTACGTTACCCTAGGGAGACAAAACAGCCCAAGGGAAGAACCTCCTGGATGAAAATGAGTTGCCCCTCTACTCAACAAAGAAGCCAAGGAATTGCTGGGGTCACTTTGGTGATTAGCTGTCAAAGTGAGGTCAGATTGCTTCTTCAGGTGACCCAGGGCTCACTTTTAAAATCACAATGCGGTGACCCATGGAGACAGCCACAGCCTTGCTGTGGGTCTTAGCAGGAAGACCTCTGATTTTCACAAACCCATAGCCACAGGAAAGAAACATAATACAAAAACAAGCTGGTGGATGCAGAACTGCCATTGCAGAGTGGTAAGCACACAGATACTTTTCTGGAACTGAGCCACCGCACCCGTCCACGGGCGGAGGTGACTCAGGTGAACAACAACCAGATGTTTTGCCTGTGGCAACGGTGTGCAGGGCTGCTGGAGGTGAAGGGATGGCGTACTTTTTCATAATGAGACTAAGTTTTTCTTTAATGTGTGCAAAATTAGGAAAAATTAGTAAGCACAGAATATCATCGTGAAACTAATGTTGAAAAATAAGAATCAGTTTGCTCCATGGCAAATATTTATTTTGTGAGTTTTTAGGTTTCAGAGACTTGAGGTAATGCTCTGAGACACTCAGCAATCACTTTCAGAAACAGCATTCTAAAGACTGTTTTTACAAGTACCAGTTCATTATTAATTCTGCAAATATTTTTTGGAGTATAATAAATAAGTCACTGCTTAAGTGACAGCAAACTATGCAGATGACAGGGGACCATATGGTGGTTACAAGACAGAATTCTAAATTTTAAAGGATGAAACACTCATATTTCTGTAGAGCAGTTAACTACAGGACCAGAACCACCTGCTGTGACTCTTTGCCGCCCCAGGCACTTACTTACACAATCCCAAATTTCACCTGGGTTTTTCTTGGTCCCATTTTCCAAGCAGAGGAAATATCTTTCCCATAATCTTCTGATTACTTATTAATGTTATCATAATTTTTTTTTACCACATTGCTGTTTCTCTGCACTTGGCTGAAGGGCAGTGTGGTAGGTGTCACTGCACTGCAGCTTGCTTATGGGTGTTCCCCCTCTCTGTGTTGGTGTCTCTGTCCTGGCTTGGCACCACGTTGGGGTTTTTCCTTCCCCCTTTTGTATCTCCTAGCATCTCTTACTGTCCCTTGGGATGAGGCAGGGAATGGAAGGGCCGTGCCACGTTAGGCACAGCTTTCTCTATATACTGCACACAAGGCCGGGTGGTAAAAGAGATGCTGAAATTTGCATCCTTGCCCAGTGCTTCCTGGGCAAGTTGGATAGAGCTTATTTCTCTTCTAAGAACAGGTCTCAAATCCTAAGCATTCATCATTTCAGTCTTAATCTCCCCAGTGCCATACTGTTCTCCAAGGGAGACGTTTAAGCTAAAAACACAAAGTCAAAGCAGAACGGAGTGGGGGAGGGGAGTTGGGTAATTACCTAATACATCTGGTACCACGTAGGAAATTGGCCATATGGATCATTCTGGTGAGGGTAGGTGTTCTTTTTAACCTCACCCAACAGCTATGGATTTCTGCTTCATTTTAGCTACACAAACTCAAAAACTACTTTCTAAAGTATCACTTTCTTGTTATATTATAATGAACTACAACTGATAAGCTTATATACTTACAGCTATAGAAAGGACTTGAGCTAATTTATGTCACCCTCAGCTCTTGAGAAAGTCTGGGATCTCCCTACTTAAGAGTAATTCATTCAACAGATGGAGCACATGGGAGTTTGAGGGCAATGAAATTATTCTGTATGATACTATAAAGGTGGCTACATGCCATCATGCGTTTGTCAAAGCCCACAGAATGTACAACATCAAGAGTGAACCCTGATGTGAACTATGGACTTTGGCTGATAATAACGTGTCCATGTTTGTTCATCGATTGTACCAAATATGCCGCACTGATGAGGGATGTTGAGGGGAGGGGAGGATAGATGTGTGGGTGGGGAGGCTATGTGTGAACTCTGTATTTCTGGCTCAATTCTGTTGTGAACCTGAAACTGCTCTAAAAGAATAAATCCCATTAAAATTTTTTAAAAAGTCAGTCACTGATTTCCCGCTGATCAGCGCGTATCAGGCTTCTCGTCCTGACAAACGGTAGGGCCTGTGATTGCGCCTACGCAGCAGGGTTGCGTAGTTGTGACAGAGTGTGTGGTCCACGGAACAAAAGCTCCCTTAGTCTAACCTTTTAGAGAACAACTGTGCAGGCCTCTGCCTTTAAGGGATCAATTGGGAAATTTTAAACTCCACTCCCCAGTGATAACTGCAAGACTCATTACCTCCTGAAAACACTTCTAGTCATTTTTCCTGTTGTACCCAGAACATCAAAGAGTCACATCATTTGAATTGGGAGGAACCTTCCAAATTACCCATTCGCTTGCCCTTGTTTGCAGCTGGGGAAAATAAAGTCTATGTGGGGAGACTTTCATGAGACCCACCCAGAAATTTATCTTTACCTACCTTTTATTTAAACTCCAAGTCTGCAAGAATTAGTCCTACCAGTGACTCCAAGAATCTAATGCAGGGCAACATTTCTACTGACGCCCTTGGCCTGGACATCTGTTATCAGTGGGAAACAAAATACAGCCCAACCTCATAGGACATTGCCTCTGATCACTTCCTACTCCAGAGACATAAATGATCATTAATCCTGCCCAACTCCGCTTTCATTTGGGCATTCTACTATTTCTAATCAATCAGATTTTATTAATAAATTTTCCAAAGTTTTAGATGCTAATTTTATTAGGTGGGGCCTGTAATATTTCTGTAGTGTATTTTTAAAAATTAATGGACATTATTTTTTAGAGCAGTTTTAGGTTCACAGAAAAAAAAATGAGCAGAAAGTATGGAAAAAATTCCTACATACTCCCTTCACCCCCGGCCCTCAGTTTTTCCTGTTGTTAACATCTTGCACTGTTGTGGGACATTTGTTAAAACTGATGAACTAGTATTGATGCCTTTTATGAGCTAAAGTCTATAGTTGACATTAGGGTTCACTCTTCGTATTATACAGTTCTTTGGGCTTTGACAAATGCATGTCATGCATCCAGCATTATAGTATCACAGAATAATGTCAACGCCCTAAAAGTCCTCTGTGCTCTACCTATCCATCCCTCCCCCTCCCCCCCCAAACCTTTGCAACCACTAATCCTTTTACTGTCTTATAGTTTTGCCTTTTCCAGAGTGTCTTATAGTTGGAACCATACATTTTGTAGCCTTTTCAGATTGGTTTCTTTCACTTAGCAACATGCACTTAAGGTTCCTCCATGTTCTCTTAACAGTGTCTTTCATAGATGCTGCCTTTCTCCTAGTGAAGTCTCATTTGCCAACCTTTCCCTTATGGATCATGCTTCTGGTGTTTTCAAACTCACTGCCAAATCCACGGTCACCTAGATTTTCTCCTGTGAATCTTTTACACGTTTTCAAATTTTGTGTTTTACATTTAGGTCTGTGATCCATTTTCAGTTAGTTTTTGTGAAGGGTGTAAGATCTGTGTCTGGATTCTGGTTTTTGTTTGTTTGTTTGTTTGTTTTTGTGTGTGACTATCCAGTTGTTCTGTAACAGAAAAGAACAAATCTGAGTCCATATTAGATCTGTTCCTTTGGCTTTAACCCTGTGCCCTGTTTACTCAGCTTAGTCTTGCTGGCTCTGAACCTTTTGTAAAAGAATATTGCCTTTGGCCCGAAATATACAGGAGAGCCTTTCTCAGGGCTCTGACTTTTAAGGATATTAACAGTTTTGCGCTTATATAAAGATGACATTTGTAGAAAATAGCATTTTTTGTGTTAGAGGTTTTACAGGGGCACCATGACCTGACCAACTTGGACCAAAGAATTCCTACAGCAAGAAGTTTGCAGCAACCAACCATACTCTCTCCCCTTCTTAGTATAAAAGGAGCCTGAATTATGACTTGAGGAGGATGATTCTCCAAGACATCGGTCTGCCATCCTCTGGGTCTGCCGGCTTTCCAAATAAAGTCACTCTTCCTTGCTCCAACACCTCATCTCTGATTTACTGGCCTGTCATGTGGCAGAACGAGTTTGGACTTGGTAAGATTCTCATTCCCTTTCCAGTTGACTGCATATCTGTGTAGGTCTATTTCTAAGCTCCCTATTCCGTTCTGTTACTCTGTCTGTTCTTTTGCCAATACCACACTGTCTTGGTTACTGTAATTTAAAAAAAATTTTGAGTTATTGTAACTTTTATCATAAGACTTGCAGTTGGAGTAAAGTCAGTCCTCTGACTTGGTTTTACTTCTTCAATATCGTCTTGGCTAGTCTGGGCCTTTTGGGCTTTCCATATAGACTTCAGAATCAGTTTGTAGATAACCAAAAAGCTGCTGGCTGGAACTTTCATTGGTATTGCATTGAGTGCGTAGATCAAGTTGGGAGGAACTGACGTCTTAGCAATACTGAGTGTTCCTATCCATAGCATGAATTACCTTCCCATTTATTTAGATCTTCCTTGATTTCTTTCACCAGAGATTTGTAATTTTTGTCACACAGATGTACATATTTTGTTAGATTTATAGCTAAATGTTTTTATTGATAATGTAAATGGCACCATGGGCTTTTCCCCTAGCTTTGTCGAGGTACAACTGACAAATAAAATTGTATATATTTAAGGTATACAACCTGATTTTTGACATTATATATAGTTTGACATAACTTACACAGTTAGCCATTTTCCACTCATTTTAAAAAATAGTGCCGTGTTTTTAATTTCAAATCCCAGTTGTTTATTGTTGGTATATATGAGTTCTGTTGACTTACACAGATTTCCTGTGTTCTGCAGCCTTGCAGCCTTGCTACAGTCACTGATCGGCTCCAGGAGTTTGTTGTCGTTGCTGTGTGTCGATTCTCTGGAATCTTCTATGTAGACAGTCATGTCACCTGTGAGCAGGAATTCTATGTCTTGCTTCCCAGTTTGTGTGGCTGTTATTTTCCTTTACTTGTCTTGTTGTCTGAAATATGTTTTCAAAGCAAAACACATGATAATAAACACAATTAAAATAACAATGTGCATCCTTTAAACCAAAGTCTATGCTGTTTGAGTATAAATTCTAAATGCATTTTCTACACAGGTAAAATTCTTAAAAACAGGAAATTCAAAAAATTTATCTAATCCTAGAGCCTACCAGAGTCTCAATGAGTATTTAGCAGAAATCTATGCAAGATAATTCTTGTTAAAAGAATTAACAACTGTATCCAAGATCCAATTAGAAAATATAATTCGCACCAAATGTTTCAAATTGAAAAATTTTAACACGGTGCTCTTAAAGATGACCATCCATTAGAATCACCTGGGAACTTGCAAATTCTGCATGGCTTCTTGGGTTATTCCAAAGGCTGGTGAAGTCAGAAAACCGTACATTACCGAAAGGACTATTATGTCGAAGTACAGGCAAGGTTAAGGTAACCAAAAGGGATGTTGAGACATTTATTTTATAAATGGAGAAACTGAAGCTTAGCGAGGAGACATAACTGTCTCAAGGTTATAGAGGTAGCAAGTGGCTGAATTGAGATTCAAGCCCAAGGATGTCTCATTATCCATTCCAAGCTGCTTTCCAAAATGAGTTTTTCTTGGTCATCTTTGACTAAGCCTGAAGTTAAAAACACCTTCAAAGTAATCAAACGGTGCTCCACCTTTTAAGACCAGACCCAGTGGATTAAGGTCAAAGTTCTCTTTGTGTCCTTAAATGAGTTACAGCCAGAAGTAAAACCTGTCTAGTTTCTGTGAATAATATAAGACATATGATGCGTTATACTTCTCCTCCCCATTTTGCAGATAAAATCCTGTCTAGACTTTCCTGGAAATAAATTAAATGGAAGCCAGAATGATCGATAGTATATCTGCTAATGCGTGCTCTGGGAGAAGAGAACCCATTGCGGCTGGCGGAGTGGGTCAGGAGGATGCGAGAAGATGTTGACCTTTGGTCAGAGCGAAAAAGCCAAAGGTATGGATTTGAAAAGCTCAGTCCCTTCCAGCGTTGCTGGAGATAATCAGTACATCCTCACTTTACCTCCTATCTAAGAACTTGATGCAAATACACACACACACACACACACACACACACACACATATTTATCTTTGGAATTCTTCATTAATTAAGGTTTTCACAAAATACAAAGCTCAAACGTAGCTGTCTATGTCCACCACACAACAGAATCAAAGGGTTAGCACACAATGATCTTTTTCATTTTTAAAAATATAATCAATAAAAATGTAAAAAAAAAAATATAAATAACAGAGTTCAAGGTTTGACAGTTTTCTTCTCTGTGTGTTTCTTTTTAAAGCTTTACGCTGTAGGCCCTTCAGTGATAAGCACTCGTACCTGCTGTCGGGACAGACTGCCCACAGCAAAGAAGGCCACTGCAGATACATTCCTGAGGGCAACACACACCAACCCAGGTTGCCTTAGCCGTGAAAAACTCAATGGTCAACCACACACCGTCCAATCAGTTCTCAGTTTCATTAATTTTCTTTCTACTAGGAAGTAACAATAGAAAGGAGTAGGTTCCAGGCAGCATTCAAGCTCTTAGATCAGTCATGAAGGGCGAGAGGGAAAAACATGGGCTTTTTCCCAGATGGAATGTTTCCTTTCATCAAGAAAAACCCCAATGACCCGTACAGTTGAAAGGGTGGCTCGCACTGAAATAGTCTTCAGGTTACACAGTGTTGAGCGAAGGGGTGACCTTTAGGTGGGGGACTGCAGGAGGCGTTGCCGTGGAGAGGCTCTGTTGGGAAAGTGCCAATAGCAGGACACCCCCCACAGGAGTCATGGCGCTGGCGAGGTCCGGGGACAGAGCCAGGGCGCCTGCCTTGGGGACAAAGTCCGCGCTGCCGGAAGGCTCTCCAGCAGACACCTGACTTGCTCCTGGCCCAGCATGGTCTTGTCGTCTAGCTTCCGCTGCCCGATGAGGAACATGGGCTTCATTTTCACAAAATGCTGGTAATCCTGGGGCTGCTCCTCAGAGACGTAATTGGCCAGGATGTCTAACAACATGCGCTCCCTCCGGTCCAGGTTCTCTTTGAGCTCCTGGGCGTCCTCGTGCTGCCCAGCCAGGACTTTCCTCTTCTGGTTGAGAGAGCGCCTTTCCTTGTGACTGGCGTCTTCACCAAGGCCACTGAGGATGTTCTGTATGCGGGACAGGAGCCCCGAGAGGGAGGAACAGCAGGTTCACCACCTTGTCCAAGTCCCTGATGAACATCTTGTGCTTGTCAACCTCGTTGGGCTTGGAGAGCTCACTGATCCTGGCCTCCACCTCTACCCACAAGGTGATACTGAGCTTGGGTCCGTCATCAGGCCCCCCTTCACTTCCTGGAGGATCTCAAGCTTGTGGGTGAGGCTTCTGATGAGCTCTGTCTGCTCTTCGTTGACATCCGCTGGCTCCTCTTTCTCATTCACCTCCTCTGGCACAGCTTTGATTTTGTTCAGAAGCTCAGCCTTGGGAGCAGACAACATGCCCACCGCTTCCTTGTCTTCACTCCTCTTGGCTTCACTTCCTGGGAAGTGACAGTTCTCTGCATGGCCTTCTTCTTTATACTGTTTCCCTGCATCAAGTTAATATCTCGGGGAAACAAACCTTCCATCAAGTCCATAGTTGTCTTCATTCTGGAGTCTGGATCTAAAATGTCTGCCAGAGATTTGTCTTGGACAATTTCCTTGGCCAGAGCCTCTGTTCTGATGTCTTCTGAGGTCTTCTGAGGACCAGAACTGACATTCTTTTCTAAACCCTGAGCCCCACTGACTAGGTCATGGACTAGGCGTTGGTCTGGATGGCAGGTGGCTGCCCTGGGCTTGGCTGCTTGCTGAGAGACCCAGCAGGTTGGGGCAGAGCAACGAGTGGCGGAGTGCGAGTTGGGCTTGTTGGCCTCTGAACTCTTGATAGAAGTTTGGGATCTGGAAGCCAAAGCCAGTATCTGACTATCACCCAAATGGGCTGCACCAGGCATGGGCCTTTTCTTGGCAACTGTCACCTTGGCAAGTTTGCTGGAGCTGCTGGCGTGAGGCTCACAGTAGCCCTCGCTGTCCCACTGGACCTGGAACATAGCCTGGGGAGGAGGCGGAGGGAAGTGGTCCAGACTGTTGCCTGGGGCTTCCTCGCTGAAAAGCCCAGTAAAGTCGAGGTGCTGCTGGAGCTGAGCCTCCTTTGGCCCAGGCTCCATGTCTCCTGGGGGCATGGGGAGAGTGGTTCTTCACACCCTGGGTCTGAACTGTGGAAAGAAGCCAAGCCACCAGTTCTCCCCTTCAGCCTTGGACAAGAAATTGACTGTCCAAGTGGTTCCTGTGATCAGGAACAACTTTCCTTCCAGAGTGCTCTGCCTGGCATTGACTGCACAGGTGGGCTGGCCACCCAGGTGGACGTCCTAGGCTCCCCCTCCTAAATCCAGGCTGCTCTGCCTTCTTAGGCTCTCAGGAATGTTCTGATGGGAGGAGAAGGCAGGTTTGGTCTTGCCAAAGTTGCGTGGCGTGCGCTGGCCTAGGCTGCCTCTCTGGAGCCTCCGCTGGGTGTTGGCATTATGGTCTTCACGAAACCCCTCCCACCGAGGCTCTGAGGGCATGAAAGACCACTGGTCCTCACCCCCTTGCCGGGCCTGAGCCTGAGGGGCCGCCGGCCGCGGTAACGAGAATATTTGTTGCCTTCGGTGCGCCTTCGCTCGTCGGGACGTGGGCTGTCACCCTGGAGAGGTGCGAGGTGTCTTCTCCCCATCTCCAGGCACTGAAGGGAAACGGACTTTGCAGGGGACATATCTGGCTGGAGTTTTGGGTCTCCTCTCTGCTGGGGACACTGAGGCATGTTCTGGGGGCTGGCAGAAGGCAAAGCCAGGCCTGCTCGAGCCACTTGGGTTCCCAGTCTCGCCAAGGGCAGCCATCTTGCGCACGCTCCCTGGGGAGCGGTGTGCGCGCCCTCCGTGGCCAGCGGAGGGTAGAGCGTGCCGATACGACTCACGGAAGCCTGGGGCACGCGGGCAAAGTGCGGCTCCAGGAGGGTACCGGGCAGCCGCCAGCGGGCAGCGAGGCTGGCCAGGCTGGGCCCTCTGCGTGTTGTTGCGCGCGGGCCTCACGGGGGCTCCTGCGGGCCCTTCTCTGGCGCCGTATGCAGCTCTTCCTCCATGAAGGGAGATTTCAGGAAGCCTGCGGAGTTGGCCTGAGGCCGGCAGGACTGTTTCTGATCAAGGCTGGACCAAGAGCCAGGCGCTCCTCTGCCGAAAGGCGGCGCAACTGTCACTCCGAGCCGGGGGTTCAGGGGTGCGCCCACTTTAGGAGGCAAGTGGTCAGCGGTGGTCTCCAAGGAACTGGGGCACTGCCGGCTCCAGGAAGCGGGTGGCGCTCCCTTGCCCCAGGAACATTATGCCATTTGACCATCTGCGGATGCTCGAGTGTCCCTAGCTTGGAGAAGCAGGGCTGAAGGGTTCACCTCATGCTCGCCCGAGACTGCCCTACGGGGTCACAGACTATGTGGACATAGCGAATGTCTGCCTGCCTCATCCCTTCTAGGAGGCCACCTCCAGCAGAAGTGTGTCTAGCGAGCCTGAGCGCTCCCGGCCAGAGACGCCCGGGGGCGGATACTCAAGGACGCCAGAACTGGTGGAGAAGGAGCTGTAAGCCCGGCCTCTCTTGCTATGGACGTGGCTGCGCTGGTCGATGCTGCTGGTGGACTTGGCCGGGGAGAGAGGGTGGCAGGGAGGGTGACCCACGCTGGGCTCCCTTGGGAGCTGCACTGGTCAGGGCTCTGCCTGAGATAGCGTGGTCATAGCTGGAGAGGTCACTGGTAGAGGAGCTAGAATGGTAGCTTTGCGGCCTAGGAGTGCCAATCGTGCCCCGAGACATCCGCATCATGCTGCTGTCAGGTGGGAGGTCCCCAGATGTGGCTGAGTGCCAGGAGTGAGGTCGGCCTGCAGGTTCACTGTGCCCGTGCTTCAGCCGCAGCTTGACTCCTGCTGACCACGCTGCGCTCCTGCGCGGGGCGTCAGAGGTGAGGTGCTCCGGGCGAAGGAGGCGGAGGCGCCGGTATCTGCAGGGCCCGGGTCTGCACACGCATCCCTAAAAGGGAAAAGTCACTGACGTTAGAACCTCCTCAGCTGAGATGCAAGATCATGGGGGCTTCGGCCCTGGCACTTCCGTGCCCTCAGCAGGCTACTCCATCTCTTCTGCGTTTCGGGTTTCCTTACCACCGCGGCTCGCCAGGCCGCTGCCGCCCCTCCACCGCGGGCCGCGCTGCGCTCGGCGACGCCGCGTTCAAGTCTCGCCGCAGCTGCGAGGAGGCGGCTCGGGGCATTGCTGGCGGCGCTGGGCCGCGCTCAGCAACCTGAAAATGTATTTTTAATTCCTCCGCCACTTGTTGTTGACTAGATTATGAAACATCCAGAGCTTTTGAGACTACTAGACGCATTTTAAGTGGTCTTTCACATAATAGTGATGGCCTGTGTCTTTAAAATTCTCCACACTTCGTAATCCCCTCCCAGGTATCACCTAACTTTCAGACACATTCGATTTTACACAGGTTGCCTGTCCTCATACTGGTCATGCTGAAGCCTCTTCCCACTGGGGAAGGGAAGATGACATCGGTAAGTTTCTTTGGGTGGGGTGCGCACTGCGCAGCTCACCGCCGTCTCCATAGCTACCGATTAATGCTTCATCTGTTCATATTGTCTGTCTGGATGCCAAAGGCATTCAAGTGTGTATCTCCTGCCCTGCCTTTGCCAATTTCCAAGTACAGAGTATGAAAGTAAGCAGATTGTGTGTGTGTGTGTGTGTGTGTGTGTGTGTGTGTGTGTGTGTGTGTGTTTAAATTTTGTTTGGGGATTTTATTGTTGTTTGTTTTGCTATGTAAAATGTTTTTTTAATGAGTTTAAATGTTTATACTTTTATGACCATAGACTTATAACCCATACCCTCACATACTATTTCACACTCTCCAGATTATACTATTTAAGCAATATATATATTCTTAAATAAAATTCATGTGTGACAGTTTATATGGAAAGTTCCAAATGTACCTAAATTAGATAAAAATTGATATGATTGAGTTTGTGGAAAATGTCATAAAATCATGTGTGATTAAAAACTACATCAGAGAGAAGATGGCCCCCTCTCGTGAGCACACCAAAATCACAAATATTTGCAGAGCAATCATTGATGAAAAAGACGGAACCTACCACAAAATATTTTCTAAAACTAAAAATATGAAGAAGGAACCACAATGAGACAGGTAGGATTGGAGGAGATGTGATATAGTCAAGCCCCATTCCCCAGGGAGTGAGAGATCTGCAGCCCATGGGCCCTGCATCAGGAAGATGAGCCCCCAGAGCATCTGGCTTTGAAGGCCAAAGGCAGGAGGCAACTGGAGCTCACCCTGGGGACACAGACACTGGTGGCAGCCATATGCGGAGCTCCTTCCACCATGTGGACGCTGGTGCTGGCAAGTGCCATTTCCGGATCCTTCTAGCCTTAGCCCCCTACCCAGCCCTGTCCCACCCGACAGCCTGTTGGTGGCGCCAGTGCTGGGATGCCTAGGCCAAGCAACCAACTGGGTAAGGGCACAGCCCCACCTGCCAGCAGAGTCTTCCCTAAGATCCCCTGAGCCCACAGCTGCCTTTAGACCCAGCCCTGCCCATCAGGGGACCCAGGACCCAGCTCCACCCATCAGTGGGCAGGCATTAGCCCCCATTTCCTGGGCCCTGGCTCTGCCCTCCAGGGGTCCTGCTCTAGCCTCAGGACCAGCCTCACCTACACCCGAGAGGCAGACACCATACCCAATAAAACCACAATCCCACAGCCTGAACACCCAGCTTACCTACTAGCAGGCCAAGCCCTGCCTGGGAGACTGGGCCCTGGCCTCACCCACTAGCAGGCCAATACATGCTTAGGGACACCCCAGACCCCACCCCCAACTGTGTCAGGAGCTGCCCCCCCCCCAAGATCTAACACTAGCTCTGGGACCTGCAAGCAGATTCCTGGGCCCAGATATGCCAGCAGATAAGCCAATACTAGCCAAACTTTATTTAACATAGCATCAGAAGTCCTAGTCATAGCAATCAGACGAGAAAAAGAAATAAAAGAAATCCAAACTGGAAAGGAAGAAATAAAACTGTCACTGTTTGCAGATGACATGATACTATACATAGATGATCCTAAAAATGCTACCAAAAAACTAGTAGAGCTCATTAATGAATTCAGTAAAGTTGTAGGATACAACGTTAACATGCAGAATTCTGTTGTATTTCTATACACTAACAACAAACTAACAGATTTAAAAAAAGATCCCATTTACCATCACATATGAAAGAATAAAATACCTCAGAATAAACATACCTAAGGAGGAAAAAGACATGAAAACTGTAAGACACTGCTGAAAGAAATTGAAGAGGACACAGATGAAAAGCTATACAGTGTTCTTGGACTGGAAGAACTTATTATTGTTAAAATGACCTTCCTACCAAGGCAATCTACAGATTCAATGCAATCCCGATCAAAACATCAATGGCATTTTCCACAGAACTAGAACAAATAATTTAAAATTTTATATTGAAACACAGAAGACCCCAAATAAAAACAATCCTGATAAAGAAGAATAGAGCTGGAGGAATCATACTTCCTGACTTCAGACTATACTACAAAGCTGCAATAATCAAAACAATATGGTACTGACACAGAAACAGGCACATAGATCAATGGAACAGAATAGAGAACTCAGAAATAAACCCATGTACTTTTGGTCAATTAATCTATGACACAGGAGGCAAGAATATACAAGAGAGAAAAAGACAGTTTCTTCAATGAGTGGTGCTGGGAAAAATAGACACCTACATGTAAAATAATAAAATTAGAACATTCTTTAACATCACATACAAAAATAAGCTTAAAATGGATTAGAGACCTAAATCTAAGACCAGAAACTATAAAACTCCCAGAAGAAAACATAGGCTGAACACTCTTTGACATATATTGTAGAGGTACTTTTTGGATCTGTCTCCTAAAACAAACAAACAAACAAAAAAAGCAAAAATAAACAAGTGGGACCTAATCAAACTTTAAAGCTTTCGCACAGCAAAAGAAATCACTAACAAAATGAAAAAACAGCCTACTTAATGGGAGTAAATATTTACAAATGATATGACCAAGAAAGGATTTATATCAAAAATATGTAAACTAACTAACTAAATAAATAAATAAAGTTTTAAAAATTAAAAAAATATATAAACAGCTCATACAGCTCAACATCAAATAAGCAAAAAACCTAATTAAAAAAATGGGCAGAAGACTTAAATAGACATTTTTCCAAAGAAGACATACAGATGACCAACAGGTGCATGAAAGTGCTCAACATTGTTACTCGTCAGAGAAATGCAAATCAAAGCCACAATGAAAGATCACCTGACACCTGTCAGAATGGCTATCATTAAAAAGAACACACTAAGAAATACTAATGAGGATGTGGAGACAAGGGAAACCTCCTACACTGTTTATGGGAATGTAAATTGGTGCAGCCACTATAAAAAGCAGTATGGAGGGTCCTCAAAAAATTAAAAATAGAACTGTGACCCAGCAATTCCATTCCTGGGTATATATCTGAAAAAAAATGAAAACACTAACTTGAAAAGATACATACACCCCAATATCCCCAGCAGCATTATTTACAATTGCCAAGATATGGAAGTAACCTAAATGTCCATCAACAGATAAATGGATGAAGAAGATGTAGTGTGTATACACACACACACACACACACACACACACAATGGAATACTACTTAGCCATAAAAAGGATGAAGCTTTGCCATTTGCAATAACATGCATGGACCTGGAGGGTGTTATGCTAAGTGAAATAAGTCAGAGAATGACAAATACTGTATGATATTACTTACATGTGGAATCTGAAAAATAAAATAAATTAGCAAATATAACAAAAAAGAAACAGACTCACAGACATAGAGATCAAACTAGTGTATACCAGTGGGGAGAGGCAAGGGGAGCATGGCAAGATAGGGATAGGGGATTAAGGGGTACAAACTATTATGTATAAAATAAATAAGTTACAAGGATATACTGTACAACACAGGGAAAACAGCCAATATATTACAATAACTATAAAAGGACTATAACCTTTAAAATTATGAAACACTACATTGTACTCCTGTAACATGTAAGTTGTACATCAACTATACTGTAATAAAAGTTTTTTTCAATGACATTGCACTATGTTGGCGGGAAGAGAAAAAGAAAAGCCGAAGATACAGATTTTACTTGGGGCAGTAGGAGGACGGCACAGGAAAAGAAGAGGAGAAATTTACAATTTAAATTTGTATAATTTCTAAATGCCTAGAAAATAAACTTATCTTTAAAAAACCACACCACAGACACTAAAAATGTTTAACTTTGATCAATAAATGAACCAAAATCACATTGTTTATAATTATAAAAGGAGCAGATTTCACTAAAACACTTCAGTGCTGAAAGTAAGGAATACTGAATTTTTTTAGTGCCACTTGTTGCTGAGGGAATCAGATAATATCTGCCTTCCCTACATCAAGTTATTTATTAAGAACAAATAGCCAGGTAGTGACCTACTTCCTGTTATAAATACAAGTTTAAATTCAATAGGATTCAAAATATAACTTAGAAGAGAAAAGAAGACCATGATATAAAAGGACTGAAGAGACCTGTGGGGACAAGAGGGAAGGGAGGGAGGGAGGGAGGGAAGGAAAAAGAGAACCCACAATTAGAATTAAAATTTCAAAATGGGTTTGTCACGAAAGTGTCTGGGACGCTGTTCTTCCATTCAGACCTGTCATTGTGCAAAGGTACTTCTGGAGCCTTTCCGGCAAAGTCCCCAGGTACATTAGCCATCTTTCTTCAGCACAACTCCTGTTGGAGCTCATAGCCTTTAAGCCTGGGAGCACGTCCCAGTGTCTGACTTCCAGCTTCACTATCGCAGTGTAGGTTGTTTATTGCCTTGAGCAAAGGGAAATGCTCTCCCTGGACCAGGTTTTCTGGTGCCTGTCCCCCTCATTTCCACTCTGCCTGCATTTTCCTCCAGTAACTGATGCAGCAACAAGCCCCATGCAGGGGACACCTGGCAGCACCCGGCCTCCAATTGTGGTGTATTTCCAGCTTCTGGCCCAGGGCTTCTCAGGCACCATGGGCACCTCCTTGGCACCCATGGAACGTGAGGGTGCCGTCGCCCCTGGGCAGCCCTTGGTCACTGGGGAACACAGGCTGATGGAGACACTTCCCAGAGCCACTTCTCATGGCTCCACAGAGTCCTGGAGGATCCTGGCCCTCGCTGCCCGCCATGATGGGTAGCTTGAGAATTCACCCTTATGTTGTCTTCCCTTCTTTCCTATGACAGTTTCCATGGTCCTCCTCCTCTGCCTTCTGGAATCATTTCTCAAAATGACTTAACTACCCACCTTTGACTCAGACATTGCTTTCTGGGAGAGTCCAGCCTAACTCAGCACCAGCACATATGATTTTCTCAGTTCCTAACAACTAGTTAGTTATTAATGTTGTTTGATTTGGGATAAATTAACTCATCCCTTCCCTCCAGAGAGAAAGTGTGTCCTAATAAAAAAACTTACTAGCTTTTTATAGTCTCTCCATTTTGAAGGATCTCATAGTATTTTATATTCATTTTTTTTAATTTTCAGAAATTAAAAATTACAGGGGGCTACAGAGGATAGTCATAAACACGTTTGTACCCATTACACAGAAAAACAAATCTAGACATTTTACTTTAGATCTATATCTATATAACATGAGAGCAATGTAGATAAAAGTTGAAATCACCCCGTTTGGTTTTCTGAGCTCCATTCTCCTCCATCAGTCCCCATAGGCAGTCACCATCGTGCATCTGGTATGTTTTCTTGTAGCCTAATTTTGTTTGTTTGCAAAATATGATTTTGCATAGTTTAGTATTTACCCAGATTGCTTCAATAATAAATTTACTTTAAAATTTAAATAAATGGTATCCTGCCTTATGTTTCATTTCAAAACTGCATCTGCTATCAATTTTTAAAAGATGTATACACATTAATTCCCATGGCTCTAGGTCGTTTATCTTATCCACTGTAATATTCCGTTGTATAATTTATTCATTTATTCCTCATTGTAGACATATTTGGATGTTTCCAGGGCTTCATTTTCCCCTTATGAATAGTGCTACTGCTGTGAACACACTCTTGTCCTTCGCTGCACGTGTGCAGAAGGGTTTTGGGGGTATTTTTTTTGGTCGTAAGGAAAAGACATTTTTAATTCTTCCAGATATTTCCTGACTACTCTTGAATGTCTATTCCAGTTTATTCTTCCACTAGAAAGATAAGAGTTATTGCCTCGTCAGGTCCTAGTCATCACTTGATACCTGAAATTCCTTTGAAATAGTTTGCTAGTCTTGTGGGCTCGAATTGCTAAAACTGGGAGAGTCCTGGATCACTGGTCACCCTAGCAGAGGCAGGTCATTTCACCTCTCTCAGCTCATTCTTTTGACATTTACCTCCATGTTGCCAAATAACATGCCTGTATTACGATTTGTTGATTTTTCTAGATATCATTTACTGTGTCTTACTAGTGAAAATGATCTGATTCTCTTTCAGTTCCTTGTCTTTTAGATCCTGTGTATTTGTTTTTGTTGTTCCACACATTGACCACAGAGGCTTCCTGAGAAGTGATGCACTGGAGGTGAATTTTTCTGTTCGTTTGCTTTTGTTTTTTATTTTTTATTTATTTAATTTGTGTGTGTGCGTGTGACCCTTACAGACCCCAGAAGAGTAAGGGCAGAAGGGGATTCTGAGTCTTAGAGAGCCACTGCGGTGAGTTGCCCTGGCAGCCTCGTCAGACTTCAGTGAATGGCGAGGAGGGGACGTGTCCTCACTCGGCTCTGAGGAGGGAGTCCATCTGGACACCGACACCTGCCACTGAGACTCTGAAGACGGACAGTTCTAGGAGGAAACAAAGGGAAGTTGGACACGGACTCCAGCAGGCACTTTTTGAGCACCAGGAGGTGGAGCCGCTTGGCCCAGGTGTTACCCGGTGTCCAGCTGAGGTCAGGTCCAGGGCTAGGATTTCAGGGATCCTTTTTTCCAACCTGCTCCCCAGTGCAGTGCAGCATGGCACCCTTTGCACAGTGCCCACCTGCATCCCCCGACCAAAGCCGGTACGTGGCATACGAGCCCAGTTTCAGGAAGTTAGATGTTGATGGGGTGAGAGGACATGGGTGGTGGGACCTGTCCTTCCCCTCCCCGCAGCGCTGCCTGGTTCCCGGAGCCACCGCGCCCACCTTGGATGTGCCCCACGCTCTGCCCTGGGTGTCACCTCTCCACGTACAGGCTCCCACTTACTTTTATTTTGTAATCCAAAGATGAGTCTCAGTGTCCCTCTCTCCCACCCTGTGATGGCTGATTTTATGTGTCAGCTTGGCTGGGCCATAGGGTGCCTAGATATTTGCTCAAATATTATTCTGAACGTTTCTGTCAGTGTTTTTGCATGAGCTTAACATTTAAATCAATAAACTAAGTAAAGCAGATTGCTCTCCCTAATGTGGGTGAGCCACACCCAATTAGTTGAGGGCCTGAATAGAATAAAAAGACCAGCGCCCCCAAGAGAGAGGAAATTTTCCAGCAGCTGACCTTCAGACTTCATCTGCATCACCAGCCCTCCTGGGTCTCCAGCCCGCCAGCCCCCACTGCAGACTTGGCCTTGTCAGGCTCTGTAATTGCATGAGCCAGTTCCTTGTAATACATCGCTTTCTCTCCGTGTACACATCCTGTTGGTTCTGTTTCTCTGGAGATCCTCAACTAATACACACCCTCCAACCCTGCAGCTCCATTTGGAAAAAGCGCATAAAGTTGTTTCGAGATACTATATGAAACAATGCAAGAAAAAAAACTTAGTTTTTGTAAAAAAAATTTTTTTACAGAAGATTATAGCCTAGTCCTAAACACACATTCCTTCACTTTATCCCCAAAGGGAACTAGCCATAAAAAGAAAAGCTTAAAAAAGCTGAGTCAAGGTATAAACACCTCTGTCCTCAGGACCTCAAGGCCCTGTGGCAGCCACATCCCCACGACCTGTTCTTAGAGCAAGACCTCTTCGGGACAGCCCTTCCGTATGTGTCAGGTATCTCCTCAGAGAGTAGCCAGGCAGGAGGCTGACAACGCTGTGAGACATCCCACGCCTTTGCAGTGCGTGCAGGAAACAGGGCAGCTCAGCTTTCCTGCTCACTGGCACTAACGTTTTCACACTAGGGTTTCCGGCAGTTCAGAGGTGAGAGGTGGAAGAGGGTGATGGAGGTAAGTCTTTTTTTTCTTTTTTTCTTTTTAAATTAGTAGACTTTTCTTTTTTTTAGAGCAGTTTCAGGTTCACAGCAGAGTTGAGCAGAAAATACAGAGAGGAGGTAGGTCTTATTACAAGTGTCCCTTGATTTTCACAAAACTAGCAGTCCTGTCAGACTCCCCAGTTTTGTCTAAAATTCAGTACTCAGCCTTTTTTAAAAAAATAAATTAATAAACAATATTTAGAGCAGTTTTAGGTTCATGCGTCCTGTGTTCATAGCGCCATCTGCTGCTGCGTTCTCCCGTTGCTCAGTCCATACGTGCCTGGGGTAATGGATGGTAAAGGAAACTGTTCTCTTGGTATGTGTTAATTAAGCATGATGATCCACCGAACATTAGGCACCTTTTAGGTCACTGCAGAAATGACAAAATTAAACAGAAAAGTCCTTTATTTTCTTGGCACTGTTTTTCATTTTATAACATAATATCAAGGATGATATCAAAGAAATCAGGCAAAATAAAGCAATAGAGACTGATGGGGGTGCTCTTTTTATATTAGACAGTCATGAAGGGCCACTCTCTGTTAGTTTCTGAAGATAGTGTAGGCATTGGGCCATGTAAGTGTCAGCAAAGGCAGAGATCCTGGGGAAATATCTGAGAGAACAGCAAGTGCAAAGCCCCGAGGGAGAAGCAGAGGAGGTCAGTGTATGTGTGAGGTTTGGGGAATGGGGGATGGGGGCCCAGGTAGAAGCCAGTTCGAGGAGCACCATGTCGGCCACAGTGAGGCCACCAGCTTTATTCCAAGTGGGTTGGAAAACGAGGTTTCCCTTCTATCCCCACATGCATATCCTATACTTCACCGCTCTTTTCTCGGGTTTGTGGGTGTCCTGGGACATTCGCCAAGCGGGGTACCATGTGGGATGCTTAGGTGGGGCACAGGGTCCTGAGGCCTGGGAGGGATGAGACTTCTGTGCGAAGCCTTGTCACTCCCCCCCCCCACATCCCTCCTGACTTTTCCTCCATTTCAGGAAAATGCTTCTTTCCTCTTCTTGTTTCCCTCAGGGACTTGCTCCACCTCACATTCTGACAATGTAATTGTCCCTAAGTGTCAAAGATCTTTTCACAACCTATTAAATCCAATTCTCTTTTCCTTGATAATGGTGAAGTCTTTATTTTCCTATCATCCCAAGAGGCAAGAGAAAATATTTACATTTCATTTTCCTGAAGCAGCAAAACTATCAGGTTTCCCGATTTGTGAAGTCTGGACACACACACACACATTCAGCCACACCTTGGAGACCGCAAATGAGAGGCGTGGCCAGTATCCACGCAAAGCCCCAGGTCAGAATGCTGCGTGGATAAGGCATGTTTGGGACGCATCTGAGCACCAGCTTCATTGGTTCTGAAAGGCCTGGAAAGAAGGGAGGAGAGATTCACAAATGCTGAGATCCATTCAAGAAACTGTGGCTACAAGGGACACACAGAAGAGGTTACATCTGCCTGGACTAAGGCTCATCCGTCTGAAGAGAAGAGAAAAGAAAGATTGGCCACAAGAGCCAAGATGTGGAAGCCACCTTAATGTCCACTGACAGATAAATGGATAAAGAAGATGCAGTATATAATACAAGAGAATATTATTCTGCATCACTTATATGTGGAATCTAAAAACAGACACAAATGAACTCATTTACAAAACGGAAACAGACTCACAGACATAGAAAACAAACTTGTAGTTACCAAAAGGGAAAGGTGGGGGGAAGAATAAATTAGAAGTTTGGGATTTGCAAGTACATACTACTATATATAAAATACATAAACAACAAGGTCCTACTGTATTGCTCAGGGAACTATATTTAATATTTTGTAATAACCTATAATGAGAAAGAATATATTTACGCATAATCGAATCACTATGCTGTACACCAGAAACTAACACAACATTGTAAATCAACTATACGTCAATTAAAAAATTAAAAAGAAGGAAATCTGGCCATATGTCCCAGCGTGGATGAACCCCAGGGACGTTATACAACGTGAAGTTAGCCAGTCACAGAAAGAAAAATAGTGCTTGACTCCACTTACAGGAGGTCCTCACAGTAGTCAGATTTATAGAAGCAGAGAGTGGGAGAGTGTTGCCAGGGGCGGCGGGTGCGGGAAATGGGGAGTTACTGCCCAATAAGGCTAAGGTTTCAGTTACGGCAAACGAGAAAGTTCTAGAGACCTGCCGTACAACACTGGGCCTGTGGATAACCATACGGCATCAGGCACTTAAACATTTGTTACGCGGGTGGATCTCATGAAGCGAAGTGTTCTTATCACTGTAAAATAAAATTAAAAAATAAAATTGACTCTGTAAATTATTTAGAAAACAATTAAGCAAGAGTTCAGCCACGACAAAGTTCACCCCAAGAGACAGGAAGACCTGCTGAAATGACGTTGCCGGGCTGTGGGAGGCGGTGCCAGGAACTTCCAGGCCGGTTTCAGTGTAATCCGTCACTTGCTGGTCAGCACGCCCTTCTCGTCCTTCCAGGAGTAGGACGCGCTGTCGTCCTCCGGGGAAGGGCTGCGCTCCGCTCCCCGGCGTGGGCCCTCGCGGCGCTGAGCCTGATCCCAGCGCCAGGCCGGGGCGATGCTAAGCCTCTGCACACCCACCACGGGCTTTGACCACAGAGGTCTAGGGGGACCTGTGCCGGCCCCGCAGAGCCCCCGCTGTCCCTCCAGCAGGCGCCTGCGAGGACTCTCGTCCCTGCCTGCAGCCTGGGCGGACGGGCCTTCTGGCCTAAGAGCGAGGGCCAGCTTGGAGGCTGCGGAGCGTGGGCTCGACGGCGCCACCTGCCGCTGAATCAGCCACTCCCAGTGGGAGAGGCTTCTGTCGCCTGGGACCAGATTTCCTTTTTTTTTCCTTTTTTAAAAAAATTATTATTATTATTATTTTTAACGTTTGCTGAGCCCTGCTCTCTTTTTTTAATCTTTTGTTTTATGAGGGGGAGGTAATCAGGTTATTTATTTATTTATATTTGGAGGAGGTACTGGAGACTGAACCCAGGACCTCACGCATGCTAAGCACGAGCTCTACCCTCCCTCCCCACTCCCGACCAGGGGATTTCTGATGCATTTTAATAAAAATGCTAGCATTTTAACTAAGACGGATGGAACACGGGGCATTTGTCATATTTGTCTATAAGTTACTCAGTGTCACTTTTAAAATCAGTAATTGTGTGAGATGTTTAGTTAATAGCAGTAGCCTTATTCAGTTAGTATCTTTTCTATTCGGGTCTTGTGACCATACTCCGTCATGACAAATTAAATGCTACTCCGTGGTATGCTCTGGTTTCCTAAGGTACAGTTTACAAGCTAGGTATAAGGGATGTTACTTACTAAGTGTCACAGTCCATGTAAATTTTCCTGGGATCCAGGGGAGGAAAAAAGAGGAAATAATAAACAAAAACCTTAAAAAGAAAAATAATAAATTAAAAAATAACAATAAATAAAAATCTTTGAGTCTTGCAGGTGGAAGACATTTCCAGTGATGTTTCCACTGGTGTGAAGTGAAAAATAAAATAAAAAGTTAAATTTTCATTTCTCTATATTCTTTTTTTCTGAAGACTTAATCTAAAACAAAAAACCTTTTTTTTTTTTTGTTAATTGTGGAGGAGAAAATAAAGAATGGGGTGGTCACGTGTCACTCCTTCATGCTCTTGGCCTGTCATTAGGTCAGTTTTTCCAAGATGAAAATCACCTCCATGTCTCTTATTACCTCAGAATTTTCTGCTGTCTACACACACGTAAAAACCTTGTGGTCCACAAGAAAGTGAACAGAGCTTTAGTTAAAATGCGCAAATAAATGTAAGAATTAAAAATCCACAGCTTTGAAACCTTATAATACACCCTCATTCATAACATTTGTGTAAAATACAAGTTCTTTCTGGGCTGTGTAAGAAGGTTTTCACTGCGAAATTTTACACCACATTTTACTGGCCCCACATATGCCCGTGTGTGCAGTGTCTCAAGTCATCTCAGACCTCCTTCTATCAGCTACTTTTGTCCCCATCAGAACACAAGGGCACCAAGGAAAGATGGGCTGTGCCTACTGATGGATACAACGGGTTAATTTAGTCATAAAAATTGAATCTATTTCTCAGCCAGTTTAATTCTTAAAATTTGTTTCTTGAACTGACTGGCTGTCTATGGTGGCAACTCCATCTCTTCTGAAGTAAATTACCTGTTTTTGTCATTCGGTAACAAGAATCACACGTTTCTGATGTGAATTCTTACCAGGAAGAACCTGGTCAAACTTTAAGCTCAATCCCAGTAACTTTTGGCCTTTACTGTTGGCATATTTGCATTTGCCTTTTGCTTAGCTTTTGATTTTATATTTTTAAAATGACCATCTTATCTGGCATATTTTTCAACCACCTATATGCTTTTCAAAGCCTACATGAAAACAAATTTGTAATTATTTTTCAGAGAAAATGACCAAATAAGTTGGATAGATAAACTATATACTTTTGAGATTTTACCTTAAGGATATCTATTCTTCTGCAAAAAAAATCTCTCTAGGTTACTGATCACTAAATTAAAATTGTTAATTAAAATGGTAAATAATTATTATAATTAGAATTAAAAATTTTAAATTAAAATAATTGCAGGCCACTCTTGTACAAGAGTATGGAGAAATATTGAAAAAAGAATCCATAAATGTTCATTAACAAGAAAATGGATAAGTCAAAAGTGATAGACTGATATAATGAAATACTTACTGATGCACAACAACATGACTAGATCTCAAAAACATTACACAGAATGAAAGAAGCCAGACACAAAGGAGCATGTGTGTGTGACATCCTTTATATAAAGTTCTAGAGACAGGGAAAACCACTCCATAGTGATGGAGAGCAGATTACAGTTCCAGTGCTGGCGGAGGGTGTGTGGAGATGGATTGCAAGGGACACAAGGAAACTTTGGTGGTAATGGCAGTGTTCTTCATCTGGACTAGGACAAGCTACCACAACTGGTGCCTTGGTCAAAATGCATCAAATAGTCCCCTTAAAAGGGATATGTTTTATTTACATAAATTATACTTTATAATGTTGGCTAATTTTTTTCAGTGTGTGTCCTATGAAATGTTCAAATGTGTTCCATAAAAATGAGGTAAGATTGTGGTGAATTAACTTGGGGAAACGACAGGATAAAAATGGTTATACTGGTTTATTTGTGCAGGACTTCTCAGGACCTATGCTAATAGGAACTAAAGTAAGATACTCCCAGTGGCCATTAGGAATAGACCAGGAAATTATCAGTGAAATGCAAGTCAAAACTACAATGAGCATCACCTCACACCAGTCAGAATGGCCATCATTCAAAAGTCCAGAAACGATAAACGCTGGAGAGGGTGTGGAGAAAAGGGAACCCTCCTACACTGTTGGTGGGAATGCAGTTTGGTGCAGCCATTGTGGAAAATGTATGTAGATAAACAACAAGTTTCTTCTATAGAGCACAGGGAACTATATTCAATGTCTTGTAGTAACTTATGGTGAAAAAGAATATGAAAACAAATATATGTATGTACACATATGACTGAACTATTATGCTGTACACTAGAAATTGACATAATATTGTAAACTGACCGTACATCAATTAAAACAAAAAAAAAGAACATAGCAGAAAATGTTCCACTAGGTCAACACCTGCTCTAAATGGCTTGTACGACTCTACATGGAGGCTTCTACCCTGCTGGTGCTACTGCTAACCCTTTCCTCCTCAGGTCATAAAAAACCCACAACACACCACAAAACAATGACAAATTAGAACTAAATTGAAAAGTAAAGTCTGAAGTCAAACATCTGGAGTCACTAGGAGTTTGCGGTGGTTACCATAAACTTTCAGTCCCTTGATGACAGTCTGATCTCCAAATCCTTACATGCACATCTTTCATTCTCATTTCCCTACTCTTTCACCCTTTCAACCAGATAATCAGATGCAACATTCTTTAAACTGTCAACCTGATATTTTGCAGCCCAAGAAAACCAGCTTTCCCCTTCATTAAGGAATAAAAGCTAGGGAAATCACCATTATTCACAAAAATGAGTCTTTATATTTTATTAATTAGTGTATTTTAGTACAAACATTTTCTTTCAGTTACATCTTCACGAAATACCTTCTCGGAATGCTGTAAATTACAATGCAAATGACCTTTGGGTGATGCTTAGGAGACAATTTGAAGCTAACAGCAAGTAATGAGGAAAGGTGAAACCCCAGAAGTGGAGATAGCAGACAATGCTTTCTGGCATTTGCTCTCCCAGGCAGGGTGAGTGGTGGCCAGAGCCCCAGGCATGCCTGCTCTTGCATCTCCTTGAAACTGAGGCTTCTAGAAATTCACACCTCTCCAAAAGAGTACTAATTTTCAAAATATCCCTAGTATTTTTTTTAAAAACAAGAAGCCACTACACTGACATTTGAAAAACCAGACACGAGTTTACATATTTTGGAGTTTGCAGATAGAAAAGTGATATAGAAGTTAACCAAATGTGTCTTTGGTAGGTTAAAAATTGGTTCCAGTGATTTTAGTAAGAAAAACAGTTCATGCATCCAAATAGAAATCTAGAGAAAAAAATTGTTTAAACACATTTTTGTCAAAAACAAGCCAAATTAGGTAAGAAATTACTCTAATCAGAAATCCCCTTCCAAAGGATCTATTTTGAAAAGACTGTAGAACCAGAAAAAAAACAGGTTGCAATCTTTTGAACTTTTTCCTGCAATTGTCTGCCTTTGTTACAGCGCATAATCTGTGCACTTTCCATTACAGGAATACAAGACACATAGTCCTTGGAAGCCTGTCTCTGAGAACCATATGGATCATATACATTGATTTGTTCTTGGCTTTGAAAACAGTTTCTGTTCTATTGTGAGCCATTATAACTATTTATGAAAACACTCAAAAAAAAAAAATAAAACAACAACAAAACAAAACCCACTCCAGTACACTCTACACACCTGGTTTTTGAAATGAAAATACCTTTTGGGTAATACCCATGTCGACTTACTGTGCACAGAAATATAATCACGGGCTTGAGCAGAAAATCACTAGTAGTAGTACCTTGAGATACTGGAAAGAGATGAAGAAAACAAGGGTTTTAATTATTTGGATTGCCTTGGCTCTTTAAATGTACGTGGTCCTTTAAAATAGATTCCCCTAACAGAACTCAGGGATTCATCTGCTCCTGGTTTGCTTGGTGATGTGAAGGTAGGTGTTTTCTGTCCATTTCTGGCTCTTACAGCAAATAAGCCAGCTGATGGGATACGTTCCCAGAGCCCGGCTTGCACATCAGCTTCAGTGACTGGTGCCAAATTATAGAGAATGCTCTTTATCACAGGAGGCTCCCAAATACACATGGCACCCTCACACACCAGTCTTCATGGCAATTATGATGTGAAGAGAGTAGTCATATTGGAGGATATTTGCTCTATAATTCTTGAGTCATTTACACCAACAGCAAAGAGCTGGAAGCACTTTTATGGCAAATTAAGGATGAATGTGCACATGTACTGACAGGCTATGTGACTCTCAGCCAGGGGACCCTCCCACAGATGCAGTGCTGCAAGGTGATGTGATCAGAGCTTCTGTGGCAGTGACATGTGGCGACTCTTCCAGATAGAAATAAGATCAAGTCGTATGTTTGACAAATAAGAACGTCTCTATCCAGGATGAAGGGTGTAAGTTCGCCTTGACTCACTGTAAACCTTTTTGTAATCATTCTAATAGGTTACACTTGAAGTGATGAGTTTTTCAGTTCATAGAACGGCTGAGAAATTAATTATAGGTTTTTGCTGAGGGCAAGGAGATGAGACTAAACATTCCTTAGTCAGTCTTTTGTCTCACCTTCTGATTTTCACCACACTGTGGCCCCCACAGGCATCATTCCTGAAAGTATGGCTGCTTGGCAGGCCCTCTTGGCTCATTAGTCCCTACATAGAAGACAGAGCAATGGCAAAAACACCTTGTGTGACACTGAGAAAGCGACTGGTCACAAGAAAACAGGAGACAATCGCTTTACCACCACAACGAACAGGACAGTAGCAGACAGAGGGAGTCCTGCTGGGACCGTCTCCCTGTGTTTGTGAAGGTCCTCCCCAGTGGGCAGAGCTGGAGCAGGAAAGATGATGAAAATGGTTTCCTTTCTCTGCACATCTAAACAGAAAGCCATTCACATGCTCCCTGATTGTCTTCTGTCCCTGGTAGAACCACATAGCAAGAACCTCCAATGACTGTAGTGATACACGGAAGAGCAGGTGAATGCAGAGAGATCTGCCAAGGTGCTGGCGATGGCAGTGCCTGCCCTTTGAATTTGGTCTGCCTAATTCGTAGATTCTCTGAGGGGCACTGTAGGACCCTCTGTACTTTACATTTCATGTTATGAACCACTCCAAAAAGCTCTCACTGAAACTCAACTTTAAGCTGATGATATTACACAAAGAAAATGTATTCATAATGAGTCTGGCCAGCAGGATGGCTAGAATCTCCATCTATGTCATTGGCTTCCCAGCAGAGCCGAGGTTGGGTGCCTGCCCTGTGGGCTACTGACACATGGCAGATGGGCAGCCCTTCCTGAGGAGAGGTCCCTCTTCTTTCTGTCCTGCTTCGGCTACAGTGACAATGGGAGGCTGGAGGAGAATGCCTGTCGCAGGTCCCTGGGCCCTCACATCTATTTTCTTTGGCCTTACACTATGCTTTTCTGAAAAATGTAAATAGTTGCCAACATGTAAAACTTGAGAGGTTTCACATAAAAAATGTCTAAATTCTAGCTTCTCCAGAAAAATCAGCAGTTCCAAACCTCCAGCACGGCAGGAGGAGCCAGGGAAAGATCACCTTGCTGGATGGACAAGAGCGCCCCCTTCACCCAGGGACCTCCAGGTCCATCCACTTGCTTGCAGCCCCTGGGACCTGGGAAGCAGGCAGGGTGGCCACCTTGCTCTAGGGGAATGACAACGTTCTCATCCTCAGAGCAAAGCCGAGTCTCAGAGACAGCCGGGGGCACTGCTTTGCCCGAGGGCTCTGCCCTTAATTCTCCTAAGTCTGTGGACAGAGCCTTTGATTCATTATTATTTTTTCAATTTACAAAGTCACTGTAGGAACTGCCCCCAGAAGCAAGCCCAGCCAAGTTGCTGACATTCAACTGCCAAGGATACAGGGCAACAAAAGAGGTGGTGGTCGCCCTGGTACACAAGACACAGGACTGGATTCATGCTAGCAGAGTCAGCTTCTAGAAGTTCTCTGATAAGTGGATGGGGCAGAACAAATTTAATTACTGACACCACTTCAGCTAAGCAAGAGGAAAAGTAATACATGTATAGTTTCTTGCAAAATACTCTTTTATTCAGAAACTTGCTTGAATATTTTGAAGATTTTGGATTAAAAATATTCTTTATGCTCAAAGTAACACACACATAATGGCGACTATTAAAAGGGGCATTAAATGCATTGATTTAATGATGTTATTTTATAGGACTTATTTATCATATTAAAGGTTTTGAAAGACTCATATATGTTCTTTGCTGTTGACATAAAGAGAGAAGACAGGCATAAATAGCAATTCACATTTTAAACTGAATCTGTTTTGTTCTTAAATAAATTTATTTTTCCTCGTGACACCAAAAGCAAAGGCAGCAAAAGCAAAAAATTAGCAAGTGAGACTACATTAAACTACAAAGCTGCTGTGCAGCCAAGGAAATCATCAACACAATGAAAAGGCAACCTACCAAATGAGAGAAAATATTTGCAAATGATATATCTGATAAGATACATAAAGAAACTAATGTAATTTAACAGCAAAAAAACAAACAATATGATTTAAAAATGGGCAGAGGACCTGAATAGACATTTTTCCAAAAAAGAATACGGATGGCCAACAGGTACAGGAAGAGGTCCTCAACACCACTGCTCATCAGGAAACGCGAATCAGAGCCACGGCTGGGGTGTCACCGCACACCTGTGGGAACGGCTATGCTTAAAGCACAAGAGATAACTAGTGTGGAGCAGGGCGTGAAGCAAAAGGAGCCCTAGCACACTGTTGCTCGGAATGTGAGTTGGTGCCTCCACTATGAAGAGCAGTGTGGAGTTTCCCCCAAATATTAAAAACAGAACTATCATATGATCTGCAAATCCCACTTCCAGGTATTTATCTGAAGGAAATGAAACCAGTATCTCCAAGAGATACCTGTACCCCATGTTTATTGCAGCATTATTCACACTAGCCAGGATGTGAAAACAACCTAAGTGTCTACTTTTGAATGAATGGATAAAAAAGGATGTGGTATACATATACAATGGAATATTATTCAGCCATGAGAAAGAAGAAAGTCTGCCATTTGCAACAACATGGATGAAATGTGAGGGCTTATGCTAAAAGAAACGTCAGAGAAAGACAGATACTGCCTGGTATCACTTATAGGTTGAGTCTTAAAAAGAACAAAAGCAAAACTCACAGAAACAAAAGGTATGATGGTGGTTGCCAGGGCCTGGGGGAGTGGGGACCTAGAGACGGGTTGGTCAGAGAGTCCAAACCCCCAGCTATAAGAGGAATAGGTATGAGGGTCTGACGTCTAACATGGGGACTATGGTTAACCGCACTCTGCTGTGTAAGTGAAAGCTGCTAAGGGAGTAGAACTCAAACGTTCTTACCAAAAAAAATTCAAAGGTCAGTTACGTGAAGTGATGGGTGCGTTACTGAGCTAGAGGGGGAATCCTTTCGCAAAGCATCTGTGTATCAAAACTCCGTGATGCCCACTTAAAATACCTTACAATTTTATTTTTTTAATTTAAAAAAATCTTACAATTTTAAGTGGAATATATGTGTGTTTGTACATAACTGAAAAATTGTGCTCTACACCGGAAATTGACACAACATTGTAAACTGACTGTAACTCAATAAAATAAAATTTTACAAATGTCAATTATACCTCAGTAAAGCTGAAATTAAAAAAATATATATTTTCTTCAAAATAATCTTTGAGAACCAGAAATCACAAAGTATCAAAAAGTCATTGAGCACCTGCCAAATCTTATGTCCCTTCATGTAAGATTACAGCAGTATAATCTGCTGAAGTTCCAAATCAGCAACAATTTCACTTGCTTCCTCCCTTCCAGAGACTATTCTGAGGAGATGTCATTGGTATGTCAAAAGGATCTTGCCTGGAGAGAAAAAAGAAAAAAAAAACACTCAAGTCTCTCCCAGAGCGCATCAGAACAAGATTGTAATAAACCGCTAAAATCATAGTTTCTTATTCTGGACTCAGCAAGACTACGCATGAAACTGTTGTTTTAAAAATGTGGAGAAGGAGCTGTCCAGATGCGGCAATGTAGGTATTCGCTATAACACAGAAGAGTTCCTCTGTCACTGGAGTGGAGGTGGTCGTGGAAATCCAGTGGCCAGCATGAACGCTCCTTAGCTCCCCCTGGGCAGGCAGGGTCTGTCAGAACCTCATGTGGACCCTGCTCCTTTGAGGCAATTTGTCTGATGAGGCTTCCAGTCTTCCCTTTCCTTTTGCTGTGATCAGAATTCAAGAAGAAGAGAAAATTGGCCATTTAATAACTGCTGTGATGGACACTGGTATGACACCTCGATCTCCCCTCAGGACCAAGGCCCTCATTCCTGGGCTAAGACCCTCTTCCAGAACTGCCCTCAGCAAAGGATGCAGCCTCACCCAAGGTCACATCCCTTCCCTGGAAGGCATGAGACCAGGACCTCTTGACTCACAGCGGAGCAGCTCAGCAGTGCCGTCCCAGCTCAGAACTCTCCATGGTCCACAGGGGCTGCTGTTGCACCCGCATCGCAGCGCAGCTCCACCTTGCCTCATCCTGCTGCCCTCACTCCTTCACAGTGTGGGTACTTCAAATCTCCCCACAGACTCTGTTTTCTACAGAATCCCAACTATCGTGTGGCTTCTGCCACTTCACTTTTTAAAAGGGTACTACAAAAGTATCGAAATGTCCCAACAGTGAAAAAACTTGTCATATGCTGGCCACAAATTTTCTCTCAGAGGGTGGTGTTAACTGATACTGACAAAAAGATGCTATTTTTGTTCAATGATGGCAAAATTCACATGACATTAAAACAGCTGTCAAGTCATCAGTTTAGTGGAGGCAAAAATTATTAACGATTCTGAAACATAATTGTCTGGTTTTAGTAGGTACTTGATTACTTGTAAGTACTTACAGGTACTTACGTTAAATTCAAGTGGACTATTAGCACTTCCTTTTCAGTTGTGTTTTGAACAGCCTCCGTGAAGAGAAATCTTGCCTTCCAACACACTGTGAGTTGCTTTTGTCACAATTAGTCTATGTTTTAAGACTCTTCAGCTAAAAATTGGAAGCAAGGCATTACTTCTCAGTTGATTTGGGAGGGGACACATCCTGGACACATCTGAGCAGTGCAGGCACGAAGTGAGGTGAGACACAGACGAAGAAACAGCCTCTTTCCCCTCATCCACACCTGACAGTGCCCTCCAGGTGGCATTCAGAGGGAAATCTACTTCAAAGTAACACCACCAATGATCCAAAGACCAGAGGAGGGAATGAGTCCAAGTCGAGAGTGATTTGGCAAAGAAGGTGCATTTTCTATTTCTTTTCTTTCATCCCTCAGCTCCCTAAGCTGCCCTACCCTTGCCAGGCTGTGTCTTCGGGGCCCTGAGAAATTCTGGGCTCAGCGTGGACTCCCATGCTTGGAGCTGCACCAGCTGAATGAAAGGCAAAGACGACTGGCATCACCAGTCAGAAAGGCGCTTTTTCAGACCAACGCTTTTCTGACCACCAATAGTGCAAATAAAGGGATGCAGGCAAAGAGTAAGCTTTTCCCAATAATGCACGTAGTTCCTTGAGGAACATGGCACAGACTGTGCAATTCTTCACCTCAGACTCCTTGAAGAAAGTTACCAGCAGGTCAGTGAATCTGCTGTTCCGTTCGCACTGCGCAAAGGAGCCGCCAGCGGAAAGCAAACGCTGCGCGGGCGGAAGCGGCCCACACGTCAAGCGCAAACAGGCGGAGCTCCCCTGTTCAAAAAGGAGGAAGAAGGGGAAGAAGAAACGAGAGCGAAAGCTCATCGCCAGTATTTTTTTTTAATTTTTAAAAATTTTAATTTTGGAGAAGGCAATTAGGTTTATTTTTTAGTGGAGGGACTGGGGATTGAATCCAGGACCCCACGCATGCTAAGCACACACTCTACCACGGAGCTATAACCTCTCCCCACAAGTTTGGTTTTTTTTTAAATCCAGTACTCTTACTGAATGCAGGTGCATGTGCTCAATGCAGTGAGGCCGAACAAATCAAAACATCAGAATTTGGAGCAGAGGAAGGTTTATTGCAGGGCTGAGCAAGGAGGACGGGGTGGCTCATGCCCAAGAAAACCCCGAACTCCCTGAAAAGGTTTCAACAAAGCGTGTTTAAAGGCAGGTGAGTGAGGGGGTGGCAGGGTGCATGATCAGCTTGTGCACAGTTCTCTGGTTGATGTAACAGATCTGTCAACCTTATCCATCCTTATGTGCTCACAGTCATCAAGTAGTTAATTTCTTCCCTTTGGTGGTGGTTTTTAGCATCTGAAACACTCAGAAAATATACTTGAGATACTGTTATCTGGGTGCTTCAGAGAGGAGCTACAACAGAGGACACGGGGGAGGGGTCTGACCCTGGAAGCCCCGCAGGGTCCTGCTCAGTTATGGCACTTCGCCACCTACAGGAGGCATACTTGAAATAAAAGTATGTAAGTGCGTTAGAAAGTAGGACCTGCCCAGCTGGTGCTGACAGAAAAGACCAGGTAAAGCATGTTTTTTATAAAAGTCGCTGGGAGACAAGGTTCACAAATGATGGCGCAAAGGGATTAGATACTTGAAACAATACTGAATTTCTGTGGCCTCAAAAGCACGAATAGACAACTGAATAATGGTAATACCTACTTTATTGTCCAGAGGATAGGAGATCAAGAATTGGTACTAAAATTACATATGTAAACTAAAATAAATGGGCACTATACTGTATATATGTATTTACATGCAATGTAATGTGTATGTGCAGTCAAACTGCAATAATTCTACCTAATAAAACTGAAAAAGGGGGAAAAAGAGGAACTGATAAGTTAACAATATATGGCTTTGTATAAAGTCATCAAATGCTAATGAGAGGACTATTCAAAGTTCATATGTTTCTCACAACCATTTTTGTTTGTCTTGTTTCCCATTTGTAGGTTAAGGGCCTGTTTTTAATAATTGCTCATATGGCAATACCATGAGACACGACTGAAATTTGTTCTGACCTCTAGGGTGACAAGAAGATGACACCCAGATATTCATCCTAGCACCTTTGTACACAAAACCATGAACAAAATTGACCGGAGGGATACTGACCTCTTGCAGGATCCCTTTGTGGTTCAGGATGGCGCCAAAGCCAGAGAGATTGCCTCTGTTCACCATCTGTGTTCATGAGTCCTTGTGAATCAAACATAAAATAAAAACATTACAAACATTAAAAAAAAAGTATTGGTACTAAAATTAACCCTCAGAATAATACAAGAAGTAGAGGTAGACTTCACTGGCAGGTTGGAAATAATCAAGATGGACATTCTAGCGGGAATCAGAGGTGTGCACAAGTTGCAGAGAGCTGATGCAGCATTATTTTTGCTGAACCTAGGCCCTAAGCTTGAGTCTGAACACCGAATACTCCGTAGGTTGGAACAGGAGTGTTTTCCACTGTGTATGACCCACTTTACATAAGTAAGTTTCCCGATGGCCAGGTGGAAGGCTATGATTACAATGCTGACCCTCTTTCTTTCTTTTTCTTTCCCTTCCTTCCTTTCACGTCTGTCCCCTCCCTAATTTAGCCCCAACTGAATACAGACATTCCCTCCTAGGACTTATTTTTAGACTGATATTATGTCCCTGAGAAAAAAACTGAAAGAAAAGCAGTAATTTAGCAAAAATAAATCAACAAATTTTCTGAGAAGAACCAACTTCCAAAATATGATGAGTAAAGATACAGGTAAATGAGATCAATTTTCTGCACAAGCTAGAGATTGTCTATAACTGCATAGCTGGAGGGATTTCGGAATATGCAGGTATCACCAAGGGATGTCAGTACCAAGGAGGAGAAGCAGATGGATAGGACTAAAATGTGGCTGTCACGCAGGGAAGCTGAATTCACTCTTGTCTGAAGAGTCAGTATTAATTAGAGAAACAGTCTGTGAGTGCCGTAGACCCAAGGGCCCTACAAGTTAGGACTTCTCGGTGTTTCAGCCACATGCAGGGGGAAGCTCTGCTGCCAACAGGCACTTGAAATTCACATATAGGAGTGATGGATACGTTGCAGCTTCCAGTTCACAGGTGTTTTGTAAGACTGCCGTCAGGCAGGATACCAGCCAGGTGTCTCTCACACACCTCTTATCCAATCTAAACAGCCTCCTTAAGATGTTCAGTTTCCTCATTGAGGGGAGGATGTGCTGAAGAGCAGAACTGAGCTTTTATCTTTTATCCACTGGAAAATAATACACTGGCATTTGGATTTATACATCAGTCTCTCAAGGGTTTGGTTAACGTGAGTTTATAGTACATGGAAAATAATTGTGGATGCCACCCTGGAGTAGAGACTCTATCAGGGAGCCAATTCCAAGGGGAACACCACCTGAGAAGCCAACAGACACCCTCTTTGCACATCACAGTGATGTCAAGCCTTCAACACCGACACTTGATCAAAATGACAGAGTTCTGGAATCAGCCCTCCAGCAATACACCAAAGACCTTCTCTATAAGTAACTTCCCTCTAGAAGGAGATTTCCTGAACGTCTGTGTCTCACCTTCCCATAAAACCTTTTCCTAATCCAACAGAATCTTCATGAAAGTCTCAGTACTTTCTATAAAAAGGGGGGAAAGTGTGGTTTAATTAAGGCCATAAAATTTCACTTTGACCCAAGTTACTTGACCCAGAAGTTCTGGTGAGTGGTTAGTGCTGGGACCACTGTACTGATTGGCATTTCACCAGCCTTTTCACCCCTGCTCCACAGCGTCTGGATGTGTCCTGGTGCTGTACCAATGCCTTCTCATGAGAAATTTTAGTTCAGACCTTGCAGTGGTGATTTTCTAGTTTAACATCTTGCCATTGGTGTGGTGAGAGCAACAGACAGGGCAGGTTTACCTTCACAGACCACCCACCACCAGGGCAGCCCCACTCCTGAAAGGAAAGGGGCTGGTCTATGGGCCCCAGAGGAAAACCTTGCAGAGGAGTGAGTTCATGCCTGTGAAGCTATCATGTTACAGAAACCTGAATCCCATCGAGAGATCAAGCGACACTCAGAGGGTTGGGAAATTCAGGTTTATTATGCCAGTGGGCCCAGAGGAGTTAACACTCCAAGCTCTGGACCCTGACTGCAGGTTTTACACAGGCTCTTATTGGGTTCTAGGTTTCGATTAACTTCGTGCCATATGCAAATGAGGTGTTAGAAACGGACCAATCAGGAGTGAGCTTTGGGGAATCAATGGTATTTTAGGGGTAAGTTTCGTTTTCCTAGAAGCAAGCCGTTTTACAGAAGCACAAAAGCTGGAAGGCAATGGCCCTGCCTGGGAGGTCTTGCTGGTCCCTATGTGGATTTTGCCCCTTCAATCACATCCCACTGTAGGATACCCACTTCACTGGGAAGCAAGACTGCAGCCGAGCATCTCAGCTCTTGCTTTTCTACCCACTGGAAATGAGGATGGAGGAGACTGTATTCTCCCTGCTGCCTGTCTCCTGGGCGTCAAATTCCAAAACAAGCATCTCCTTCAGAATTAGATCTCAAAAAGAAAGTGTGTATTATAACACGAAGACCCTCATTCCCTTTGGCAAAAGCTGTCACATATTTCATTAAAAATTATCAAAATGATAGTTCCATTCATTTCAGGTTGCCAGTAGCAATACTGAAACTATCTGTAAAGTGTGGATTCATCTCCCATAAATCTTTATCAAGGTAAACTTCGCATTGGTAGCAGCGCTAAGAATGAAGAGCTTATTTTAAATAATGATCGCAGTTCCTGGAAGTGTCTTCACCTTTTATTTCTCTAAAAAGCTTTTTATTGAATTTTTTCATTGAATGTTTAACTTCTGCTACAAAATAGTTCTCCCAGACACTTTTCTTTCAAAATGATTTTATTACACATTTAGCTCTTCTAAAATACGGCAAACTGACAAATCATAGCTCTCTCAGTTTCAGACCTGGCTCAGAGCTGCTGAGTATAAACAAAACAGGGAAGCAGGCAGCAGACAAACATAATTGGAACAGGTGGAAATAGATATTTTTTAAACAAAATTTCTATTTCTCTGTCTAGTTTTGTTGATAGGAAATTTTCTCAGAGTTGAGGCCCTTTCTCTGTCATTTAGCCACTGTGTGCACTTGGTAACTGTTAACAGCAGCAGCAAAACTATTCATACTAATTATTGGTCAGAATTATTGGCACTTTAGAGCAGGAAGCAGCAAATTGTAACTCACCGCCTCTTTTCACGCAGCCCATGAGCTAAGAATTAGTTTTTATATTTTTAAATGGTTAGGGAAAAAAAAGATTACTGTTTAGTGACACATGAAAATTATGTGAAATTCAAATTTCAGTGTCAGTTATAAATGTCCAGGATAAAGTTCCCTTGGAACACAGCCATGGTCATTTATAAACTCACTTATAAAAGCCACTCATTTATAAATGGTCTGTGTTTGCTTTCCTGCCTCAGGTGCAGAGCTGAGTAGCCACAAGACAGGTTTGCAAAGCCTAAGATACTTACCATCTGGTCCTTAATGGAAAAAATGTGCTGACCTGTGATGGAGAGAACAAAGTATGTGTTTCTTTTAAAAGTCATCCCTTGCCGATTGTCATAATATTTGATATGACTGACTCTAAAAACATGCTTAAGCTTAGCAAAGACATTTGGAAAAGAGGGAGAGAAATCAGAACCACATGAAGTGGATATTTGTCAAATAAATGACAAGAGCAACTTTTCAAGGCTTATTAGAATCTCAGACCCTTCCAAGACATGAGAGTTTTAGGTCTGCTCTGGGAGTTAGATAGTGGGCTCCTATTTATATTACTCTTAAAATAGAAAAACTGTACAGGAGACTCAAAGTGGCAATTAAAATGGAAAGGTTTCAAAAATACTGTGTCAAAGAAATATCTGTACTCCATGTTCATTGCAGCATTATTTACGTAGCCAAGACATGGAAGCAATCTAAAGGACCATTGATGGATGAATGGATTAAGAAGATGTGGTACATTTATATAATGGAATATTACTCAGCCATAAAAAAGAAGGAATGCTGCCTTTTGTGACAACATGAATAGACCTTGAAGGCATAATGCTAAGTGAAATAGACAGAGAAAGACAAAGAGTGTATGATCTCACTTATATGTGGAATCTAAAAAGGAAAAGATAAAACCCACCAAATTCATAGAAAAAGAGATCAGATTTGTGGTTACTAGCGGGATTTAGGGGAGGAGGAATTGAATAAAGATGATCAAAGGGTACAAACTCCAAGTTATAAGTACTAGGGTTGTAATGTACAATGTGATGACTATAGCTAACACTGCTGTATGGTACATAGGAAAATTGTTGAGAAAATTCTCATCACAAGGAGAAAAACAATTGTTTTCTATTTTTTGGTATCTATATGAGATGATAGATGTTAACTAAACTTACTGTGGTAGTCATTTCACAGTATACGTAAGTCAAGTCATTATGCGTTACACAAACCTATACAGTGCTGAACATCAATTATATCTCAATAAAACTGGAAAAATTTTAATGGAAAGGTTTCAGTTCATATTACACTAAGGCAGTTGGGATTGTCCACTTGGCTGACTGCTAAGCAAAATTTTCTTGAGAGTAGGGTGAGGTTCAGAGTGGACAACATCGAGTGGCAAATATGGACATTTTAGCAGGCATCCTCATAATGAGAAAACCTGACAATTGCGCCAGCTGACAGGCACGGCATGCTGGACGCAGCTTAGACACCCTTCTGAGTGCAGGGCACGTGTCATCTCAGAAGGACTGAGGTCTGAGTTACTGACTCATCTTTGTATCACACTGCTCATTTATTTCTTGGATTTCTTTAAAGGGTTGGGTTTTTGTTTTTTAAAATGTTTAAACACATCCAACAGAGAAATCTATATGGAATAGTAAAAATTTAAAATACTTCATATGTTTAAGAGACTGTTGGCATCACAGTGTGAGTATTCCTCTTGGCACATGGGATAGATGCAGCACCAGTTTGATGGGGCTAATGGGCTTCAAATGCAGACAAGGAGGGAGTGATGACACTCAATGAATTTTCATGATGGGCATTGAGGTCCAGATGGTATTTCATGTCCTGATCCCCCACGCAGGCCAGGGTGCTGGCAGGCAGAGGCCAAGGGCACTGCAGGATCCCTGGTCTTCCCACCGGCTTATCTTTAACCCTTTCCACTAAAGTGGAAACCTCTCCAGGAATTCACCCATGCCTCCAGGACTCTCCCTGGGAAGCTGTCACATCTTAGCATTTTAACCCCAGAGTAGGAGAATATAGATGCGAAATTAACCAAGCACAGGCAAGTGGTGAGAGGAATTGAGGCAGCCTCTCTTGTTACTAAAGGGGCAAAACCTACAAAGGGACCAGCAAGACCTCCCAAGCAGGGCCACTGCCTTCCCACTTTTGTGCTTCTGTAAAAGGGCTTGCTTCTAGGAAAACAAAACTTACCCCTAAAATCCCATTGGTTCCCCAAAGTTCATTCCTAATTGGTCCATTTCTAACACCTCATTTGCATTTACCCCTAAAATTCCATTGGGTCCCAAAAGCTCACTCCTGATTAGTCCATTTTTAACACCTCATTTGCATATGGCACAAACTTAATTGAAACATAAAATCCTATAAAAGCCTGTGTAAACCTACAGACAGGGTCCAGAGCTTGGAGTGTTAACTCCTGTGGGTCCGCCGGTGTGATAAACCTGAGTTCTCCAACCCTCTGAGTGTCGCTTGGTCTCTCGATGGGATTCAGGTTTCTGTAACATTACCTCACTGATGGATTTGCCTCCTGATCATGAGTCATGATTATCAAGCTGCAGAGATCAATGGCAACCATTCCGCATTCTTATCACCAGCTTTTGGTTTTAAATACATAGTTTTCCCATCCATGGCCATGGGTCAGGTTGCTTATATCCATTGGGCACAAAGAACCAAAGAAGCAAAATGATCAAGATAGAAATAGCGTCCAATGGATCACTAGCCACGGGGGCCTTTGCCAAGAGCTATGAGCCTTTCCAGGGCCTGTGAAAGTGTCTGAAATGTGAAGAAAATAGAAGAAAACACTTTAATTCCAAAATTAATATATGTTCAATTACTTGTTTATCAACGATAGCACTGGGTCATCAGCTCAACTGCAACTTTCTCTTAGGTAGTTGTCCTGGTGCACGCATTCACTCATTCAGCAAGTGCTTATGGGGCGACTACTGGGGCCACACGTTATTCCCAGTTCTGTGAATCCAGCGTCCCTCGATGTCCCTGTCTTTACATGCTTTCATTTTAAAGGGAGAGACAAAATAACAAACGTGAAGTCAGGTGAGGTAAGAGCTGTGAACACAAATATATCAGGACAAGGAGACGGGTGGTCAGGAGGCATTATCAGTGGAGGTGATTTCCTGAGCACTGAGTGAGGAGACAGAGGAAGCTGTGTGACTTGGCAGCACATCCAACAGAAATAGAACACAAATCACCTGTGTAATTTAAAATGTTCTGCTCACCACTTAGGAAACTAAAAAGAAATAAATGAACTATATTTAACCCAACATATACCAAAATATTGTTGTTTTTAACATGTGATTCACATAGAACATTTTAATGTGATACTTCATTATTTTTTTTTTCATACCTGGTGTGTATTTTGCCTTTACGTCTCAAATTCAGCCAACCACAGTGCCAGTCAGCTAGCGACACACGGCCACCAGCTACCATGTGGGACAGTGCGGGTCGAGGGCCAGCACCAGAGGTGGATGCCGCCTCCAGGCTGGGCCCTGGGATGGGCCGCCGCACACCAGGTCACGTATGCTGCCTACTGACCCGAAGCCCAGAAAATGGGTTCTGACAGGCCCCGAAGTCCTCGTATGTGTGCCTTTGTTGTTGAAGCTCTTATAAAAACACACACTTTCTGCATGATCTGAGGGGCATGGACTGTGAGGGGAAATCCCTAGTATCGTCACCAGAAACCAGACTGCTGATGCATCTTTCTTTCCTTCATGAGGAGAGGCAGGAGGGCAGGCACCCAGACAGGCGGACCATTATTCCCAAGGACTAAAGAATTTGTCTGGAGGCGGTCCTGTTGACACAGGGTCCAGGCCTCTCCACAGCACACACAGATCTTTGGACAAACCCATTCTGTGGCCTGTCTGAGTTCCATCTTCAAGTAAACCCTTATGTGAATATTTGTGCAATTGGAAAAGGGAGAAAGCAACCCAGAATCTCTCAAGGCTTAACATTAGGAGAACTGGGTCCTCAGTTTTGCCCTGCCACAATGGGATCGCCAATAGGCTGCTTCTCTTATCCAGGTGTGCAAACTTGAGGTCAGGTGGAATCGGTGATGTTTCAGGGGCCCCTTCCTGGGTGGACACAGTGAAAACTACCTGTGGTTGAAGCTGACCACAGCGTAGCCCTGGTCTGGGTGAAGCAGGTTTTACTGGTGCTTTTGGCTGGTTAGGACTTCAAGAAACCATTCACTTTTCTTTTGGGAATCTATTCCTAAGGTATGGGGCAGTAGGGTTCCTGATTAGGATATTTGAGAGTATCACACAAACAATCATTGAAATGCTTTTTTAAATAGCATGCCATTTCTAGTGTTAACAAAGCCTGTTATATCCCTCCCTCAAAGAATGTGCATAACATGGTAAGGAGGGAAGAAGCACAAAGTTAGATTCTATGAGACAAATAGGACATGTGCAATTTAAGAACACATGCACGTCGTAATCACCTGTAATGAAAAAGAATATGAAAACGAATGTATGTTTGTATATGTATGACTGAGACACTATGATGTACACCAGAAATTGACACAACATTGTAACCTGACTCTACTTCAGTTAAAAAAAAAGAACACATGCACCTCTTCTCTGAATGCTCATGAATATTCCAGCTGAACACGTTGGTGGCTGCCGTTAATCTTGGACTCACAAGGCCATGGTGTGTGCACTAAGTGACTCTAAGTAACACTCTCAAGGCCTCAAAGTCCATCTCCCTGAGAACCTACCTTGTTACAGAGGAGTGACGGATGCACACGTAATAGAAGACACTGTTTCTCAAACTTAGAAGAGGATAAGAATGACCTTGATGCTTGCCAAAGATACAGATTTGGGGCCCAAACCAGGGGAATCTCACTTGAGTGACCACTCTGTATAGAAGTAAAATTTTCAGTACCAATGAAGAAGAGAAGGAATTTTAGGTTCTATGTGCTCCACCAGACCCTGTCGCCCTCGGCGTCTTGATGCTCCCAGCTGTCTCCTCTCCTGTTTGCAGCAAGGAGGAATGAGGAAGTCTTGGTAAAGTCAGATGATTTTGTTAGAGGTATTACATGGGCACCGTGAGCTGACCCACATGGACAGCTGCAAGAACAAAGAATTTCTGCATCAAAAAGTTTGCAACAACCAACCACAACCCTCCACTTTTAGTATAAAAGAAGCCTGAATTCTGACTTGGAGAAAATGTTTCTCCAAGACATTAGTGTGCCATCTTCTCGGTCTGCTGGATTTCTGAATAAAGTTGCTATTCCTTGCCCCAGCACCTCGTCTCCCAATTTATTGGCCTGTCGTGTGGGGAGCAGAATGAATTTGGACTCAGTAACAGTGGGAATGTAAATGTGTATAATCACACTGGAAAACAGTTTGGTAGTTTTTACAAAGCTAGACTTGCAATTACTGTACAACCAAGCATGTAAATTTTGGGGTATTTATCCCAGAGAAATGTAGGCTTATATTCACATAATCACCTGTATGCAAATGTTCAGAGCAGCTTTATTAATAATGGCTAAAACTAGAAACGACCCAGATGCCCTTCAGTGGGTGAATAGTCACACAGACTCCTGCATCTCCATATCATGGAATACTACTCAGCAGTTAAGAGAACCATGGCAACAAATTACAAAAAAGTTATACTAAGTGGGGAAAAAAGCCAGCCCCCAAAAGTTACATTACCACATGCTTCCATTTATACATCATTCTTGAGATGACAAAATTATAGAGATGGAGAACAGAGTAGTGACGATCAGTGATGGCCCAGGGGGAGGGGTGGGGAAGGGAGGACAAGGGCTCCACAGGGGGACCTTGCAGTGGTGGAGGTGTTCTGCGTCTTGGCCATGTCCATCTCAGCATCCTGGTTGTGATATTGTCCTGTAGCTTTGTAAGACATTAGCATCTTGGGGGAAACTGGTGGAGGGTACTCAGGATCTCTGTTAATGCTCAATGACTGCAAGTGAATGTAAAATTTTTCTAAATAAAAGGTTAGTTCAATAAAACGTGGTAGAACTATCTATAGATGTGTAACACTTCACTTCTATTGTTTCACATAACCCAGCCCCTCCACATTTACACTATGTGGTTAACCCCTGAGCATTTGAATTTCTGAACTCTTCTCAAAGACAAGTGGACAAATAATTGACCATTTAAAAGTTGCTATTAGTTGCTGTTTGTCAAGAGTTAGTGATTTTTATCCATCCCACATCACTGACTTATTCCCCCCTTATACATCACTGAGGACATACAGCTGGAAGTTCTGTATGGCCTTTTCTAAAGCTACATATAAGCAAAAATTGTGGTTGTAAATTGGGACTCTGAAATGGTTTGGCTTAGCTTTCTTTATAGAATGACTAAGTAGGAGAAGTCGATGGTGCCATGTGCAGTGAGGCCCAGAGGACGGGAAAGAAACTAAATGAAGCAATGGCAGTAAATGAAACATTTCAAGTAGGCAAGATTGCTTTCAGTGATGGTGCCTACAGTCTGCGAGCAAGTACAGCTAGGGAAGCAAGGATTGAACAGTCTGGAAGCTCCCACATCCATACAATAAAGGGTAAGAGTCAGGTCTGCAAGCGAGGAGAATCACAGCATAAAATGCTATTTTCCACTTCATTTTTCCCAGGACACACAAAAGACCCAAGTCGAAAATTAATCTGCAGCCAGTGCATGGAACAAGCCATCTCTGCAGCTGAACAGGCCTGAGGTGCTCCGGGTGAGTAACAGATGAACAATGAAACACGGGAAAGGCTAAGACATTTGTATAATTATGGAACCTGCTGAGAAAGGCCCAGCTGCAATGAAAGCCACAGGGAAAAATGTAAAACAGAGCATTCTGGGTAATTCTCTACTCACACTTTTTAACAAGAGAAGAACCCTTTCAGGCACGTACTTTTCCTTCCCCCTAGAAACTCACTGCTGAATTTCCAAAGAGCAAAATTATTAAAACCAATAAATATTCTCTAGAAGTTTTCTTTTCTCATTTGGAAAAGTAAATGAAGAATAAATATTCTGGAAAAAAAATAATCAAGTTCTATGGTTCTCCATAAAGGGAGCTTCCTCTTTGTCCCGAGCTCAGAGCTCTTTGCGCTCTAGAAACCAGTACTGTTACGCTCTTCAAGGCAGCCTTGACGTCCACGCCAGTGTTTCTGTGGACGGCTGTCAGTGGCCTCAGACTCCCTGCACTGCTCTGGGATGGCTTCCCCGACGTCTGCACCACGGCATTGAACAGCTTGAAGAAAGATAACAAGAAACTTAAGTATCTTAAATTTTAAGATTAAGGCATAAAGTACATTCCAGGGTCCTTCTAAAACTGTGTTACAGTTTGATCCTACAGCATGCTGAGATGCAAAGTCAGTTGAATTCACAATATCACATTATTACTCTGTCAAAGTGAGGGCATTGATTGGAAGACTAAGAATTAGAATGGGAATATATTAGAGAATCCAAAATATCTGGACTACTCTGAACCCTGCTTTCTCCTTCCCTTGGAGTCTTCCTTGCTTGTCCAAGTCCTTCCTTGCACAAAGACCCTGAAATCTTCTTGCCTGAGTGAGTTCCGCTGCAAGGGGAAATCAGTCGCTCCTTGCACCCCAGTCCTTGCAGGTTACGCTGACTGTGTGATGCTCTGTAATTACACTGAAAGCTCCACATGTCCAGGGGATCAACTGTGAAGTCAACCCCTGAAATAGAAAACAAACTGTTTTTCAATCAGCAAAATCACCAGAATGTGTGTGGGAATAGATTCTGACGATCTAAGACCAAGAAGAAATGGTTTTTATTACATTTCATAATTACTAAGTCAGGTAGCTAATTCTACATTCCCCACATTTTTCTAATAGTTTGTTTTCTGCACCTCGCGCCTTCTGGTAGTCAAGTTTTTTGGTGCAAGTAATAGTAAATGGCCCTGACTATCTTACAGAAACGTATTGAAGGATGTTGGTAGCAAGCAAAGTCAATGGGAAGGCCAGAGAAATGAGGTTTTGCAAGAAGTCAGGAAGGAGAGGAGGCCAGACAGGAAGTCAGCCAAAGTCATGCTGTTAAAGCAGGCAGTTAGCTAGATATGAACGAGCCATGTGGCAGTAAACCATATATCTTGTGAACAGCAGGGGTCATTGGGGCAAACAAAGAAAAGCAGGAACCTCCCAGCTCATGGAAAACCATATATCTTGTGGGCACAGGGGTCCTAGCGGCACACAAAGAAAGGTGGGAAGAGGCAGGAATCTCTCGCATCTGAATACAAGCTTTTGTTTGTTGTGCCCTCATTCCGTAAAATTAGTCTTGCGGATAAGAAATACCCATCGTGTATGACGGACATCATGACACTTCTGATCAAGACCAAATAAGGACAAAAATCCCTCCTCCCCTCGAGAAGGGGAAACTGGGATGAAAAAAATCAGGAAATACGACCTCAAACCCCTCCCATCTCAATGAATATTCTGCCCAGTCATTTTTGCACTCCGTATGTCCAGCTTGCCAAAGGAACTCAGGTAGGTACTCATCTGAGACTGACCGCTCTCCCTTCTGAGAGTACACTGCCACTTAATACATCCTCGCTTTGCTTTCTCAACCACCATGGCGCATCTCTGAACTCTTTCTGCTATGAGACAAGAACTTGCTCTCTGGTAACAACGCCAGAAGTGTCACCAACAAGACCTTCAGCAGTGTAGTTGGCCACCTAGCACCACGGCACCAGGAAATAAAAATACAAGGGCTTTCCTTAACTGGATAAAGACTAAGTTTTTAAAAATGTAACAAAAAATACATAATTAATTTGGAAATTTTAAGTCAATTTACTTCAGGTAGGAAATAGGGCAATTATGCCTGCTATTAGTACTATTGTTTACCGTAATTCTTGGAGTATTACTCCATGTTGTAAGACATTAAAAAGAAATTAAAATTGCAATCCAAATGAAGATTGGAATGAGAAAAGATAACACTCTCATTAATTGCAAGTGAGATGATAGTTTACATATAAATCTCAAGAGAACCACCTGTAAGCTTATTAAAACTATTAGAAGAGTTTATAAAGGTTTCCAGGCATAGCATTAACTTGTAAAATCATGAATGTTCCTCTTCACAAATATACAACTGTGTTTTTGTTGTTTTTTTTTTTTTTAGCATTTGTAGCATGTATTTTAGCTAAAGCGTGTTAGGAATTAACCTACCCAAGAAGGCATGTGATATTTATGGAGATGATTTAAAAAGTCTAGAAAAGTCATAAAGCAGTTAGTTAATAGAGAGGCAGACCATGTCCATAGATGAGGTGATTTAGCTGTAAGGACATCACTTTGGCCCACGCATCCCAGGCAAACCCTAGGGAAGGCCCTGGGTATGCCTGGGACATTGACATGTGGGCGACTGGCCTCACCTTTAACTGTTCCTGTGGAAGAGCCACAAACACCAGCCTGTCAAGAGAAGAGTCAGTGTCATCATTCCTCATAATTTCTAAGTGAAGGGCTCATGGACACGATTGATGTTAACATTCCTCCCAGCCTGTGAGACAAACCCATGTGCATCTTTGGCTGTATCAACAGCAGATTTTTAGGGATATTCTGGAACTCTGAAGATCATAAAATTGAGAGTATATTCTGGGAACGTCCGCACATATCCCTGCCAATGTATTTTGAGCACTGGCAACTCCTCACCTTGGAACCAACAGATGGTCGATGCCCATTTTTCTTTTTTTTCATACCTATATATTTTTATTGAAGTATAGTCAGTTCACAATGTACAGCATAATGCTTCAGTCATACATGAACATACATATATTTGTTTTCATATTCTTCTTCACCATAACTTAATACAAAATATTGAATATAATTCCTTATGCTATACAGTATGAACTTGTTGTTTATTTATTTTATAGATATTAGTATCAGCAAATCTCAAGCTCACAATTTATCCCTTCTCACCCTTCCCCCCTGGTAACTGTGAGTCTGTTTCTGTTTTGTAAATAAGTTCATTTATCTCTTTTTTTTTAGACTCCACATATGTGATATAATATAGTATTTTTCTTTCACTTTCCGGCTCACTTCACTTAGAATGACCTTCTCCAGGTCCATCTATGTTGCTACAAATGGCATTATTTTGTTCCTTTTATGGCTGAGTAGTATTCCATTGTATATATATACCACATCTTTATCCAGTCATCTGTCAATGGACATTTGGGTTGTTTACATGCCTTGGCTACTGTAAATAATCAGGCATTTTCTTTAGAAAACTAATAGTTGTAAAATTCCTTTTCCGCCCCTTTGAGATGTACATAAATAAATCTTTTTTGGAAGTCTCCTGCCAGTTTTATAACCCAGGAATGTCTTTCTCAAGGACCTGGGAGCTCTCTCTGAAATGTCACATTAGAGGCGATAGTGCCCCCATGTCCCAATTGCCATGAAAAGGTAGGCGCCCGGTCCCCAAGCTATACAACTCCCTCCTGTCGTAAAGACACGGGAAGGTCACTTTTCTTTGTTAAAGCCAGATAACAAGCAGGTGCCTCTGCTCTCTCTTTCAGCCAACACCTAAAAAGCCCTATGGCAATTTGTGTCAGAGGTGTGGAGTTCAGGATGCGTTTGCTCATTCTCTCCCTATTGCAATAGCCTTGAGTAAAGTTGTCCTTAGCTGCTTGGCTTTCTCCACTGCAAGTTTTGCTTGGCAGTGCCCGCAGGCTCTCCCACACATGGACAACTGCAGCCTCTGGTTTGTGCCTCACCTGCCTTCATACACTGAGCTCCCAACTGCAGAGGCGGACCGAGGAGGCAAGGCTGGCCTGGACACTACTCGTGGGCCCACCTGTGCCTGTGCTCCCCACCCTCCTGCTTCAGGGCCATGTACCTGGCTTCCTGTCTCCCCCGCCATCCTCGATCCCAGAACCAGGGCAAGCATTACCTGGAGCAGATGAATTCAGCTCTTCCACAAAAACAAACTCCTATAGAAAGTAAATCTGTAAAAACAAAAGCATTTATTTGTCTCCATTAAGCCCGCAAGGAGATTACATTTGGTTGAAGGATGTGGGCTCATGTCTCTTAATTTTTCATATCAATTCTCTTTCCTCTTATGCCCTGAAAAAGAAAAAAATTCTGAGATGGATCTCAACTTTCCACCCATACAGTTAGCCTCTGCTAGAAAAATGTCTGCTCATAGAGAAGAAAAAGCTCTTGAATTTTAAGAACAGTCCTGAGAAACGATCCTCAGCCTTTCATGGACCCCATGGAGGCTACGAGTGTGATGGGGCCCAATTTAGACCATGATGCAGTCATCTTTTTCTCACAGTTACAGCAAGGAGGAGAATGTGCATGAAACGAACAGGAATGTTATCCAAAACTGCCTGGGAAATGACAGGTTAGTGTCCTGTTTTGTTTTTGTTTTCCCAAGGTCATTGTCAGAGCTGGGTGGGCTTCACCATAAGCAGGGAAGAAAGAAGAGGCTGAAGCCAAGTGTTCCTGGGAAGGCAGTCTTGCGCTGTGCCTAGTACTCTTAGCACAGCCATTAGCAACTCTACTGAGAGAGGCCCCACCCTCCCCCAGGGCCAGGGGTGGGCGGGCATTGAAGCTTAAGGAACTGCTGTAGGCCTGGGGGGCTCACAGAGAGCACTAGCCTCTGGCTCTCATCCACTTACTAAACCACTGGCTTTTTCCCTCAAGTACTTCCCTGCTAATCAAGCTGCCTTCAGAAGCATTTTGTAAAAGGAGCTAGAAATAGAAAGCTCTTAGAAGGCCCGCTGGTTCCTGATGAAGGAGGCCCTGTCTGACTGCAGACCCCACACACACCAGCAGATGAGCCTGGTTCTCACGTTCAGTCCCTCTTCACGTGACTTCTTTCTCTTAAGGACTCTCACAGCTTTGCTTTACAGTCCTTTGGGGGACTCCCAGTAACTATGTAAGCCTTGGCCTCTCATTACTAAGCTGTGCTCCTTTTGTGATATAGCCAAAGTCAGTTACTGCACACTCTGCTCGAAGTGCTGAGTGGTGACTGCTTGAAATCAGATAACTGCTGTAGGAAGCATTCCAGAGAAAACTGTAAAAGTGCCTAGAAATGTTTGCAATAATTGTCATCATGAAAGAGAGACTGACTTCCCAGTCACTAAAAAAACATATACTCCAGTTGTGTTCTAGATGAAGACTGGTCTTTATTAGGCTCAGCACTGTTAGGGGTCTGTAGTACAATGCAGTGCAATACAATGGCATTTAAAATGTGAAATAGGGATCTACATCTGTAATAGAAAATGTTGAAAAGTGGGAGTCAGGGTACCAGCGACTTACAGTAGCCTTTAGGAGTGAAAGCTCGAGGAAGAGGCTGCTCTGTGTCTTTCACGTCATTCGTCCTGTTTCAGCTGGCATCTGGCATTCATCATTCAGCAAGGCGAACGCTTTGTCTGCAGGGCACCCTGCTTCACACTTGGCACATGGAGCTGGAAGTTCTCCTCAGATGCAGCCTTGACACGTGTCACTGCACATATTTGTCCTTCCTTTGGGAGTTTTCTCTCCATTGCTCTCAGAATAAGTTCAAAACCCTGCCTTGCTCCTCAGGGCCCTGCATGACGCGGCCTCAGCCTGATATTCCCAGCGCCCCTCACAATTCTCTTTCTTGCAACCCTTCGGTGCACACATCCCTACCCAGGCCAGGGCCTCTTGCCTTCCTTTCTGGAATGTTCTACCCACGGCTAAGCCATGCTTCAGTATTTTCAGCTGGTCAAAGTGATGATTAGTTTCATGTGTTGACTTGACTGGGCCACAGCCATCAGATATTTGGCCAAATACTATTCTAGATAATTCTATGAGTTATTAAATAAATAAATAAATAAATAAATAAATAAATAAATAAATAAAGATTAAGAAATAGACAAAAAAAATTGTTCTTCTTTAGAGCACAGGGAAGTATACTCAATATCTTGTAATAAACTTTAATGAAAAGAATATGAAAACAAATATATGTATGTATATGTATGACTGAAACATGCTGTACACCAGAAACTGATACATTGTAACTGACTATACTTCAATAAAAAAAAATAATAGATCAGTAGACTTTGAGTAAAGCGGATTATCCTCCACAATGTGGGAGGGCCTCACCCAATCAGTTGAAGGTCTTTAGAAAAAGACTGAGGTCTCCCAAGGAAGAGAAAATTCTGACTCCAGAGGGCCTTTGGACTCAAGCTGCAACGCCAGCTCTTCCCTAGGTCTCCAGCCTGCCAATCTGCCTTGCAGACCTCAAACTTGCCAGCCCCCACAATCATGTGAGCCAAGTCCTCAAAACTCCCCTCTTTTCTCCTCTCATCTCATCTACACATATATACCCATGTATGATCACTTCTGTTTCTCTAGAGAATCCTGACTAATATACTCAGACAGCTTTCCTTAACCATCTCATCTAAAGACAGAGGCTGACACAGTGGCTTTCTTGACATCTTTCTTGGGCTTTTCCACAATCTAGGTGCAGCGCACTTGCTCCTCAGCTGGCTCAAGGCCTGTGGGCTCTGAGCAGGAGCATGGAGGGCTCTGTGAGGCTGGTGCCTTAGTGGGCGCTCACAGCGCAGCCCCCAACGCAAGCACAGGACACCTGCTAAATGGACAGTGAATGGCATGTATTCTACTCATTTTAATTACATATCTTTGAAGTAACTGTGGGGTTTGATCAACACAATTTTGAAGTATAGTAATATCTGGAAGTTAACTTCCACTTTGTTGTTTTTGGAAACTTTAACAGGGGACTATGGAATTAGAGAGTGGCTCATAATAACCAATGACTCATTAATTCATTAGCCGTGGTGACCCCATTTTGAACCACTTAACATACCTGAGCATAGCTTAAATCCTATAACTGTAAAGATGAGCAGGAATCATAACACAAGAGGAATCAGGGGTTTGATAGTCACTAACTGTGCTGTCTATGCCTTTCAGTTCCACAAATAGGCACTGTGGTCCCTTCCTGAGCCTTCTGACCCCACAAAGTGACCAGGATGATTATTAGCACATCTCTTGCGTTGGACGCGTCCACAGGTCAGATCAGCACATCTGAGACCTCTGTCCCTCCACAATGACGTGTCACTTTGATAGCAAAACACACTTTAATTCTTGGCTGCAATTTTTCAATTTCTGTCATTCCAGAAATGTGGTGTTTCATGGATTGCCTGGTGCATTTTGATAACAAGAGCAATCTGGACGATGGCTATGTGCCTGACACTCCTGCTCTTTTTGGAGAACCTTTGGGGAGGAGGCCGCAATGGGAATGTTACCAGGAAATAGAGAATAAAAGCTACCTTTGTTGTTAGTCACCTGAAAAAGAGGAATTTTTAATGAGAGACAGAGGGTGTGATATCAACAAGATTTCATTAGCAGAGTGAAAATGCAGTAAAATATCGCACACTCCCGAGAACTGGGGGCGGGCCAACCCAAGAGAGGGAAACACGGCGCCACTCCTTTATTTTTCCTGTTCTTACACCCTGGCTTAGGGTTAGTTTTCATGACTGACTGGTTGATCCACAGCGCAGCTTCTTTGTGTGCTCAGGCTGATCGATGGCTTACGCTCCTCGTGCTCAGGCACACCCATCTCTTTTGTGCTTGTTCTTACCCGTGATGCACACAGAGAAACCAACGGGAGGGGGCTCAAACTGCAGTGTTAATTACATTACAATGAGCACTGCGTCCAGTTAAGTCGGGTCCTTCCCCCTATAATGCAGCAGCAGCGTTCCATCGTTCCATTACAGCCGCTTCTTTGCTGGCCTTTATTCAGAGAAAGTAAAAGTTTTTGAAGCCCCTATCCTGAGTGCAGGCGTAATATTATTGCTCCCTCCCCCTTCCTCTCCCCTTGCCCGGTGCTCATTTCTATCTAACTTCCTAACAGGAACAAATAGTAATACTTCCAGGTAACAGTGCAAATATCAGAACAAATCTTAATCCAACCTGGCGGAGCTGCTTAAGGACAGAGATGAGGAGGAGGGCAGAGCACTTTGGCTTACAAATTCTGATGGGACCACCATCCTTCTCCCCAGTAGTGTCTGTATTTCGAATCTCCTTTGGTGGGTACAAGATGTAAACACAACCACATTCAGATGCCTGTTTGACTTGGATAAGCTAGCACTCAGATTCAGGAAAAGTCTGTAGAACATAGACCCATTGGTTATAAAAGCACCAGAGAGATAATAGTGAGAGGGATCTAGAGAAATAAGACTTTTGGAGTTGGTCATTGAAAGAGCCAGAAAATGCCTCTGAAAAAGCCCAAACAGGGCTTTTGACCTAGACAAAGGCTCTATGCCAGTGCGTCCCAAATTTTGGCATTCATTAGACTCTCTGGAAGCAGAGCTGTCAAATAAAACACAGAACCCCAGTTAAATCTGAATTTCAGGTAAACAATAAATCACTTTTAATATAACTAAGGAAATTAAGCAGGAATGGTTTTCTATATTTGTTAGATTACCTTACCAGGCAGACCCAGAATGCAAAAGCAGAACTTTCAGATGGACTTACAGGGTTGTGTTTACCATTCCCAGCTCCCATATGTGTTGCCCTGAAAACCCATAGGCCCCACAACTGAGTTTCTTAGGGGTCAGTTTTTACCTTTCTTCCCGTTCTCCATCATGTCTCCCCTAGAACCAAGTTCAAGTGTGAGCACCAGGCCTCCAGCCTCCTACCTCACTGTCATCCCCTCTCCCCCACCTTCCAGGAAGGGGGCCTGAAAAGCAAGAAGAGCTGCTGCAAAGATGCATAGATAAGGGGAGATTCCCAGAAGTGAAGTGCATTCTAGGAACTGGGACAGGCTTCCTGGGGGTAGGAAGGGAGAGGGCGGCACCTTTGGTCGGGTGTTTTGTCCAAAACCCAAAGATGTCAGTTCTTGGCAACCGTCTTTGGCCACCCCCAGCCAGGACCAGGAGCGTTCAGAAGTTTCACGTGATTTATCTAAACAGTGTCGGAGTGCCTTTAAAGTCATTTATAATTAGCTGGAGAGATTTGGTGAAATGGAGAAAGAAGGAAGTTGGATCTGGCTAATTATCTGCTCAAATTCTTCTGCAAAATAGGAGATTTAATTAGCTAAATAGTTGTAGCTCAGATGCTGAAAACAATTAATTTAGGACATTGTGTGAAATCGGTGCACAATAGTTCATATACTGGAAGATCCATATAATTAACCATCCTACTTTCATTAATTTTTTTTCTAATTTTTACTATTATAAACGAAGCTCTACTGTGCGTATCCTTAAATACTGGACTCTACATGACAAATATTTTCATTTGTTAATCCAGTACAATAGGTAAAATACAGTATTTCACAATTTTAAGTTGTGTTGGTTTTTAAATTTAGAATTGTTAGGGCAGGCAGATAGCTATGAGCAGAGAAAGGGGGGTGCAGGCCAAATGGCAGGAACTGGGCAAAAAAAGGAGAGCCAAATGTAGGAAACTATTCATCATGCAAACAACAAGCAGACAAAGAAAAGCAGGAACCTCTGGGCTGATAAGCAGTCACACATTTTGGGGTGACGAGCAGCCTGGAGGTGGACAAAGAAAGGTGGGAAAAGGCAGGAATCTCCAGTGTCCCAGTGCAACCTTTTGCTCATTATGCCCTCATTACAATAAAATTAGCCTTGCAGATCAGAAGTACCCATCATGCACCAACACCATGACACTTCGGATCCAGACTAAATAAGGACAAAAGTCCCTCCTCCCTTCGGGAAGGTGGAGCTGGGATGAAAATCAGGGAATATGACCCCAAACCCTTCCCTCCCCAGTGAATACTCTGCCCACTCATTTTCACACTCTATGTAACCAACTTGCTAATGAAACTCTGGGCCCACTCACATGAGCCTGCCCTCTCCCCTCGAGGATGTACCATCCATCCCTTAATAAATCCCCACTTTACTCTCTTAACCTCCATGTCTCATCTCTGAATTCTTTCTGCGACAAGAACCTAACCACTGGCAATAGAATGACTTTTTAAAAATGTATGTTGCCCATTTATCGGAACACTTCCATTTTGGGGCATGCTATCCATCAATATCTGCATTTATTAATTTCTCTGCTCTCAATGCTCCCATTTTTCCCCCCAGCTTGTCATTTGCCTCGTGAGTTTTGTCAGGGGTGACTAGCCTGTATGAATTGCAGAGCAGTCTCTTTTCTGTGTTTATTTTTACACTTGGAACCATCATCTTCTCCCTGTAATTAGAGAGCTAGGTTCTCTTGAAGAACTGTTGCCCAGGCCCTGCATCTAGAAAGTGTGGGGGCCAGAACTGAGCCCCAGTCCTAGCTCAGGCTCTTTCCTCTATCCCTCAGGCTTCCCCTGATCAGCTGCTTGGCAGACAGGCACGCAGGAGCCTGGGGAGAGACAGGGAGCCAACTGGCCAGGGAGCTGCTAATCTGAGAAGACCAGGGGCATGGAGCCTTGGTGAGACAGCCTGTCCCTTGAATATCCTAAATCATTTCCCACCAAATACCAATTCCCTGAAGGCCTTGCCCCTGCTGAGGACAAATTTCCTGCAAAGAATAGAAGAAAAGTAGAGTCAAAAAGCAAGAGACAGCATTCTTTATTTCCTTCGCAGCTACAGGAAGCTTAGAAATGCTGAGGTCTTACTTCAAGAGAAAGAACACTCACCACCGGTCTTAGAGGAAGCAGCGTCTGTGGTCAGCACCGCCTGAGGCATGTAATAAGTGGCCGGTGAATCCGTGTCTTCTCTCTTGTCCCCACCACAACCTGGCACATACAAGGGCCAATTAATATTCATTAATCCGTTTCAGTGTGGATTTCACACATGGCAAGGTGTTATGGGGCGGAAAGACAGAGGGCCAGGGAGAAACCTCACCTTCTGGGTCAGTGCTCAGCCAAGCCTTCACCCAACTCCATCTGAACAGAGGACAGACATCGAGTCCCCTGCCACGTAGCACTGCTCCTTCTTGTCCTAGCCCTGGGAAACCCAGGACGTCCTCTCAGGAGCAAATACACAGGGGCAGCTCCCTGATGCCTGGTGCAGCCTGGGGCCCTGCCCTCCAGCTCGTTCTGGTGGGAGTCACACCCCCTCTGCAGCCAGGACTGTCGTATGGGAAGGAAAATGGGGGTGGGGGTGGGGGAAAGGGACTGTAGGCTAGAAAGGTTTCCACTGACTAACAACTGAGCAGTGTGGAGTTTGGAGTCAAAACCTAAGGTGTTGACAGGGATGTAGATTCAACTTCAGACTCTTCAGACTGTGAGGCAGGGGCCAAGAGCTGGGAGGCCTCCCTAGGCCTCACCTGATAAAGAAGGACAAGCCAGTGGATTTGGGCTCACCGAGAAGCCACTGCACTGTCATTCACAAACGTCCTGACAGTTTCTGAGCGTGTTGGCCCTTTCTTAATTTCACAGAAATGCCGAAGTAGCAAGAAAGGTGAGGTATGTGACCAGGCACTTCTACGAATAAGCAGCCTACGATCGACCCCTGGTTTTTCTGACATTCAGACTGTGCAGAGCAATTTAATTCTCCTGGAGTTCACATCTGATTTACACCAGATCCTTATTTATAAATAGGGAAAAGCTAACTTCTGCTGCTCTGTAACCTCAAAGGTCTTAGTCTCCCGAGTGAGTGAGCAGGGTCTTTGATTTCCCCAACCTTGAGGGATCTGTTCAGTCCTCCCCCTGGGCTGGGCTGGGGTGGGGGGGTAGGGGTATGTAGGTAGTGTAGGGCCCCAGGCTACACTGTGTGAACTTGACACAAGAGATGCATCTCATTCATCTTCCAATTTCTCTCTCTACTCAGACCCATTCATTTCACACTGGGGTTTGCATTAGGCCCTGCAGGGTGAGTTGAAAGAGGGTTTGCTTCCGGGGAAACTTTACCCAGGGGCAGAGACATACTTGTCCAGAAAGAAGCCACACTTGGCTGGGTACAGGGAGAAGCCAGGGCTGATCAGGGGGCACCATGAAAGGCCTGGCCAAGGGACAAGGCCATGTGCACAGGGACAAGAGAGAGCACACACTCCAGAGGCACAGAAACAGCCACAGTGAATTCTCATTCTTTATTGACTAGTGGATGTATTTCGACAAGTCAGCCCTCAGTCTGAGCCTCAGGACCTTCTAAGGTTTATAAAACATTTTTAAGTGCTCCACGTTGATTGATCAGTAAAAGAAAAGACGGATGGATTTTTAAAAACCCTCTTCCCTCCCATGTAAGGAAACCCCTCCGGTCCTCTGTCTGCCCGTATGTATCCCCTGCACTTTACACTTTTCTACCCTGACAACTCCACTTCCTGAGAGGTGCACCTGGGAGACTCTCCATGCAAAGCACACAAATCTTTGAATGCCTTTTCAATTTTCCATGGAATTAAAGGCAGGCATGACTCTAGCTGATTTACTCCATTTCCTATTGACTCTCACTTACTTAGGTTACTCCCATCACTTTGCTGTAGCAGAGGCTTCAGGTGCTGCTCCTACAGCTGCAGTGGCTGAAGGCCCTGGTGCCCTAGGGCTTCCCACTAACGTCCTTTCTCAGAGGGAGGGATGGAAACTGCTCCTGCTGCCTGGCAGGTGCTGCCACTGGATAAAGTTGAGGCCCCATCGGACACTGAGGGAAAGCAGGATTTGGCCAGGGCTCCAGGGGCAGGGGAGATGGAGGAGATGAAAAGGCTGGAGAAGGCACAAGGGGCAGACCGGGTCGTGCTGGCTCCCAGGTCTCCGGGTTCTGGGGCCGCAGCTGCTGGGGCGCTGTCTCTGGCTGCAGAGCAGGTGGGGACTGCCAGCTCCACCATGGCTGTTCACCAGAGGGAGGATGCTTCTCCCACCCCCGCAGGGCCCAGCTCCCGCGTGTCAGGAGTGGCCCAGGGTTCCCAAAATGAGTCCTTGCACTGTCGGCTTCCAACTGTGAGAAAGGCTGTTGGGAAGTAGTAAGGACTTTGGGGCTGAAGCTGGAAAAGTGAGAGCCGTGGAGATCTCCAGCAGGCTCACCCAGTGCATCAGTTGGAGTCTCTGGGTCAGGCGAGGCCATATGCACACCCAGGATGCCTCTATATCCCAAGAAAACAGCTGGACCAGAAGCGTCCTCTGACTTCCAGAAGAGGCTGGCATCTCTAAGATCCTGCTGGCAAGAGCAGTCAGGGGCACAGAGTCCAGCTTGACTGGATCCTGGAACTGGGGCACAGACTCCAGCATCCTGAACAGGTCCAAGAACTGGGGCGCAGACTCCAGAGCCCTGAACGGGTCCTGGAACTGGGGCACAGACTCCAGTGCCCTGAATGGATCTTGGAACTGGGGCACAGACTCCAGCACCCAGAACAGGTCCTTCAACTGCGGTGCAGACTTCGGTGCCCTGAATGGACCCTGGAACTGGGGTGCAGACTCCAGCACGCTGAACAGGTCCAAGAACTGGGGCACAGACTCCAGCACCCAGAACAGGTCCTTCAACTGCGGTGCAGACTTCGGTGCCCTGAATGGATCCTGGAACTGGGGTGCAGACTCCAGCACGCTGAACAGGTCCAAGAACTGGGGCACAGACTCCAGCACCCAGAACAGGTCCTTCAACTGGGGTGCAGACTCCGGTGCCCTGAATGGATCCTACAACTGGGGTGCAGACTCCAGCATGCTGAACAGGTCCAAGAACTGGGGCACAGGCTCCAGCACCCTGAATGGATCCTGGAATTGGGGTGCAGACTCTGGCACTTTGAATGTGGCTGTCAGCTGGGGCACAGACTCCAGTGGCCTGAGCGGGTCCTGGAACTGGGGCACAGACTCCAGGGTTTTGAATGCGTCCTGGAACTGGGGGGTGTGCCTCCACCTTCTGGGTGTTCTTTGGAACTCGAGCTCTTCTGTTCTGAAACCAGACCTGGGGAGGGGGCAGGGCGGGGAGATGGAGAAAGCAAGAGAGATGGAGGGAGAGAAAAGACATTTTCCAGTCAAGCCTCTCATAATCATCACTGCTAAGTAGCTTGTGACCTGAGGTTAAACAGATGTCAAAACTACTAGTGCTTACAATAAAAGCAAAGTCTTTGGCTAGGCTGATTCAAACTATTCACTGTGTGGCCCAACCTTACCTTGCAGGCAAATCTCCCCCCACCCCCAAGCACCCATATGCGCATGCACCTACACCTAGGGTCGGGCAGGGGGAGGCACAGGCCAGGGCGCGGTGTGGAGGCCTCTCCCTTTCAGCCTTGGAATCCACGGTTCACGTGCATGCACTTTCACTAACCCTAACCCTAACCCTAACCCTTGTCTTCCGTCTGCCAATTGCGATTCAGCCTTTATTATCCAGATCATCCTTCAAATAAGCCTCCTCCCATGGAGGGTGGGGGCAGTGGGTGGATGCTGGTCCAAGGGCATAGACTCTCAGTCATGAGATTCACAAGTCCTGCGGATCTAACATGCAGCGTGGTGACTATAGCTAGTAACGGGAATACGTACTGGAAAGTTGCTAAGAGATCTTGAGTGTTTTCACCACAAAATGAAATGTTATGTGATGGGATGGAGGTGTTAGGTAAGCTACAGTGGTAATCATTTTGCAGTTTGTAAGACAGACACCTCTCTGAGTAAAACCCCTTTTCACCCCAAGCCCCAGTTCAGTATCAGTTTCTCTGTGGGTCCCTTCCCAACCTCACCTCGGCCAGGTGAGTCCTGGGAGCAGGACAGCTGTCAATCTTGCCTCCTCTCCTTTGCCCAAACACAGGCAGTGTCTCCTCCTCTTTCCCCATTTCCAGGCAGGCCTCCTCCCTGCCTCTGTTTAGTTTTGAGATGTGGTCCACTTCCCCCAGGACTACTCCGTCTCCTGATGGGCTCCCCTTAACCCCTCACCCTGCTCCAGCTCAGCCAGGCCTCCCTTTTGCTCTTTAGAAACCCAACAGTAGCCTCTTTATAGGCCCAGCCACCAGGCAAGCCCTAAAGATGGAACAGAGCAATAGAAGCAACAGAGCAACAAAACAACTCCACACTCTCCAATTGCATGACAAAGGCCCAGTCCTATAGTGGGGCCTTCCTAAAACTCCAACCCTGCACCCTCCTGTTTACACCCTGACCCCAGGCCAGGACAACTCCAGGCAGGCGCAGGGCCCTAGCCTGCACCTGAACTAACCTAGCTTTCTTCCCCCGGGGCTTTTGCAAATGCTAATTTGATCTTCAGCCAGCAAGCTTTGCCAGCCCCTCTGGACCCATGTCTCCCAGGTGCCCCCTAAGGGATGCACCCCAGCATAGCTGTTTGAAGTTCAGAGCTTCCCATCTGGCTCGGGAGCTACTCAAGCTGTAAACTGGAATCCTGAAACCATTTACTGAACTTCTGAGGCCACTGCTTTTGCCTGCAAGTGGTCATAAAGGTGTACCTAGCTTGTTGGATTGTTTGAGGCTTCAAGAAAATAATGACTGGCAAGTCTTCTGATTGTGATCAAGTCCTTAAGGGCTGCCCGCCCCTCCCTCAGAGTGAGGTTCCCCAGGCCAGCTGATAAGAGGCCATTGTGAGGCTTTCAAATCTTTCTAAATCAGAAGTCACTGGCTTGGGGCTAACCCTAAGCTTTTTTCTGTATCCTGGTTCACTCTGTAAAGTTTGGAACACCTCGGGGGGGGGGGGTGCTCCATAGAAAACATACGGAAATTAATTGGGAAAAATTCATTTCAGGTTACCACTTCTAAAAATAGGAAGCCCCATAGCCCTCAGCATCCAGGCTTTATCTTTCAGTCCAGCACTGGGTGTTTCCGGTAACCCTTCTTCCTCTGGGTGTGGTTTGTTTAATTATCTCTGGGGCTACATAGAATTCTTAAAAGAGCACCTGGCTCATGGCAAACCTCAAGGGTGTTCATTCCCACTTCAGTGGCCTCAGGTTCATTCTGTCTTCATCAAGCACCTCGAGAAAGGCTGGGTAGAAAATAGTGGAACGGGGGACCCCGGGAGCTGAGGCATGCTGCGGGGTGACTCTCAAGACTCTGCTGCACGTGAAAACCACCTGGGGACAGTTCAGAACCTCCCGGGCCCCGGCTGTCAGTGTAGGGCGCGGGGCTGGGGGTCAGCTGTGTGCTGGAGTCGCCTGGCAACTTCAAAACTTCTGCACACCCAGGGCCATACTCCCAGATCAAATTTTGGAGTGGGACCCCGTTAGTCTAGGATTGAAAAGCGCCGGTCCAGGACAGAAATTTCAACCCTGGCTTCACGTTAGAATCACCTGGGAGGCTTCCCAAACAACCTGTGGATGTAAGGGCTCTACTCTGAGGCCTGAATTTCATGTAGGACAGTGGTCCTCACATTTGAGCTCACACCTCAGTCACCCGGGGGGGGTGGGGGTGTAAAATTCCCAATCCCTGGGCTGTGCCCAGACTCATCCTGGCAGACTTCCTGGAGGCGGAACTGGGACCCAGTCCTCCCACCCCCTAGGAGAGATTACAACACGCCCCCAAGGCTGAGACCCAGAGGTTCAAAAGGTCGGGGACCCCTGGGATCTCCAGCCCCTGTTGGGGATCCCTGTGAGGTCTCAACCATTTTCTTTACAATACTTAGGTTAGTCACATAATGACTTCATTATTGTTATTTTTCATAAATTAGCAAATATTTTGAAATTTCTCAGTTTCAATTTCTAACATGGTAAATATTTGACAGATACAACCCACAGAAGCCAGCTTAGCCTCTACCCTGGCCAGAGTAGTAACCTAAACTACTAAACCTCTCTGACCTTTCTTTTTCTAATACAGGAAATGGGGATAATGCCTACCTTACAGGGATACTAAGAAGATTAACTCCAAGTGAGTTTTTAAGCCAGTGTTAAACAGGCTGCCAATACACACTAGTGCCTCACCCACCCCACCCTTCTGTCAAGGAGAACAGATTTACAATTTTACCTGGATTCTTGGCTCAGGGATCTTGGTTCGATTGGCCAGATCTACTCTGTCATTAATATCAGGGTAACGGTCGTTTTCAAAGGCCTCAGTGAGAATCTTGTATTGGTTTTTGTCGAACTTGGTCCTCTTGCGCCTCTGGCCTTCTTTGCACTCTAGGGACGGAGAATAGGTAGACAGAAAATAGACTTTACTCTCAGGCCTCACATTCAGGCTCGCTCTTGACCTCAGTCTTCACCCATCATCCACCACCCATCAATCTCCACATGAGATCTGAGACTTGCCCCCTGAGCCCAGGTCAGTGTAGGACCTGCAGCCTCCAGATGAGAAGGACTTTGCTTCCAGGTGTAAAGCTTAGGCCCCTTTCCTGAGCTCTCTCAGGGCCGCTCCTAGAGTCTGCTGCTAGTCCTGGCGCCCTCGGAGGAATCCATGAAATACGGACACAGAGCCTGCTCCCAGCTCTCCCTCAGCTCCCAGCTCAGGGGCTCCACCCACACGTCTACGGATACCACGAAAATCACTGAACCCCAAACAGTTCTTGGGGCATCAGCCGAATAAACTACGACAACTTACGTACCACACAATTGTAAACTAACGAGCATCTCCAGATGTGTCGACTCCTGCTAACTTATCTGCCACCTATGAGAGGACCCAAAATACGCAGATACTGGGAGATGCCAAAAGACTAAAACGAGGGAACCATAACATCTGGGAATTTCTATACATTCACGTTTATATTTCCCTTCGTGACCTGGGGAGGCTCCGCAGTCCTGTTTTAGCTTTGGGGTCCCAAGACAATCAGAGCGTAGCTCACCATGGACTCAGTTCTAAATGGATTTCACTCCATGGCTCAAAATGGGCAAAAATACAAGGCCCAAGTGAAACCAGGTTCCCTTCCCCCACCGCCATCACCCCCACCTCCCCGCCCCCAGCCCCCTCCTCAGGGCTCTGGAACGCCACCCAACCCTGCAGCGGGAAATTTCTCCGCTTCTGAATTGAAAGAAACACTGTACTGCCGTGGGCCCCTACTGCCATCCTGATCTCCTTCTCCAAGGCGGCTTTTTGAAGGTCTGCTTTGGTTAGTCTTCCCCCTCCCCAAGTCTCAGCACCACAGTGAACAGAGAACTTGAAACCGCTCCAGGTGAGCCCCGCGCCGACCCCGCTGCCCGGCCGCAGCTGCCATACCCCGTGCAAGCTTTCCTCCCAAGGACTCTCGCTTTGAAGGCATGGCCAAGATGCACCTCCTTGAAGCAAGGAACTTCGAAGCAAGGAACTCCGGCGGGAACCGCTTCTCTGCCTCCCTGAGTCCTGAGGATGATCTGGAGGGACCCACCCAGTTAAGCCCCTTTTAACACCTTGCAGGGCCCCCTCCCTTAATCGCTATCTTCCCTGAAAGGGCTTCTGGGAGCGGTGCTGCCCTGCGCTTCCGGCTTCCCTTCCCAGCGCACGGCGCTCTCTCCCAGGCCTTGCAGAGCTGCCGAGGCGATGAGCACCAAGTCAGGGCCGAAGAAACAGGACTTTTAAAAGATTTCCCAGCACAGCCGCAAAACAGCGTAGGCCAGACCACACACTTCATCAATGAGGCATTTTGAAGGGCGCTATGGCAAATGAACTAGTTACCGAGCGAAAAGGAAATGACCCCTTTACATTCCAAATGCACCCCTCCTGCCCATGTGCAGTGCAGCAACACCCTCCTCCCCCCCCACCCCCCACCCCCCGCCAGCAAACGTTGGGCTGAGTCCCACTCTCCAATCAGTTACTAAGGAAGCCATCACTGCTGTTCCTCCTGCATACCCTCTGAAATCTTAACTTGCAGCATTTTGATCACGAAATGAGCTATTGTAAAAGCCGCCGCTATGACAACCTAGCGCATAGACAGTGGTGAGTCAAGGTTTACACTGGTTTATGTGGTACATGAGGACCCACTTTTCTTGAATCGGAATGGACTGAACAAGTCCCAGGGTTTTTTAGTAGCATGTGAACCCGCGGAAATAGAAAGGACAATGGGTTAAGTTCTGCCCAGAAGCTGCAGGTACCGGAAAGGATGGGCGCAGAGGCCCAGGATAGGAAGCTGGATGACAGCTGGCTTATCTCACTGGCGATTAGCTGGGTGGGATAATAAATGACCATCAACGTTTCCTTTCAAGCTCCTTAGTGTTTTGTTTTGTTTTGTTTTGCTTCTAGCTGGATTAATTTGCAATTAATTGGATTAATTTGGGATTGTCCCAGCAAAAGAAAGAGAAAGAAATGATTTCCACCAGAGTCTGTCCTGAGGTGAAAGATTTGAATATCAAAAAGAGATGCCTTGAAAAGATCCAGGTGTTGAGAAATAGAGTGGAATGTATCTTTAAAAGCTGCCAAGAGGACAGACTGGAAATGTTACATATCACTTTCACGGGGAGAGTTCCATCTCGGGAGTGTGGTTCCTGCTCAGCAGTCCAGGAGCTCAGAGACACGTGGGCACTGCTCTGCTGGTCTGCTCTGAGGACTGGTTCTGCTGGCCTGTCTCCCACCTGCAGAGAGGAGAAGCTGACTGAAAACCCAGAACACTTCAGGTCTTAAAAGGCTCCATCTGCACCCATTCTGGTTAGAAATGATCTCCAACGCTGCATGTCCAGGAAGGACGTGGCCGGCAGGAACAGGTTAGGCATCAGAGAGTCCTCCTGGGACAGGTTTTAGTCCCCACTTCTTCACCACGAAGCACCGGCTTCAAGCAATCTTACTTCCCCACCCCACACAGCCCCATGAGACCCCAAAAGAGCCCACACAACCCTGCATGACCCCCAACCACCCTACAAAGACTCCAAATGATCCCACGACAACCCAACATGACTCCACACCACACCACACCACTCCACATGACCCCCAACCACCACTACTCTGTCACCCTTGAAACCTCTCACTTCATTGTTTCAAGTTTGAGGAAACGACTGCACTTGCAGGGTGTGGTAGGAGGGAAGCTTTTTGGGAGGGAGGAGGGAGATGAACGGGAGGTGCAGAAGTGAGGAGACCATGGAGAATTTTGCAGGGGAACAGAAGGAGCTGAACACATGGTGGACACAGGTTTTAGGAGAAACTTGTGATAGAATGGGAGAAACTCAAGCACTGTTATAGGAAAGAATGGATCAAAGCAGAGATGAGATGATCGATGGGGTGATGCTGTAATAGGGAAGAACAAATCTGACTCCGTATTAGATCTATTCCTTTAGCTCCAACCCTGTGCCGTGTTTCCTGTCCTGAGTCACACTGGTTCTGCCCCTTCTTTATAAACGACTGTTGCCTCTAGCCTGAAATAGACAGGAGAGCCCATTCTCAAGGCTCTGACCTTCAAGGGTGTTAACACTTTTCCATTCATATAAAGATTAAAAAGTTACAGAATAGAAAATAACATTTGTGTTGTTGAAGGCTTACACCGTGACCTGACCCATGTGGACAGCTACAGAAAGAAAGGATTTCAACACCAAGAAGTTTGCAACAACCGACCACAACCCCTCCCCTTTTTAGTATAAAAGCAGCCTGAATTCTGACTTGGAGAAGATGGTTCTCCAGGACCTTAGCCCCCCTTCTTCTTAGTCTGCTGGCTTTCTGAATAATGCCATTATTCCTTGCCCCAGTACCTTGTCTCCCAATATATTGGCCTGCTGTGTGCCAAGCAGAACAGGTTTGGACTGCTTGGTACGTAGTAGTACGTAGAAGGTGGTGAGTCAAGGTTTAGACTTCGGTTTATGCCGTACATCGGGAAGCCCTTTTCTTGAACCCAGATGGACTGAACAAGTCCTGGAGTTTTTTAGTAGCATGTGAACCCACAGAAATAAAAAGGACAATGGGTTGAGAACTGCCCCTAAGCTGCAGGTACGAGGAGAAAGGATGGGCACGGGGCAGATGGTGGGAAGCTGGATGGCAGTTGGCTTATCTCACTGTGGCAATTAGCAGGGTGGGACAGTAGTTACAATCACATTTTAATGACCATCAGTGTTTCCTTTCAAGCTCCTTTGAGTTTTGTTTTGTTTTGCTTCTGGCTGGATTAATTTGGGATTGTGTCCAGAGCTCAAGAGATCTGGCTTTTTGTTCTGGGCCAAGCTCTGCCCATGTATTAATTGGTCCCCACAACTGCCCTCATCCCCATTTCTTCAAGAGTGGAGGCCCCTTGGGAGGCACAGTCCTGGGAATCAAGCCAGTTTGGGCAGTAAACTTCTCCCCTGTTATCTCCTCTGAAACAGGCCATGAGGGTGTTTATGTCCGAAACAGGCCATGAGGGTTTTTATGTCCAAAACAGGCCATGAGGCTGTGAGACACATGTTGGGCACCTGAATGTGGCAAGTCCAAACTGAGATGTACCGTGGACATAAAACACACACTGCATTTTGGACCCTCAGCACAAAACACAGGATGGGAAATAGCTCTGTCTATGAAACAAATAATCAATTGTCAATTGTCAATCAACAATCTTTGTAGTAGAGAATAACCTTTGTTTTGCTGGAGGTTTACAGGGACACCATAACCTAGCCCATGGGGATGGCTGCAAGAACAAAGAATGCCTGCAGCAAGAAGTCTGCAACAACCAACCACACCCGCTCATTTGTTTTTTGTATAAAAGGAGCCTATATTCTGACTAGAGCAGGATGGTTCTCCAAGACATTAATCTGCCACCCTCTCGGTCTGCCAGCTTTCCGAATAAAGTTGCTATTCCTTGCCCCAACACCTCGTCTTCCGATTTATTAGCCTGTTGTGTGGTGAGCAGAACAAGTTTGGACTCGGTAACAGTACCTCCACACCTACAAGGTGCCAGATATGGGGCAAAATCCCAAAGATAATTACACAAACAAGACAAATACTATTCCTTTATGGCTTTAAGAAGATTCCATGAGCCTCATGAGAGAAGGTCAAGACTCCAGGTTCCTTTAGAGAGTAACAGGGAAAAAGGCAAAAAAAAAAAAAAATTTTAAGGAAGTTTCATCTTTACCTCCAAAGACATTCGACAATGAGTTGGTCTGCCCCAGATTATGTTTATTATTCACGTGAAGTGTATTAGATGCTTACAAATTAGTAAGTTTTTCCCCACAAGAAATGAGCAGAATTTATAACACAGTGATGAATCAATAAATATTTGTTGATTATTTGAGGTTAGTATTTTAAAAATCAGCAAATTTTCAAAAAGCATGACAGAGCAATAGATGAACATAGAAGAAAGAGAAAAAAAAGATTGTGCATGAGATGAAGATTGAGGGTGACTGAGAGGGAATCAGAAAGATTCTTTTTGTGGGAAGGGTATAGTTCAAGTGGTAGAGCACATGCTTGAGGTCCTGGGTTCAATCCCCAGTACCTCCTCTAAAAATAAATAAACCTAATTACCTCTCCCCACAAAGATAAAATAAAATAAAATGATATAATAGTAAATAAATAAATAAATAAATATTATTTAAAAAGTTTCTTTTCATACATATCTTCACCAAGGCCTGTGGAAGAACTTAAGGACCATGCTTCCCACTCTTGGTAAAAATGAACTCCAGCATTTTTTCCTCTCTCCCCCTCTCCCCAGCCCACTCCCTCCCTTTCCTTCCCAGGGGTGGAATGTGGCACTGGGGTCATGTCAATTTCATTGTGATTCCATCTCTTCCCTTCCTAGCTCCGTGAAATTGGAAAATTTAGAACAATTCTCTAAACTTCATTTTTCTTTTGTGAACAACAGAGATAATTATTTCGCTGCCTCATGGGGTTATCATGTAAGGTGCCTCAGTAGGTTCTGGCACATTAGTTATTTTATTTTTCTTCAAAAGTCTGAGGACTAGTGTATCAATGCCCTTACCTTTATGCTCAAAACTTCCCCTGATCCAGAGCCCACAGGGAAGACAGAGTAGCCTAACCAGACAGGGGATTATGGGTGACATCCGGCAGCCCTCCAGGGGTTTTTCTAGGGTATCAATTCTGGACTAAAGATCCGGGTCTTCCTCCCTTAACTCACTGGAAATGACTGTAGGGCACATAGCTCTGCTAGGGCTGCTTAAGGGAAAACACAGCACTGGAGGGGGTTGTTCTGTAGTACAAAGAGCTGCAAAGAGCTGGGATTAAAAGATTTAGAAGACATGGAGACCAATCCATGCTCCAGCACTTATTAATTAGAACTTCGGGTCCTTAAATACATTATTGCTTAACTTCTCTAAATCTAGGTGTCTTCATGCGTAGTTGTCACAGCACTGCTGGTAAGACTCATTGTGCTTGTGATGACTTAATGATGAGCATTTATGGAGGACTTCATGACTTATTATGGACAGGCAGTAGCACGATGATGTCATTAAGTCATTGTAGCCGCCCCCAGAGGTGGGTACTACTAACATCCCATTCGAGGAGAAAGGCACCCAGCAATGTTCATGGCCTTCAGGTGGTGAGCAGTCCACTGCAGCTTGCACTAAGCCGCTACATGCCCTGTTACAGCAGCACTGCAGCCTCCTGAAGGTGGAGACTTGGGCCCACGGCCTCGTCCCCAGGAAACACCATGGGCATGCACAGAGGGTTACTGACTTATCACTTGACCAGACGCTAAGAGTGGCAGGGGAGCCACTGATTCAGTTTTAGTACTTGAGAAAATGCTGAACTTGGGGAGATGAGCTGCTATGGAGGGGAACTGGAAGAGTAACCAGCAGGAGTATTTTAAAGCATTAGCTGCTAACAGATTTAATCCTCACAAAGGTCCTTTATGAGAGCTGTTACCTCTTCCTTCAGCTGAGGGCACTGCAGGCACTGGAGTAGGCATTTCTCCTCTTCATAAAGGAGAATTTACGGAGTGGTCCTTCTCGACCCTAATATACATTGTTCATCTTGAGGCCTTGTTAAAAACACAGATTCAGTAGGTTTGGGGTACTGCATCTCCACTGCAGCAAGTTCCCAGGGGAGGCCAGTGCTGCTGCTCTGCAGATCACAGTTTTAGTTACTAGTCAAGAGAGTTTAAATCCTGTTTCTCAGGAGTTTCTACCAACCCCGTGCAAGCCAATGGGCTTGAAAATTGTCTGAGAAAGGGAACACACAGAACCACCTCAGTTCCCACGTAGCTCCCAATGATTAAATGAGACATCCCATTTCCTGCGAGAGAGCTCACTGTTAAGTTCTGGTCAGAGCGTTCTACACGTTACTCCACTGAACTCCCACCACAGTTCTGTGAGGTACATAGTATTCGTGCACGTAGGTGCTAAGGCATTGAAGGAATCCCTTGTCCACCTTCATGTAATAAATAAGAGGAGGAGAGGGAGGAAAGCGATGCAAAGTCAGTGAAAATAAAATCCAGAAATGAGTGATCTACTGACATTACTGCTGAAGAACAAAAAGGTGTCGAACGAGTCTTAGGCTCCAGAAATGATCATGTCACCGGGAGCCAGAGAAGAACACAGGAGCAAAGAAGTTTCTGAGCGCATGAAGCTGGAAGCTGCGTGAGAGAAGGCAGAGACCAGACTCCTCTGCCATTCCTTCTGCCTGGAGATTTAAATTTGAATTAGGGCATAGTTGTTATAAGCTCACAATCCTTCACATTCACGTAGACTCTCTCTGTCAAGCAAGAGCCACTGGCCCCTGGCCATGCTGGCTACTGAAAGGAGCCTGCCTCCTCACTATATGTCTGTGTTAATATTTATATTTTTAATTGATGAACTTACTAACTTTCCAAATATTTTATATCACAATTAGAAGTTATGATAACCACCAAACACTATTGGGTTGTAAGTCGAAATTTGTTGAATAAACACAGAAATGTATTTTAAGAGGGTAAGTATAGGAATGTATACCAAGAAAGAAAGAATGAGAATGAGAATCTGGAAAGGATATAAATCTGGGTTTCAACAGGGGCTGTCCACAGGTGGTCATGATTGTGGGGACATCATGTTCTTTTGCTTGTCTGTACGAACTAAGGTTACATCCACTAAACTTGCTTCAATGGTAATGAGAAGGAGAACAGGAACAGAGAAACAGAATACTAGTGGACCCTTAAAATGAACATGTTGTTAGGCCTCTAGCTGTTTCAGTGATTCACCTGTTGTAGGGCATTTTGGCTCTATGCAAACCTCTGCTCTTGGGAATTTACACTGCACCTAGACTGACCATGAGTAGTCAAGTGCAATGAAATAAAAATGAAAGTTAAAAGCAGAATGGAGACGGAGACTGCCAGCAAACTTGGTAGTCTAAGCCTTCAAAAGGTCTCTCTAACATAAAAGCAGCAAGAAAACTGGCCAAAATGGTCAGAAGCAACATTTTCAAGACTCTAGGTAGTAAACAAACATGCATAGTAATGTAAGAAGTCTTTATTCAAGGAAAACAACAGAATCTCAGTCAGAACAGAAGGCCTTGTGATGCTTTCACCTGCCTGATTCCCACTCCCTCGTCTCTAGCCCCACACTAACTTCAGAAATTAACAGGGCAGGGAGGGATAAATTAGGGGTTGGGGATTAATAGACACACATTACTATATACAAAATAGATGAACAAGGGCCTACTGTATAGCACAGGGAACTATATTCAACTTCTTGTAATAACATGTAATGGAAAAGAATCTGAAAAGAAAAAAAATAGGTATGTATATGTATAACTGAATTACTTTGTTGTACACATGAAACTAACATTGTAAATCAACTACACATCAATAAATTTAAAAAAATGTCCTCAATCTTGGTGAAAACCAGCAGCATAGCAAATAATGAAGGGGGATGGATTCAAATCTTTAAAAGCCTCATTCCCAGAGTATGGTCATTATTCGGCCTGTCTGGTAGTTCCCTGGAATACCTCATTCATAGAGCTATCCTTGTTTCATTTGATTCAGAGCTCACCCAGTGCAAAAAGCCTCTGCCTGGGGCATTTGTTAAAAATATTAGAGGCAATTGATTAACTCTGCAGTTATCTGGTGCAGAGATAACAAAGAGGCAAATAATAGTCTAACCAAAAAGGGGATTTGAAAAGTGCCATCCATCACATTGCTGGGAATCTAGAAAGTCACGTGTATATACAGAGATATGTACATGCCCAGGGCTGTGCACGTGCTCAGGAAAGATCTGCAAAGGCTGACCCTGAGGTTCTGCATAAGAAGGAAGTAAAGGCTAATGCAGAATTATCAACTGCCTTTCTGGGTTGAAGTTGCACCACACACACACACATACACACACAGCCTTGCCACGAGGACTGGGAAGCCTGTTGATTCCAAGTGTCTAAAGAAGCCTCTCTCTAATGATTAACTGACAACTAAGCTAACTGAGCAGAGATTTCAGAGGCCACATATAATAAAGAAAACAGATATTCCACAACTAGTTCGGAAAGTACACTAAACAAACAACAACAAGAAAAAGCAACAACAAACATTGGGGAAGGAAGAGAATCTGACTTCCAGAATTGCCAAAATATATTATTTTAAAAATGTAGTTTTCAACAAATAATTATGACATGCAAAGAAATAAGAAAGTATGGCCCATATACTGGAAAACAAGCAGACAACAGAAACTGTCCCTGAAAAGCTTAGATGTTGAACTTACTAGGTAGACTTTAAATCACCTATTTTAAATATGTTAAAAAAACTAAACAAAACCATGTCTAAAGAACTAAAGAAAAGTGTGAGAATGATATCTCACCAAATAGAGAATATGAATTAAAGAGAGAGAAAATATAAGAAAGAACCAAATAGAAATCCTGTAGTTCAAAACTATAATAACTGAAGTGAAAAATTCACTAGAGAGGATTGACAGCAGATTTAAGCATGCAGAAGCCAACCTGAAGATAAACCAATTAACATTATCCAGTCTAAGGGACAGAATGAAAAAAATTAAAGAAAAATGAGTAGAACCTAAGGGACCTGTGGGACACCATCAACTTCACCAATATACACAAATGGGAATCCCATCATGGGAAAGGGCAGAAAGAATATATATATATTTTTAATTATGGACAAAAAATCCTGATTTTGACGAAAAACATTAATATATACATTCAAGAAACACAATAAATTACAAATGAATAGGTTCAAAGAGAGCCACCTCTACACACATCATAATCAAACTGCTGAAAGCCACAGAAAAAGAGAATTCAGAAATCAGCAAGAGAGAAGTGATTTCTTACTTACAAGAAATTCTCAATAAGGGCTGATTTCTCAATAGAAACCATCATGGACAGAAGGTAGTGGGATGATATATAGAAAGTGCTGAAAATAAAAGACTGTCAACCAAGAATGCTACAACTTGCATAACTATACTTCAGAAATGAAGGGGGAATTAAGACCAGCCCCACAACAGATACTAAAAGGAGTCCTTTGGGCTAAAATAAAAGGACTCTAGACAATAACTCGAATCCACATGAAGAAATAAAGAGCACCAGTAAGGATAACTACACGAGGGAATGTAAACGACAGCGTAAATACGTATGTTCTTTGTAGCTCTATTTTTCCTATCCGACTTAAAAGACAAGTATGCTAAGCAATAATTATAAATCTATTTTGATAGTCACACTATGTATAAAGATTAATTTGTATAACAATAACAGCGTAAAGGAGAGGGGAAAGAACAGAGCTATATAGGAGACAAGTTTTTCTATGCTACTGAAATTAAGTTAGTATTAATTAAAACTAGATAGTTACAAGCTAAGATGTTAATGAAAATTTTTTATTGAAGTATAGTTAATTTAAAATGTGTAGATTTCTGGTGTACAGCATAGTGAATCAGATTATATATAAATATTATTTTTCATATTCTTTTTCATTATAAGTATTTAATAAAATATACAAGATACAAGATACTGAATACGGGTCCCTGTGATGTACAATAGGACCTTGTTAATGTTAATTTTAATACCCAGAGAAACATTAAGAAAATATTTTTGAAATACAGTAAAAAAGCGACGAGAATTTAAACAGAACATACTAGAATACATATATTTAATACAAAGGAAGTCAATAATGGAGGAATAGGAAAAAATGAAGAAGACTTGGAAAATAAATAGCAACTGGCAGATGTAAAACCTACTTTAAAATCATTACAACAAATGCAAATGAATTAAACATTCCAATCAAAAAGGAGAGACTGGCAAGATGGATTTTCTTCCAAACATGATCCAACTACAAGCTGTCTATAATAGACTCACTACAGAAAGTAAGAAGATGGGAAAAGATACAGCACGCAAATAGCAACCAAAAGAGAAATAAGTGGTTATACTGGTATCAGTCAAAGCAGACATTAGGACAAAAATTGTTACTTGAAATAAAGAAGGATATTTTATAGACGTATTTAAGAAAATAAATGGGTCGATCCAACAAGAATAACAATCATATACACATATGCCCCTAACAACAGAGTCCTAAGATACCTGAAACAAAAACAGGCATAATTGAATGGAGAAATACACATTTCAACAGTACAAGCTGAAGCCTTCAGTGCCCTACTTTCAATAATAGAGAGAAAAGCCAGGAAGTAAAACACTAGAACAGCACTAAACACAGACCTGACAGACAACTATAGACGAGTCGACCAACAGCTGACTACAACTTTGCTCTCAAGTGCACATGGAGCATTCTCTAGGAGAGACCATATGCTACTTTATAAAATAGTCTCAGTAAATGTAAGATGATTGAAATTACACAAAATATGTTTTGAGCCCATAATGAAATGAAACTAGGAATCAACAGAATGTAATCTGGCAAATTCACAAATATGTGGAAATGAAACAACACACTCCTAAATAAGCAATATTTCAAGAAGAAACACAAGGAAATGAGAAAACATTTTGATGTTAATGAAAAAAGAAACACAGCATACCAAAACTTACGGAATGCAGTGAAAACAGTACTACTTAGAGTGAAATTTACAGTTGTAAATGCCTATACTTTAAAAAAGGGAAGATATAAAAATCAATAACCTAAACTTCCACCTTAAAATATTGAAAAAGGAGAAGCAAAATAAACCCAAAGCAAGCAGCATGAAGAAAATAAGGATTAGAGAGAAAATAAATACAACAGAGAATAGAAAACCAATAGGCAAAATCAATAAAACCAAAAGTTGGTTATTGAAATAATCAATAAAACTGACATACGTTTAATATAGCTAGCCTACAGAGGAAAAAAAAGAGGAAAAATTCAAGACACTCTAATCAAGAGTGAAAGAAAGGACATCACTACTAACCTAACAGATATTAAAAGGATTAGAATATTATGAACAATTGTATGGCAAAAAATCAGATAACCCAGATGAAATGGACAAATTTAACGAAAGACATGGGCTCCTAAAATTCTTCAGGAAGAAACAGAAATTTTGAATAGATAATAGCAAGTAATTAATAATGACAACACTTCCCACAAAGAAAAGCTGAGGAACAGATAGTTTCGTTGGTGCATTCTACCAAATGTCTAAAGAAGAATTAACATCAGTCCTTCACAAAAATCTTTCACAATGTAGAAGAGAGGGGAACACTTTCCAACACATTCTATGAATTCGATATTATACTGATACCAAAACCAAAGATATTACAAGAAAACTACAAGCCAATATCCTTTATGGATAAAATGGATATGGATAATGCATATGGATTTTAAAAATCTTAACAAAATACTAGCACAGTGAATCGAGAATACATCTTAAAAGGTTATATCAAAATAATAAGACAAGCCATTGATTGGAAGAAAATATTTGCAAAAGACGTATCTGTTGAAGCACTATTATCCAGCCCGATTTAAAAATAGGCAAATGATCTGAACAAACAATTTACCAAAGAAGATGTACAAATGGTAGATGAAAAGATGCTCTCCATCAAATGCCACTAGGAATTGTAAATAAAAACAACAATGAGATACCACTACACACATATTAGAATGGTGAAAATCCAAGACACTGACAAACTCTGGTGAGAAGAGCACGAGGAATGCTCTTTCATTGCTGATGATAATGCAAAATGATTCAGCCACTTTGGAAGACAACTTGATAGTTACAGATCTAAACATACTCTTACCATTCAGTTCAACAATTGCGCTCCTTGGTATTTATCCAAAAAGTGGAAAACTGATGTCTACACAAACACCTGCACATGGATGTTTATAGCAGCTGTATATCATAATTGCCAAAACTTGGAAGCAACCAAGAAGTCCTCAAGTAGGTGATTAGATAAATAAACTGTAGTACATCCAGATGATGGAATATTATTCTATGCTAGAAAGAAAGGAGCTACCAAGCCATGAAAAGACATAGAGGAATGTTAAATGCATGTTACTATGTGAAAGATCTCAACCTAAAAAGGCTACATACTGCGTGATTCCAACTCTATGATATTCTGTAAAAAAACAAAACCATGGAGATAGTAAAAAGTTCAGTGGTTGTCCAAGGGATTAAGGGAGAGGGAATGAATAGACTGAGCGCAGGGGAATTTTAGGCAGTGAAACTATTCTATAGGGTACTATAATGGTGGGCACATTCCATTATACATTTGTCAAAAGCCATAAAATGTACACCAAGAATGAACCTTATGTAACCTATGGACTTTGAATGACAAGTGTCAATGTTGGTTCATTGACTGTAATGAATGTACCACTCTGGTGCAGGATGTTGATGGTGGGGGAAACTGTGTCTGCAGGGGAAAAGGGAGTATATGGGAATTCTCTGAACTTTCTGCTCAATTTTGCTGTGAACATAAAACTTCTCAAAAAAAAAATAAATGAAGTGTGTGTGTGTGTGTGTGTGTGTGTGTGTGTTTAAAGGACACAGCTACTAAGTAGGATTAGTCCCGGAATGCAAAGTGTGTTCAATATAAGAAAATCAATCAGTGTAACGTATCTTGTTAATGAAGGCCAAATCCTACATGCTTATCTCAATACATATAGAGAAAAAAATAAAAGCAATTGATGAATCCAAAACCCTTATAGGATAAAAATATCCCACAAAATAAGAATTGGAGGGAACACCCTCAACCTAATAAAGGCATCTACAGAAATTCCACAATTAACATCACACTTAACAGTGAAAGAATGAAAAATTTCTCCCTAATATCAGGAACAGGACAATGTTTGCTACTTCCACTTGCATTCAACATTTTACTAGAGGATCTAGACAATCAGACAAGAAGAAGAAATAGAAGGCATCCAGATCAAAAAGGAAAAAAATAAAACTATCTCTATTTGTAGCGGACATGTATTTTGATACAAAAAACATTTAGGAATCCACAAGAAAACGATTAAAGCTAATAAAGTTCAGCAATGTTGCAGGACACAAAATCAATATATAGAAATCAGTTGTATTTCTATGCAACTAGTAGCAGTGAACAACCTGAAAATAAAATTAAGTAAAGAATTCCATTTACAACAGCATAAATTGAATCAATTTGACAAAAGTAGCACAAGACTGTGCACTAAAAACTACAAGAAAATTAAAGAAGAGCTAAATAAATAGATATTCTGTCTTCATGGATTAGAAGGCTTAATATTCTTAAAATGGCAGTACTCCCCAAATTACATATAGATTCAGTATGATTCCTAAAATATTGGCTTTTTTTCTTCAGAAATTAACAAGTGGATCCTAAAATTCATATGGAAATGCAAAGGATCCAGAACAGCCGAAACAGTCTTGAAAAATAGGGACAAAGTTTAAAGATCTGCATTTCCTGACTTCAAAACATACTGCAAAGCTACAGTAATCAAGACTAGGTGATACGGGCATGAGGCTAGACATACAGATCAATGGAATAGAACTGAGAGTCCAGAAATAAACCCATCATTATGGTCAACTGATTTTTTACGAAGATTCTAAGACAATGAAAAAAGAAAAGAATAGTCTTTTCAACAACTGGACAACTGGATATTCCAACATGCAAAATAATGAAGTTGAACCTCTACCTCACACTATCTACAAAAGATGAACTCAAGATGGATGAAAGACCTAAATATAAGAGCTAAACTTATGAAATTCTTAGAAGAAAAAATAAGCATAAATCTTTGTGATTTTGGATTAGTCAATGATTCCTTTGATATCATCCCTAAAGCACAAACAACCAAAGAAAAAATAGATAAATTGGACTGAAAATTTTTTTGTGTTTCAAAGGATGCTATCAAGAAGAATGGAAGAAAATATTTGCAAATCATATATTTGATAAGAGCCTAGCATCCGGGATACATAAAACACTCTTACAAGTCTACAATAAAAACATACATATCCCAAACACAAATTTCTCCAAACAAAAATTTTTACGAAGAGGAAAGGGGGTGGAAAGGGGTAAACTGGGAGTTTGAGATTTGCAGATACTAACTAATATATATATATATATATATGTATATAAAATAGACAAACAGTTAAGTTTCTACTGTATACCACAGGGAACTATATTCAATATCTTGTAGTAACCTATAATGAAAAAGAATGTATGTGTATGACTGAAACATTATGCTGTACACCAGAAATTGACACAACATTGTAAACGGACTATACCTCAATTTTAAAAACATGGGGGAAAAAAAACTTTGTGAATATACAAAAACCACTTAATGGTATACTTTAAAAGGGGAATTTTATGGTGTGTGAATTATATCTCAATTCAAAACAAAAACAGAAACGTTTGACCATACTTGTGCTACTCTATTCCTGGACTCTATTCTATTCCATTGATTTACAGGTTTATTTGTCTGCCAGTATCACAGTGTTTGAGTACTGTAGATACATACAATGCCTTAAAATTAGACCAACTTTATCCTTCATTTTCAAAACTTTAAAAAAATAGCTGTTCTTTTTTTTTTTTTTGCCTTCCCATATAATGCTTATAATCAGTTTGTCGACATCCATACAAAATCCTGTAGGTATTTGGCTGATCGCGTTGTTCAGTTCTAGTCCTTACTGATTTTCTGTCTGGAGGTTTTATCAATGACTGTGAGATGAATGTCAGCATTTGGCTATAACTGAAGAGGTATCTATTTCTCTTTTCTGCTCTGTCAGTTCTGTTGTTTGGATCACACACGTTTTGGATTACATTTCCTTAGTAAATTGACCCTTTCACCATTATCATCTCTTTCTCTGACTCTGGTATTTTTTTGTTTGTTTGTTTTGAAGTCCATTTTGTCTTAATATAACGAGTCTAGCTTTCTGTGATTAGTGTTTTCATAGAATTTTTTTTAAGGAAACTTAAAAATTTTTAAATAGTTTCAGATTTACAGAAAAATTGCAGAGATAGTATACCTCACACCCAGTTTCTTCTACTGACATTTTGCATTAGTATGGCACATCTCTCACAATTAACAAACCAACGTTGATATGTTATTATTAACTAAAATCCATACATTATTCAGATTTCCTTAGTTTTTACTTAATGTGTTTTTCTCATCCTTGTATTTCATCCAAGATACCAAGTTACATTTAGTTGTTACATGTCCTTAAGCTCCCCTTGGCTGTGACAGTTTCTCAGTTTCCTTGTTTTGAGGAGTGTTGGTCACCTATTTTGTAAATGTCCCTCACTTGGGATTTATCTGATGGTTCCTCATGGTTAGATGGCAATTATAGGATCTGGGGAGGAAGATCCCAGAGGTAAGTGGCCATTCTCTTCACATAACAATGGTAGCCACTATCAACACATCTTATTACTAGTGATGTTGACCTTGATGTCCTGGCTGAGGTGGACTCTTGACAGATTTCTCCACTGCATAGTCTTGTTATTTCCCTTGTTATTGTCCTCTTTGGCAGTATGACGTGAGGTACAGCTTACAGTGAAAAAATGGGGAGTTATGCTGCACTCCCCAGGGGCAGAGTACCTACATAAGTTATTTGGAATTCTTCTGCACAGGGTACTTTCTATTATCATTCATTCATTCAATAATTTATTTATTACTATGGATTCATGGATATTTATTTTATACTTTGGGTTATAACCCAATACTACATTACTTGTTTTCTTAGTGAAATAGCTCCAGCTTTGGCCTTTGGAAGCTCTTTCAGTTGGTTTATGTGCACTTTATTTTTTTTACTTTCTGTTTTAAATATTATTTGTCAATACATTGAGAACCACTTCAAACAATGCTATCATTTTTGTTTTCAAATATCAAACATAATTTTAAAAACTCCAGTGGAGAATAATCTATTATCCTCACCAAATACTAACCCTTTCTAATTCTTCTTTTTCACTTCTGGCATTCCATGTTATCTCTCCCCTTCTGTCTCAAGAAGACATTCCTTTAGCAATTTTCAGGTTAGGTCTTCTGGAAATAAATTCAAATGTTTTCCTTCATCTGAGAATGCCTTCATTTCACTTTCATTCCTGAAGGATATTCTGACTGGATATAGAGTTCTGGTAACACTTTCTTTCTCTTAGCACTTGAAAAATTTGTGCTAGTTCCTTCTGGCTTCTGTGGCTTCTAATGAGAAATAACGGGTATTAGAGACATTCTGCTCCTGTAGGAAATGTGTCCTCTCTCTATGGATACTTTTAAGAGATTTTTCCCTTTAGTTTTCAGTAATTTATGACATTTCTGGGTATGAAATTCTTTCGGTTCATTTTGCTTGGTATTCACTCAGCTTCTTGAATCTGTAGGTTACACTTTCCCCCAAATTTGCGCAGTTTTTAATCTTTATTTATTCAGTTTTTTTTTTTCCAATTCTGTGCTCTTCCTTCTTTCCCATCAGCAATATATGAAAGCTCCTGTTTTTTCGCAGCATGGCCAACGGACTATTAGATCTGGGATCTTTAGCCATACGACAGGTATAAAATGGTAGATTATTTTGCATTTATCTCATTGTTTGTGAGACTGAGCACCTTTTCAGAAGTTTAAAAGCTCCTTGTACTTTTTGTCAGCCTCCCTTGGTGGCATGCACTTCTTAACACTCACTCAGGCTGCAAATTCTTCCAAATGTTTCCTCATCAGAAGCCCTCAGACATGGACTTTCTGGGTCAGAGTTAGCACATTTTAACAGTTGTCTTTCCATGTTGCCAATTGCCGCTCCCTCCACAACGCAGGCTGGAACCTGTCTCCCTTCAACCCTCTCAACCCTCTCTGGCTCTAGGGCTCACAGGTGAAAAATGGCACCTGCTGTGTTCTCAAAAGTGGAAGCTGACACCACTACGTACAGGCGAGGTCCGGCCCGCCCAGGGTGGAGCCGGCTCCCTCCCGTCACCTTGCGGCCCCCATCCTCGGCCCTGCGGCCCCGCCTCCGGCTGCGCGGCCCGCCCCGCCCGGCGCCGCCCTCCGCTCCGTGCGCCCCCGCCCGCCCGCTCGCTGAGCGGCCGCACCCTCCCCCGCAGCGCCTTCCCACCGCCGCTCGGCCCCGCCCCCGATGCGTGCGCTGGCGTCTGTCGTCACGTGACGTCGGGCGGGGCCGAGCGGGGTCGGCGGTGGCCATGGCTTCCGCCGGCACGGTCTGCGCACGGATGGCTTTGGCCGAGCGCCCTGAGGCGTGATGGCGAGGGCCTAGGGGAAGGCGCGGACGAGGCCCGGACGCCGTCCCTACTCTTCGGCACCCCGCCCCCGCCTGGGGCTCGTTCCCGCGCCGTTGCTAGGCAGCCGCGTCTGGGCGCGGGAGGCGGGGCGGGCCAGCGGTGGGGGGGTGGTCCGGGTACCGGCGCCGGGGACGGGCTGTGACTGCCGAGGGTCCCGGCGCGGGCCCCAGGGCTATGGAGCAGTACTGCATCCTGGGCCGCATAGGGGAGGGCGCGCACGGCATCGTCTTCAAGGCCAAGCACGTGGAGGTGAGCGCCCAACCCTTCTTCCTCCGGTTCCATTCAGCCCTGTCTCTGAGATCCACCCGTTTCCCCGACCCACGCTTGGGCCGTTGCTCCTGCCTCCCCGCAGCTCTTCGTGACGTGCGCCTCCTCTTTTGCTCCCTTGAGTGGGGAGTGTTCAGGTTGCGGCCAGCTAACCAGTGGTGCTTTCGTCCAGCGAGTGCCCCCAAGGGGACTGTCGTGGCATAGATGTCTGAGCTGTTAGTCCCGCGCTGCGACTGCTGGGTCCCACGCTGATTTCCCTCCAGAACCGGGCGGGGGGCGCGTTCCACCCCCACGAGCGCCTCAGGCCTCGGCGTCCGACCTCTTTCCCAGCCGGGGATGGGGTGGCAGTGTCTGCGTCCTGTCCCAAACAGACTGGAGAGATCGTTGCTCTCAAGAAGGTGGCCCTGCGGCGGCTGGAAGATGGCATCCCCAACCAGGCGCTGCGGGAGATCAAGGCCCTGCAGGAGATCGAGGACAGTCAGTATGTGAGTGGGGCTGGTGTTCCGAGCTGCTGGTCCCCGCCCTCCTCCACCCGCTCCCACTCTGGAGGCCTGCAGGCGCTGTTTGCTCATTTGCTCCCTTCTCCTTCACTTACTCTGTTTCTTGTTCTCTTGGTCACCGTCATTCACCCAGTTACTTCATTCCTCACTCTTTCCCTCTCTTATTCATCCTCTTATTTCTTCGTGTACTCGTTCATTCATTCCCTCACTTATCCCTTTTTTCTCAAAACATTTAGTGATTTCTAATGATAATGATCATCCCTCCGTGGAGCTACTGTTACATTCTGCAGGCCGGGGTAGCTGCTTTAGGTACATTGTCCTGCGTTTTCTCCTCTACTCTGTAAGGCAGGTTTCAAGATCCCCTTTTCTCAGGCCGGGGAGGAGCTTCAGCCGCTCCCTCATGGGCACTCAGCTTGCTCGGCTTCTCTGTGGAAGCTTTAGTCCCTGTCTGATTGAGGAAGCAGAACGTTTTAACCTGGGGGCCTCTCGTAGGCTCTACCATCCGCCGGGTACTGGCAGCACAGACACTGGTCCCAACAGTCCCAACATGGCTCTTGGGAACTGAAGTGTGGTGGGGGAGATGGACTGGGGTGGTTTGTGCTGTGGCGGGACTGGAAGGAGCTTTGGGCACATGAGAAGAGACACGTTTTGTACCCCCAGCCTCATTCTCTTCGTGGTCTTCTCTCTTGTCCATGTCATGAGTAGAGAAAGTGCTTAATTTCCTGATAAGTGACGAGAGTAGGTCCACCCACTTGAGGGTGAGTGATACTCTGACTTGTTTCTTACTGTCTGGAGATGTCAATGATACATAGTGACACAAGCATGTTACAGACCTGCACGTGTCATCGTAGTTTTGTATGGAAGTATTTTGTATATATACGCAAATATGCGTCTGTATGTACCACTTCTGTTGTAAAGTCTGGTGGAATATGCTCCTAAGGTTGACTATAGGTAATAGGATGTCTGTAAAATGATTGTCTGTTACCCTCAAAATCAGACAAACAGCCATTCTCACTTTTTTGAGGAAGGTAAAATGGCTTGCTGAGAGCTTGTGTGGGAGAGTGGAGGGCCCACAGGAAGCTGGTGGTGTGGTCCCCTGGCACCCTGTGCATCAGCAAGCCTGGAGATTCTAACTTTCAAACACTCAGTTATAACCCTGGCCCAGGCCATCGTCACCTCTTGTCAGAACCACCTGCCCCCTCCTCCACAGCCAAAAAATGTGGATTAAATCATCCACTGCCCAGCTTGAAAAGCTTCAGTGGCTTCTCTTCACTCTGAAAGAACTGTCACCATCTGCTCCTACTCCCCACCCCCGCTCCAGCCTCTTTCTTCATTCATTCAGCACAGCTTCTTAAGTGTCTCTCTGGTGACAAGCACTACTTTGGCTCTGAGAGTACAGAAACAGAGCAGACTGCTTCCCCTGAATGATGCCACATGCAAGCGTCCCTCTAGCCTTCTTCCTGTTCTTGCCTGGAGGGGTTGTGTTTGCTGCCCCCCTGCCCAGGGCTCCTTCCCAGATCCCTGGATAACCGACCCACTCCGTCTGTTCTCTTCTGTCTTCGTCAGCATCTACATCAACATACCTCTTAGGCTGGTTTGTTCATTTGTCCGTCATTTGTCCCCCTGAGACCCTTGAAGTCCTTCAGGACCCACCAGCTCTTGCTCCTGCTCACTAGTGTGCAGCCTGACCCTTGTGACCTTGTGGGCCCTCAGGAAGTGTATGGGAAGTGTCTTCTGCTGTCCCACTGCAGGGAGCTATGATCACCAGGGCCTTCTCTCGGTGCTGGGATTCAGTGGCTGTTTAGGAAACCAGAGGAGACCTCTGTGCGTGTGTGTGTGTTTCCAGGTGACTTTCTGGTTTGTGGCTGGATGGGGAACCAGACACTGCCCTAAGTGGCCTTTCTTAGACCTCCTTTCCCCTGAGTGCATACTGGACCGTTACAGTAGGTACCTGCCTTCTCCCAGGAGCAGGTAGCATCAAGAGAGCACCCCGCTCCCTGATTCTGAGCTCAGGTCTCACGTCACCTTCTCTGCCTGCCTGGTCTCCTGTGAGGCAGGGGCTGAGGGCCCTAGAGAAAGTCTGCGCCCTGAAAGTCTGAGGCTGACGGGACACCCCGCTCACAGGTTGTGCAGCTGAAGGCCGTGTTCCCGCATGGCGCAGGCTTCGTGCTGGCTTTCGAGTTCATGCTGTCGGATCTGGCTGAGGTGGTGCGCCACGCCCAGAGGCCACTAGCCCCAGCGCAGGTCAAGAGCTACCTGCAGATGCTGCTCAAAGGCGTCGCCTTCTGCCATGCCAACAACATTGTGCATCGGGTCAGTTCCAGCATGGGCTGGGCTGGGGCTGTGGCGGGCGGCTGGGCTGGGTTTAGGCCAATCCTTGATAGTTAGAGAGGGGACAGAGGGATCAGAGCCCAGGGGTAAGTGGCCAGGGGTGTAGTCCTAGAGGAGGTGGGGTCCTGGGTCTGACCCCGCTGCTCAGCCTGCCAAGCCCTCCTGTCCTGAGTTCCTGGGGGGCTCTGGAGGAACTGATGTCTCCTCTGGTGCCCTCAGGACCTGAAACCAGCCAACCTGCTTATCAGTGCCTCAGGCCAGCTCAAGATTGCAGACTTTGGCCTGGCCCGGGTCTTTTCCCCAGATGGCAGCCGCCTCTACACACACCAGGTGGCCACCAGGTAGGGAGGGCCAGTTCCCAGGCAGGGCCTGGCAATGGACAGGCCATCCCTCTTGCTGGGAGAGAGATGCTTCTGGGCCTTCTCTTCAAACTATGTTCCCTGGGGCTGGGGCCAGAGTGACCTTCCAGGGCAGCTTCCTATTAGACTGGTGACCTGGCCGTGACCACCTGACCTCTTCTCACAGGTGGTACCGAGCCCCTGAGCTGCTGTATGGTGCCCGGCAGTATGACCAGGGTGTTGACCTGTGGTGAGACTCCTATGGGCTGGGCAAGGGGGGACGTGGGTCACTGTCTCTAAGCTGTTGGGGCTGTTTTCCTGCTGTGAGCTCTAGGTCTCCTTGGGGGTGTCTCCTCCCCTGGTTAGAGCATCTCTGAGGAGTTTGGGATCAGGGTTCCTCTCCATGAGGGTTTTGTGCTAGATGAGAGTCAGGTGGGATCAGAATGGCTTTCCCAGTAGGAATCTTCTGGTTTGGGGTTGAGCAGGTGATTGAGGCCTGGAGCATCGAAGCTGGTTGCAGGGGGGCTATCCCAGGAGGATAGGTTCCTGAGCTATCCAGAGGCCTGGGTCCCTGGATGTGAAGGCCTTGAACCTTTACGTGGGGTAGGATGGTTTGTACATGCCTAAGAGTTGAGATTTGGGGGCTGTATTGGAGGTCTGCCCCAATGGGAGGAGGTGGGTCTGTATCCCAAAATGTGAGGCTCTGAGAAGTCTCAAAACTGTTGAAAGATAGATGTACGTTCCAGAATTGAGGCCTGAGAGCTGTTTAAAGGGGGGCTATGCTCTGTGTTCTAGGCTTGCAGTCTTTGTTTGGGTATCTGTATTAGCTACAAAGCCTCTAGGCTACTTGTGGGTTTCTTGGCCCCAGGGTGAGGTGATGGAGCTGGTGTGAGGAGATCTATATCCGTAGTGTGAGGTCTTTGAGATATTTGGGTTCTGTATCTGCAGGGCCGTGGGCTGCATCCTGGGGGAGCTGTTGAATGGGTCCCCCCTTTTCCCAGGGGAGAATGACATCGAGCAGCTTTGCTGTGTGCTTCGCATCTTGGGCACCCCCAGCCCTCAAGTCTGGCTGGTTTGCAGGGGCCTATGGTGGGGAGGGGTGGGGCAGGTGTCCTTTGGAGCCCCCAACAGCTACTGATTCCCCTGCCCCGCACCTTCTCTCCCATGGCCCCACACCTCCTTGACCTCCTGTCCTGGCTCAGTGTGGGGACTCTTCCCTCCTTGTCCTGCTGGAGATAGGGTGGCCAGGTCCCATCCCCTGTCCCTTCACCCTGTTGCTCTGCCCTGAACCTTTCCACCTGCCCCCAGCACACATGCAGTCCTTACTGAACTGGGCATGGAGTGGGTACCCGAGGGGTGCAGGAAGGACTGAGGGACCGAGTGAGTGCGTGAGGACATGAGTGACGTGGTGCAAGAGCAGGGGTCCTTGGATGGGGAAGCAGTGAGTGAGTGGGAGCAGATGGGCCCTGAGGGGCTGAGGGGGCTGGTGGGCCAGGTACCAGCCCTGATGGGCTCCTTCTCCTATAGGAGATCACGGAGCTGCCTGACTACAACAAGATCTCCTTCAAGGAGCAGGCACCTGTGCCGTTGGAGGAGGTGCTGCCCGATGCCTCTCCCCAGGCCTTGGACCTGCTGGGGCGGTTCCTCCTCTACCCTCCACGCCAGCGCATTTCAGCCTCCCAGGTAGGGCGACACCCATTGCCCTGGCCCTCTTCATTGGTGCCAGTGTGACCAGAACCCCCAGAGCCAGGGGTAGAAGAGTGCAGAGCAGGTGTGCCTGTCCTGAGCAGACCCCAGAGGGGCTGGCCCATTGGAAGGGCATGCCCACCTTGCAGAAGAGCATATCTCTGGGTTATTGGTGACTCGCTTCTTCGTCCCTTCATTCCTTCAGTAAGTATTTACTCAGCATCTGGCAGGTGCCTGGCATTGTCCTGGGCTCTGATCCGTGAACAGTCATGGCTCATCCCTGTGGGGTCTTCCCCTGTGGTGAGGCAGGGCAGCCAGGCTGTGGGAGCTGAGGGGAAGGATGTTGGGACTGACACTGGGGTCACACAAGGCTTCCTGGAGGAGGGCAGGTTTAAGCACAGGGAGCTGTTTTCCAAAGAGAAATGATGAGCAGAGGCCTGGAGAGGAGGACCAAGGAGGGGTTGGGCTGTGGCTGGAGGACAGGGAGGAAGGTGAGGACCTCGGGCTGATGGCCGATGGTGTCAGAGCCTCTGTCAGGTGTACCTGTTTGTAAGGCCTCATCGCACCGTACCCTCCCTGCTCTGGGCGTTAGCAGTGTGTGTTTATGCAGGCCCGGGTGAGTTCCCACGTCAGCAGCGCCTACAGAGTGTACTGAGACCAGCTGACCACTTCTCAGCCCTCTGCTGCTGCCCCGAGTCTAAGCCACCTCCACAGCCGCCTGTCATTGCCTCCCAGAGTCGGCTTCTCTTCCTGCCCGTTCAGTCTCTCCACCTGGCAGAGAGAGGGACCCTGTCCAGGCAGGCCGTCACGCCCTCCCCTGCAGAGCCCTCCAGGGGTGCCCTCTCAGAGGAGAAGCCCAGGTCCTAGGGGCCCACAGGCGTCACACACTTGGGGGCTGTCACCTCTGTGACCCTGCCAGCTCCATTCCCCTTTCTCACTGCCCTCGGGCCCCAGGGCCCCCTCCACGTCCTGGGGTCTGTGCACTTCTGCCCCTCGGCCTCACCTGTGCACCTTTCAGGTCTCTGCTGGAGCACCACCTCCCGGGGCCTCCCCTCACCATGCTTCAGGCCTACAGCCTCTGCGGTATTCCTCGGCCCCCTCTTACTGTCTCTTCCCTGCAGTGCTTGTCACCTGATGCACTGAGTTCTTACTTCTTTATCTTGTTTATTGCCCCCACCCCTGACCACGTGGAAAACTTGAAAGCAGAGCCTTTGTTCTGTTTACTGCTACATCCCCGTCTCTGGGGCAGTGCTCAGACGGTGAGCACTCAGGGAATGGAGTCAGCTGAGCAGATGAGCTGATGAAGGAAAGAGCCTCTTCAGGGCAATGTTCACATACCCTCCTTGGAGGGAAGTGAGCTGAAGCTGGGACAGGGAGGTGACAGGTTTCCTTTTGCTGTCCCTTGCTTGCTACCCTCAGGCCCTCCTGCACCAGTACTTCTTCACAGCTCCTCTGCCCGCCCACCCCTCGGAGCTGCCGATTCCCCAGCGACCAGGGGGACCTGCCCCCAAGGCCCACCCAGGGCCCCCCCACATCCATGACTTCCATGTGGACCGGCCTCTCGAGGAGTCACTGTTGAACCCGGAGCTGATTCGGCCCTTCATCCTGGAGGGCTGAGATGCTGAGATGCTGGGCCAGGCCTCACTGGTGTGCCCCCAACCCCGGACAGCTCAGGTCTCCTGTTCCTCTGCTCCAGCCTGATTCAGCCACAGCAGGCCTACTCCATTCCTGGTCCTGTTCCCAGCCGGGCGATGAGGACATCCAGCTCCAGCAGAGGGGACCCGCTGCCCGTGCTGTCGGCCTCCCACCTGGGTGCTGCAGACGGATCCATCAGAAGGAGGCCGTGCATCCCTCTGCCATGTCTGCCATGGTGCTGGTTCCCTAGTGGCTGCCTTCCTGGTCAGGGGTGTTCCTAGGGGAGCCCTGAGTGTAAGATGTCCTCATGTCGGAAACCCAAGTAGGAAAGGTTTGGAAAGGAAAGTTTGGTTTGATTTTGTTCCCAGACATTAAACACTAGTTCAGTTTTGAGGTTTATTATTAAAGGCCTAAGTAGCTCTGCCTGGTGTATACCCCTTTTCTGTTCCTATTGAAGGAGATGGCTGAGGTGACGTACCTCCTGGCCCTTGCTCTTCTGTGGTCACTGGGAAAGTGTCCCCATTCATGACGACTTTAGTCTCGGGGCCTTCTGGTTGCTTCATGTGATGGAGCTCCCACAGAGAGGTGAGGTGGCAGAAATGAAGGCCCAGGGATGGCTCGAGTTGGGGACCCAATACGTGACCCTCCACACCTCAAGCTGGTTTACTAACATCTCCCTCAGGATGAGGGTGAGCCAGGGCCACACAGGCTACAACCCTACTCAGAGATGCCGGGCAAATAAGGAGACAGACTCCTCTGTTAATTCAGTAAATCCCAGTACAGTCTGAACTGGCTCTTGTTTTTCTTATTTAATAATTTGGTAAGCTGATTGTAAAATGTGGAAATGAAAGAGTTGAGAGGAGGAGGCAGAAACAGAAGCAGAAGGAAAGGAGGAAGACCATCAAAGAATGTACCCCAGGCTATACTAAACAGGACCGTGCGGTACTGGTTCACAGATAGATAAATGAGATAAATTGATTCTTAGCAATCTTTTATTCTTGAAGTATTCGTTTTGTGCTTCAATATTTTATTCTTAACATATTCATTTTGTGGATAAACTTCTGTAAGCACTGGGGTCACAGAGGTGACTGGCACTGCCACAGTCACTGTTCTCCAAGCTCTTAGAGGGCAAAGCACAGTAAAGTCCAGCTGTTGCTTTCAGGGAAAAGTCTGAGTGTCTCATGTCTTTAAAGATGTTTTAAGGATCTGGTCGCTGCCTGTTGGTCCGGCCACACCTGTAGACTCTAAGCTTCAGTCTAGCTCAGTTTCTGATTTATCTGACCTCCACATGAATGTGAGTTTGTCCCTAACCACTGACCCTTAGCTAGTTCTACTCACAAAGATCCTAACCTTACCCCACCCTGCAATGACCCTCACCTTGACCTTGAGCCTTACACTGACCCTGACACTCAACCTAAATCTGACACTTAACCTGATCCTATCACCCTGACCCCAACATACACACCCACTGTCACCCTCATTGAGTTCTTTGCCAATCTCTTCCCCACCCATACCTGGCTTTGATCTTGGCATTGACTCCGACCTCGCTCTGCCTAGAACTTAACCTTGTCCATGAACTTGGCCCTCATCCTCATCTTAACACTGACCCTCTCATGGACATTCATCTTACTTTGATGTTCATAATGCCAACCATTAACGTGTCCCTCACACGCACCCTGGTCCTGACATATTCTTGACAATGACAGCTTCTCTCACACTGATCAGGACTCAGAACACTATCATGAATAAGACACCACCCTCAATCTGATCCCGACGGTCAACTTCACTTTGCCCCTAGACTCGATCTTCACCTTGACAAGGACCGTCATACTGACCCACCCTGCCCTTGAACTTGAGCCTTGACGCCGAACTACACTGTACACTCAAGCTGAAACTGAAACGAGTCTGTATGCCAAGCCTGACCGTGTCCCTGACGCTGATGTTGACCTAGAATTCAGTTTCACCTTGACCTGGGTCCTCATCCTAACCCTGAGCCCCACACAGAACCTGGACTCACACTTCGTGGCTGTCACCACTGACACCTGAATCCCATCATGAAATTGAACCTGACCTAGACCCTGACCCTGACCATTGATCTTCATTATTATGGTGACCTTCGTCCTCAGCTTAATCACCTTGACCCAGTGTCACATTGAACTTAGCCTTGAACTTGACCTTGACTGTGAATCAAACTCTGACCCTCTGTGACAGGCAGAATAATGTCCCGCCAAAGATGCCCACGTCCTAGCCTGTAAGTACTTTGCCTTGCACACAGAAGGGACTTTGCAGATGTGATTGAGGGTGCAGACTTTGAGTTGGAAAGAATATCCTGAATTATGCAGATTGGGCCAAAATAACAGGCTGAGGGAGGGAGAGGTGGAGGAGGAGGAGGGTGGCAGAGGAGGACTTAATTCCTTCCAGTAGCAATAGAAAAGGAACCCCAACTTGACATAATTGACCTTGAACTTCACCCTGTCCCTGACATACGTTAATCTTGACCCTGAACCTGACACTGACCCTAATCCTGAACATCACCCTCACCCTCACCCTGACACTGAATCCTTGACTGAGAACTGGAATGATCACTGTCAACCTGAATCCAGCTTTCAGTCTTACTTTCACCTTGATGATAACCATCATACTTACCCTGACATTCATTCTCTCACTGATCCTCTAATGGATTCTTAACCATGCCCTGACCTCGACTCTCACATTGACCTTGACCTTGATCTTGATCTCGAACCTAACCCTGGACCTAAAATTTCCCTCGCACTGATCTTGTCCTTGAACCTGATTATGACACCATGGCCTTGAACATTCTTTTATCTTGACCCTTAACCTGAGAGAGAAATTTACCCTGACCTGAATACTCACTCTCTGGTTCTAGTCTTTATCACTCTGTCCCTGATCTTACCCTCATCCTGACCCTGACCTGCTGACAATGAACTTGATCACAATCCTCACCCTCACACTATGGCATGATTTTGGCAAGGGCCACAGTCAAGTCTAGAGTGAGGTCCAGGGTCAGGACCAAGGCTAGGCTGAAAGCCAGGGCAGAGGCCATGGCAAAGGAGGCACCAGGTTTAGGGCCAGGTCTTGGGGGTCAGTCCAGTGCCAGGGCAAGAGAGGCTGAGGGTCACTGTGAAGGCGATTGTGAAGGTGAGGGTCAGGGCCAGGGCGAAGTTCCGGGTGAATGTGTTAGGGTGTGTCAGGGTTAGGTGAGAGTAGGAACAGGGTAAGGTAGATGTCAGATGCTAATGAGGTCAAGGATAATGATTAGGGCGAGGCTGAAGAAGGGCCAGCACCAGCGCAAGGCTCAAGATGTGCGGAGTTCAGGGGTACCACAAGGTCTAGTGTGAGGGTCAGCGCAAAGGCAAAGGTTAGAGCGAGGATGAATGTCAGTATAATGGGGTGGGCGAGGGTCTGGGCTGGTGTCAGGGCAAGGGCGAGGGCCAAGAGACAGCTGGAGCGCTGTCACCGTGGAGCGGCTGCGCGGAGTCGGGGCGAAGGCGGGCCGGGGCTGAGCTGGGCGGGTGGGCAGGGCGGAGGCGCAGCGAAGGCGGGGCGGGGGCGCGGTGGGCAGGGCGGGGCTGAGCCGGCGGGCAGGGCGGGGCTGGGCCGGCGGGCAGGGCGGGGCTGGGCCGGCGGGCAGGGCGGGGCTGGGCCGGCGGGCAGGGCGGGGCTGGGCCGGCAGGGCGGAGGCGCAGCGAAGGCGGGGCGACACTGAGCGGCCGCCGGGGCAGGCGCCATGGAGCCGCAGCTGGGCTCGCACGAGCTGCTGCACGTCTTCTCCTTCTTGGAGGCTCGAGACTTGCTCTGCGCCGCCCAGGTGGACAAGGTAGCACGTCCTGGCCCGGGCGGGAGGCCGCGCCGGGTTCGTAGTCGCTGGCTTGGCCACGGCCCGCCCCTCCCCTCAGGACCTCGGTTTCCCAAATCTGGGAGGGGGCGTCGGGTGGCCGTGAATCCGTGATCCGCGGAGGACCCTCGTGGCCCTCCTGGGTGGTGACCTCGGTGGTCTTTGGAGGGTCGCTCTGAAAGCCTATTCTCTCTCCGTCCCAACGTCTATCTGTGCTTCCGGACCTCCTGCGTGGTTGGCCTGCGCTGGGCGCCTGTGTATAGGATTTACCTCTAAAGATTGGTTTAGGGATCCCACCTCTTATGGAATATTCTGGAATTTCCCCTCTGGGGCCTTCCTGGAAAGCCACGCGCTCTCCGTGAGGGGAACCTCCCCCTGCAGACTCAGGGCTGTTCATTCCCAGCCAAACTCCCTAGTGCCTGTTGAAGTGCATCAGTCTGATCTGTGCTTCCCGGGGTTACAAGTGTTCCGAGTTCTTTCTCCTCGACTGTAATGAAATGATGGTATAGCGTATCTGTTTAATATCTGCCCCCTCCCCATAGCCCCACTCATTCCTATGAGCAGGGAATTTGTCATCACTGTGTAATCACCGTGTGTATACCCCTAGTGTATGGCTTGACATTTAGTGTACTCTCAGTAAGTTGAGTAAATTAGATTTCTTTAATTTTAAAATACATTACTACATCATTTTACAAGAAGACTAATAAACAGACCCTGACCTGAATTCTGTAATTATAATTTTAAGTGTATCAAGTGAAACACAGGGTTGTTATTCCCATTTTTACCAGTCAGGAAAGTATCATATAGTGAGTGCACTGGCGAAGGTCCCCCCGCAGAGTGTGAAAGGGAGGTGCCTTTTACTCTTTGACAGCACCAACTTCTCCAGGTTCTAGTTTCCCAATTAAGTAAAATGAGGTCAATAAACCCTGCCTCACAGGGTCCTCCCGAAGACCAGGATCTTACACAGCGATCCACAAAGGTGGGTAGCACTTACTGTGCAAGTTATATTACATGTTGTGATTCTATATTAGGGAAGTAAGAAGCTCTCAGTTGAGTTTTGAACTGGGAACTACAGGAAAGGAGAACACATAAATCTTACCCATTTTGATTATTGCAAAATGTGAACTTTACATTCCTACCAGCCAAAAAGACTTCTGAAGGGCTGAGAAACTTTGATGCTGGCTGAGTGAGGGCTGTGGAAGTGAGAACCTGGGCTCAAAGGGGATGGGGGTTATTTCTCACAGGGCTCGGACAGCCGCACATCTGGATGGGACCCTCGGTGGGCCTGATCTGGGCCACAGAAGGCTCCTGAGTGGTTTCCACTGAAGCCGTAGAGGCTCCAGAATCCAGGGTGGCCCAGCTGGAGAGGCCAGGAAGTTCCAGGATTCGAGTGTGGGCCTGAGGGAGTAGGAGACATGACACTCTGATCCTTTCCCAGGGCCATCCTGAGCCTCTTCCAGACACTTCTGCAGAGAGCAGTTTGTGGGAATGGGGCCTATGCGCCCTCCCCTAGGCAGCAATTCCATTCCACCATCTTGGCATCTCTGGGACATCCCTTTAGCCTTACTATGTGCCTTAATTTACTGCATTGCAGCAGCCGCCTTACAGGCCCTGCTGCTCAGCCCTCATTTCCAGTTGTTTCTTCTCATAGCACCCAGTGATCTTCCTGAAACAGTATGACTCGGCACTCTGCCGTTCACGGTTCCCAAGTGACTTCTCACTGCTTTTGCCCCTGTGACTTCCCAGAGTTGGTCTAAGCCTGCCTCCAGCTCCTTTCCCTGTGCTCTGGTTAGGACAACTTCCCCATCCTCTTTTTCATACTTCTGAGTCTTTGCCCAGGTGGGTCTGTGTCTCTCTGAAATGGTTCCACCATTTTTCTTAGAGGATAACTATTGATCCTTCAGGAGCTGATCAGTAATTACTTCCAAACCCGTTGGCCCCAGCTGAGCTGGTCATTCTCTCCTTTCTCAGTTATTACTTGTTGGATTGTCTGAGTATGTCTCTAATTCCCCCGGGTGAGTGTTCTTGAGTGCAGGCACTGGGTCTGAGTTCGAGCTGTGTTCCTTCTGCAGGGGCTGGCAGGCTGGGCACTAACTGTGTGTTGACTGACCAAATACTGTCTCTCCCCTCTCTTGTTCTAGGTCTGGAATGAAGTTGCAAGGACCCAAGAACTGTGGAGGTGAGTGAAGGAAGAGCCACGCCTGATCAGGAGAATGCCCCTCAAAGGAGAAAGGGGTACATTTTTCAGCACTCGCTGTGTTTCTGTTGAGTAGAGGCAGGAAGGGACAATCCACAGTCCCTCCCAGCAGGAAACTCCTCCTTAGTTGGGGGTGTAAGACTTTTTAAAATAGTATATTGAAATATAAGAGATTATATTAATCAAGTGGAGGTTGATATAAGGCAGGGGTACCAAACTCGGGCAGACGTGTACAGCAAATTGAATGTAGCTGGCTGATAGACAAATCAATAGGCAAATAAACCACTTTGATTTTCATCTTTGGTGTAACAGCATAGCTATATAAGCATGTTTGATGTTAGAACTTAAAAAAAATTCAAAAGAAAGTTGAAAAAATATTTTAATCATTAAATTATTAAAATTTTCTTTTCTGTTTATTCCTCCTTTGGAAGCTGACATCTGTATGTTTTGTTTTGTTTTGGTTTTGTAGGGGGCAGGTATTCAGGCTTATTTATTTATTTTTTTAATAGAGATCCTGGGGATTGAACCTAGGACCTCGTGCATGCTAAGTATGTGCTCTATATCTGTTCCCCAACCAACATCTTTTCTTTTATCCCAAGATACAAGTGTCAGATCTACCTCTTGCTGCATATGGGACAGACCATATACCCTTGACTGTCAACTAGGAGTTAAATGTCGTTTTAGTGGCTCATGATGGGAAACAGCTGTTCACATGAAGTTTCCTCCAAAAATGGAGGGAATCTTTGCTTGACGGTTTTTATTTTTAGGATAACTGTGCGTTGATGTATTTGAGAATTCTGGAATGCCAATGTTGCCATATTTAGTTTTCAGGATCATCTAGCATTGTTCTGTTTGTTGCCTTTTATTCATTTTTGTTGCTAATATTAATTAGAAAAATGATGTTAATCTCTAGTCGGTTTTGAAGTCAGAGGACTTCTAGATTTCAGTCTGTACAATTTGGGGAATGTACTCTAGATAGAACATTCATTTCTGGAAACTGATTTTTCTGGGGATAAGTGGACAAGCGTATGTCTTGCCAAATGTGATTCTCAAAGACACTGTGTTACTGAAATAAATGAATTGACTCAAGATTGGTGTAACTATTTGTTGAAGCCCTTGCTGAGCAATGCTTACATGTTGAAATGGATAGGATGCCAACCCCAAACCCTTGTCTTTGTTTTCATCTTTACAGATAAGCCGGGGTAGGAATTTCCATTTGACTAGCACAAGTAAATATATTTCTTTCAGGAGTTCCAAAACATCTCCTCCGCAGCTTGTCCTGACCTCCCCAAGTATAACACGTATGTTATAACGTGTATGACCATGTGTAACATGTATGTTATAACGTGTACTACCACGTGTAAAATGTATGACCATGCATGTAACTCCAAGTTCCTTGAGCAGATTGTTCAGCTGTCTGCAAGCCAAATCACGAACGGGTTTTTTGGTTCATTACTATTTTGTGGCTTTTGGTGCTAAGCTTTCTCTTTTTTAGCATAAAGTCATCCCTTGGGATGGTATCCTGGACCTATGTTCTTATTAAAACACTGGGTTTATGTTTCTGGAGCTGGGACAATGGCATTTCAGGAGCATCATCACATGCACGTGTCATTTCTGACGCTGTGCCTGCTGAGTTCCAGACCTCAAAGCTCTCAGGCCCATAGAAATTCTTATGGACACTAAGTGAGCATGGTTAACCGGTCATATATTTTTAATCTGTACTCTATAATTCTGATTTATGAATACTGCAAGTTACTTCTGTAAATGACTCACGACCTTTAAATTCTGCCACTTCTTTAATACACTAAGCATTCAATTTTTTAAAATTATTGAAATGTAGTTGATTTACAATGTTATTTTCAGAGCAATTCAGTTATACATATATATACATATACATATATACGCATGTATTTTCCAATTCTTTTTCATTATAGCTTATTACAAGAAATTGAATATAGGTCTCTGTGCTATATAGTAGGTCCTTGTTGTTTATCTATTTCATATATAATAGTGTGTATCTGTTAATTCCAAACTCATATTTATCCCTCCCCCCCTTTCCCCTTTAGTAACAGTATGTTGGTGAGTCTATTTCTAGTTTGTAAGTAAAATTCGTAACTCTTTTTTAGATTCCACATATAAGTGATATATGATATTTGTCTTTCTCTGACTTACTTCACATAATATAATAATCTCTAGGTCTGTCCATGTTGCTGCAAATGACTTTATTTCATTTAATGGCTTAGTAATATTCCAGTGTGTGTGTGTGTGTGTGTGTGTGTGTGTGTGTGTGTACACGTACACACCATATCTTCTTTATCCATTCGTCTGTCGATGGACATTTAGGTTGTTTCCATGTCTCAACTCTTGTAAATAGTGCTGCTATGAACATTGTGGTGCATGTGTCTTTTCTAATTAGAATTTTCTCTGGATATATGCCCAGGAGTGGGATTGCTGGCTTATATGGTAAAACTATAGTTAGTTTTTTAAGGAGTCTCCATACTGTCCTCCAAAGTGGCTGCACCCATTTGCATTCCCACCAACGCTATAGGAGGGCTCTGTTTTCTCCACAGCCTCTCCAGCATTTATCATTTGTAGACTTTTTAATGATGGCTATTCTGACTGGTGTATGGTGATACCTCATTGTAATTTTGATTTGCATTTCTCTAACAATTAGTGATATGAGCATCTTTTCATGCACCCATTGGCCATCTGGATTTTTTCTTTGGAAAAATGTCTGTTTAGGTCTTCTGCCTATTTTGTGACCAGATTGTTTTTTTTTTTTTTTTCGATATTAAGTTGTATGAGCTGTTTGTATATTTTGGAAATTAGTCCCTTGTTGGTCGCATCATTTGCAAATGTTTTCTCCCATTCTGTAGGTTGTCTTTTCATTTTGTTTATGGTTTCCTTTGCTGTGCAAAAGCTTTCAAGTTTAAACAGGTCTGCCCCCCCCCTTTTTTTTTTGCTTTATATTCCATTATTCTAGGAAATTATTCCAAAAAAATATTGCTGTGATTTATGTTAAAGAGTGTTCTGCCTCTGTTTTCCTACAGGAGCTTTATAGTATCTAGTCTTGCATTTAGATCTTTAATCGATTTGGACTTTACTTTTGTGTATGATGTTAGAGAATGTTCTAATTTTATTCTTTTACATGTAGCTGTCCAGTTTTCCCAGAACCACTTATTGAAGAGATCGTCCTTTCTCCACTGTATATTCTTGCCTCCTTTGTCATAGATTAATTGACCATAAGTGTGTGGGTTTTTAGCTGGACTTTCTATCCTGTTCCATTGATCTGTGTGTCTGTTTTTGTGCCAGTACCATACTGTTTTGATTACTGTAGCTTTGTAGTATAGTCTGAAGTCAGGGAGCATGATTCCTCCAGCTCTGTTCTTTTTCAAGATTGTTTTGGCTATTTGAGGTCTTTTATTTATTTTTGTTCTAATTTTGTGAAAAATGTCATTGGTAATTTGATAGAGATTTCATTGAATCTGTAGATTGCCTTGGTTAGTATGGCCATTTTAACAATACTAATTCCTCCATTTCAAGAACATGGTATATCTTTCCACCTGTTTGTATCATCTTCAGTTTATTTCATCAGTATCTCATAGTTCTTGGAGTACAGGTTCTTTGCCTCCTTAGGTATTTTATTCTTTTTGTTGCGATGGTAAATGGGATTGTTTCCTTAGTTTCTTTTTATGCTATTTTGTTGTTAGTGTATAGAAATGCAACTGATTTCTGTATATTAATTTTGTATCTTGCAACTTTACTTAATTCATTGATGAGCTCTAGTAGTTTTCTGGTGCCATCTTTAGGATTTTCTACTTGTAGTATCATGTCATCTGCAAACAGTAACAGCTTTACTTCTTTCTTAAAAATTTGGATACCTTTTATTTCTTTTTCTTCTCTAATTACTATGGCTAGGACTCCCAAAACTATGTTGAGTAAAAGTGGCTAGAATGGTCATCCTTGTCTGGTTCCTGATCTTAGAGTAGATGCTTTCTTCTTTTCATCATTGGGTATGAGGTTAGCTGTGGGTTTGTCATATATGGCCTTTATTATGTTGAGGTATGTTCCATGTATGCCCACTTTCTGGAAAGTTTTTAATCATAGAAGCATGTTGAAATTTATTGAAGGCTTTTTCTGTATCTATTGAGATGACCATATGGTTTTTCTTCTTGAATTTGTTAATATGGTACATCACATTAATTGATTTGTAGGTACTGAAAAATCCTTGCATCCCTGGGATAAATCTCATCTGATCATGGTGTGTGATCCCCTTAATGTATTGTTGGATTTGGGTTGCTGGTATTTTGTCGAGAAGTTTAGCATCTATGTTTATCAGTGATATTGGCCTGTAATTTTCTTTTTTTGTGATAGCTTTGTCTGGTTTTGGTATCCAGGTGATGGTGGCCTTGTAGAATGAGTTTAGAAGTGTTCCTGCCTCCTCAGTTTTTTGAAATAGTTTTGGAAGTATAGGTAATAAGTCTTCTCTAAATGTTTGGTAGAATTCCCCTGTGAAGCCATCTGGTCCTGGACTTTTGTTTTTGGGGAGTTTTAAAATTACTGATTCAATTTCAGTGCTGGTAATTGTTCTGTTTATATTTTCTATTTCTTCCTGGTTCCATCTTGGCAAATTGTACCTTTCTAGGAAATTGTTCATTTCTTCTAGGTTGTCCATTTTGTTGGCATACAGTTGCTTACAGTAGTCTTATGATCCTTTGAATTTCTTTGTTGTTGGTTGTAACTTCTCCTTTTTTCATTTCTGATTTTATTAATTTGGGCCCTCTCCTTTTTTTCCTTGATGAGTCTGGCTAAAGGTTTGTCAATTGTGTTTATCTTTTCAAACAACCGGCTTTTAGTTTCATTGACCTTTTCTATTGTGTTTTGGTTTAAGCATTTAGGTTAAGCATTGGGATTTAGGTTAAGCATTTGATTTTTGGTTAGAAGTAAAACTGCAAATATTTGCTTTTGTTTAAGGTCCATAATTTCTGTTGTGTACAATAGATTGTTTTGCTATTATTTGCTATTTGTGAAAGGTTTCAGTGCCATTTGATACATCATTGTATTTCAGAGGTATATCACATACTTTATTCATATTCACAATTTGACCTTGTTGACAGTCTGTCCTTTTTCTCTTCAAATCAACTGGTTTTGTTCCTTCTGAATATTGGTCATGGGCCCTACAGATGGTTTGTTGTATGATGACCTTATATATGTAGAAATAGAATTCATTTCCATAAAGAAATGTGTCATCTCCCCTTTTCCTCAAAGCCATATTATCTTCTTGGTCTAGCTTTTAGTTTCATAATGTTTAGATTGAGATATGGGTATGAGATATTCCTCCTTCCTCTTATTACAACTAGAAGAAAATCAACAACATAAGAATAACAATATGTCACAGTTGACACTCAGCCTCATAGTCCAGCAACTAAAAGGGGTGGAAGGCCATGGTGGAGCTGAAAGCTCATTCTTTTCTGAAGGGTACAGTTCTATGTGTCCCAGACAAGTTTTGCCAGGTGGGAATTTGACTTTGGTATAGCTAGATCTTCTTTTACCTGATTTATATTTGAAATCTCTTGATTTCTAAGTGTTTGCAGCTAGTTCATGTGGGCCTTCCTATGCCGGCCAAACAAGGTAATCTGGAGGCCCATTCTGCCCACTGGCTGTGAGCATGCTACTTCTGGTAGAAGGAACAGAGTTTCAACAAGCACAGGGAAACCTTTGTCCACCACAGGCACTGGATCTTTCATAGTGTGTTAGAAGGTCACTAGTGCCTAGCACAGAGCCTGGCATGTAGGCTCAGTGAATATATAGGCTTTGAATGGAGAGAAATTCTTTGTGTTGTACTTGTTGGAACCACGGGCTGTGAGCCACTTATTTCCCACCTGGCCTCATTTTTCTCCTCTGTGAGATATGATTGCTGGACTGGAGTCCTCTGATGCTGTATCAGTTCTGGTGACTGTAAATGCCAAAAGCCTTTGTCCATGCAGCCTCCCTAACCCTCTCCTACATGTTGACTCTCCTTGTGCTTAACTCCCATGGCATCATAGGCTGTCCCTTCTGAAACTTAGCATTTCCCCCCTGAATTTTAGTTTTGCTTCTCTTCCTAACCACAAGCTGAGAGGACCCGCAGAGCAAGGGCCATGTGTCACTCACTTTGGGGCCCACAGGCTAGATGGGGATTCAGTATTCTCTGCAGTTGGATAAGCTAATGTTCTATCTTCAACAACCTTATGAGCAAGATGCTGTCATAGAACTGACAGTAGTTACATATAAGTGAAGGATGCAGACTCTTGGAAAATGGTGGGTTAATGACCTCTGAAAATTTTCTTCTCCATAAAAGCAGTGAGAAAACTGGCACAAATTGTCAAAATCAACTTTGAAAGAACTCTGGAAATTAACCAGAGACTTAACAGTAGTCTGGGAAGTGTCTACTCAAGAAAAAAGTGGCTTAATCTTGGTAAGAACAGCAAGCATTCACTAGCTCTGTTCCCTTAACACCTCTCCAGCTTTACATTGGTCTTGAATATCAGCAGCCCACAATTACAGTGAAATCAGGAACCTGACAGTCACTGGAGGGGTGAGAATGGGATTAGACATCCTTCAAAGCCTTATTCCCGGATAATTGTCATTATTTGACCTACCTGGTGTTTCCTGGAAGATCCCACGTGCAAGGTGTCTTTATTTTACCTGACTTGGAGTTCACTCAGTGTGAAAAACATTTACCTTGGGGCATTTGTCAAAACAATTACAGACAACTGGTTAAATTTTTAATCCATTTTTTAATCAGTCAGAGTTGATGAATGATAGTTAAGGCAGCAATAGGCTAACAGAATAGCTTAAAAGGAAAAGTTGGTAATGTGATGTCTTTAGGGGTTTCAAAAAGCTCCAACACATTCCTAGGAATCTAGAAGGCCACGTGCATGTGCGGTGCTGTGCACTAAGTCAGGAAAGATTGAAGAGGGCTCTAAACTCTCCCCTCTGGCTAACCTTGAGGTTCTGTGCAAACAGGAAATGAAGACTAAGGCAGGGTAGTCACCTGCCTGGCTGAGTATTGAATATATGCCCCAACATGCACATAGAGCCATTGGCAATAATGAGACTTAGTGGTTCCAGACATTTAGTAAAACTCTCTCCACTCATTAGTGAGCATTAATTTAACTGAGCATAGACTTAAGTGGCCATACATAATGAAGAATACAGACTTTGAGTTAGTTCAGAAATGTAACAAACAAACATCATAACACAAAAATAATAAGCAGGGGGATGGGGGTGGGCAGAGATCAGATTTCCAGAGTTCTGTGTCATGTTATTTAAAATGTTCAGTTTTCAACAAAAGTTATGAATCATGCATATATATATATAAACTATGGCTAATATGCAGGAAACAAAGAAAACAATAGAAGTTGTTCTAAGGAAGCCCAGGCATTGGACCTATTAGACAAAGAATTTGAATCAACTATTTTAAGTATGTCCAAAGAACTAGAGGAAACTATGTGAGAAGAAGTAAAGGGAAGTATAAGGATAATGTCTCATTGAATAGAGAATATGAATAAAGAGAAATTATTAAAAATAACTTAATAGAAATTATGAAGTAGAAAAGTACATTATCAGATTAAAAATTCAAGAACAGATTTGAGCAGGTAGAAGAATGAATCAGTGAATTTGAGTATAGGTCAATTGAAATTATTCAGTCTGAGGAGCAGATTGAATGTAAAGATGAAGAAAAATGAATAGTGCCTAAGAGACCTGTGGAACACCATCAAACCCAACAACACAAAACGGAGTTCCAGAATGAGAGGAGAAAGAAAGAAGAAGGTATTTAAAGAAATAATGGCTGAAAAATCTCCCCAATTTGATGAAAAACGTTAATTTACACATCCAAAACCTCAATGAACTGCACATAGGATAAAGTCAAGAGTCTCATATCAAAACACATTATAATCAAACTTGAAAGCCGAAGACAGAATCTCGAAAGCATCAACAGAGAAGCAACTCATCATGTACAGGACAACCCCAGTGATATTAACAGCTGATTTCTCTTAAAAAACCATGGAACCCAGAACATAGTGGGCTGATGTATTGGAAGTGTTGGAAGAAAAAGATTGTCAGCAATAATTCTGTGTCTGGAAAAATGAAAGAGAAAATTAAGACATTCCCAGACTAACAGAAGCTCTAGAATTTGTTGCTAGTAGATTTGCCCTATAAGGAATACTAAAGGAAGTCTTTCAGATTGGAGTGAATGGACATTGGACAGGAACTTGAATCCACATGAAGAAATAGCACCAGTAAAGTAACTGTATGGGCATATGTGAAAGGCAACATAAATGTACTTTTTTGTTTGTAACTCTTTTCCTCCTATTTGATTTAAAAGACAACTGCATAAGGCAATAATTATGAATCTCTGTTGGGTACATAATGTATAAAGATGTAATTTGTAGGACAATAAAAGCATAAATGAGAGGGGCAGAAAACGAAGCTATACAAGAGCAAAGTTTTTTTAATACTATTGAAATTAAGTTGATATTAAATAAAACTAGATTGCCATAAATTATAATTTTATTGGTAATGTAAAAAGCAACTACTAAGAATTCAAAGAAATACGTAGAAGAAATGGCAAGGGAATAGGACACAAGAAAATATTTAATACAAAAGAAGGCAGTAATAGAGGAATAGGAGGAGAAACGCATAGAAATACACAAAATGACACATGTAAATCCTACCTTGTCAGTAGTTACATTAAATGTATGTGGGTTAAACACTCCAATAAGAAGGCAGAGAATGGCAGAAGGGATTAAAAAAATACCCAACTTTATGCTCTCTACAGTAAATTAAAAGACAAGTTGAAAACAATAGAATGAAAAGATATATACCATGCAAACAGTAACCAAGAGAGGCTATACTAATAAAACAGACTTTAAAACAAAGAGTGTTATTAGAGAACTATAAGAATATTTTATAATAATAAACAGGACAGTCCATCAAGAAGATCTAAGATTTATAAACATGTATGTACCTAATAACAAAGCAACAAAATACATGAAAGCTGACAGAATTGAAGGGAGAAATGGACAATTCAACAATAAGAGTTGAGGCTTCAAAAAAAATGCAGATTCTTGAATTCTGGTTGCATGACCAAGGCTGCATGACCTTGAATTAGTTGTTTAACCTCTCATGTCTAGAATGGCAATCAGGACCTACTTCATGGGGTTGCTATGTAGATTGACTAGATGCACAACAAGCACCTGTGCCTGTACATGTAGTGAGCGCTTGTTCAGTGTCATCTCATCATTATGCCCACTTGACAGTGGAGGAAATTGAGGCCCATGTGGGCAAAGTGAGTTGTTCAAGCTAATAGATGGTGAAGCCAGGACTCAGAGCTAGACCTGTTGATGCCAAAACATCTTCTGTGACTCTGCCTGAGACCATGGGTCTCTTTTTCAGGCAGCTGTGTCTGAGACGCTGGTCCTCATTGAAAGCCTCCCAGATGCCCCTGGGCACACAGACGTGGAGACAGTACTATCTCTGCAGATCTGAGCTGGAGTTCCGAATGGAGTCTGGGCGGCCAGAGAAGGACTTCATCTGCAAAGCCATCGCCGGGCACAAAGGTAAGGGGTAGGGAATGTGGAGGCTGTGTGCAGTTCCCACTGCTCACTCTTCCTCTAGTCATGTCTCCTGGATCTGGTATTTCAGCCAATTAGTTAGAAAGTGCCACTTAATAAGGACATGCCCTGCTGGGTTCTATACCTGTTACGTCGTTTGATCCCTCACAGTAACCCTGTAAAGAAGATATCATGACGTCTATCTCAAAGTAGAAAGAAACAGAAACTAAGAGACTAAGAAATTGTTCACAGTTCTACAGTTGGTGGGCAGTAGGCAGTCTGGGCATGATGCCCAGACTGTAAGTCTGAAGCACTAGCTCGTCCTGTCCACTGCTGCTCCCTGAATCAGCACCTACTGTGCTCCTGAGGGAGAAAGAAGAATGGTTGTCCCACCCACCCCTCACCAAGTTGAGTGTTCACATCCCAGGTGTCCATGTGTGTGCTCAAAGCAAGTCTGTGGTCTCTTTCAGGAGAGATAGATGAGCTGGCCTACATCTCAACCAATGAATACCGATTTGATGGACAGGAGAAGTCCGTGGTGTGCACTGTGTCTTCGGATGCCACTGTGCGCGCCTGGGATCTGCAGGAGGTGAGCTGCCCAAGACGGGGCCAGGATGAGTACTGACCAGATGCAGCAGGGTCCTCAGTCTTATCCAGGCCCTTTGCCTTTATTCTCCAAACTACTGCAGCTGACTTGCAAGGTGAGGAGTGGAGCCCCATTGTAAAGATGAGAAATCTGAGCTGCAGGGGGCTCCGTCTCCATGCCGGGTCACTGTTGAAACTTGAGTTTGATTGATCACAGATGCCCTTGCCCTCCTGCTGCCCTGCTTCAGAGAGATGGGCATTTTTGTAGTGCCTGATGGAGGCTCTTTGTGCAAGAGCAGTTCTGTGGTTCCACATTGAGCTGATGCCAGCCTCTGGGTGGTTTTAGCCCAGATATGCAGCTCTTAGTCACACCACCTGCAAATCAAGTGTTATAACCTTGATAACTTGATTCATATTCCAGACTTGGTTGGTATTTATAGTTAAAAAGCTTTCCTAAGCATTTTCTCATTTGATTCTCACAGTAGCTGTCATTCACAGTGTTCATTATTATTATCATCCTAACTTCATACAAGTTTAGACTGAAACAGAGAGGGAAGGTGTCTCAGTGTTGAACCATGTGACCCCCCCGCGCATCCTGGGGCCCCGCCTGGGGCCACACGTAGACAGAATCCAACCTCCTATAATGGATCTTTTCCTGGAAAACTGTAGGTTACTTCATGTTTTCAAACACTTGGGCAAGGAAAGTCCCCTCCAGGGCCTTCCTTTATTCAACATTTGGCCTTTTGGTGAGATGGATGCTCATTTCGCCTCGCTGTTCAGGCTTCCTGGAAGTGACAGGTTCCTTTCATGGAAACCTAGTGTACAGAAAGCAGAGGGAGGACCTCCAAGCTGGGCGCCGGGACACTCCACCCAACTCTCCCTGGGTGGCTCCCTCGTCATAGACCTCTGGCTGTGACCTGTGGGCCTGCCTTCTCGTCTGTGCGGAAGCTGCATTCTCGTGCCCCTGGGCCAGCCTTGTGGGGGGTCACTGCTCAACCCAGACTTCATGGTAGGGTCCATGAGAGAGAAAGGATGTGAGGTGTGTTTGGTGGCGAGGTGCTTGGCTGCCAGTGCACGAGTGAGTCTGAAAGCCCGAGCTGGGCTCCAGCCCAAGGTTCCAGACAGATGCAGGATGACAGATCAGGCCACCTGAGGACTCCAGGAACTGGTATGGGGACCCGGAAAGGGAGGGACTCTGGGGGCACAGGGTGGGCGCCAGTGAGGGGTCTAGTGGGCAGAGCAGTTTGGGAACGAGTTTGGATAGTTATAACTTGTTTTGCTTTTGAATCGTAGGAGTGAAACATTATCAAGGCTTTTATTTAAAAGGAAAAATGGGACTAAAAGATAATTCATGCGAAGAAAAACAAAAATCACCTTCCTCCTACTTTTCTTAGGTTATTCTCCCAGAGGTAACCACTTTCTTAGTTATTTCTGGTTTTATCAATTTTTATATTTGATTACTAGATTGTTTCTTGATCTGTATGCTTCGGAGAGTATCTATTGACTGCTTTACAGAAACGCTTTTAACTGTCAGGAACCCTTTCATACTCTCTGACGGCTCTTTTTTTTTTTTTACGGTACAATTATTTGTATCATTACTCTTCCCTCCATGGTCAGTTTTTCACTTGTTTATCATGCTTTTTTCTCTTTCACATGCTTTGTTTTCCTCATATACACCACGATGTTTGACATGGTAATTTCAAGTAAAGCTCTCTGGTGACCGATTGGTGCAGGTGTCTGGTTTCTGTTTCATGGCAGTTGTGTTGCCCTGAAAGAAACCTGCCTTAGGCTGCGGACCTGAGACCATTGACAGGCTTACATTAGGGGCTCTTGGGGAAGAAGAATAATTCTGGGAGATTCCATAGTTACCAAAATGAAAAGTTCTTGACTTGAACAGAAAGAGCTTTGGGTTGGGAGATCTTTTCTTTAAAAAGCCAGATAGCAAATATTTTAGGCTTTGCAGACCATGTGGTCCTGCTGCAGCTGCTTAACCATGTCCCTGTGATGCAGAAGCAGCCGTAGACAATAAGTAACAGAGAGTGGCCGTGTTCCAATAGAGCTGTATGTATCGCCACTCCAATGTGAGTTTTGTGTAGTTTTCATGTGTCATGAAATAGCCTTTTGATTTTATTTTTAACTAAAATGCAAAAATGGGCAGTAGGCTGGGTTTAGATGCAGGCCATAGTTTCTTGAACTCCAGTGTGGCCCATTGGTTACAGTGTGGAACTGTTAGGGCTAGAACCCTCTGCACCATTCTGCCTGCCTCCCTAGCCTAAATCCCACTTGTGAGCACATCTTCGACATTATTTTATTTTTAAAAAATTCAGCCATTTGATTGGAATCATGCAGTATGTAGCTTTTTCATGGTGGTTTCTTTCACTTAGCAATATGCATTTATAAATAATACACATGACTTTTTATAGCTTAATAGCTCATTTCTTTTTTCCAGACTATTATTTAATTTAATTTCATTTTTATTGAATTATACTCAGTTTACAATGTTGTGTCAATTTCTGGTGTACAGTATAATATTTCAATCATGCAAACACATAGATATATTTGTTTTCATATTCTTTTTCATTATAGATTACTACAAGATGTTGAATATAGTTCCCTACTCTATGCAATATAAACTTGTTGTTTATCTATTTTTTATGTATTAGTTACTATCTGCAAATCTCGAACTCCCAACTTATCCCTTCCTATCCCCTTACCTCCTGGTAACCATAGATTTGTTTTCTATGTCTGTGAGTCTGCTTCTGTTTTGTAAATAAGTTCATTTGTGTCTTTTTTTTTTAAATTTTTAGATTCCAAAAATGAGTGATATGTGGTATTTTTCTTTCTCTTTCTGGCTTACTTCACTTAGAATGACAGTCTACAGGTCCATCCATGTTGCTGCAAATGGCATTATTTTATTATTTTTTATGGCTGAGTAGTATTCCACTGTATAAATATACCACAGCGTCTTTATCCAGTCATCTGTCAGTGGACATTCAGGTTGTTTCCATGTCCTGGCTATTGTAAATAGTGCTGCTATGAACATTGGGTGCATGTATCTTTCCGAATTATATCTCAGGATGTACACCCAGGATTGGTGTTGCTGGATCGTATGGTAAGTCAATTTTTAGTCTTTTGAGGCATCTCCATACTGTTTTCCATAATGGCTGCACCAAACTACATTCCCACCAACAGTGTAGGAGAGTTCCCTTTTCTCCACAGCCTCTCCAGCATTTATCGTTTGTGGACTTTTGAATGATGGCCATTCTGACTGGTGTGAGGCAATATCTCATTGTAGTTTTGATTTGAAGTTCTCTGATAATTAGTGATATTGAGCATTTTTTCATGTGCCTATTGGCCATTTGTATGTCTTCATTGGAAAGTTGCTTGTTTAGGTCTTCTGCCCATTTCAGTGTTGGGTTGTTTGGTTTTTTTCTTATTAAGTTATATGAGCTATTTATATATTCTGGAAATTAAGCCCTTGTCAGTCTCATCTTTTGCAAATATTTTCTCCCATTCCATAGGTTGTCTTTCTGTTTTGCTTATGGTTTCCTTTGCTGTGAAAAAGTTTATAAGTTTAATTAGGTCCTGTTTGTTTATTTTTGCTTTTATTTCTATTAACTGGGTAGACTGCCCTAGGAGAACATTTTGAGATTTATGTCAGATAATGTTTTGCCTATGTTTTCTTCTAAGAAGTTTATAGTGTCTTGTCTTACGTGTAAGTCTTTAATCCATTTTGAGTTTACTTTTGTGTGTGGTGTGAGGGAGTGTTCTAGCATCATTGGTTTACCTGTAGCTGTCCAGATTCCCCAACATCATTTGCTGAAGAGACTGTGTTTACTCCATTGTATGTTCTTGCCTCCTTTGTCAAGGATTAATTGACCAAAAGTTTGTGGGCTTATTTCTGAGCTCTCTATTCTGTTCCATTGATCCATGTCTGTTTTTGTATCAGTACCATGCTGTTTTCATTACTGTAGCTCTATAGTGTTGTCTGAAGTCTGGGGGGGTGTGGTTATTCCTCCAGCCTTGTTCTTTTTCTTCAGTAATACTTTGGCAATTCTGGGTCTTTTGTGATTCCATATAACTTTTAGGATTTTTGTTCTAGTTCTGTGAAAAATGTCCTGGGTGATTTGATAGGGATTGCATTAAATCTGTAGATTGCTTTGGGTAGTATGGCCATTTTAGCAATATTAATTCTTCCAATCTAAGAACATGGGATATCTTTCCATTTCTTTAAGTCATCTTTAATTTCCTTAGTGTTTTATAGTTCTTTGTGTATAAGTCTTTCACTTCCTTGGTCAGATTTATTCCTAAGTATTTTACTTTTTGGATGCAGTTTTAAAAGGGATTGTTTCTTTACTTTCCTTTTCTGATATTTCATTGTTAGTGTAAAGAAATGCCACTGAATTCTGTATGTTACTCTTGTATCCTCCTACCTTGCCAAATTCTTTTATCAGCTCTGTTAATTTTTGTGTGGAGCCTTTAGGATTTTCTATATATAGTATCATGTCATCCACATATAATAACAATTTTACCCCTTCTCTTCCAATTTGGATTTCTTTTCTTTTTCTTGTCTAATTGCTATGGCTAGGACTTCTAATACTATATTGAACAGAAGTGGCGAGAGTGGGCATCCTTGTCTTGTTCCACATTTAATGGGAAAGCTTTCAACTTTTCACCGTTGAGCATTATGCTGGCTGTAGGTTTGTCATAAATAGCTTTTATTATGTTGAGATATGTTCCTCTATACCCATTTTGGTAAGAGTTTTTATAATAAACTGGTGTTGAATTTTATCAGATGCTTTTTCTGCATCTATTGAGATGATCATGTGATTTTTGTCCTCTTGTTGATGTGGTGTATCACATTGATTTATTTGTGTATGTTGAACTATCCTTGTGTCCCTAGGATAAACCCAACTTGATTATGGTGTATGACCTTTTTTATGTGTTGTTGGATTCTGTTTGCTAATATTTTGTTGAGGTTTTTGCATCCATGTTCATCAATGATGTTGGCCTATAGTTTTCTTCTTTGGTAGTGTCTTTGTCTGGCTTTGGTATCAGGGTGACAGTGGCTGCATAGAATGAGTTTTGGAGGGTTCCCTCCTCTTCAGTCTTTTGGAAGAGTTTGAGAAGGATTGGTATGAGGTCTTCTTTGTATGTTTGATTGTGCGATTTAGTGGGTCTGCAGATGTAATTCTTGGTGTATTGGGAGAGGGTGAGCTGTGAGTCTCTCTACTCTGCCATCTTGGCACCAGCCTGAACTATGGACTTCAGTTAATAACAGTGTATCAGTGTTGGTTTATTAGTTGTAACAAATATCCCACACTAATACAAGATATTAGTAGGGGAAATTGAATGTGGGGAGAAAGGGGGCATTTGGGAACTATCTATGCTTTCTGATGAATTTCTCTGTAAACCTAAAACTGCTCCAAAAAATAACATGTATTTTTAAAATTCAGTCATACCAAATTCAAGGCAAACATTCTCATAAAACTTTTAACAACGTAAGTATGTCTAAAGTAAGATTAATAGTTTCTGTGCCCTCCCTCCATCCCTCCTAATTCTACTCGCTAATGGAGCCTTTGTTAAACATTTGGTCTGTACCCTGCTTTTATTATACAAATAAATATAAGCACATGTGTGTGTGATTATCTAGAGGTGTTTGGTTGTTAGAGTATTACTTTCTTTAATTTTTTCTTTAAGAAAAATAAGATCATATTGCACATACTTCTCTGCAAGCTGCGTTTTCATTTACTGTCTTAGTGGACATTCTTCTTGTCAGTTCATACTGTTCTTGTCTGTTCTTGTCTTTTCTTGCAGTAACTTATGCATTTTGCGTAATGTGGTTGTGTCCATTTATTTAGCAATTTCTCTCTTTATGAATGCTCAAAAATCATAAGTTTTTGCTATTATATATGCAGTGCTTATATACATATACGGACATCTTAAGAGCTTTTATTCATTGGGTACTGTTCTGTAAGTGGGGTTACTGGTCAACTTCATACACAGTTTAGATTTTAAGAAATATTGCCAGATTATGTGTTAAAAAGTTTGTAGTCGTTTATACTTCCACCCAAAATGTGTGAAAACACCAGTTTCCCATGTCTCTGCCAATGTTCCTTATAATCAGTCTGTTTTTTGCCAGTCTGATATGGAAAGTTGTTACTTCTCTGATTACTTGTAACTCAAACATGTTTCAGTATGCATATTGACCGTTTCCTCTTCTCTTCATACTCCTTTTGTCCACTTGGGGTGGAAGGGAGGCAGGTTTGTGAGTGGCCTCATGTCAGCATGTAGGAGTTCTTTACTGAGAGGGATGGCAGTATGAAAAAACATCTAATTGCTCATTTAATCTTCACGGACACCTGTGTGCCTGCTGGACAGTGGTATTTTCTCCATTTTTCAGCTGAGGGGACAGAGCGTGTGCCTTGGCCAGGCCTGGCCCATGGGGTTGCTGCTGGGCACACCATGGGGAAGGGGGTCTTCTGGGCAGGGCACCTGCAGGCATGTGACAGAAGGTGTTGACATCTGCAAGCCCCAGTTAGCTTGTCTGTAGACTGGGCTCCCTGAGGACTGAGGGGGATGCTCCCCGTGGACGCTCTTCTCTACGTGTAGCCCTGTCCCAGCCCGTGTCTCCCAGGCAGCCCCCCCCCACCCCGTGCTCTGCCACTGCTCTCCTCCATGACACACCTGTCTCCTCTGGAGGGACACCACTTCTGTGTTGTGTTCCCTACCACGCTGTGCATCCTGTGGGGAGAGGGACTGCACCGTTCATACCTGCCCATCCCTAGTGTGCACTGGGGGATGGTTGAATGAACAAAGATAGTAAGTGTTTATGAAACAAATGGGCCCTCTGTAAGTTGTGGTATTAATTTTTATTGTTACGCAGGGCACGCAGATCTGGTCAAGCCCTCTGCAGCCTGCTGCTCTGGTGAATCTGGTGACCTACCCTCGGCTGCAGCTGGTTGTCACTGTGGATGAGCGGGGCCTAATCAAAGTCTGGAAAGCAGAGGACGGGTGTGAGTGGGCCTCCTTCTCCCTGCCTACGTACTTGTCTGCCTTGGAGGCCTGTGACATTCCGGAGGGCCCCCTCCTGCTGGTGAGTGACCTGGCTTGCAGGAGCCTCTGCTGTTTCCCAGGGTCTGTGGACACTGGCACCAGACCACCACAGCGGCATCTCAAGCGAGGTGCTCTGTGTGGCAGACCAAGTGACCACATTATTCTCCCACTCAGTGCGCCCCAGCTCCTCCTTGCCTCCCCACTGTGGTTCTCACACACTGGCAGCCTGCTCCTTAGCCCCATCTCTGCAGCCCTTTGCTTTCCCTCACAGTGAGGTCCAACTCTATGGGCTGCCCACACTTTTTCCGTCCACATGCCCCTGCTTTCCTGTCTCCTGGTCTTGCTCAGAGTCTTTTGTCTCTTTGCAGTTCCTTCTCACTTTGCATCCTTTGTTCCCTGTTTTCAAGTCCCAGCAGGGGCCCCTTCAAAGAAAAACTGAGGCATGTTGGGCACAATGCAAGCGTTTGCCTGAGATGCTCAAGGCTTTCCATTGCTGGGCATCATTCTTAGGCATTGGGAGGGAGCATTTGCCCAGAAAGAAACACTGAAAGGGGGTGTGAGCTTTCAAATTGAGGAAGTGGCTGTCACCTGGAGGCAGTATCCTCCTCCTAGAGGGAAGGAGGCCTTTGAAAGTGTGAGCAAGCTGGCTTCCCAAGTATCAGGGTGAGCAGACATCCAAGAACTGTTTCCTGTGTAAACAGAACTAACGCACATGAATGTTTCCAGGAGATTTAGTAGTAACAGCCCAGATGGGAGGCAGCCCAAGTGCTTGCCACCAGGTGACTGGATTTATAAAAATGCTATATGCATGCAGCGGACTATTACTCAGCTCGGGAAAGGAACAGACTGGATGTATGTGACAACCGGGATGAAGCTCAGAAACAGGCTGAACAAAAGAAGCGAGACACAGAGGAGTGCATAGCTATCGTATGATTCCTTTTATGGGAGATCCCAGTACCAGCAGAGCCAGTCTGCAGTCAGAAAGCAGAGCAGTGGTCCCTGGGGAGGGAAGTGGGTTGGGCTGACTCTAAAGAGACTGGTAGAAGGAGGGGAGGTAATAGCTCAGTGGTAGAGCATGTGCTTAGCATGCACGTGGTCCTGGCTTCAATCCCCAGTACCTCCATCAAAAGTAAATAAATACATAAATTTTTAAATAAATAAATAAAAAGTTTTATGTAGTTCTTGTTAAATGTATTTCACAGCATTTTATTATTTGTTGCTTTTCCATTGCGACGTGAAAATATTTTCTGCTCCTTTTCTAAGTGGATACTATTTGAATAAATGAAGGCTGTTGATGCTAATTTTACATCTTGTCATCTTATTAGATTCCACGGTTTGCATTTATTTTATCATTGATTGTCTTGGGTTGTTTCAGGTACACACTGTATCATGCATAGGTAGCGATATTTACTGTTCCCAAGCCTCAGGCAGTTAGTCGTTTTCTTTTGTCTGACTGTTCTGGCTAGTACCTCCGTCACAGGTTTAACGAGCTAGCGGCACCTGGCGGCCGTTTCTCCTCTAGCTGACCACAGTAGGGTGCCGGCTTCAGGAATGTTACAAAACAGCCATCAATGCCTGTTTAAACATTGGATTTTTAAAATCAGTATTGGATGTTGAATTTTGTGAAAGGCTTTTTCAGCATATAATTACAGGATTTTTCTCCTTAGGTCAATAGTTACGGTGAAATAATGGATTTTTAAAATATTATGTGATCCATACACTTGTTTTTAATGTACTGAGGTAGTCTAAATGCTGACATCTTATTAGGTTTTTGGATCTACATGTGTGAGACCGGCCTGTGGTTTTTGTTTTGGAGTTTTCTTTATCAGGTTTACACAGAAAAGCTCTGCTTTCTTCAACCACGGAACCTGAACATTTTTCCTCCTTTTTAATTCCTTGGAACAATTTAAGCTACATTGAAATTACGTGGTTTTTAATCTTTGACATCATCTCGTGCTGGACACTGTCTGTGGGGTGGCTTCTTCTGTGTCTTCTGTGGAAACTGGTCTATCTGCTGAGATCAATTTTGATATGTTGTATTTTCCTAGAAAACTACCCATTCTATCTCGGTTTTCAATTTTTTTATGCATGCAGTCGTCTGGAATATTCTCTTGAGGTCTTTTTCTGTAAATTTCCTCTATTTGAACACTTGTTTCCTCTCTGTCGTTCCTTCTCGGAGGTACGAGCTTTCTCCCATTTATTCCATGGTTGTCTCAGCTAGTGCCTTGTCTGTTTTGTTTAATGAATCCTGCTACTGGTTTCTAGTTTTACATCACTGTAATCAGAGAATGTTGTTTGTACTACTTTCCCATAGATAATTTATTGAGTTTTTTTTTGACTCAGATGTTCAATTTTTGTAAACATCCATGTGCCCTTGCAAGGACAGTGTGTTCCCCATTACTGAGTGCAAAGGTCCAAACATAGTCATTCTTAATCATGTTTTTTAGGTCGTATGTTTGTTTACTTTTTGTCTGTTTGGCTTGTCTTAGACTGAGAGCAGTATTATTATTTTTAAATTTAATGATATATTTAATAACGATATATTGAAATACATGAGTCAATATTCATTATTAATATTGTCAATGTGTTTCACTCCATTTCTTCTCGCATCTGCTTTGTAAAGGAGATTGGGGTGTTTGGTACCTAGGTATTCCTAAGTATTATTTCTTCATTGTGAACTACAGCCTTCAGTGCGATAAAGGGTCTTTATCTTTGTTAAATTTCCTACTTTGGACCTGAGTCCTTCTCTTCTGATACCAGGATCCCTGCTCCTGCTTTCTTAGGATTTCTGTATGCCTGGCATACCCTCATGTTCCATCTTTTTTTGATCCAGTATCTTGACTGTTGATAGAGTTGTGTTTTCTTCTGTTCATCAATCTGAAAATCTTTCTATTCGAATAAGTGAATTAAGCCACTTGCATGGAACGATGTGATGCCGCCTTGCATTTTGTGTCATGTTTGGTGTGTGATGTGGCGCGTCAGGAGGCTCCTTTTTCCTCGTCTGTTTCCTTCCCGTTTTATGCATGTGCTGGGGTGTGAATGATATCTTTTGTCATTTAGGAAGGTTTGTATTTTTCTCACATGGTTTTCTTGATCTTAATGCTGTCTCCTTTTTCCTTATTCGGGCCTGTCTACTATTTCATTTGTAGTTCCTTTACTCCCATGGCAGTCAATTAGTTAATCTACTTTGAAACTTCTCCCTTCTCATTTTAAAAAATTCATTACTTCCACTTTTTTGAGAACATGCAGTATTCACACACTGTTCTTCCATTGTGTCCACCTTTTTTTTTAAGCTCCTTGATCTACAGTTTAATATATTTAATGACCACACCAGGTCTTTTGGTGGCCTTTTCTCTGTATCTTCTGGTTTGATGAAACCTAAGCAGCTCCCAAGGAAGGGCTCATGAGTGCAGTTCTTGCATGTTTAGCACTGCTTTCAGTAGCCTTCAGGGCTTGGAGGATGGCCTGGCTGGGCACTAAATCCCTGGCTCATGCCTTTTAAAAAAATTTTTGTGAAAATATTATTTCACTGTGTATGTTTCTGTTGAAAAGTCTACTTGCCACCCTTACCTCCCTTGTTAGACACTTGGACTTTTGAAATCAAAGACCTAAGGGATTTTTTGAACAATTCAAAGTCTGCTAGTTTTATTGTGACATGTCCATGGTGACATCCAAAGTCAACTTTCCCAGGAACATATGTCCCCTTTCAGTACGTAGATTCAGGTTTTCTTTTATTTCAAGGAAGTTTCTTTATACATGAGTTTTAAATGTTAGTCTGTTAATTATTTAACTTTTCCTCTGTGGGAACTTCATTTGTGTGTTTATTAGATCTTCTTTGCTTATCTTCTTGGATACTTTAAGATTATTTTTTAGCTCTTTTCCCCATTTTTGTTCTTGTCCATTTTCTTTCTTTAGTGTCCGTATTTGTTTAGTAGAATGTATTTTCTCTTAGGTTTATCGTCCATCTTAGTTTGTAACATAACTTTTTTTTTCAATATCTTTCCTGAATTAATTTAACTCTTATTTCACAGTTTGATTTTTTGTCCATTTTAGTTCTGAGTGTTGACTTTCTGCAAATGCTTATTTTATGAAACTTAACTCATGTTGGAGTGTGGCTACGGACGTTTCCTGGTTATTCTTTGGAGGAATAGTTCAGTCAGCTAAAATATTTGGCTTCTCACTACCTTTCTTTTCCTTCTAATGACTTTGTCCGAATGTTACCAGCCATTTTCTGTGCATTTTAAAGTTTTTTGTTTTCTTGGACATTAAGAACAGGTGTTTTTTTTTTTATAGACAATGATTGGAACAGAAAGTCCAGAATAAGTTCCATATATAAATGTCTGTGGGAAGATATCCTTTTGATACAGTAGGTGAAGGACAAGCTATTCAAGATATGGAACACTTGGCTATTAAGAAAGAAAAACTAAGCTAATCCCACATCACCCCATTTATAGAAATACATTTAGAATAATTAAAAACTAAATGTCAAAAGTAAATCTATAAAATTATCTGAGGAATGTATAAGTGGTTTTAAAAATCAGTCTGGAGCATGGAGGGTATAGCTCAAGTGGTAGAGTGCATGCTTGTCATGCGTGAGGTCCTGAGTTCAATCCCCAGTACCTCCTCTAAAAATAAACAACCCTAATTACCTCTCCTCCTACCAAAATAAAATAAATAATACAATAATAAATAAAGTATTTTTAAGAAATCAATCTGGGATGTGCAAGGCCTTGCTGGGCAAGACAAAACCTAGAATCAAGAGAAATTACACAGATTTGACTTACCTAAAATATTAAAGACACCTGAACCATGTAAAATTAAGACATGAAAAATTATGAGAAGACACTGTCTTCATTAACAAAGTATTAATATCATTATATGAAGTGTAGAAATCTAGTAGAAAAATAGGTAAATATGAGTAATCAATTCATAGAAAAAAGTACAACTGGCCAATAATATATAAAGGTGTGTGAACAGAAAAATACTGCAAGCCATATCAGTAAACAAAGAATGCTGAAGCCATCAAGTCATCAGTCACTACCCCCCCCCCCCCAGTGAAGACAAGCCTGCAGCCTGGCCTCTGCAGCCACTCACAATGGTGCACTGTGAGGGGACTCAGAATAATCAAGGACAAGATAATGGCCCTAGATAGCTAGATGCTTGTCAAATGAATGAATTCAGTGAGCCCAAATGTTTGCTTCCTCCCACAGAAAAGCACTACATTCTTTAACTTGCTATGCGTGGTTTCTTTAGATAACAAGTGATCTTTTATTGTTCCAACTACCTGGTCTTTGTTGTAAAGCTCCTATACATCCTGGCTCCTCCCCCACCTCTCCGGAGCCGTCCCTCAGAGCCACCTGAGGGGCTGTCATCCCGGCTCCAGTCCTTCCGCCAAATAAAACAGAACTCTCAACTTGTAGGCTGCGCATTCATTCAGTTGACAGGTGCGAGACCTAACTAGTAATTGAGAAAGTGACTTTGTTCTTTTTTATTTTAATTTTTTAAAATTAATTTTTGGGGGCATACTTAGGTTTATTTATTTATTTATTTTTTAATGGAGGCACTGGGGATTGAACCCAGGACCACGTGCATGCTAAGCATGCACTCTTCCACTGAGCTACACCCTCCCCTGAGAGAGGGACTTTGGAACAAGGCATTTCACCTACTGGGTGAGCAAACATTTTTAAAGATTGGTGTGATAAGTTGGAGGGGGAGAAACAGGTATTTTTCTGCATGGTAAATAAGAGGGTAGATTGAAGCTTTTTTGAAAAACTTGCTGGGTTTTTTCCTGTTAAAAGTTTTAAATGCGATACCCCTTGACCTAAAACGTCTAGTTCTGGGGCCGCTCAGGAGGAATCCCTGGCCTTGGTGCACAGAGCTTGCATGCCGGAGAGTTCATGGCAATGGTCATAGTTCGCGGTGAGCAACCTGCATTTCCGTCAGAACGAAGGAAGTAGAAAGTCGTGGGAAAACGCCCTCTGACGTGGAATGATTTCTCAGCTCCAAGGAGCGTTTTCAAAGTGAAAACAGAAAAGGCAGGTTGCAAAATACTACTTCGTCGTGACGGGGAGGAGGGGCGCCCAGGTCACACCCAGAGTCCTCCAGCGAGAAGGGAGAGGGTTGACTCTGAAGACTTCCTTGTTTGAATGTATTCATCCTTGCTTGTATCTTTGAAAAAGTATTTTAAACCGTTTATTTAAAAATAACCTTCCTGGCGCCCCAGCGAGGAGGCAGGTAAGCAGGGGCCTCCCACCCCTTGGGCGAGGACACAGGTGCTCACCGCAGCCTCTGCTTGCAGGCGGCCTGCGCTGAGGGGGCGCTCTACACACTGACGGTGCCCCCGCTGCAGCTGCTCTCCAGGGTGAGCGTGTTTCCCAGCAACCCCAGTCTGCTCTGCTCTCCTGACCGGCAGTGGGTGTTTGCATCCACCCAGAACTCAGACCTGGGCCCAAAGGTCAGTGGTGGGCTGTGTCCCTTGCCTCAGGGCCCTGGCTTTGTGCACGCAGGGTGGTGGATCCCATGCCCTAGGCTTGTGGGGTGCATTTTGGGGTTAGCTTCTCATGTAGGACCAAGCCCCACAGCCCGAGAGGAGGAGGACAGTGGGTCATCGGTGGCTGTTCACAGAAGTGATGGCCTTCTCAGGGCCACCAGCTGAGTTGACGGGCATCCGGAGCCTCTGCTCTTTCCAGTTGCCCCAGGCTGGAAGGGGCCAGCTGCTCGGCTGGAGAGGGCAGTGTTCAGCTTGGAAGGGGTTTGAGGCCTTAAGGACTTCCTGGTGGAGATGCTCATGAGATATCTGATGGCCTGAGGACAGGCTTGGACAAAAGTGACGAAGAGAGTGTCCAGGTCAGGCATGGAGGAGATGCTGCCAGAGTGGGGACAAGTGTCGCTATTTGGAGGCCCGCACACAGCTGGCCTGTGTGAGAGGCTGCCTCTGCCAACAGTTCATGGGCTCAGAGATGTTCAGTCTGAGTTCCAGGGCCTGAACTGGAAAGTCAGACCAGAGTGAAAAGCAGGCAGCTGGAGAGGGTCTTGTGACATGCTGGGGTGGTGGACAGGGAAGGACAGAGAAAGAGACAGTGGCAGCAGAGCAGGACAGAACCGGCAGTGCTGGGACCTGGAAGCCAGGGGAGGCCCCTGGTTGGGGAGGGCGACCAGAGGAGAGAGGCCCCGGGATTGGTGGGCAGCAACAAAGCAGTTGCAGGGACTGAGAAGGGGGCATCTGGAGGTAGACTGCAAGGAGACAGGAACAGGATATAGAGGAGGATGCTGGAGGCAAAAGCAAGATGGCGACATGCAGCTGCTCAAACACAGAAAATCTCTGTGTTTGATTCATCCATCACACCAACCTCACTGGGACTGGTGTGCCAAGATGTTTCCCGCAGGGCCAGACATGGGCTGGGAGTAACCTTGCTCCCCTGGCAACAGTGCGGTCAGGAAGAGAGGGTCCACAGGTGGCACGGGCCACCCTGTGAGACCCAGTCAGGCCACGGAGGGTGCGGGTCTGAGGGGAGGGCTCTCAGAGTGCTCCTGGCCTGGAGGAGCCCCTCCCTCACTAGTGGTGAGACCGTGCAGCGGCGTTTCTCCAGGTGTTCCACACTCTGTCCTTGCTGTGTCCATCGGAAGACGAGCCTCCTGTCTACACCACTCTCCCCATCGGGCTGACCTCCAGAGCCTGCTGGGCGCCTGCCGAGGCAGCCAGGCTAATGGTGATGCACAGAAATGACAATGGCATGCAGTTGGTGGTCACCACCTATGAACTAGAGGCCAAGAAGACCAGGAATAGAGTGGACATTTTGGGTAAGGATCCCCATATCAAGACTGTCACTACCACTGCTTTATGAAGCTTCAAGCACAGATTTCGCATGTTTCCTTTGGAGCGCCTCTTCTTTTCTATGATTCAGTGACTCATAGTGACCCAACAGATGTCCTGCTGTTGGGATTTTACACACTGGTTGAGTGGTTGAGCACTTGCCATGTGTTGGGCCCTTTGCGTGGCCCTGGATTCAGATGTGAGCTACTGACTACTTTTCTCCCCCAACTGGTCTTTCTGCTTCCATTCATCCCTACCTGTCTTTTCATAACTCTGTCAAAGTCACTGTTCTCAGCATTGAGTACACACAGATAAATCAAAGCCACAACTATCTCTTCCCTAAGGAGCTCTTAGTCCAGTAGAATACTAAGACCTACATCCTTCTCCTTTCCTGCCTCCTCTATTTCCCAAACCTCATGTAATCCTTATAGGCCTTTCCTATGGTCCTGAATATTTTTCCTTTTGTATTGTGTTCATTTGTTTTCATGTCCTCATTTGACCATAAATTTTACTCTGAGCTTTCTGGCAGCCGAGGAAAAAAGAGAAACAAGATGTGTAATATAATCCCTTGTCTGCTATAAGCAAGTGCAGGAATTTTTCAAAAGAAGTAATTTTATTTTCCTGGTGCTAAACTCCATAAGGAAATGATCAAATTAATTTTTTTGCAAGTGTAAAAGACAGTATCTTCAACAGTAGTTTTTGGCAGATGTCATAAACATTGTAGTTCTCATGGGGCCATCTCCTACGTCACCCTGTCAGATGGGGAAGGGTAGAGAGCAGGGTAGAAGCCTCACCCCTGCGCAGTACTGTGTGGCAGATACACCCACTGCCACATATGTGTCGCCTTGACTCTTTATAAGGCCCCCGGAAGCCATCATGCTCAGTATATTAGAGCTGATGACTGGGTGACTTACGGGAGTGAGTGCTTGAGTCAGGATTGGATGCAAGTATAACCACGAAGCCATTGCTCTTCACATTGCACCACATCATCTTAGGCATGTCTATTCCAGACCTCCAGCTGCTACTAAGATGTGACAGTCTGTGTGTTTTTTATTTCAAAAAGTACAGCAGATCGCAAGTTTCTTCCTGCCAGACACCATGATGCCTCCTCAGCTCATGAAGAGCCATGGCTCTCAGGTGATCCTGCTGGTTTCGGGGTCGGAGCTGGTGCTCTTCACCATACACGGCCTGCAGCTGGCAGCCTTTCAGGACCACCAGAGGCCCATCACGTCCCTGTGGGTGGTGAGTGTGGTGCCCTGCCTGCCTGCGTCATGGCCCTGGGCCTCAGGGCCCACATCCCTGCCTCACTTGGTTTTTCATTTCAAGGGCCAGACTCGAGTCATCACCTCCTCCTTTGACCTCTCCTTGCGAGTCTACCTGTGGAGCAAGGACAATAAACATCCTGTCCTCAAGAGCTGCTATCATTTGCTTGGTGGGTCTCACAGATGGGCCAGGTAATAGCTTCTGATTTTTTTAAAACTTTACCTATAAAGTGGCCTCTCCTGGCCTCCGCACAGTATGCGGTACCATTGGAAAGGATGTGAACGGGACTTGGGGTCTTAGCTCAGCCTGCCCCACACTGGCTGGGAACCTGAGGCAAATTGCTGGTCAGATTCTGTTTCCTTCTCTGTTAAAAAAGAAAAAAAAAGATACTGTCCATCATCTACATTATCTCCTTCAATGTGCAAAACCGCCACCTGCCGTTACTGTCACCCACGTTTTTACAGATGAAACTGGCTTAGAGAGGTGGCTGTTTCGCCCAAAGTCCCACAGGGATGCACAGTGGAGCCCAGCCCTGCAGCCTGGCTTTTACCCTCCCTCCGTAACCCACACGTTCCCAGATCCATCTACCAGACCCAGATGGCCGTGGCGGTCAGTGGGGGCGATATTGTAAAAGTCGGGGGAGATTGAGATTTTGTGTTGTGGCTTAGAATTAGAATTTGGGGGTGGCTTTTGTTTTCTCTTGTCAGAGTGAGTCCTGCAAAGTGGACAGGGCTTCACAGATTTATGTTCTGTCTCAGCTGCTTATGCTGAGATCACTGACCTCGTAGCTGCCACCTACTTGCCACGAGGTAGGAGGTGCGTGCAACCTCCTGTGACAAACATCTCACAATATTAAATGAAAAAAATTAGTGCCCCAAACCAATCATTATTTAAAATTCAAGATTTCTGCAACAAACCTGCCTAGTTTCAGAGTTTGAGAGCCATGCCGCTCCATGCCCACACGGCAAGCGGTGAAGTGTTGTATTTTTGCTGTGTAACACACGGTATGTTACTGCACTCGGGAGGGGGGCCTCGCTCTGCTGTGTCTGCACTTGGCCACAGGCCGGCCTTAGCGAAGCGGGCCCCTCAGGCAGGCGGAGGTCCTCGTTGTACGCCCCGCAGTCATGACTCCTCAGTGACGACTTCCTCCCTCCAGTGGCAGGACAGCCTCCCTCTTCTCAGGGAGACGCACCTACAGACACGTTGTTGCTACTGGAAAGAGGCCGCGGGGGAGGTCGCCAGAGCCTTGGCCAAGTCACCCTTCAGGGGTTTGTGTTCTGATGTTGGCCTCAAAGATGGGCTTTTTTCCCTTTTCTTTTTGACGTGTATCTTTAAAGAATTCTCTACATCATTCCTGAATGGTTAGAACATCTTTCCTGTGAAATAACACTGTTCTCAACGTAGCAAGCAAGTGGCACTTTTAGAAACTTCTCTTTTACATGTGTTTTTAAACACTGCGTGACATGCATTGCACAGACTGAAACACATTCATTCACTGAAATCATACACACTGTGGTGAGCAGATAGCCCAGTTAGAAACTGCTTTTTCACATGTGGTTTTAAACTGTGCTGCCTGCATTAGAGAGTGGTAAACACATCCTTTCACTGAAATGACACCATTCTTAATGTGAGTAGCGCATTTAGAAACATCTTCTGAAAAAATGTACGTTAATCAGGACACTGGAATGGATTACAGCCTTGAATTGTGCCCTTTCCTAATTCATAACACATTCCCCCAGAAATCTGTAATTGACTGAGTGGTAACTTCCCCTTGGGAACTTCATTTGGCATCAGAAACCCAGCAGTCTTGCTCCATACTGTTGTTCCCCACATGGTGGACTGCATTTTGTCTCTCTTTTCCAGCACCTTAGTGAATGCTGCAAGATACAATACTTTTTTTGAGTTTTTCAATTTCCTAAAACTTGCCGTCTGTGCATATGTGTTCTGATTCTCCAAAGAAAACAGGTGTGTTAAACACAAATTTAACAGCAACCTAGCAGCATCCCCCCAGGAGAGAGAAAACATACGTCTACGCAAAGACTTGTACATGAATGTTCTTAATAGCTTTAGTTAAAATACTCCAAAGCGTGAACAGTATAAATGTCCCTCAGCTGGTAACTGGGTAAGTCCACTGTGGTGCGTCCACATGGGAATGTTACTCGTCCATAAAAAGGACTGGCATATTGACACACACTCAACGTGGGTGAACCGCAAAAACATGGTGCCAGTGAAGGAAGCCAGATGTGTGAGATCATGTATCAATGATTCCATTAATACGGTGCACCTAGAAAGGGCAAGTCTGTGGGAATAGAAGGTCCATGACTGGCTGTCCAGGGCTGGGAGTGGGTGGGGATTTGCTGCAGTTGGCTGTGAGAGATCTTCTGGGATGACGGACATGTTCTTAAACTAGGTCATGGTGACAGTTACACAATTCTGCAAATGACTAAAAATCAGCTGAAGAATAAAAGATTTAAGAGGAAGTCTCCAAAGAGAAAAAGAAGACACATGCTAGTGCAGCATTCTTTGCTAACAAACCATGAACCATTGCTGTCTGACCGTGTCAGGGAGCAGCTGTTGCACTGCCTCCTGCTCAAACCCTACATAGACCAGCCAGTGCTGCAGTTTTCTGGAAACTGCCACCTTCCACTCTTGATACTAATGTCTAACTTGAACAGAACTTCAGTTGCTACTTAAAGAAACTCAGTAAGTCGGCATGGAATTTCCTCTAAGCTAAAAGATACTGCATGAAAGCCAGAGTAGCAATATTTCAGAAGCAATCTGGGCTTCCCTAGGAAACTCAAGAAGTTCCTTCTCTGGTTTTTTGGATTCTTTGTTTCTTTTCATTCTCTACACACTTACTTCCCTTTTTTCTTGTGCAACAGAGTAGCATTGTATGTTTGTGGGGAATGATGGCCCTGTTAGCCCCTGCATTTACACCTCCTTCACTGACACTGGTCGGGAATTGACAGTAATTTTAAATTCTGGAGAAATGACGCTGACTTGCCCAGATTGGCTTAGGTCTCCCCCCCCCCCCCGCACCTTGTATCAGAAGAAGTTTCTAGAATAGCTGGAATCACTGATTCAGGCAGCTGCTGTCAGGACTCAAAACTGATCGTGCTTAAGGACATGGTGATTTTTGCTAATTGATGCAAAGGACCGCAGGCCCTGAAGTCGAAGCCCAAAGTAAAACACGACGGGTTAGGCTGGGTGGAGAAAGTACAGGGGTGAAGTCCATCTTCCTGTGAAAGCTTTGCTGCTTAAACATTTGTCCTTCCCTCCAGTTAACCTGCAGCCTGTCCCTTCCCTCTGCAGCGGATTTACTCATGTGGAAAGCGACAGCATGAGCATTGTAGGTGTGGAAGCCAGAAACATTGGAACTAGCATTCTAAGGTCATATTACTTCAAAGTGCAACGTGGCTGACATGATTGCGTCGATGGAAAAGATAATTGTCACATTTGACGGGCTGGTCTGCATACAGAGACTGAAGTGATTGTTTTATTAACAAGGGAAAGGAAACAGTAAGTTTCAAACACTGCCGGCCAGGCACTGTGCTATGTGGCCTCTGTCTTAAATCCTCACAACAAGCCAGTGAAGTCGGTGTTACTGTCATGCTTTTTCAGAGGAAGAATATGAAATATAACAGAAGGCTAGCTGACCCAGCGTGAGCCCATTTTCCAGCTGCCAGGCAGCTGCCCGGGGTTATTCAGGTGGTTACATAGCAGAGCAGAGTGAACGCAAGGCCTTGGGCACTGGAAAGCTCCTGTTTAAGGAACTGTGGTGGTGACACAATTGTTTTCTGTTGTCCAACGTGTGATTAAGTAAGTAAATACTTTTCAAAATCTTCCTAGTCTGGGTCATGTGCTTTAGACACACATTGGTAAATCGTTCTTGCTGTCGCAGAGATGACTTTTATGGCACCCCACTGCATAGCTGCAGGGGAAGCGTTTTGCATTTCGGGAAAGTGCAGCCTCTGGAATTGGTCCACGTGGAAGCCCTGGCTGGTTTGTTGGGTGTTAGGGTTTCTCTTCCTTGCGAGCAATAGGAACAGCAGGCTGGCTGACCAACGCCACGAAAGGAATTTCGTGGAAAGAGCAGAGTCACGCGCCGGGCCGGTGTGCAGGCTGCAGAGCGGCTTGGAGCCCAGGGACTGTCTGGGCGGTAGGCCAAAAGCAGGGTCTGCCCCGGGGCCTGGCTGGCCGTGCCCGGCGTTGCTGCTGCGCCACCCTCTCCCCTCTGCTCCGGCCTGTGGTCGCCTCTGCCTTCCCGCCACTGTCACTGAACCGGCATCCCTGCTGCCATCTGAGAATTTCCCAGCTGCCCGTGAGGAAACGTGACCCTTTGAGACTCCATGTGTATGCGTGTGTGTGTGTGTGTCTGTGCGTGTGTCAGATTTGTTTATCTGGGTCACGTGTCCACACCATCAAGTCTAGGATGAGAGAGTGGCCTCTTCAGTTTCGAAACAGCTGCTCCCAACCAAGATTCACATGGTGAAAAATTCCTCAAAAATAGAAAATAAGGGTAAGAACCTCTCTACTGCATTCTCCCAAATATACCCTGTTTTCTGTATTTGCCCTTCAACAACGATTTTTTGCATAATGTAGCACCCATATCCTGTATAGCCAAGACCAGATGCAGTCACTTCCCCAAAAGGAGAAACCCTAGGACTATAAAAAACAAAACAAAAACAACAACAAAAAAAACTAAGGTAAGAGTTATTTTGGAGTAATTTCAGATTTACGGAAAAGTTGCAGAGACAGTGCAGAGGATTCCCATATGCCCTGCATCCAGCTTTCCCTAATGTGTTAACCTTGCGTAACTGGTATATTTGAAAACCCAGGGTCCTGGGGTGGGGAGGGTATAGCTCACGTGGTAGAGTGTGTGATTAGCATGGTTCAATCCCCCATGGTCCCCAGGACCTCCAAAAAATAAGTCAATAAGTAAACCTAATTCCCTCCCCCCACAAAAAAATAATTTAAAATATTTTTTAACAAGGAAAAAAAAAAGAAAAGAAACCCCAAAGTCTTTGTTAGCTCTGGGAACTGGCTCCAAGTCGGAGCTCTAAGGGGTGTGTACCTCTCTCAGTTCTATCACAGTTTTGCTTCATGTTTTAAAACTTGTGGGCTAAGTACTAATGCATCGTATAAAACGCAGTGGGGGAACGGGGTCAGAGAGAGAAATTAGCTGAAACACACACACACTCAGGATTTAAAGTACTTGAAAATAACTGATAGATTAAATAGAAATCATGAAGTCTCAATAAAATAGGGATAGAAGATAATTTTATTAACACATAAGGGGAATCTAAAAGAAACGTACAGCAAACGTGCTTAATGATAAGCAGAAACATCTTCGCTGATGTTAGGAGCAAGGTGAGGGTTTTGTCACCACCATAATCAAGTGTTGCCCGGGAGGTGCTAATAAATCTAATACTTTTTAAAAATGAACGTAAGTTCTGAAAACATCAGGAAGAGGTATATTTGCCATAATTTCTAAATGGTACTGTGTCCTTTAGAAACCGAAGAAAGTAAGAATTACTCAGTGAAGTGCTGCATGATTGGTGGCCAGGCCATCTGCATGTTAAAGTCAGTGTCCTAGCAATTACACAACGTGACAGGAACGGTGCCCCGTTCACGGTAGCAGCAGAGCTGCAATATCCCAGAATCAGCCTTCAACAAACATTACGGTGAAAAAGACACAACTTTTCTAAATACAGAGGCACGTCCATGTTGACAGCAATCCCAAAGAAACGCGATTTACAGAAACGCAAACCAAGCCAAACCCTGAAGTACGGGGTTAAATGCTCAAAATCACGAATAATCACAGCCAAATAAAACAATCATAACCTGTCACCTGAAACTATCGGGCTGGCCGGCCAGAAAATGGGGGTGGGGGAGGAGTGTAGGAGGATGAGTGACTCCGAGTGTTTGCAGGCATGTGGGGGTAGGGGACCCTCAGGTCGGAGGCTGCATCCACCCTGTTCAGTCTGAAGGGCTTTGGCCATTCCAAGGTACGTGTGCCAGCCGTGCACAGACACCCCACGCATGCTCTTGGTCAGTTTCTCAGCTGCCTGCTCTGCCCTACCCCCTCTCTTCTGCTCTGGTCAGCACCAAGGCTGGCTACTCTGCTACTCCCTGCAGTTGGCAGGAGGTGGGGCAAGTTTGGGTCCTAAACTCCTTTACTCTGAGAGTGGTGCTTTGAGGGCGCAGCTCAGTGTGGGGCTGACTCCAGTGGACTTCCAGTTTGCAGCATCCAGCACTTCGGAGGCTGGAGGAAGGCAAGATCTATGCCTTGCAGTGTGTGCCTCAGTCAGCTCCAAAAGTGGGGGCAACCTGGTACGGACGGGGTGCCAGCCACGGGAGAGAGGAACGTGGCTGAGGGAGTTTGAGAAGGCGTGCAAGTTTCGTGTCCCAACTCAGTCCACGCTTTGTGCTCCTCACACCCTCCCGTTACATACAACCCTCCTGCTGTAATATGAGGCCTGCTGTCCCCCAGGCCCCTGTGCTGAGGATGGAGACACCCTAACTCTCTGTTAGTCGGATTAGAGTCACCGAGTTGGTGACCAGTGCTGATCTGGAAGCCTATGACAAGCGTTAGTGAAACCGGGCGGAGTCCCTGTGGCTGGATTTCCTTCACCTGAATCGGTGCTCTGGGCAGTCTGGGTTGTTTGCTCGGTGTTGTGACCCAGATCTTCATCCCCAAGGGGATGGTTGCGGTTGTGTTCCTTGCTCATTGGCAGTCTTCGCTGAGTGTAACAGAGACTCCCTAGCTACTCACCTCAGGTCCAGACACCCTCCACCCTCACCCCATTAGGTTCCAGCAGTCCTGGCCCCCTATGTTTGTCAGTTATAACTCTAATCACTGTGGCCACTCCTTTCTTTGCCTGTTGGACCACTGACAAAGAACAAAAGTACTCAGTTTGACAATCACAGCTTCCACTTAAGAGGGACAAGTTCAGTGACTCCTGATAGGACTGTCTCCACTTCTACCCCCAGGAACTAGCACCTGCCATCGCTGGGAACCTAGGGGTGAATGGGAAATGGAAAACACACAAGTGGGCTGCTGGGTGTAGTAATAAAAGGGGCCACCCTACGCCTGCTGGTTTTCGACTTGTGTATTCTAGCCGTAGTCACACGATCAATCACTGGTCGTTGGTTCAAAGTATATACTACATCTGCCTTGGAAGATTGTAACCAGACCTCACTGAGTGTTGTCTCCACCAGCCAGCACCTCAGCTGAGCCATCAGTAGGCCGTCCCACCACTGCATCAGGCCAGTGACTTCTGGATGGCGAATGTATAAGATCAGGGCATTCCACTGTCACAAGCTCACTGTCATACCCCTGGTGTAAAATGGGCCCTTTATTCGGAGGCAGTATTGTGCAGGATCCCAGGGTAAGGCGTTCTGCGCGTCTCTGGGAATGGTGCTGGCAGGCCCACGGGCGGGGATCGGAGGGCCAGGGCGATGCTCTGTTGTTCCTGGTGCCGAGTCAGCAGTCAGCGACAGTAAGCAGCTGTGTCCGTGTGGACGGAGGGAGGCCTTGTGCTCGGGCCCCTGCAAGGCTGTGATCCCGGACACTGCTCATGGCCCCTCTGCACACGGACTGACTTGGTAGGAAGGGCCCCTGGCAGCCAGAGGACCATCACCACGGCACCCTGGCTTCTGAGAGCCTCCCCTGCAGTGCTCGGCCTCTGGTGGGCTTCAGGCGAGACCCACGGCCCTGCATGCTGTCGGCCCAATGGCATGCCACTCCCTCAGGCCAGTTTCGATCTCTTCAGGATGCTGACAAGCCAGAGCCATTTGCCAAAAGCATGTACCTGTACCTCCGACCACGTTTCTTGCCATGTGAAAGGACGACTGAGGCACTCTCGTGTTGGCCCACTTGACAGACATCATTTCACACTGCCTTTCAGGGATGGCCCCAGATGGCGCTGCAGCGAGGCAGCCTGTGCCACCACTCGGTCTGTTGTACGGCCCTCTCTTGCTCTAAGCCCCTGAGGATTAGACAGCCTTTTAGCTTATCCAATAAAAAAAAATCACAGCTGTGTTCCTAAGTTTGATAATTGTTTCCTCGAAGTTGAAATTCCAAAGAGGACAAACAAGTGTCTTTTGCTGTAGCTGTAATTTTAGTGTGCAGATATGAGAGGTACAGCCACTATCCTTCAGGAAAGGTGGAACATCCCGAGATGCCCTAGACATTCCATAGCCTGATTGCCACAAGGG